>NW_020954570.1:10127067-10155425 GCF_900497805.2 Vombatus ursinus | reverse complement strand
ATAACAACAAGAGTGCTTGGAATTTGATACTCTCAATGGCAAAGAGGTTGGATTACAAGTAAAAATAACCTACCAAGTAAAAATGAGTATAATCCTTCATGGAAGAAAAAGATATTTAATGAAATAGAGTACTTTCAAGCATTCTGATAAAAGACCAGGGCTGGAAAAAAAATTGATTTTCAAATGCAAGACTAAAGAGAAACATAAAAAAAGAAATATGAAAGAGAAATTATAAGGGAATCAATAAGGTTAAATTGTTTACATTCTTACATAGGAAAATTATACTTGTAACTCCTAAGAACTTTATAATTATTAGGGTAGTTAGAAGAATATATAGATAAATGGCATAGCTATGAATTGACTATGATGGGATTATTTAAAACAAATAAATTTAAGGACAAAAAAAGATGAATGCACTGGGAGAAGGGGAAAGGGAAAGAAAGAATGGTGCAAATTATCTCACATGAAAGAGGTATCAATAGAACTTTTACAGTGAAGGGAAAGATGATGGGTGTTGGAAAATGATTGAATTTTATTCTCATCAGAATTAACTCAGAAAGAAAATATACACACTCATTTAGGTACAGAAATCTATTTTGTCCTACACAGAAGTAGGAAGGAGAGGGACGATTGAAGTGGAGGGTTATAGAAAAGTAGACAAATTGGGGGATGTGGTGGTCAGGCTTTTGAGGAGAAAAAGAAAAGGAGAGAGGGAAGGATAAACAGGGGGAAAATAGTATGGAGAGAGATACACAATTAGTAATCATAACAGTGAATGTGAATGGGAAGAACTCAACAACAAACAGAAGTAGATAAGAGAGTGGATAAAAAACAGAATCCTATAATATCTTGTTCATAAGAAACATAAAATAAAACTGAGACTTAGTTCAGAACCTAAAAGTTTGAACAAACCAAGAGGAGAATATACGTCTGCTAAACCCTTGAGGAGAATTTAGTTGAGGAGAAGGAACAGAGCCCAGAGTCTCAGTCTCAGCTTTGCCCTTTGACTAGAAAAGGATCTCCAATCAAGGACTTTGGAGCAGAAGTCTTCCATTTTCCCATCAGCCTTCTAGTAGCATTTATGGATCAGCTAATTGTACTCTCTGTCTCAAGAACCAAGGGTAGACTTAATGCAGACTTATAGCTCTACAAAGATACCAGAAAGAAAAAAAAAACACAATCACATTTTATCTAAGAGGAAATCTGATGACTAGCAAAAGGACTTCCATGAGCTGTGAGCTACCCCTTTGATACCTATGCTCTAATCTTGATCCCACTTTCCCTTGGACTCTGTATGTAATTGTAGGAGAATGTGTCACAGATATTTGTGGTAAACATTTGTATCCACTATACTACCTTATTAATACCACCAAGACTGAAATTAAAGAGTATCTCAAGTGATCAAGCAGCATTAATTCTTGCAGCTCATTTTTTTACTCATAATGCAAAGGAAATAGAGATGGAATAAAAATTGTTTATTTCAAAGTAAAATTATAAAAAAATTGTGTCAATTGATGTGGCTGGCCCTTATAATATTAAAACTTCCCTTTCTAAAAACTAATTAAATCTGGCTAACTAATTGCTAATCAACTAATAGTATTAGGATGAACACACTGGAATGAGAGCTAGAGCCAATAGTTTTGGGAAAACTACCCCTAAACCCTCAGGGATAACTCTGAAAGCAGGAAAGGATATAGTAGCCATGCTATGGGAACTTAACTTGCCAATGCCCATGGGGGTAAGGATGCTCTCCTAAACTTACATACTACTGGTATATAAACATAATTCTATATTACTATTACTGTTGTTATTATTATCTGGGTTCTCAGCTGTTCTCAGGCTATACTAATTACACTCTTTGGAAACCACACAGTGCAATATAATAACAAAAATGCTCCATTGAATCCAGGCCATTTTGATGTCTTAAAATCACCCAGTATTTTCATTTTCATATACAGATGATGGTATTTTAATGTAACAAGAGACATGAAGAAATAACACATTATGTAAATGTGGTAACAAATATAAAATGATAAATTAGCAAGCTACTATTTAATTATTACTGTGACTAAAACCTGTAGGTGGTGCCATGGCTAATGAACCTGAACTTGTTCTGGTTGACTGCAGTATTCTTTGGAAACATTTCCATTTAATTTGTTTGCTGCTGGTGCCTCTCACTGAAGTAGATAGCATCTGTTTAATGAGCTCCCACTTCATTACAAAGCTGTACTACTTACTGAGTCATTCTCCTTAAGAATGCAGGCTATGTTCTCCAGTGTTGTTTTAAAGCAAATACTAATTTATGATTACATGTCATATTAGGCCATTGAAAATTGTACTCACAATGTCTTGCATGAGCAGAATGCTAATGACCTGATTATGGACTATAGTGATATCTCTTGCTCACAAATCTGTGGATATAAATTCAGATCCCAGTGCAAT
This sequence comes from Vombatus ursinus, assembly GCF_900497805.2. Lineage (NCBI taxonomy): Eukaryota > Metazoa > Chordata > Mammalia > Diprotodontia > Vombatidae > Vombatus > Vombatus ursinus. The sequence goes on along the minus strand of NW_020954570.1, from coordinate 10,152,983 downwards.
AAAATACTGGTTTACGAACAAAAGAGGCTGTTTTAAAGAAAAAAAACAATTAATAAACTGGCTCTCAAAGGCCAACTAACCCAAGAATGACCTGATCCACTGTACATGGATCATCAGAAATGCCCAATTTTACTGTGTCATATAGAAAGGAAGATAAAGAACTACCAGACATGGTCATTTTCTAATTGAAGTATGATGCCCATGCAAGCCTGATGCTGACATGCTGTCTTAAACCTTTATTATATGGGTAAATCTGAAAATAGAATCATGAATGTGAAAGTCGAGTCTAATTCATATTTTTGAAAAGCAATATTTATCTCTATCTAATATTTATTTTAGAACAGTCTTCATTCATATTTTTACAGCATTCTATTTTTCCTTTCAGATGAAAAAAATAGCAAAATGTCTCAATAGCTGTCTCTGAGCTTATAACTTTCAATTAGCATCCTCTGCACAAATTAAAACTAAGAGAATATGTGTTCCATCCCTTTTAGCTAGTTGCTTTTTTATATAGTCATACTTATTCTGTCTAGGGATTGTTTGGTTTATTTCAGAGTCTGGTGTCCTTGCTAGTGTTCCTTGTGCTAGAAATATTTATTTGAGGAAGTATTGAAATGACTAGAATGTTAATAAGTTATACAGATTTTCTTAAAACAATGTCATGAAGGTCACTGCCAGAGAAGGAAGTTATGAAATATTCAAAATATCTTTCATATTCTGAATATTAAATGTATTTTTTCAGAAATAATTTTAAAATTAGCTTAAAGATCATTTTCAAAACTATTTGAACACATAAGGGAAGAATACAAAATAAATTCCTTCTCCATTTCATTTTACCCTTTTACATATTTTTAAAAGACAATTTGCATCATCTACTCTCCTAAAAATGGCTAAGGAAAAGAAAATATGAAAAAATAAATAAATTATAATATATACTTCTATTTTGGCTGCTGGAATACAAAGATGATTTAATGAGAATGAAACTTGATTTAGAGCTAGCAAATTGGTTTCAAGTTCTCTGACACTTTCCTAGCTGTGTGACCATAAGCAACTCACTTAATGTCTCTGAACCTGTTTCCTCTTCTGCCAAAATAGGATGTGACTTTTATTACCTACTCCTTAAGTATGTTGAGTAAAGTGTTTATATGTGAGTTATTATTGTAAACTCAAAATAAGAGGGTTGGTCTAAGTGATCTTTAATGTCCTTCACGTTATAAGATTCTATGACTTTAATTTCCTTTATTTTGAACCAGATATAATTATAATCATTAGGACTTTTTAAATGTGAGTAATAAAGGCTTCACAAATGAATTAATTAAAGCTATGCTTTTATCAACATGGGCATTCTCTACAATGACATAGATCCTAACCCACTGTCTCTTATACTGTGCAACTCTTGTCCATGCACACCTATAAAAGGAGTTATGATAGGTGTGAAACAAAATCTGATAATACAGTATAAAAGGTGTCCCGAAAGTCTTGGTGCATTTACAAGCTTTGATAATTTCAGAAATATAAATGCTACAAATTTACAAAAATTTGAAAGTTTAATCATTTTTACTTTTTTTATTCATTTAGTTTAATGAATTGCAAATACAATACAGTTTTAATTTTGACAAGATAGGGCCATTCATAGTGTGTGACAATTTTTGTTTTTGTTTTTGTTTTTGCTTTTGTTGGTGAGGCAATCAGGGTTAAGTGACTTGCACAGGGTCACACAGCTAGTAATTGTCATACGTCTGAGACTGGATTTGAACTCACGTCCTCCTGACTCCAAGGCCAGAGCTCTAACCATTGTGCCACCTAACTGCCCCACTTGTGACAATTTCTAGATGACATGTTTCCACATCGAAGATCAGTAGAGGAGTTTGTCTTGTTTGACCACTTCACTCATCTGATCTATCTCCATTAGACTTTTTGTGGGGTTACATCAAAACAGTCATGTATGCATCAAAACTTCATTTGTTGTATGATCTTAATGCTAGGATTACAAATTCAATCCTTTCAGTCATGGAGCAGCAGCTGAAGAAAATCTTTACAAAGTTTGAAAATCAACTCGGGAGATGCCTAGCACAAGATAGTGGATAGGAAAAATTTGGATAAGTAACATCAATATTTTAAAATCATTAAACTACCAAATATATGTGTGCATGTACAATTTCTTCTATCCCTTGTCCATCCAAAAGAAAAAGTGACTATTCATTTTAAAAACATTGTTTTTGCCTTTATTTGTGGATCCTTCTAGACAAGAAATAAAAAGTTTTGGGGAAATGAACCAATTTCAACAACATACAAACATGCATTCTAATTTGAAATGTTGCTCAATTTGCTTTTCTGAAAGCATTGCTTATCTATTTGACCTCTGAAGTCAAAGGGATTAATTCTGCTTTAGGACACATCATCATGACATTGAATGAATAAAGCATATTTACCAAGCATATTTGCATATCATCTAGGAAAAAATAAAGATTCATAGAGGTTTGACATCTTTTAAAATTGTGATTGAAACTAGTTTTTACTTTACCTGAACCTGAAAGATCTCAACACAAAATTCATGAGGTTAATCAAAATAATATTTTATAGTAAATATGCACTTTCAAATTGTAGAGAAGAAGAAGCAAATTCATTTGTTCTTGTCTCTCATCCTTTGAGCATTATAGATTCTCCTTTTTAAACTTATAATGAACTACCACTGCCAAGGAAGGAAAGAAATAGTGATGCAATTTTTCTCTGTGCAATAAGCAAATTGTGTTTGTTGATTTACATGGAGAGGGAAAAAATCTGCCTCCCCATTTACACATGAGATAATCCAATTTGCTTATTTTGCAAACCAATCAGTAGCTTTTTTCCGTTGGCAATACATTGCCTTCCACTTCCTGCATAAGTGAGAAAGAATGGAAAAGAATATCATCTTAGAAACAAGGCCACATAATGACTGTGCCCAATTTAAAAAAAAAAAAGCAGAGTACATTAAACAAAGAAAAGAGGCAACAAATTTAAAAAAAAAAAGCTGATTGAAAAGAAAAAAGACACGGATGGTTGGCTTTGGAATTTGTTAATCTTTGTCTCAGAAGCTGACTTGCCAAATAGCTTTTTCAAGCATTCCCATCTGTTACAAAGATGTTCAGTTGAAGTCAGCTTAAAGCTAGGAATGGTTACATACACTTTCACAGAAAAAGTCAGAGAAAAAAAATCCATCCATGTCAGAAAAAAAATGTACTACAAAAGTAGAGCCATAGCAGCAGGGGGAAAAATGAATATCGTTAGGAGAAGGCAGTTGATACATGCAAAAGAGATTGAATTGGTGATTCTGTTTTCTGCAGCTAATAATAAGAGTTCAAATGCAGAAATCTTTCTGAAAGTCTTACACTACAGTAGACTAAGGAAACATAAACGAATCTTTCTAATTTTTATCAGATGCAATAAAATTATTAACTCTACTAGACACATACATACCTAGTGACCCTTCCTTCGGAATCATCTTTATGTTGGCATATTCAGCTACAAAGACAAAAAGAAAGTGACAAAAGATGCCCAGCTCCCAGAGGAGATATGTAAATAAGACTGTGATGGTAATACCAAAACCTTTCCTTGGCAGTTGCTGGATACTGTGCATAAAGAAAGTGACAGGCAAAACTAATTTGAGGGGGCTAACCAACAACATCCTTCCATGCAAAAGCAACAACCAAGTGGTTCTTTTCCCAAGGCTATTCAGGGACAAACCAGAACTCACAATATGCTGCATATTTAGTAGGGAAGATGTGATCGTTGATTTTTTTTAATGACTGAAATAAATTTGAGAAAGTTAGCAAAAGCATTCACCATGAACAGTTAGTTCCTTGAGGCTGAACTTTAAGGATATATCAATCAAATGAGGCTGGGAAATGCTTTAGTATGTGGGAAGATTACTAAGGAGGTTAAATTTTCTGTAAACAAGCCAACCCTCCATAAACCAGTGGACCAAAACTTGTACCTGTGAAGTATCTTGCCGCCTAAAATCCTTCCTCTGAAAGCAGTTCCATGGACAGCAGCAACATGGTGTCATTTACTTACTTCAGAAATTTGAAAAGACAAATAATAAATGACACAGACATCACTTCTCCCACCGCTAAGCATAGAATTCCCTCAAGCCCAGGGTTTTCCAGTTCCTTCATGAAATTCACCTCAGGAAATTTCTACTCTTTATGTAATTTGACAGTGAGGACTAAATTGCCCATCCAACTAGATCTGCATTGGTGTCACTGGTCAATTCTTCTTCTCAGCCCTTTAGGCCTGCAACCCTCTGTGGGTACTTCCACTTTTTGGCCCTCTTGTCAGAGCTAACATTTGAAGTAGCAACAATGCCCCAGTGAGGGTTAAGAATACAGGCAAAAAAGAAATAATTGTATCGAGTGAAAAGCTCTACCTTTCTATGACCTAAAGTACAGTGTAGATAAAGCAATAATCCTAGCAAAATGTTAGCAAAACATTAGAAACACTTTAGTAAACAAATAATTTAATTTAAATTAATTAATAATGTATTCTCTGGGGCTATTTGTACTGTTTGACCCTTTACCCTTAGATATTTCTGTACCTAAACTCAGCATGAGTTTCATACTTCCTATTCTTGTCACAGAATCTCTCCATCGTGTACTATTTAATATAGTATGCTCCAGGTGTTCTGTGGTGAATGAATAGTTATATTACTACCTGTCAGACACAATCACACTCTATTCATCATTCTCGGCTGGCTGCATGAAGCTCTGCTTCCAGCAGGCTCCTTCTCTATTTCCTTGTTCAAACGTCTGTGGTGCTTTTGGCCCATCTGTCAAGGCTGTCATTTAGAGGGAAAACAGTATCAACGCTTTAAATATATGGAGTTCTCTATTGAAACAGTGCTGTGATTGAACTGTCAGCATTCTCAATACTTCTGACAGTAATTCATGACTGGTCAGAGCTCCATTTAGGTTGCTATTACTACTGTGACCCTCGAGGGTCAGACTGAGGATTTTTCTTTTACAGTTTGGTCTATAAATAGTGCAATTAACCTTCCAGGAATTACAAAATACTCAAATTTTCTTTCCATTTGCCTAAGACTGGTTACATTTAAAGCTAGGGAAAAGAAAGTCTCCAAAACTTTCGTGGAAATACAGGGAATAGCTACTATTGATAGAATAGAAATGTATATGATTTGATGATATCTGTAATGCATGCATTGAGCCTTTCCCTTCCCACCTCCTTTGTTATATTAGAACAAAATTATATTTGCTAAAATTTCTAATTGAAATTAAATTGGTTTATAGAGCATAAAATAAAATGTGAAAGGATTTTTGTTCACCCTTGTGAAAAAAATGAAATGGTAGTTTTTAATTATCAAAATCATTACCTATTAAAGCATATGTCTCAAGGTTTCAGCCCCCCAGAACACAAAGCTAAACACAAAAAAATCATTATGGAGAGCCATAGCTTATTTATAATCTTTGGAAAACAAGAAGCAATGGGATTTTATATACTAAATAAACATGTTTCAAGAACAAATAAATTACTACCTACAATCTTTCTCTATGCTCAATTCCTCCTTTCATTGGAGAACCTCAGCCTCTTCCTGGTGTTTGGTCATTAAGGAGACATTATCTCAAAGTTGCATGTAAAGTCTTTAGTGGTACAAAAATAAAACAAAACACACAAACCAATTAAAAAGTCAAACCTTTTGAAGCTAAGCCTTCAGCTAAAACTACTCTCTGGATTCCCGTCTCCTCTCTCTTTATCCACCCTTGACTGGGTATAAGTAACTGTCATTTGCTGACAATAATCCATCTATTTCTGCATCTTTATACAAAGTTTCAGGCAGATTTTTTTTAACTTATTCAAAGAAGTGACTTAAGGCTGGTTCACAAATTACATAGAGAGTTTTCTTTGTTTTTGCATTTAAATAATATAAAAACCCCTAACAGGAATGCAGAGAATCTTGATGAAGCTCAGTTTCCTCTCAGATGGATGTTTAATTTTTTTCCCCATTTTGCAGGCACATTTAATGAGTCCAGCATGTCTGTTATTCTCATAGCTCATATAACACAAAGAGATTTTGTTTATTGTACCATTCATTCAATTTGCAAAGCCAATCAACTTTTATAAATTAGTCATACCAAAATTATATGGCTAAAAGCAACTGATTGCTTGCTGTCACTACATTTTTCCCTGCTTCAGAAATAATTTTATTGAATGCTTGGGGAAGGGAAAGGAAGAGTTAAATTTTGAAAGGTTTTTTTTTTAAGGACAATGGTACAGGGGAATTGAACTGGAGGAAATGAGTGTGTATGTGTGTATGCATTTTAACTCAGAGAAATACTAAAGAGGTAGCAAATAGTGATTTTTCTGGTGGGAAGAGAATTTTATTTGCCTTTCACTGACCTTTCTCTAAAAATCCCCTGTCCCCCAACAAATAAAAAAATCACAATTTTCTGGAAATCTTAATTCAGGTAATGCAAGTGAATTTAAGAGGCATTTCATCTTACACAGTTTATCAGCAGATAGAGGCAAAAAAAAAATTCCTGTGATGGTCATTGTTTTGTATGCCTCTCTCTATTCATTACGCTATTACGCTACAAAAGCAAACATCTTTTCTTACTGAAAATATCAAGAAAAGATCAATAAAAAGTAATTTTTGCAAGTTAAGGTATATTTTTGAGACATACATAAGGAAAAGAGAGGTGCCCACCAATCCTCATGTTGTCATCAATTTTAATCATTTTAGAATATTTCAGTCTCCTCCACTGGAAGGCAAAAAGCCTTTGTTTATTATGGAAGCAGAGTAAGTGCTAGTCTCATCCCATTAACTGTCATATTAACTGAGATCCATGCCATCCCATTTGAGTTTCACAGAGCATTCAGAACTGCTTAATTATGTACAGTAAAAACAATCTGCTGAGAATTTTCCTTTTTGATTACAGGATTGTATGGGGTCAGAAGTCATCTGCTTGACTCACTCTTTCTTGGCACAGAAATAATTCCAATTGACAAAGGTCTTTGGTGAGTTATTTTTTTAATTGAAACAAGTTTGAAAAATAAGATGTTTGTATCTAGAGATAAGGATTGCTTCTGATTTTATAGAATAACATTTTTCCCCTTCCCCTTTCCTTTGGTGTTAAACTGAAGAATACATTCCTAATAAATTATGCCACCCAGTGTTAATTATAGTGTGCTGACAGTGCTTGTCATTACTAAGCCAACTCAAAGCTTTTTGTGCTTTGATTTTAATAACTTTTCAGCAGAATGTGACAGAGCTGGGCAAGTGGCTGCTTTTGGTCATTGCTGACATCCTTTTCTTCAGATGTTCTCAATGATTCTATTTTTACAACTATTCCCCTCAATAAAACAGATGTACGGTTTGAACTCTGGAAATGTCATATTCATTCAGTAAAATTACATTGAGTAGACATGGGCTATGCTCATTGTTAACTTGAGAGAACTTCTAATATAAAGTTTGTAATCCTTGCCCTGCTTTCTAAAAAACAAATCAGTGACTACAATAGAGATATCACTGGTTGTGGAGTGTAAGGACCTAGATTCAAATCCTTCGTTTACTTGGGAGGCATGAAAAAGTACTTCCATTCTCTTCCATCAGTTTCTTCAACTATAATCAATCTAAATACTAGAAGTCATGATACAGGCTGATAAAAATTCCCGTAATAGTCTTGCTTATTTAGACCTGAACTTGGAGAAGGTTCAGGCCATCTAGTGGTATAACTATGGTATAAAAGATGTGTCCATAACAAATGAATCTCTCTCTATTTTTTGTAAATAGTATTTTATTTTTTTCCAATTAGATGTAAAGATAGTTTTCAACATTCATTATTACAAGATTTTGAGTTCTAAATTTTTCTAACTCCCTCCTTTCCCACCCCCTCCCAAAGAAAGCAAGCAATCTGAATATATAGAGAACTGAGTCCAATTTATAATATAAGTCATTCCCCAATTGATAAATGGTCAAAGGATATGAACAGGCAGTTTTCAGAGAAAGAAATTAAAGTTATCTATAGTCATATGAAAAAATGCTCTAAATCACTATTGATTAGAGAAATGTAAATCAAAACAACTCTGAGCTACCACATCACACCTATCAGATTGGCTAAATGACAAAACAGGACAATGATAAATGTTGAAGAAGATGTGGGAAAAATGGGACACTAATTTATTATTGGTGGAGTTGTGAACTGATCCAGCCATTCTGGAGAGGAATTTGTTACTCTCCCCAAAGAGCTATAAAAATGTGCATACCCTGTGACCCAGAAATAGCACTGCTAGAGCTATATCCCAAAGAGATCATAAAATGGGAAAAGGACCCATATGTGCACAAAAATATTTGTAGCAGCTCTTTCTGTGGTGGCAAATAATTGGAAATTGAGAGGATGCACATCAATTGGAGAATGGTTGAACAAGTTGTGGTATATGAATGTAATGGAATACTAGTGTGCCATAAGAAATGATGAGCAGGCAGACCAGAAAAACCTCTAAAGGCTTATATGAACTGATACTAAGTGAAGTGAGCAGAATCAGGAGAACATTGTACACAGTAATAGCCACATTGTGTGATGACTAACTTTCATAGAATTGGCTCTTCTCAGCAATGCAAGGATCTAAGACAACACCAAAAGACTGATGATGGAAAATGTTGTCCAAATCCAGAGAAATAACTATGGAGTCTGAATGCAGATAGAAGTGCACTATTTGCTCTCTTTGTTGTTATTGTTGCTGTTCTTTTGTTTCTTCTCTATCCCATTGGTCCTAATTCTATTTTATAACATGACTAATGTGTAAATATGTTTAATATGAATGTATATGTAGAGCCTATATCAAATCCCATGCCATCTTGGGCAGGGGGGAGGGAGGGAGAGGGAGAAAATTTAAAATTCAAAATCTTATGGAAGTGAATATTGAAAACTAAAAGTAAATAAATAAATGTAAAAAAATAAAAAGAAAATGAAGGATAAAGAACAACAACATATTTGAAAATTGAAATGGTTGGATGGCAAGAAGTAAGTTTTAGAGAATTTAAACAACCTATAATGTAAATAAATTGTAATTCAAAGGAAAAAAGAAAGCAAGCAATATGATATATGTTACACATTTGCAATAATGGAAACTAATGTGGATTAGTCATGTTATGAAAGCAGAAACAGAACAAAAAGGAAAAGCCAAAAAAAGTGAAAAATAATATGCTTCAATCTGTACTCAGACTCCATAGTTCTTTCTCTGGATATGAATAGCATTTTCTATTATGAGTATTTTGAAATTGTCTTGGATCATTGTATTACTGAGAAGAGCTAAGTCAATCATAGTTGATTATTGGACAGTGGTTACTGATACTGTGTACAATGTTCTGGTTCTGCTCACTTCACTCAGCATCAATTCATGTAAGTCATACCAGGTTTTTCTGAAATCCACCTGCTCATCATTTTCTTATAGCACAATGGTGTTCCATTATATTCATACATGAAAACTTGTTCAGTCATTCCCCAATTGATGGGTATTCCCTCTATTTTCAATTATCAGCTGCCACAAAAAAAGTCGCTATAAATATTTTTGCACATGTGGTTCCTTTCCCCTTTTTTATGATCTCTTTGAAATACAGACCTGGTTGTGATAGTGTTGAATCAAATGGTATGCACAGTATGATTGCCCTTTGGGCATAGATTCAAATTGCTCTCCAGAATGGTTGGATCAGTTCACCACTCCAACAATGCATTAGTGTCCCAATTTCCCACATATTCTCCAATATTTATCATTTACCTTTTCTGTTACATTAGCCAATCTGATAGGTGTGAAGTGATATCTTAGAGTTGGTTTAATTTACATTTATCTAATCAATAGGGATTTAGAGCATTTTTTCATATGTCTATAAATAGCTTTAATTTCTTCATCTGAAAACTACCTGATTATATTCCTTGACCATTTATCAGTTGGGGAATGACTTGCATTCATATAAATTTGATACTATTCTCTATATATTTGAGAAATGGGACATTTATCAGAAACATTTGATTTAAAGATTATTTTCCAGCTTTCTGCTTTCCTTCTAATCTTGACTGTGCTGCTTTTGTTCGTGCAAAACCTTTTCAATTTAATGTAAGCAAAATTATCCATTTTGTATTTCATAGTGTATTCCTTGTCTTATTTGGTCATAAATTCTTCTCTTCTCCATAAATCTGACAGGTAAGCTGTTCTTTGCTCTCCTAATTTGTTTATCATATCACCCATTATGTCTAAATCATGTACCCATTCTGATGTTATCTTAGTGTACAGTGTGAGATGTTGGTCTATTCTACCATATGGTCTCATTCTACTGTATTACTTTCCAGTTGTCCCAGGAGTTTTTGTCAAATAATGAGTTCTTATCCCAGAAGCTGGAATCTTTGGGTTTATTAAACAGTAGGTTACTAAAGCCATTTACTACTGTCCTGTGTACCTAACATATTCCACTGATCTGCCACTGTATTTCTTAGATAGTGCCAAACAATTTTAATGATTGATACTTTAAAATATAGTTTTAGTTCTCTTACAGCTAAGCCAGCTTTCCTTGCATTACCTTTTCACTAATTCCCTTGATATTCTCCATGTTTTATTCTTCCAGGTGATTTTTATTATTATTTTTTAGCTCTATAAAATAGTTTGGGGTGAGTTTGATTAGTTTGACACAGAATAAGTAACTTAATTTAGGTAGAATAGTCACTTTTATTGTATTAGTTTAGTCTACTCATGAGCAATTGATATTTTTCTAATGGTTTAGATCTGACTTTATTTATGTGAGAAGTATTTTGTAGCTGGGTTAATATAGTTCCTGGGTTTGTCCTGGCAGGTAGACTCCCAAATATTTTATATTGTCTACAGTTATTTTGAATGGAATTTCTCACTCTATCTCTTGCTGCCGAGCTTTTTGGGTAATATATGGAAATGATGATGATTTATGTGGGTTTTTAATATATTGCAACTTTGCTAAAACTGTTAATTATTTCAAGAAGTTTTTTAGTTGATTCACTAGGATTTTGTAAGTATATCATCATATCATTTGCAAAAAGTGATAGTTTTGTCACTTCATTGACTGTTTTAATTCCTTCAATTTTTCTTCTCTTATTGCAAATGTTAAAATTTCTAGTACAATGTTGAATAATAGTGGTAATAATAGGCATTCTTGGTTCACCCCAATCTTCTTGAGAAGGCTTCTAGCTTACCACCATTATAGATTATACTTGCTGATGGTTTTAGATAGATACTACTTATCATTTTAAGGAAAGTTCCATTTATGCCTATGCTTTCTAGTGCTTTTAATAGGAATGGGTGCTGTATTTTGTCAAATGGGTGCTGTATTTTCTGCATCTATTGAGATAATAATATGATTTATGTTGGTTTTGTCATTGATATGTTCAATTATGCTAATAATTTTCCTAATAGTGAACCAGACCTGCATTCCTGGAATAAATTGCACCTGCTTATAACATATTATTCTTGGAATAAATCACTATAGTATCTTGGCTAATATTTTATTTAAAAATTTTGCATCAATATTCATTAGGGAAATTTGTCTATAATTTTCTTTCTCTGTTTTAGATCTTCCTGGTTTAGGTATCAGCATATATTTCAGTAATAAAAGGAATTTCATAGAACTCTACCTATTTTTCCAAATAGTTTACATAGTATTGGAATCAATTGTTCATTAAATGATTTATAGAATTCAATTGTAAATCCATCTGGCCCTGGAGATTTTTTCTTAGGGAATTCATTGATGGTTTATTCAATTTCTTTTCTTAAAATAGAGTTATTTAGGTCTTTTATTTCCTCTTCTGTTAATATTGACAATTTATATTTTTGTAAAAATTCACACATTTTGGACTTCCAGGAGCTTATTCTGGCAGAATAAGCAATAAGTTGCTCTCACCAGGTCAGTTGTTTTTCCAATGAGGAATTTTACATTTTCTTCTATTTTTTTCTTCTTTTGATTTGCTCTAGGGTGCAGCTGGGTGGCACAGTGGATAGAGCACTGGCCTTGGAGTCAGGAGGACCTGAGTTCAAATCCAGTCTCAAACACTTGACACTTACTAGCTGTGTGACCCTGGGCAAGTTACATAACCCTGATTGCTTCACAAAAAAAAAAGGAAAAAAAAATTGGCCTATGTGAAAGCCATGATGAAAAAAAGCCTGGATGGCATCTTTCAGAAGATCATCAAGGAAAACTGCCCAAAGGCCCTAGAACCATAGCGTAAAATAGTCATCAAAAGAATTTACCAATAACCTCCTGAAAGAGATCTCAAATTGAAAATGCCAAGGAATATTGTAGCCAAATTCTAGAATTATCAGGTAAAGGAAAAAATCCTACAAGTATCCAGAAAGAAACAACTCAAATATCATGGAACCACAGTCAGGATTACCCATGACCTTTCAGCTTCTACATTAAAAGATCAGTGGGCTTGGAATTTTATATTCAGTAAGGCAAAGGAGCTTGGATTACAACAAAGGATCAACTACCTAGAAAAATTGAGCATAATCTTTCAGGGGAGAAGTTGGCATTCAATGAAATAGAGGACTTCTAGATTTTCTTGATGAAAAGACCAGAGCTCAATAGAAAATTTGATCTTCAAATACAAGACTCTAGAGAGGCATAAAAAGTCAAATAGGAAAAGGGGACAAAAAACATGTTATTCAAAAAAGGGTAAACTGTTTACATCCCTACGTGGGAAGATGATACTTATACCTCTTCAGAACTGTATCTTTATTATGACATTTAGAAGGGATATACATAGACAGAGGGGGTGAATTTAAGATGACTTTGAAGTGATGATAAAAAAAAACCTAATGAATTTGTGAAAAGGAACTGTAATGGGAGAGGAGGAAAGGAGGAAGTAGAAAAGTGTATATTACATCACATGAAGAGGCACAAAGACATATTACAGTAAAGGGAAAGAAAGGAGGGAGATAAGCATTGTTTGAACTTTACTCTCATTTGATTTGGCCCAAGGAGGGAATAACATACTCAGTTAGGTATAGAGATTTAACTTATCATATATGCAGTAGGAGGGGAAATGGGAAAGAACATGGAAGGAGAAATAGAAGGTAGGGAAGAAGTAGTAAGCGAAAAGGCAAAGGAAATTGAGGGGACTGATAGAAGGGAGGGCAGAGTGAGTGAGGTGGTGGTCAAAAGCAAAACTCTAGTGAGGAGGGAAAGGGAGAAAAGGAGAAAAAAAAGCATAAATGGGGGAGGTAAGAATAGGATGGAGAGAAAGACACAGATAGTAATCATAACTGTGAATGTGAACAGGATGAACTCTCCCATAAAATGTAAGTAGATAACAGAATGGAAAACCATAATCCTACAATATGTTGTTTACAAGAAACACATTTGAAACAGAGGGATACACACATGGTGAAGGTAAAAGGCTGGAGTAGAATATAGTATGCTTTAGCTGAAGTAAAACAAAGCAGGGGTAGCAATCCTGATCTCAGACAAAGCAAAAATAAAAACAGATGTCATTAAAAGAGATAAGGAAGGAAACTACATCCTGCAAAAATGCACCATAGACAATGAAGTAATATCATTAATAAACATACATGCACCAAGTGTTGGGCATCTAAATTCCCAGAGAAAAAGTTCAGGGAGTTACAGAAAGAAAAGGACAGAAAAACTATACTAGTGGGGGACCTCAAACCTCACCCTATCAGAACTAGATAAATCTAACCACAAAATAAACAAGAAAGAAGTTAAGGAGGTGAATAGAATTTTAGAAAAGTCAGATATGGTAGACCTCTGGAAAAAATTGAATGGAGATAGAAAGGAAAATGCCTTTTTCTCAGCAGTAAATAGCACATACCCAAAAATTGACCTTGTGGGACAGCTAGGTGTTGCAGTGGCCCTGGAGTCAACAGGACCTGAGTTCAAATCTGGCCTCAGGCACTTGATACTTACTACCTGGGGGACCCTGGACAAGTCACTTAACCCCATTGCCTAACCCTGAACAAAAAAATTTGACCATGTACTAGGGTATAAAACCCTCACAATCCAATGCAGAAAGGCAGAAATATAAAATGCATCTTTTTCAGATCATGATACAATGAAAATTATATGAAATGAAGGGCCATAGAAAGATAGACTAAAATTTAATGTGAAACTAAATAATCTAATCCTAAAGAATTAATGGGTCAAATAACAAATCACAGAAGCAATCGATTACTTCATCCAAGAGAATAACAATGAGACAACATACCAAAACTTATGGAATGCAGTGAAAGCAGTTCTTAGGGAAGTTTTATATCTCTAAATGCTTACATGAATAAAATAGAGAAAGAGGAGATTGGGCATGCAACTAAAAAAACTAGAAAAAGAACAAATTAAAAATCTCCAAATAAATACCAAATTAGAAATACTGAAAACCAAAGGAGAGATTAGTAAAATTGAAATTAAGAAAACTATTGAACTAATAAATAAAACTAAGAGACAGTTTTATGAAAAAAAATGAATAAAATAGACATACTTTTGGTTAATTTAATTTAAAAAAAGAAAGAAGAAAACCAAATTACCAGAATAAAACAAGAAAGGGTGAGTTGACCACCAATGAAGAGGAAATTAAAACAATAATTAGGAACTATTTTGTCCAACTGTATACCAATAAATTTGACAATCTTAGTGAAATGGATATTTACAAAAATATAAATTGTCCATATTAACAGAAGAGGAAGTAAAATACTTAAATAACCCCCTTTCAGAAAAAAGAAATTGAACAAGCCATCAGTGAACCCCCTAGGAAAAAATCTCCAGGGCCAGATGGATTTACAAGTGAATTCTTTCAAACATTTAAAGAATAATTAATTCCAATACTACATAGACTATTTGGGAAAACAGACAAAGAAGGAGTCTTACCAAATTCTTTTTATGATATAAATATGGTGCTGATACCTAAACCGGGAACAATGAAAACAGAGAAAGAAAATTATAGACCAATTTCCCTAATGAATATAGATGCAAAAATTTTAAATAAAATATTAACAAAAAGATTACAGCAACTTATCATGAGAATAATACACTATGATCAGGTAGGATTTATACCAGGAAAGCAGATCTGGTTCAATATTAGGAAAACTATCAGCATAATTGATCATATCAACAACAAAACTAACAGAAACCACAGGATTATCTCAATAGATTCAAAAAAAGCTTTTGACAAAATACAACACCCATTCCTATTTAAAACAGTTGCACATGGTTAGGCCAAGCTAATATAATAAAAATGACAATTCTACCTAAATTAATTTACTTATTCAGTGCCATACCAATCAAACTACCAAAAAATTATTTCATAGAGCTAGAATAAATAATAACAAAATTCATCTGGAAGAACAAAAGTTCCAGAATACCAAGGGGACTAATGAAAAGAAATGCTAGGGAACATAGCTTAGTCATACCAGACCTTAAATTATATTATAAAGCAGCAATCATCAAAACTACTTGATACTGGTTAGGAAAGATTGGAGGATCAGTGGAATAGGTTAGGTACACATGACACAGTAGTCAATGACTATAGTAATCTACTGTTTGATAAATCCAAAGACTCCAGGTTCCATTATAAGAACTCACTATTTAACAAAAAACTACTGGGAAAACTGGAAAATAGTATGGCAGAAACTAGGTATAAACTTACATGCTATACCAAGATAAAGTAAAAATAGATACATGATTTAGATATAAAGATTGATACTATACGCAAATTAAGAAAGCAGGGAATAGTTTACCTGTCAGATCTATGGAGAATGGAAGAATTTATGACCAAACAAGAGATAGAGAACATCATGAAATGCAAAATGGATGATTTTGATTACATTAAATTGAAAGGGTTTTTGCACAAACAAAACCAAAGCAACCAAGATTAGAAGGGAAGCAGAAAGTTGGGAAACAATTTTTACAAACAGTGCTTCTAAAAAGGCATGATTTCTGAAATATATATAGAACTGAGACAAATTTATAAGAATACAAGTCATTCCCCAATTGATAAATTGTCTAAAGATATGAAAAGACAGTTTTCAGAGGAAAAACTTAAAGTTATCTATAGTTACATGAAAAAATGCAAATCAAAACAACTCTGAGGTACCACATCATACTTATCAGGTTGGCTAACATGACAAAACAGGAAAATTTTAAATGTTGGAGAAGATGTGGGGAAATTGGAACACTAATGCATTGTTGGTGGAATTGTGAACTGATCCAACTATTTTGGAGAGCAATTTGGAACTATGCACAAAAGGCTATAAAAATGTGCATACCATTTGACCCAGCAATATCACTACTAGGGTTGTACACCAAAGAGATCATAAAAATGGGAAAAGGACCCATATGTACATAAATATTTATAGCAGTTCTTTCTATGGTGGCAAAGAATTAGAAATTGAGGGGAAGCCCATCAATTGGGTAATGGCTAAACAAGTTGTGGCATATGAATGTAATGGAATTCTATTGTGTCATAAGAAATGATGAGCAAGCAGACTTCAGAAAAACCAGGAAAGACTTGTATGGACTGATGCTGAGTGAAGTGAGCAGAACCAGGAGAACGTCGTACACAGTAACAGCCACATTGTGTGATGACTCACTTTGATAGACTTTGCTCTTCTCAGCAATGACAGAATCTAAAACTTCTCCAAAAGCCTCATGATGGAAAATGCTATCCACATCCAGAGAAAGAACTGTGGAGTTTGAATGCAGATCGAAGCATACTATTTGCTCTTTTTTTTCTTCTTTTTTTCTTTCCTTTTTCTTGTGGTTCCTCCTATTGGTTCTAATTCTTCTTTACAACATGACTAATGTGAAAATATGTTTAATAGGAATATATTTGTAGAGCTATATCAGGTTGCAGGCTGTCTTGGGGAGGGAGGCAGGAAGAGAGGGGCAGAAAATTTAAAACTCAAAAGCTTATGGAATTGAGTATTGAAAATGAAAACTAAATTAATAAAAATTAAGTACATTTTAAAAATAAAACAAAAAATAAAAAGAAAAACACCTTTGAAATATTCATCCATTTCACTTAGATTGTCAGATTTATTGGTTACTTTAATTTCTTCTTCATTGGATGGTGAATTCACTTTTTTCACATATGATATTGGTAATTTGCTTTTCTTTTTTTTTCTTTTCTTTAAACAAATTAACCAAATGTTTTTCAATTTATTGTTTTTCTTCATAAAACCAACTCTTACATTCGTTTATTACTTCAATAGTTTTCATACTTTCAATTTTATTAATCTCTCTTTTGATTTTCAGAATTTCTAATTTGGTGTTTTTAATTTGTTCTTTTTCTACCTTTTTAAAATTGCATGCCTAATTGATTTATCTGGTATTTTTCTATTTTGTTTGTGAAAACATTTAGAATATAAAATTTCCCCTAAATACTGCTTTGGCTGAATACCAAAAATTTTGGTGTGTTGTCTCATTATTGTCATTCTCTTGCATGAAACTATTGATTGTTTCTATGATTTGTTGTTATTAGACGTTACTTAGATTATTTAGTTTCCAATTAATTTTAATCTATCTTTGCAAAGCCCTTTTTCTGTGTGATTTTTATTGTCTCATGATCTGAAAGGGATATATTTAATCTTTCTCTTGTTCTGCATTGGATTGTGAGATTTTCATGCCCTAATACATGGGTAATTTTTTTATCAGTGCCATGTACCTCTGAGAAAAACGTATATTCCTTTCTATCTCCATTCAATTTTCTCCAGAGGTGTACCATATCTAACTTTTCTAAAATTCTATTCACTTCTTTAAATTCTTTCTTGTTTACTTTGTAGTTAGGTTCATCTAATTTTGAAAGGAGGAGGTTGAGATCCCCTTTAGTATAATTTTGTTTTCTATTTCTTCCTATAACTCATTTAACTTCTCCTTTAAGAATTTGGATGCTATACCACTTGGTGCATATATGTCCATTATTGATATTATTTCATTGTCTATGATACTTTTAGCAGGATGCAGTTTCCTTCCTTGGCTCTTTTTATTAGATCTATTTTTGTTTTTGCTTTGCCTCAGATCAGGATTGCTACCCCTGCTTTTTCTTACTTCAGCTGAAGCATAATAGATTATGCTACAGACTTATATCTTTACTCTGAGTGTGTCTCTCTGCTCCAAATATGTTTCTTGTAAAAAAAATAAATTGTAGGATTCTGGTTTTTAATCCACTATGCTATCTGCTTCTGCTTTATGGGAGAGTTCATCCCATTCATATTTAGTTATGATTACTAACTATGTATTTACCTCCATCTTAGTTTTCTTATTTAGTTTCCTATTTATACTTTTCTCTCTCTCCTTTCACTCTGTCCCTTCTCACCAGTGTTTTGCTTTTGACCACCACCTCACTCAATCTGCTTTCATTTCTATCCTACTTACCTATAGCAGAATATAGGTTTTCTTTACCTGAGTGTGCATGTTATTCCCTCTTTGAGCCAAATTCAATGAGAGTACACTTCAAACAATGCTCACCTGCTCCTTTCTTTGCTTCTATTATATTGGGTCTTTCATACCTCTTCATGTGATACAGTTTACCCTTTTCTACCTCCCCCTTTTCTCTTCTCCCAGTACAACCCTTTTTTCACCCCTTATTTAATTTTTATCATCACATCAAAGTCAATTTATACCCACCCAGATGGTCTGTACTCTTTTTGTTTGTTTGTTTTTGGATCATTTTTGAAAGTTGTTTTCTGCTTCTGGGGTCCCAGGGGCACTGTCCCAACCTTCTTGCACTGGGGGCTGGGAGTCTGATCACTGGTTCTCCGTGACAGGGTCTTTCAGGTTGGTGCCTTGCCCACTGCTCTAGGGTAGCCAGCATGCCTGTTGTGCCCTGGCTTCCAGGGCTACCAGTTTGCCTACTGTGCTGTGGCTGCAGATGGCCTACTATGCCACTAGGCTGCTGAGCCCAGACCACAGGGCCTTGGTTGTTGATCTGTGCTGTGGCTAAGAGCTTCCCACTGGCTTCCCTGGACATTGCCTGCACTGGGCTATGCTCCCCTTTTACCCAAGTGAAACAGACCTTTCCTGAAGTCTTTCCAAGTTATTTTGGGCTGGAAAATTGCTTTGTTTGAACTTTTTTGTTGATTCTGTCACTCCAGAATTCTTTTAGAGGTTTGATTTAACATTGTTTCCAAGGGAAACTGCTCAGGCAACTTCCTGACTTCTCTCAGCCGTCTTCCAATGAGTTTATTGCTGAATTACTAGCCAGATAATGTGTTGCCTCTGTGTTCAATTCTCTTCCACCATTTGAAATTGTAATGGGGTATGGTATACATAGTCTTCCTTACTAGAAATAGCAGGTTTGGTGTCTTTGTCTGGCTTAAATGTCCCATGGAAAACTGGTCCTTTTCATTTAAAGTTCTCTGATGTGCTGCCAATCAGGGAATCCAAATGACTCAAAAATTATCAATGAGTTCATTGAAGTGCTTTTACCCAGGCTCCCCTAAGTGTTTTGGGGCTATTTTTGTAAATAGAGAAGTTACCCAGTGTAATAGACTACCATAATTTTCCCCCACTCTCAATATGAAATAGCCCAAGCCCCTCTTCTTTCCTTCCCTCCTCAAAGAAGGATGAGTTTCCCTAAAAGGAAACAAAACTGTCCCTAGGACCTTATTAGCCCTGGCTTCCCTGACAGATCTTACTTATTTTCTGCCATCCCACCAATAAGGGGGTAAACTCAGGTTCGTCATCCTTCCCTACTGTGCCAAGAATTAGCTTTCCCTAAGAAAAGACAAAGCTTTCCCTAGGACTTGATTGGCTCAAGCTTTTCTTCCCAGCCCACCTCCACTGCCACCATGGGGCAGATTCAGAGCCCTCTCCTCTCTTCCAACAAAGGTAAGTTTTCCCTGAAAGCAAACAAGCTTGTCCCCATATTAGCCCAGGCTTCCCTAACACAGCTTCCTTCTCACCTAAGGGCAGAAAAGTCACAGAAATATGCAGAATAGAACTGATGATTTGTTGTATGCTGATGACTTGGTGATTAGACACATTTTTCTGAGAAGGTGAGGAAGGTCACATGTATCAAAGCTGTATCGTTGTTGCATATCCTTGCTAAGTTAAAGTAAATCTCTTTATTTTTTCCACTGTTCAATGACTGACAAGTGTTTCATTTCATCCAAAATTTAACCTAAGAAAGTGCTGATGTTAAGCCCTGTCTTACACCCAGTCTCTCTACAACTGAATATGGAGTAGTTTTTCATCATTCTACTAACATTTTTCCCATTCATGACAAGAATTATCAAGAGAAATCTGTCACCTTGTTATAGGTCTTGATAATGAACACTGGCATTGTACCATTATACTCTCGCAGCATTATTTTTAGTTGAAGATGTAGCTAGCTGGGAAAGTATTTTAAGATTCTCTATTAGCTGAGAGTTATGTATGGGTGTTTGCAGTTTCTTCATTCTTGAAAACTTCAATACACAAAGCAATTGGCCCACATGACTCATATTCAAACATCAGCAGTTAGGATATAAAGCTATTAGAAATGTTGGCACTATTCCTAGAAGAATTATACACACATACAAAGAAAGCCATATTGTGGCTCCACTGGGATTTTTGTTCTGGTCTCAATATCCCTAACATATTCATCAGTGTGAGGTTCAAATATCAATGTTATGGCTTCCTTTGAAGGTGGAAAAGTATTAATATTACATATTTCTTGATGTCAGCCTAAGCTAATATCTCCTTTAGCAGAGTATACTTTCAAAGTCTCTTTTCTGGTCTGAATGGATTCTTGAAGGAACTCCACCAACCAAGAAATATTTTTCTCATAATACTATAGCAATTATAGAAATTTTCTGAGTCTTGATTGTGTATTCCTATGCATAACTAGAACTAGAACTAACTAGAACCATAAAAACATATGTATATATATAATACATAAGTATGTATTATATATATGTATATATGCACATATACAGAACTATATATCTTGCACAATGTATGTGTGGATATACTTACATACAGATGCATATATACATGCATGTATATATACATAGATGCATATATACATTCATACACACATTATATGTATGTATGTGTACTGTTCTCTCCTTTCAAAGAGAGAAAGTCCATATAGACAACTTTCAAAGGTTTCCTAGTCAAGATGCAACATGAATTAGTGTGCTCCAAAAGGCAGCATGAATTGGCAAACACAAGCATGAGCATAAGCCTCATACTTCTTGATGACATCAACACTCATCTTGGGACAGTAGAACTTATGCCTTATTTGTGTCTACAGACTCTATGTGACCAATATGTCCACATTCATGACCATAGATTTCTTTTGTTGAAAGTCTTATAATGTCCAAATACACACATATTTTTATTCTTCCTTGATACCTCCACTATGGGCAATGTATATTGGCCATTAGATTTTCTGACTATCCCTTCATACAACAGTTCTTGAGAAGTTATCTCAGGCCATTCATCAGAGACAAAAAAATTTCTCTACATCTTGCCTGGAAGTCAAGACTCAGTAAGGTGGATTTTGTGGCCATATCCCACATTCCACTCATGAACTTGTTGTTAGGGATAAATCTGATGGTCCTGTTAGTTCAGATGCAATTATGAGAATGAAATGAAACACTCATAGATCACTGAACAGTTAATAAAATTAGGTTTATTTCATCCTAACATATCCTGCATATACAGTAGCTCTTAACTAAGGTAAAAGCAAATGCCCTTGTCCCATTATGGAAACACATCTGGTCATCCAGGAGGGTATGAGGACTTGTATTGTCTTTATCTAGCCACCAACTCTGAAAAACACCTTAAGTAGGACCTTTTGTGCACAGAAAATCACATCATAACAGCCAAAGGCAACTTTGAAGTTACATCAATGGAGACACAGCTCGAGTCTTACCCCACTTCTTGGTCTGGACACCAATCAAATCCCGGTTTTGTCACATTTTAGGGAAAATCTACCACTAACCCACTGGATGAGAGAGCCTTTCTTCTTCCTAAAGTGGTAATGATTCATCTCAGACATGGTTTCTGAGAGGATGAACATATAACCAGGTCAGTTAGTGGCCTTATGATGCATCTGTTACTTAGTGAGGGAAAACTTACTGCCCAGATATGGGAGCATGACATTTTGCCAGTTGGGGACAAGCTGAGGGCCATTTGGTGGCCTCTGTGATTGACCAAGGAATTTAGTTGGAAAGGAATACTTTCCTTGTCCTTAGGGGGACCATATGATCTCATATGCAGCATAACATGGCATCAGCAATCTAATGTCCATATTGGTAATGGACATATTCCCAACTTCTGCTGCTCTTTTAATGGTTCCAATTTATTTGTCTGGCATGTAATATATTTAATGGATACTGACACACCCCATAAACAACTGTATGCAGTAGGAGCAAAATTCTTGACCCCAAGAGGATAGTCTTTAATTTTCTATTCCTGTGCTATCAAGCCCCAGACAACTTGGTCAGCCCCAAAACCACCACCCAAGAATTGGTGTATATAAAGATATGCTCTGACCCATCTCTCACTCTCACATGTCAACCATACAACTTGAAATTCAGCCCCCTGGAAGTTCTTGCCAGTACCATGACTCTTTAGTATATCCCCTGTTACTAGATTAGTGGCTGCTGAAATTCAGCTGCATATACCACTTTTCAAGAGGATAGAATCGAATCAAATAGATCTATCAAATCAATCAAACAGAATGATCAAATAGATAGTGAATTGAAAAAAAAAACAGGCAAAATGGTGTTCCTCAGGATCCAGGTTCTTATATAATGAGACTCATTGTGCCAGTGGAGGAACTAGGGCTCCTAAACCTGGAAGGCTGGTCTCAGTCTCTGACATAGTCAACACCTCTTTGTGAAGGGAAACATTGATGCACTGAAACAGTGAAAGGGCCATGACAAACATGATATTTAATGTACCATTTCCATTTTGTCTATAGTCTCCCCATCTTGTGAAAGGGGCAATTTTGCATCACGCAATCCATAATAAGCAAGCCTGGGACAAAGGGTAATTGTGCAGCCTTATGTCATCTGTTCAGTAGCAAGTAGGGACAGATGAGCAAATATTTTTCAAAAGTAGTATAGTGATTTGATGCTTTAGGGAAATGGAAGCTCTAGAAACCTAATAGTCATTAATTCTGGCCACTCTTTATTGTCTGCTCTACTCAGCATAATCTTTATAGACAAAGACCTCTAAAAATGGACCTTTCAGGGTTATGAGGGCCAGAAGGATTTCTGAATAGCTTGTTTTAGATCTTCCAGAGCTGTTACCTGATACAAAGCCCCATTTGAAAGAGGTGGACTTGAAGTTCTATCTGTAAATCTACCTATCTCTACTTGCAATCAGTAAATGGAGGCCATCAATATACTCAGCTGTTGAATGTCGATTTTAATAAACCTGAAGTCTTTTGCTAACTTCTCAGATAGCGGGGAAGTGATTATCAGCAGCTTATTCCAATGTTTGCCTGGAATCCTCTGAATTACCCCATCCCACTGTAAATTTGACTGAGCGAACGAAAACTTAGATTTTCTTAGGATTGATTTCCTACCTGTTGTTCTTCATACTGCCCACCATCCTATGTAGGACCTCAGCCATTGTGTTTGGAAGGAGAATGGTGAACATTATGTCATCAGTGTAGTGATATACTTCACAGATCTCAGGAAAGGAAGCCTCTTCAATGTGTCAATATGAGGTAAAGTTTAAGTAGCCCTGAGAAATGACAATGAAACTATACTGAACTTCTTTCTATATAAAAACAATATACTTCTGACTAGTCTCAGTCACAGGAATAGAGGAAAATGTATTTATCAGGTAAATAGCCCCATACCACTCATGCCAGACCTGGAATACATGATTTATAATGGTGATGAGGTCAGAATTAGCTGACATGAGCATGATGACCTTGTTAACTCTCTGTAGTGCCATGCCATCCACCTTGTTCATGAGCCACACAATTTTGCATTAAGAGGAGCTGTTAAAAACAGTGTTTTAGCTTCTTTAATATCCATCATAAGAAAATAGATATCTTTCACTACCCTGGGGACTGAATATTGTTTGGTGTCAACCATATGGTATAAGGCATGCTACTCCATGGGTTTCTATTAGATCAGACCTGCACAACCTGCAACCTACCAAAGGATTTTGCGTGGCCCACCAAAAAATGTAGAGGAAAACATCCTCTACATTTTTTGCAGGCCACCCAAGCTGTAAGTGTCTTGTGGACTACAGGTTGTTCAGGTCTGTATTAGACCCTACACACAATAACATTCAGAGTGCTTGCTAAGAGGACTAACACAGATACTAAATCCCAAAAGCTCAATATATTCCTTCCCTAAAATGTCTGCCATCTATAGATGTGGATAATCCCAATGGGGCAGAGGTTTTTAGTGGATGCTTTCACATTAGGTGAGTCTAAAAGGCCTTTATGGCCCTGGTGCAAATTCATGGTACAGTTTTATTAGCAACCCTACAGATTGGTCAACAATTACTTTCATATCAATCTTGTCTTTCAGAAGCCTCACTTAAAACTCCCTTCTGGAGAGGGTATCATCACCCTCTGCTTTCTAGCATGTCAGGAGGTTCTACCTTCTCCCCCTATCCGCAGAGTGCTTCTTAACACTGAGAACAGTAATTGCCAAGGCTACAACTGTACTTACCTCCTGCTCAAATTTCACTACTTGACCAGTGAGGGTTGCATGGCATGGTAAATTGTAGCTAAAGTCTGAATTAATATGGTAAAATTCTATGCCAAAAGAAGGATGTAATTGTCCCTTAAGCAGACTGGTCATATGGCATAGTAGGGCATAGATCCAATCTTTCACACTCATTTCCTTTAGAGATTTCACCCCTCTCTTGCTAATTCTCTATAGTGACTGCCATGGGAATTCATATTTATTGTGCCAAATAACTCCTCATTTTAGCCACCAAAAAAGGACAAAGATTAGATTCTTTGTGAAGTGTGTTACTGATTCATCTGATCTTGCAAAATTGAGTTCTTTGAGAACTTCAGAGTCTTCATTGGCTGCATTTGACCACACCCACCAAAGCCGTTGCTCCAATGATGCATCAGGTTACTTGCTGTTTTACTTTCTTGTATAATTTCTCACTATTTCCTCACTTCTTTTGTGGTAAAAATTTGCCTGCTTCCCACTTTGGTAGAAGAAATCATCTTCTGTCAGAGAACATAATGGGATAAGGAATAAGACATAATAGGATGAGCTTTCTTTCTAAAGGTCCTCAAGCTTCCTCCTCATTACTATTCTCATTCTATTGTCTAATGGCTCTGATGCCATGTGATATAGTGAAACCTCCGTGATAGAGATTACACTTCTCACCAGAGGCCTGCCATTTCTTAGCTATGGCCTGTTGGCCCTACCTATAATTAGAGATCCTTTCACTTACACCATTACCAGATCAATTAGTTGAGTACCTTTACCCTTCATTATAAAGTCCTTAAAAGGAAAGAATTCTTATCTCTACTTGCTAAATGTGCTGACTCCATTTACCTTCTGTATTATAATGTGGCTAGTTCAACTTTTGCAGTATAGTTCATGACAGCCAGGACATATTGGACCTGACATTTTCATTACCTTCCCTAGCAGCCTCTTCCTAGAGCCATTGATGCAATTGCCCCATGTGAATTAGGTTGTCTTCTCTATGCCATTGTTAGGCCTCTATATGTCACCAAAGGATCCTTTCCATGGGTTGCAGTAGTGGTTTATCTGGTCTTCTGATCATCCCATATCCTGAGTATTTTCAGGTTCCCTCATTTAAACTACAATGTGAGCCAAGATTCTTAGACTCCTCTCCTTGTCATATTTCCAGAGAACCTATTTGCACTAAGAGCAGTGTTTGCACAAGTTACAGTCATCTTGAGCTCTTGTTCAACTTTCACCAACTGATCAACTTACATATATATATATATATA
>NW_020954570.1:10093532-10126967 GCF_900497805.2 Vombatus ursinus | reverse complement strand
ATATATATATATATATATATATATATATATAAATGTGTAGTAGGTGATAACCATTGCTAAAGTCTGAAGCCATTTGGAGCTCTGCTCATGAGCAAGTACATAATTTATCTCAATTCAGGCTGATCATAGGGTGTGGCAGGCTGTGGGGAGTGGGGTTAGCACATAGATCCAATTTATCAAAACCATTCCCTTTAGGGATTTCACCCTCTTTCTTTGCAGATCCTTATTGAAGAGACAGCTGCAACATGAATTTATCTTTATGAGGCTAGTCATGAATAATTCTCTGTGGCACCCACCTAAAAAGGGTCAAATACTGATCTGTATATGTTTCTTCTAATTGATTTATCTGTCTCTATAACCATAAAACTCCAGAGATTTATCTAGGTCTATGGAACTCAGCTACAAAGAGTTTCTCTGCATTGACTCCATTAGGCCAAGCCCTCAGGAGACATTATATCAAGTTTCTATTGAACCCTAATACGACTTCTACATGTTTGGTGATGAAAACCTGCCCACAACTACTGCTCATATGGAGTAAATCACTATCCTCCCAGGAGTAGTAATAAGACACGTCTATGGCTTCCTTTTTCTTTTTTCTTCCTTTTCTTTCCTTTCTTTTCTCCCAAAACTAGGAGTTCCCAAATCTCTTCACTACTGCACTCATTTTTCTATCTCATAGCTCTGAACTCAGCAAGGTGCTTCAGATACCTTACAATGGGTTCCTGGGTTTTCTAGGTGCTACATGCAGTGGACCAGTTAACTTTCAGTCTTATTATGCTAGTAGTCCAACTTGGCCAGAATAGTCAACAACAATCAAGAAATGGTATAATTGTTGCTTTCTTTACCCTTTTTACCATCCTCTGACCTAACTGTTTCATGTGAGTGGGATCCTGTTCCTTGTTCCGATAAGAGGATTCCTCGTGTATGATTAGAAGAGTCCTAGACACCAGATGCATCAGTGTCATATTCAGCCATCCACTCACTCTACTCTCTGTATTTGTAGCAACCTTCCCCCAACTCAACTAGTGTGTGAGTCACAAGGCCTTCTGATCCCTATTACCAGTGCCAAAAAGTTAGAGTAGGCCTATGCTGTTGTCCTATTAGTTTAGGTTTGATGTTAGGATAAAATGAGGAACTTATAGGAGTTCTGAACAGCTAACAAAATTTGGTTTGCATTGCCCTAACATATTCTGGATATACAGTAGTGCTTAGCTTAAGTAGATATAATCCTTCCTCATCTCCATAAGGAAATCCATCTGTTCAGCAAGAAAGGTTGTGGTGACATATGTGGCCTTTGGACATCAACTAAGTCTGAAGGCACTGAGCCCATGTGTATGGGACCATTTATCCTCCTGCATGATCAGAAAGCCACATCAACCCAGGTAGAATATGTTCCAGAACTTCCACCTGGAATCTGCATGAAGGGGGTACATCTTAAGTCTTGTCTCACTCCTGGCCAAACATGTGTTAGATTTGTCACCTTTTAGCGAAAATCTAGCCTAACCCATGTTGTGGGAGGAAGGAAAGAGAGAATCTTTCTAGACATTGGTCCAATCTAATCTATTTTCATACTAAGTTTCTGCTTCAAGAACTTCTTTCAATCCTCTAATACTAGGAAATTCCCAAAGTTAAAAAAAAAACTCAGCGTTTATTTCAATGGTTAAAGAGGTAGGACTGTTGTGTTGTTCCCTGCAAATTCTCTTCTCTCTTGCTCTGAATGCATCTACACAAGCTGCATGAACAGTTAAAACATAATCCCAATTTCTTGTTTACAGCATATTCCAGACAGCAATTGTTTCCAATTAGATTTGACATTCTATTAACCTATGATGGCTCTAGACAAAACAGGGGTAAAATTATTTTGCTTTGTTGAATCCAGCAACATATTCAAGAAATCACAGTCACTTCAAAGTGTCGTAAGTGTAGAAAGTTGTTGTTATTTGGTCCTCCAAAGACTAAGCCTATGGAAGACTATATAAAAAAGACTATATCTTTCTTTTTTTTTTTGAAAATTCTCATAGAATGACTAGAACAGGATATCCACTTGTACTCCACTATCCAGGTGAAAAGGGCAGTCCATTTTCCATTTTAATGATAACCTCTGTGGAAAAGTCCAGGTGGAAAATTAGGTGTTGCTGATGAGGTCATTGTCACTGATTGTGAGGACTGCAGTGACCTCCTTGACTGAAAATAAATTTCTTTATCCTATACCCTTAAGATTCTTTAGTAGCAAATTTACATTCACTTCTCAAATTCTCTACGTGAAAATCTTTCCCCATAGTTGTAAAAGAAGTCAAGTCTCTCTGGTCTTTTCTAGTGGGTGGTGTATATGTATCAATCAATCTGTCATGGTCTCCAATCCTTTGTCCCAAAACTTTTGCAAGGATGTTGCTATTGAACTCTGCATCTGTTATGTAATTGTTCTGCCTTACAAATTTAGCACGTTTTATCACATCTCCATATGAAGTTTAAAGGTGGCAATAATTTCAAACATTACCAGGTCTATTCTCCATGTTGCTTTTATCTAACAACTCTTTCTAATTAATTGGGTTCCACTTCAAGTCAAAGCCATTGACTCACACTCTCATTAATCCATTGTATTTTCCAATCTTTATCCCTAAATTCCAATCTGACCTCTTCCTCCTCTTGGGCCTTTACCACCCTCATCACTACCAGTGTCGATAACACGATATTCTTTTTGTTATTGTTTTTAGTAATTGTGAACTTTCATTCTTCAAAATTTTGAGTTCAAAATTCTCTCTCTGACCACCACCCTACTGCACCCATTAAGAATGCAAGCAATATGACAACCATTGCACATGTAAAATCATGCAAAGCGTATTTCCATAATAGCCATGTTGCAGAAAAAAAAGGAAAAAATAGATAAGCTATGATTCAAGTACATCAGTTCTCTCTAGAGGTGGAAAGCATTTTTCATCATTAGTTTTCATCATGGAATTGTCATAGAACATTGTATGGATGAGAATAGATCTTTCATGTTTGATCATTGTTAGAATATCACTGCTTCTGTGTACAATGTTTTCCTGATTCTGCTCCCTTCACTTTGCATAAGTTCATATAAATCTTCCCAGATTTTACTGAATCCATGTCCATTATCATTTCTTTTTTATTATTAATTAATTTTTTTAATTTTAGCTCCAAATTCTCTTCTCTCTTCTAGCCTCTCCATCATGCATGAAGAAGGCCAGCAATATATCAATTATATGTGTAAAGTGATAGAAAGCATATTCCTAAATTAATTATGTTGCAAAATTGAAAAAAAAAGCCAAGAAAAATTTTAAAAGTTTAAAAAGTAAGCTTTAATCTGCATTCCAAGTTCATTTCTTTGTCTGGAAGTGGATAGTATTTTCCTTCATGAGTCCTTTGGAACTGTCATGGACCATTGTCTTGATCAGAGTAGATGTCTCTCACAGATGATCTTCATTACAATATTGCTGATGATATGTACAATAATCTCCTGGTTCTGCTCACTTCATTTTGTATCAGTTCATATAAGTCTTCCAAGGTTTTTCTGAAATGCCTCCCCTCCTCCTTACTTATAGAACAATAGAATTTCATCACAATCACATCACAACTTCTCTAGTCATTCCCTAATTGAATAGCATTCCCTCAATTTCCAATTCTTTACTACCACAAAAAGCTGTTAGAAATATATTTGTATCTATAGGTTTTTTTCATTTTTCTTTAATCTCTTTGAGATACAGACTTTTAAGTTCAAAGGACATGCATATTTTTATAGCCTTTTGGTCATAGTTCCAAACTGCTTTCCAGAATGGTTGGACTAGTTTACAACTCCACCATCAATGAGTTAGTTTCCCAATTTTTACACATCCCCTCTAGCAGTTGTCATTTTCCTTTTCTATCATATTAGCCAATCAGATAGGTGTGAGATGGTCTTTCACAGTTGTTTTAATTTGCATTTCTCTAATTGGTGGTGATTTAGAGTATTTCTTCATATGATAATTTATAGCTTTGGCTTCTTCTGAAAATTACCTATTCATATCCTTTAACCATTTATCAACTGGGGAATGACTCTTATTTTTATAAATTTTGACTCACTTACATACACACACACAGAGGGAAAGAGAGACAGAGAGAGAGGAGAGAGAGAAGCCCTTTATCAGAGAAACTTGTAGAAAGAATTCCCCCAGTTTACTGCTTTCCTTCTAATTTTTACTGCATTCATTTTGTTTTTCAAAATAATTTAAATCTCATATAATGAATATTGTCCATTTTACTTTTTGTGATCCTCTCTATCTCTTGTTTGGTCATAAACTCTTTTCTTATCCATAGATTTTCAGGTAAATTTTTCCATGTTCCCCAAATCTGCTTATGATAATACCCTTTTATGCTTAAATGATGAACTTCTTCTGTGCTTCTCTTGGTATGTGCTTAGTTTCCACCAAATAGCTTTCCAGTTTTCCCAGCAGTTTTTGTCAAATAGTGAATTTTTGGTCCCAAAGCTTGGACCTTTGAGTTTCTAAAATGCTAGATTACTATGGTCATTACTACCGTGTATTTTATACTTAATCTATTGCCCTAATTTACCACTCTATTTCTTAGCCAGTACCAAATTGCTTTGATGATTACAACTTTGAAATTTGATACTTCCAGGACCCTTTCCTTCACTTTTTTTCATGATCCCCTTGATTTTATTTTTATAGAAGAAGTGTGTTATTATTTCCTTTGGCTCAAAAAATTATTCTTTGGGGGCAGCTAGGAGCAGTGGATAGAGCACCAGCTCTGGAGTCAGGAAAACCTGAGTTCAAATCTGGACTCAGACCAGACACTTGACACTTACTAACTGTGTGACCCTGGGCAAGTCATTGAATCCCAACTGCCTCACTAAAAACTATATATATAATAAAACTATATATATGTTATAAAATAATATATATATATATATTCTTTGGTAGTTTGCTTGTATAGTATTGTAAATTAATTTAGTAGAATTGTCAATTTTATTATATTAGATTTTTTATTATATTAGCTTACCCACGATCAACAATTATTTTCTCAATTGCTTAGGTCTATATTTGTACGAAAATTACTTTGTAATTGTGTTCATATACTTACTGGTTGTGTCTTCACACATAGACTCCCAAGTATTTTTCACTTTATGTATTTATTTTAAATAGAATTAATTACACTTTCTACTTCTTCCTCATGGGCTTTATTGGTAACATATAAGAATGCTGATTATTTATATTCCTTTACTTTATATCTTTCAACTTTGCCAAAGTGGCTAATTCTTTCAATTAGTTTTTTTCAGTTGATACTCTTTAGTTCTCTAAGTATATCATCATACTGTCTTCAGAATTATAGTTTTGTTTTGTCATTTTTATTTCTCCAATTTATTTTTCTTATCTTTTTGCTATATCTAGCAATTCTTGTACAATATTAAATAATAATAGTGATTGTGAGCATCCTTGTTTCACCCCTGATCTTCTCGAGAAGGCTTCTAGTTTATCCCCATTACAGATATTGCTTCTTCTTGATTCCAGATAGATACTACAAATCATTTTAAGAAAGGTTGCATTCATTCCTATGCTTTCTAGTGTTTTTAATAAGAATGAATGTTGTATTTTGTGAATACCTTTTTTCTGCATCTATCGAGACAATCATATGAGTTTTTGCTGTTATTGATATAGTCAATCATGTTTGTAGCTTTCCTAATACTAAACCAGCCCTCTATTGTTGGTATAAATGACCTGGTCATAGTGTATGCTTTTTTGTGATAGATTACTATAATATTCTTCCTAATGTATTATGTAAAATTTTGGCTTCAATATTCATTAAATAATTGGTGTGTAGTCTTCTTACCTGATTTTTCTTTCCCTTGTTTAGGTATCAAAACCATATTTGTCTCATACAAGAATTTGGTAGACCTCTTTACCCTACTTTTTCAAATAGTTTACATAATATTAAAATTAAATAAAAATTAAAAAATAATATTAAAATTAGTTTTCTTTAAATGTTTGGTAAAATACATTTAGAAAGAATCATGTCCTGGGGATTTTTACTTAGGGACTTATGACTTGTTCAAATTCTATTTTCTTAAAATATGTTTATTTAAGTTTTCTATTTCCCTCTTCTGTTAATCAGGGCAATTTATATTTTTGTAAATCTTCATCCATTTTACTTAGGTTGTCATTTTAACAGCATAAAATTGGATAAAATAGGTCCAAATAATTGCTTTAATTTCTTTTTTGTTATTTTTTAAAATTAATTCATTTTGATTTATCAACAATCACTTCCATAAGCTTTTTTTCTCCCCCTTTCTTCCCACCTCCCTCCCCAAGATGGCATGCATTCTGATATAGGCCATACATATACTTTTCAATTAAACATATTTTCACATTAGTGATGTTTTAAGTAAGAATTAGAACCAATAGGAGGAACCACTAGAAAGAGGAATCAAAACACAACATAAGAAAAAAATAGCAAATAGTACGCTTCAATATGCATTCAAACTCTATAATTCTTCCTTTGGATATGGATAACATTTTCCATCATGAGGCCTTTGGAGATGTCTTAGATCCTTGTATTGCTGAGAAGGGTTAAGTTTATCAATATTAGTCCACCTGGTCATCATTTCTTATAGAACAGCATTATTACATTACATTCATATGCCACAATTTGTTCAGCCATTCCCCAATTGATGGTCATCCTCTTAATTTCCAATTTTTGCCACCGCAAAAAGAACTGCTGTAAATATTTTTGTACATGTGGGTCCTTTTCCCATTTGTATTATCTCTTTGGGATGCAGAACTAGAAGTGCTATTGCAGGGTGAAAGGGTATGCATTTTTATAGCCCTTTGGGCATAGTTCCAAATTGTTCTCCAAAATGGCTGGATCATTTCACAACTCCACCAACAATGCATTAGTGTTCCAATTTTCCCACATCTCCAACATTTATCATTTTCCTGTTTTGTCATGTTGGCCAACCTGATTAGTCTGATGTGGTACCTCAGACTTGTTTTGATTTGCATTTCTCTAATCAATAGTGATTTAGAGCATTTTTTCACATGACTATAGATGGCTTTAATTTCTTGATCTGAGAACTGCCTGTTCATATCCTTTGACCATTTATCAATTGGGGAATGACTTGTATTCTTATAAATTTGACTTACTGCTCTGTATATTTTAGAAATGAGGCCCTTATCAGAGA
This sequence comes from Vombatus ursinus, assembly GCF_900497805.2. Lineage (NCBI taxonomy): Eukaryota > Metazoa > Chordata > Mammalia > Diprotodontia > Vombatidae > Vombatus > Vombatus ursinus. Next base: position 10,119,775 of record NW_020954570.1, on the reverse strand, counting down.
GACTGGTTGTAAAAATTCTTTCCCAATTTTCTACCCTCCTTCTAATATTGGTTGCATTGGTTTTGTTTGTGCAAAAAATTTTCTATTTAATGTAATCAAAGTTATTCATTTTGCATTTTGTAATGTTCTCTATCTCCTGTTTGGTCATGAATTCTTTTGTTCTCCATAAATCTGATAGGTAAACTATTCCTTGCTCTCCCAGTGTGCTTATGGTATCAGCCTTTATATCTAAATCATGAACCCATTCTGACTTTATTTTGGCATATGGTGTAAGATTTTGGCCTCTGCCTAGTTTCTGCCATACTCTTTTCCAGTTTTCCCAGTAGTTTTTGTCAAAAAGTAAGTTCTTATCCCAGAAGTTGGGGTCTTTGGGTTTATCAAATAATAGATAACTGTAGTCATTGACCACTATATTTTGCATACTTAACCTATTCCACTGATCCACCACTCTATTTCTTAGCCAGTACCAAGAAGTTCTGATGATTGCTGCTTTATAATACAATTTAAAATCTGGAATGACTAGGCTTCCTTCCCCTGCATTTCTTTTCAATAGTTCCCTTGATATTCAGGACCTTTTGTTCTTCCAAATGAATCTTATTATTTTTTCTAACTCTATAAAATAATTTTGTGGTAGTTTGATTGGTATAGCACTGAATAAGTATATTAGCTTAGGTAGAATTTTCATTTTTATTATATTAGCTCAGCCTACCCATGAGCAACTGATGTTTTTACAATTATTTATATCTGACTTTATTTGTGTGAAAAGTGTTTTGTAATTGTGTTCATATAATTCCTGGGTTAATTGCTTTAGTTTCATCATCATTGGAGGGGCGTTGACCATTTTCATTTTTGATATAGGTAATTTGTTTTTCTTCTTTTTTAAAATCAAATTAATAGTTTATCTATTTTCTTCTTGTGTTTTCTTACAAAACCACATCTTGTTTTATTTATTTATTTCAATTTTTTCCTTTTCAATTATACTAATCATGCCTTGGTCTTTTAGGATTCACTTTTGAGGTTTAATTAAGGGTTTTTAATTTAATTATTTTCTGTTTTTTTTACTTGCCTTCCCAATTCACTGATCTACTTTTTTTCTTTTTTATCTATGTAAGCATTTAGAGTTATAAATTTGCCCCTAAATACTACTTTGGCTGCATTCCACAAATTTCATTATGTTGTCTCAATATTGTTATTATTTTAATGAAATTATAAATTGTTTCTATTTCTTCTTTGGCTCAGTCATTTTGTAAGATTAGATTATTGAGTTTCCAAATAATTTTTAATCTATATTTCCATGGTACCTTATTGAATATAATTTTTTTCACATTGTGCTGTAAGAAGGTTGCATTAAATATTTTTACTTTTGTGCATTTGTTTGTGAAAATTTTATGCCCTAATACATGATCAATTTTTTGTGAAGGTGCTATTTAGAGGTGAGAAAAAGCTATGCTCCTTTCTATTCCTATTCAGTTTTCTTCAGAGGTTTTTCATGTCTAAATTTTCTAAATTTCTATTCATCTCTTTAATTTTTCTCACTTATTTTATAGTTAGATTTTTGTGGTTCTCAGAGAGGAAAGTTGAGATCCTCCAGTAGTATGATTTTACTGTCTATTTCTTTCTGTAACTCATTTAACTTTTGCTTTAAGAATGTGAACAGTATACCATTTGCTATATATGTTTACTATTGATATTACTTCATTGTCATGTTACATTATAGCAAAAGTAGTTTTCTTAATTATCTTTTCTTTTTTACTAAGGTCTATTTTTGTTTTTGCTTTGTCTGAGATCATGATTGCTACCCCTACTTATTTTAATTCAGCTGAAACTTAATAGACTCTTCTCTAGTCTTTTATTTTAATTCTCTGTGAGTCTCTGTTTCAAGTGTATTTCTTGTAAAGAGCATATTGTTGAATTTTTTATTTCTAATACATTCTGCTATTTGTTCTTATTTTATTGGTGAGTTCATCCATATTTCCCTCCATCTTATTTTCTTTATTTTCACTCCTCTTTTTATCCCATCTGTTCTCAAAGTCTGTTTTGCATCTCAATATGGCCTCTATTGATTTTCCCTCCCTTTTAAATCACACCATGCTCTCTTCTTCCCTTTCCCTCATACTTCCCTGTGAAGTAAAATAAATTTTTATATCCAACTGAGTACACATACACACACACACACATACACACTCACACACATACATACACACATATGTCTGTGCATATATAGATATAGATATAGATATATACAGAAACATGTTCTTTCCTCTTTGAATGAGTTTAGATGAGAGTGAAGTTCAAGCATTATCAGTCCTTCTCCCCTCATTTTCCCCACCACTATAAAAACTCTTTCTTGCATTCTTCTTTTATATAAGATAATTTCCCCTATTCTTTCTCTCCTTTTCCTCTTCTCCTTGTGGATCTTCAAATTCCATGTATCTCTTCCATTTTTATTGTGATCATCCCAACATGATCAACTCATACCCATGCTCTCTGTCTCTGTATACTCCTTCTAACTGCCTTAATGATGATAAAGTTTTTAGGAGTTAAATGCATCATCTTTCCATATAGAAATGTAAATAGTTTAACCTCATTAGGTTACTTACAATTTCTTTATCATGTTTACTTTTAAGTCTTGTATATGAATGTCAAATTATCTATTAAGCTCTGTTCTTTTCATCAGGAATGTTTGAAAGTCCTCTGCTTCGTTAAATGCACATTTTTCCCTGAAGGAATATACTCAGTTTTGTTGGGTAGGTTATTCTTGGTTGTAAAACTAGCTCCTTTGCCTTTCAGAATATTGTATTCTAAGACCTCCTCTCCTTTAATGTGGTACCTACTAAACCTTGTGTAATTATGTCTGTAGCTACAAGATATTTTTTCTTTCTGTCTCCTTGTTATATTTTCTTGTTGACCTAGGATCTCTAGAATTTGACTTAAATATTCCTGAGTTTCTATTTTTAGATCTCTTTCAGAAGGCAATCAGTGGATTCTTTCCATTTCTACATCACCCTCTAGTTCCAAGATATTTGAGCATTTTCCTTTATAATTTCTTGAAATATTATGTCTAGGCTCCTTCTTTGATCACAGCTTTCAAGTTATCTAATGATTCTTAAATTATATGTATTTTTAACATTTTTCTTAATATTGAGTTTCACACTCTCTATTTCCCTCTCAATCCTGAGAAAGCAAGCAATATATCAATAAGAAATCACAAAAAAAACTTTCATATTAGCTATATTGTGCCAAAAAAGCACAAAAAATTAAAGAAAGTGAGAAAATTAAGCTTCAGTTTGCACTCAGAGTTCATCAGTTTTTTCTCTGGAGATGGATAACATTTTTCATCATGAGTCCTTTGTAATTTTCTTGAATCATTATATGGATTAGTATAGGTCTTCAGATTCTTTTCTGAAACCAGTTACTTCATTATTTCTTATAGCATAATAGAAATCCATCAAAAATCATATACTAGAACTTGTTCAGCTTCTCCCCAAATGATAGGTATCCCCTCAATTTGTAATTATTTGCCACCACAAAAAGTGTTGCTATAAATAAATTTTGTACCTAGATTTTTTTTTTGATTTGATCTCATTGGGATAAAGAGTGGTATAGCTGGATCAAAGGGTAACCATAGTTTTATAGCACTTTGTGCATAGTTCCAAATTGTTCTCCAGAATAGTTGGACCAGTTCACTATTCAACCAACAGTTCAATAGTGTTTCTATTTTCCTTCATCCTCTCAGCATTTGTTATTTCTGATAAGTGTGAAGTGGTACCAATTTCTTTTGTCTAATTTGTCTAATTTGCTTTTCTCTAATCATTTTATATGACTTTGATTTCTTCTTCTGAAAACTACCTTAACAATTTATCAATTGGGGAATGGCCCATTATTTTTATAAATTTTATTTCCTTCTATATTTGAGACCAAAAATCCTATATCACAGAAATTTTATATAAATATTTTGTTACTTCCCTGTTACCTTTTATCAAAATGTAGTTTCCTTAAAGATCATTTTAATTAGGCCAATTTTTGCTTTATCTTTTCTGAAATCATGACTACTATTTGTTTCTTTTTTATTTCTGCTGAAGTATAATAGATTCTCCATCATCTTTTTATTTTAACTCTTTGAGTGTGTCTTTCTGTTTCAAGTGTATCTTTTATAAACAATGTATTGTTTGATTCTGGTTTCTAATCCATTCTGTTCATCAGTTCCATTTTATGAGGGAGCTCATCCTATTCACAGTTATAGTTATGACTACTATATATTTCCCTTAATCTTATTTTCTTCTGTTTATCTTCCTCTTTCTATTTTTATTCTGTTCTCCCTCCAAAGTTTGTTTTGCTTCTAATCACTGCCTCCCATAATTTGCCTGCTCTTTTATCATCTCTCTCCTTTATTTAAGCCCCTTCTCTTCCTATTTCCTATTGGGTAAGATGATTTCTATACCCAATTGAGTATATACATGTATTCTTCCCTCTTTGGATCAATGCAAATAAGAAGAAGGTTCAAGAATTGCCCAACATGTCTTTTTCCCTCCACTATAAAATATCTTCTTTGTGCACCGCTTTTATGTGAGATATTCTTTCCCCATACTACCTCTTCTTTCCCCTTCTCCTAGTACATTGCTCTTTCTCACCATTATTTTTCTGAGATCATCCCAACATAATTGACTCACAATCATGCCCTCTGTTGATGTAAAATAGTTCCAAATGGCTTAATAATGACAAAGTTCTTAAGAATTATATATATATATATTATATATATAAAATGTTCCCATATAGAAGTATGAACAGTTTAACTTTATTGAATCTCTTATGATTTCTCTTTTATGTTTACCTTTATATGCTTCCCTTGATTTTTGTTTTTGAATGTCACATTTTCCATTTACATCTGGGTTTTTTTTTCCAATCAGGTATGCTTGAAGGGTCTTTATTTCATTAAATGTCCATTTCCCCCCCCACACACACAAAAATATACTCAGTTTTGCTTGGTAGATTATTCTTGGTTGTAATCCTGGCTCCTTTGGCTCCTATCATATTCACACTGAAACAACAGAGAAAACAAAAGATTTATACTGATTTATTAAGCAATGCATGCCAATTGCTTAACAAATCAGAACCAAGCCTCCTCAGATTGACACTGGACACTGAGTACAGGATGAGACAAATTTTATGCATCAAAAATGATTAATTAATAAGACCAATTAATTAGAAGAAAAAAATAATAGAAAACAAAGCAGGAAACAAAATTAGGTCATCTTGTTTCTAGTTGGAGAAAAGATTAGGTACTTTCCATGGGGAGGGGGAGAGTGAACAGGTATAACTTCCTGAAATTAGGAAAAAATGTTCCATTGTCCCCCAAATGTCTATATTCAATCAAAGGAACAAAGAAATAGCAATTCATTGACCAGTATGGGCCAGTATTCAGATAAGACATGAGTTGCCTGAGATGTATAATTTTTAGAAAATTCCTTAAATTAGTATTCAGATCTGACTGTTTCTGGTCAGCATGACCAAGGTCCTGAGTTAGAGGTAGTTCAGCTTCCCAGCCACATAGGGCTAAGGTTCAAACAATGCAATAAAGTTTTCTCACAATTCACATAATTGAAAAAATGTTTTCTCACAAGACATAAATTATACTAGGCTCATAATTGAATAGAAATGGAATTGATCCAGACTTGAGTCAGAAGATGGAGTCAGTGTGGTTCATTCAATCTGCAGTTACTTTAACTTGTAAGTTTCTATATTTTATGTGATTTCTTTCTGGAGGTGTTAAGTAGATTCTTTAAATTTCTATTTTACCATCCATATATAAAATATTGGGGGATTTTTCTTTAAAGTTTCTTGAAATATGATGTCTGGGATCTATTTTTAAATCATGGTTATCAGGTACTTCAACAATTCTTAAATCATCTCTCCTTGAATTTTTGGGAGGAGGCAGAGCCAAGATGGTGGAGTAAAATCAGTGACTTGCTTGAGTTCACCCCCAAACTCCTCCAAATACCTGTAAAAAGGGCTCTAAGCAAATTCTAAAGCAGCAGGACCCACAAAAAGACAGAATAAAACAAATTTCCAGCCTAAGACAACCTAGATGGTTGATTGGAAAGGTCTATTGCACTGGGTTGGGAAAGAAACGCAGTTCAGCATGGGTGTGCAGGCAAAACAGGCCTCAGAAAACCTGGAACAGACCTCAGAGGACTGAAGCATGGTCAGCTGTGGCAGTTTCCAGACTTCTCAATCCATGAACACCAAACACAACTTAGAAGGTCAATAAGAAAAGTCTGTTACTGCGGTGAGAGAGAAACTCAGTCACAGCCCCAGTCCTGGCACAATCCCAGGGTGGTGGCTGGTTCTGGAGCTTCCGGCCCACAGACTGAGGGGGAATCCAGTGGCTGATCAGAGGGGAATTGCAGGGATTTCTTTGCTGGTGATGAGGCAGGATTCTCTTGCTTTGCCTGTGCTTGGATCTGGGTCACAGTTCTGGGTGGTGGTGGAGAGGGAATCCTCCTCACAGTTCCAAGGCAGAAAAGAGTGCTTGTGGTCACTCATAGACCAGAGCCCAGGCCAGGAAAGGATTAAACACCTCGCCCTTGGTCATACCACTTTGAAAGAACTGAAAATTTACAGGTCCCTAGAACTATCTCTGAAAAAGTTACACAAAACTCCCAAAGCTTGGGACAGTATATTCTCCACACTGGAAGCAGACCCCTACCTTAACAAAGAGTTTATAACTCAAGTAATTGGCTGGGATCATGAGAAAACCTCACGAAGAAGTCAGACCATAGAATCTTTCTTTGGTGACAAAGAAGATCAAAATATACAACCAGAAGAAGACAACAAAGTCAAAGCTCCTATATCCAAAGCCTCCAAGAAAAATATGAATTGATCCCAGGCCATGGAATAGCTCAAAAAGACTTTTGAGAAGCAAGTAAAAGAAGTAGAGGAAAAACTTGGAAGAAAAATGAGAGTGATGCAAGAAAATCATGCAAAACAAGTCAACATCTTTCTAAAGGAGACCCAAAAAACTACTGAAGGAAATAACACCTTAAAAAATAGCCTAACCCAAATGGCAAAAGATGTTCAAAAAGCCAATGAGGAGAAGAATGCCTTCAAAAGCAGAATTGGCCAAATGGAAAAGGAAGTCCCAAAGCTTACTGAAGAAAATACTTCCTTAAAAATTAGAACAGAGCAATTGGAAGACTTTATTAGAAATCAAGACACTGTAAAACAAATCCAAAAGAATGAAAAATTAGAAAACAATGTGAAATATCTCATTGGAAAAATAACTGACCTGGAAAATAGATCCAGGAGAGATAATTTAAAAATTATTGGACTATCTGAAAGTCATGATCAAAAAAAGAGCCTATGCATCATCTTTCAAGAAATTATCAAGGAAAACTGCCCTGAGATTTTAGAACCAGAGGGCAAAATAGAAATGGAAAGAATCCACCAATCACCTCCTGAAAGATATCCCCAAAAGAAAACTCCTAGGACTATTGTAGCCAAATTCCAGAGTTCCCAGGTCAAGGAGAAAATATTGCAAGCAGCCAGAAAGAAACAACTCAAGTATTGAGGAAACATAATCAGGATAACACAAGATTTAGCAGCTTCTACATTAAGGGACTGGAGGGCTTGGAATATAATATTCTGGAGGGCAAAGGAGATAGGATTACAACTAAGAATCACCTACCCAGCAAAACTGAGTATAATGCTTCAAGAGAAAAAAATGGAAATTGAGTGAAGTAGGGGACTTTCAAGCATTCTTTTTTTTTTTTTGAGTGAAGAATCATTTATTACATTCTTGCAAGAGCGGGCACACCTCCAAGTACAGAAGTGAGAGTAAGCTTTATAGTGTTAGAATGTCATGACCCCTCCCTTCCAGGCCCAGATTGGTCTGTTCTTTCCCTCGTTACAAGCTTGCTTACCCACCCATTCCATGTTTTCCCCTTGGCATGTCCCTCCTCCCTTGTCATGCCTTATTATAGAACCCATGATGCCTTAATGAGTTTCTAATTTATGCGGGGTGTGTAGGTTAATATTACATTAGCTAGTTAAGCATGTGCAGTTCAAGAAGCCCGTGCCCTTTGTCCTACTTAAGGTCAGTTAAAACTGGTTCTGCCCTCTGAACTTAAAAGCAAGAACTTTGGAGTCTGTTTTCAGAGACTGGGGTCTTTCTCATTGTCTGCCCTTTCCCCTGTTTTCCTGTTGTTGCAAGATTTTGCAAGCTTGCTAGATCAATGCAACTTGTTATTACAAAATTCTTTGCTGATGTTGTAAAATGTCAAAGGTTATCTTAAGTTGTGGGGGCATGATACCTTGTCCCTTACAATCTCACCTCTTTCTCTTTATAGAAATCATGCTCCCACACTCTCTTTTGGTCTTTTTTCAAACTTCTTTAGCATGAGTTCACATTCTTCATCACTACTAATTATCTCAGTCTTTTCCATCATAATCCTTACTTTCCTGGTCCCATGACCTGTAAATTAGAATACTCTCCAGGTGGGTGGGGATTCCTTGGTTAATGAGATTTCTATCAGTCTTTAAATTAGTCCTCTTATACAAGAGACTACACAGCACCCCACAGTGGTCATAATTGCCATACATACAAGCAGAGAGATTATCAGAGACATTGCCACCCCTTTCCACTTTCCAAACCACCTCTCCAGTCAGTTAGTGATGGGATTCTTGATGAAACGACCACAGCTGGACAGAAAATTTGACTTTCAAATACAAGACTCAAGAGAAGCATGAAGAGGTAAACAGGAAAGAGAAATCATAAGGGACTTATTAAGGTTAAACTGTTTACATTCCTGCACAGAAAGATGATATTTGTAACTCATAAGGCCTTTGTCAGTATTAGGGTAGTTGGAGGGAAAAAATTGTATGTATGTGTAGATAGATAGATAGAGGGCACAGGGTGAGTTGAAGATGAAGGGGTGATATCTGGAATATAAAATTAAGGGGTGAGAGAGGATTACACTGGGAGAAGGAGAAAGGGAGAGATAGAATGGGGTAAATTATCTCACATAAAACAGACAAGAAAAGGCTTTTATAGTGGAGGGGAAATGGGGGGGGAAGGTGAAAAGGAATGAGGCAATCTTATTTTCATTGAATTTGGCTTAAGGAGGGAATAACCTACATACTCAATTGGGTATGGAAATCTATCTTACTCTACAGGAAAATGGAAAGGGAAGGGGACAATAGAGCAGGGGGATAATAGAGGAGAGGGCAGCTTTGGGGAGGGGTAATCAGAAGCAAACGCTTCTAAGGAAGGACAGGGCAAAAGAAAGAATAAAATAAATGGGGGGGTTGGGATAGGATTAAGGGAAATATAATTATTTTTTTCACAATGTGACTACTATGGAAGTATTTTTGCATGACTACACATGTATAACCTGTATTGAGTTGCTTGCATTTTCAGTGAGGGTGGATGGGGAGGGAGGAAGGGAGAAGAATTGGAACTCAAAGTTTTAAAAATAAATGTTAAAAAAATTGTTTACATGTGCAACTGGGAAATAAGATACACAGGAAATGAGATATAGAAATCTATCCTGCCCTAAAAGAAAATTGAAGGGGAAGGAGATAAGAGAAGTAGGGGGGAGAGAAGGGAGGGCAGATTGGGGAAGGGGTATTCAGAATTCAATCAACTCTCCCTGATATGTTTTCCATGTCAGTTGTTTTTCAAATGAAATATTTCACTTTTTTTCTATTTTTCATTCTTTTGATTTTGTTTTATTGTTTCTTGATGTGTCGTGGAGTTATTAGCTTTCACTTGCCAAATTCTAATGTTTAAGGAATTGTTGTTCTTTTTTTCAATGAGCTTTCATACCTTTTATTCCATTTGGTCAATTCTGCTCTTTAAGGAGTTATTTTCATCAATGAAATTGCATACCTTTTTGCTGTTGTTGTTGTTATTTGGTCAATTCTGTTTTTAAGCTGTTATTTTCTTCACTGTTTTTCTTTCTGCCTTTTATTTTTACTGAGCTATTAATTATCTTTTCACAATTTTCTTGAAACATTCTCACTTCTTTTCCCAATTATTCCTCTACCCCTCTTGTCTTTTTCTTGAACTCTTTCAGAAATTCTTGTTGGGATTATGTTGAATTAGTGGTTTTTCTTTGAGGTTCTGTTGGTAGCTATTTTCACATTGTTTTCTTCTGAATGTTTGTTTTTGTCTTCCCTCCCACCATAGTAACTTTTTTGGTCAAATTCCTTTTTTTGTTGTTGTTGTTGCTTGCTCATTTTCCAGCTTATTTCTTGACTTTAAACTTCATGTTAAAGTTGACCTATGCTCACCTGGGGGTGAGGAAACATTTTCCCAAGCTTCAGGCCTTTTTGTGCTGCTATTTCCAAATCTAATTCTGGAATTCTGCAAATTTTCATTACTTTCTAAGTGGCATGATCCCAGGAGAGATGTGCTCCCTACTTTCTTGTTCTGTGCTCTGGTCTCTACCCAGGAAGAGATGCTGTTCCTCTGCAACAGCAAGTGCTAGTGTATCTGTTGGCCTTAGAATTGTGATGATGTCCCTGGCTCTTCTGCTGCTGTAAGAACTAGGGCTCCTTTCTGCCATAGAACTGAAACCAAGGTACCTTCTCCCTTGTGATTCACCACAAGTGCTTCTCTCTACTCTGGAACTGTAACCCAGAACTGCATATAGGCAATAGAGTTCCCGATTAGTATCAGCCACTCCCAAAGACACTCCCAAGCCACTCCAAAGGTCTTCTGTAATCAATTTGTGGCAAGTTGTCCAACCACATTACTATCTCTGGGCTGAGAGCTCCTAAAGCTGCTCCTGCATCTGTTACAGCTACCTCCAAGGCTTGCCACCCCATTTGTTCTGGGCTGGTTGATCCCAGGCCTGGTGTCACATATTGTTCCTGCTGACATCGTATATTGTCTTAGGTTGAAAAAAATGTGTCACCCTGATGTTCCGTTGGTTCTGCCATTTTAAAATTTGATTTCATGTATTATTTTAAAGTTTTTAGAGGAGAGTTTGGCTTACTTACTTCCTTTAATCTGGCATCTTGGCTCTGCTCAGTTGTTTTTCTGAAGAAATATTTAATATTTTCTTCTATTTTTTCATTCTTTTGCTTTATTTTATTGTTTATTAAATTCTTACGGAGACAGCTTCTTTAGTGAGTTTTTTTGCCTTTACCATTTGGCCAATTTCTTTTTTAAGATGTTATTTTCTTTGATATTTGATAGTTTTCTTGCATTGCTTTTATTTCTTTTGCCAATTAACATAATCACATAAGGCACAGGTACCTGGGTTTAATCAATCAATGTGATTATGTTAATTGATTTGGAAGAAGTAAAACCTTGACTCCATTGCACCTTTATCTTGGGTATAAAGGGAAAAATAAGATTTCTTTGTTATCCTAAGGTACAGATTAGACACATACCCAACAAGAATTCTTGGAAAAGCTAAAGAAAGAGTCAAAAAAAAGTGATTTCAAAAATCAAATGAGTGTAGAGGAAAAATTGGCAAAATAAATAAAAGCAATGCAAGAAAACTATGAAAAGAAAAGCAGGATCTTGGTAAAAGAAACATAGAAATATCTGCCAGATTAAAATCTGACACATTTTAGTGTCTTTTTTTTTAATCCATAGCACTTAACACAGTGCCTGGCAAATAGCAAGTGCTCAATAAATGCTTATCAAATTAAATTGAATTAAGTTCCATATTTTAAGGTTTTGTCCACTAGAAAAAAAAAAAACAAATTACTCCTACAAGAAAGCAATGTAGTGGCTGAGAGGATCAGTTGTAACCCTAGGGCTTACGTATGAAAGCATCAGGTCAGTACAGTTGTGGCCACTCCATCAATGGCAATTCATGAGTTTAAGAAGTAAATAGAATTACTCCAAGCATTTGCTGGTAAATGTTCGACAATTAACTGTCTGGGGGAAAAAAGTATGTAGGATACCACTTTTTTAAAAATAATTTTACTGATGTTTTCTGTTTCTTATATCATCATAGTATCTCATCTATACCTCTCTGAGAGTCATCCCTCCCATATGATAGAAAGTTGTTGTTTTATTTTTAGAAAAAAAATTTATCATTTTATCGCATTTACTTTAGATTATTTTCTGTGTCATTCTGTTCATTCACATTGTTGTTGCTATCTATGCTATATTTTTGGCTCTGCTTACTTTATTATGCATGTTTATATAAATATTTCTATGTTTCTCTATATTTATCACATGCACCATTCCTTACCTACAGCACAGTAATATTCCATTCATGTACCACAATTTCTTTAGCCATTCCCCAAATGATGGGCATCTCTTTTGATTCCAATTCTTAGCAATCACAGACACACACACACACACACACACACACACACACAAAATGCTGCTATAAATGTTTTGGAGTATATGAGGTTTTGAAGTATAATACTAGTAATGGAATTTCTGGTCCAAAGGGTATGGACATTTTAGTACTTTATTTACATAATTGCAAGTTGCTTTCTGAAATGGTTGTACCATTTCACAGTTCCATCAGCAATGTATTAGTATGCCATCTTCTCACAATACCTTCAACATTGACTATTGCAATTTTTTGTCATTTTTGCCAACTTTCAGAAAGTAAGATGAAATCTTAGTTTTGATTTGCATTCCTCTTATTACTGGTGATTTGGAATTTTTATGTTGCTGTGAATATTTTGCAGTCTTCTTTTGAAAACTGTTCATATCCTTTGATGATTTATCTACTGGGAAATGTCTAGTTAGTTAATTAGATAGATTGATAGATAGACAAAGACATATACATATATATATATTAATTACAGAACAATGTATAAAGTACATCTATATATCAGTTCAGTTGTTGTGCTTTGTTCTTGAAGAGGACCAAAATGATGCTACAATATTGGAGTCAATTGTGCAGTGTGTCTGACTGTGGTTCATCAGACCAATATTAGCTCAGAAGGCCCCACCAAAGGTCAGACACAAATAGTCCAATATGAACATTTGGATTGGAGATATCTCTAAAATTGCATATTTCATGTTTCTTTTGAGCTACTGCAATTCTGCTCTGCTCATAAAGCACAGAACCTTCTTTGATGTGAACATGTCATGCTGCATAGTTCTTTGCCAGTATCTCCCATGTCATGCAATTGATTTCAAAGTTCTGCAGAGAGACCTTCAGAGTGTTCTTATAACACATCTTCTGACCTCCATGTAAGTGCTTGCCTTGCATGAGTTCTTTGTAAAGCTGTCTTTTAGGCAAACATGCATTTGACATTTGAACAATATGGCCAGCCCATTAGTGTTATACTCTCTGCAATAGAGTTTGAATGCTTGGCAGTTTAGCTCAAGAAAGGACCTCAGGGTCTGGCACCTTATCCTGCTAGGCGATCTTCAGAATCTTCCTAAGACAATCAAAAGGGAAGCAATTCAGTTTCCTGGCATGTCTGTAATAGGTTAAATTTAGAAATCCACCTTTCCCACCTCTCACTGTATACTCTTCAGTTTTCACAGGCACACAATGATGAGATCTGCACAATGGCTCTTTAGACTTTCAGTTTGGTAGGCAGTCTAATACCTATTCTTTTCCACTCTTTTCTTTGGAGTCTCCCAAATGTTGAGCTAGGTCTGGCAATGTGTGCATCAACCCCATCATCTATATGTGCATTTCAGAAAGGTATAATGCCAAAATAATTGAACTTATCCACAGAATTCTGTAACAAATGGTTCCATGTCTTGATGGTGTGGCACTGACTGGTGGAGCACCTGTGTTTTCTTGGTGTTAATTGTTAGAAAATTAGCAGAAGCAATAAAGAATCAATCCATACTTTGTTATATCTCAGTTTCAGAGGCTGCATTGAGTACACAACCATCTGTGAACAAAAAATCATGCAACAACTTTCCCTCCACTGTAGTCTTGGTTTGTAGTCTTTTCGAGTTAAATCATTTACTGTCAGTGCAGTCAGAACCCATTCATGTATGCCATTATGAACTGATGTACAATACTGATAAACTCTGGGCAACCAAATTTTGCCATGGTCTTCCATAAGCTCCAAAGACTTACAGTATGAAAGGCTTTGGTCAGATCAAAAAACATTGCGTACACACTTCTTTTCTGCTCCTGGTATTTTTCCTGGAGTTGTCTCCAGCAAACACTGTATTGACCCTTCTGTGGCCCTTTCTGAAGCCACACTGACTCTTAGATTAATGCCCCTCTTTCAGGTGAAGGATAAGCCTATTAAGGAGGACTCTGCTTGCCAGCAATTACTAAGAAAGAGACACATACACACCCATGATTGTCACAGGGCAATCTATTTCCTTTCCTTTTACAGAGATGGATAATAGATGTGTCCTTGAACTCCTAGGAGGTTATCTCCTCTTACCATATATATGTGTGTATATATGGAAAAAGGGGGGGAGGGAGAGGGAGAGGGGAAAAGGGGGAGAGGGAAAGAGAGAGAGAGAGAGAGAGAGAGAGAGAGAGAGAGAGAGAGAGAGAAATGATCTTGGACACTGTTACATTAATATTTAACTTAAAAAAAGGTAAATTGAGGCAGTTTCCCTAAGCAAGATACCATTTACTAGTATAGGCATGCTGCCCACCAATAAATGATCAATGGATCTTCCTCTGGCCAAAGACCCCAAGCAGATGGACAACAGCTCTCCTTTAATAAGTTTTGGAGAGTACAGAACTTGGGAGAATACAGAACAAGGAAAGGATAAATGACATCATCAGGTTGTAGACACTATGATTAGTTATAGAGCTGAGGTGCAGGGAACAATATGATTGTTTGGAAGTTTAGTATTGAGGGGCTAGCAACAACCCCTTCTTTTTCCCCCTATGCTTAAGAAGGATTCACTGTTTTAGTTCAGCCACAAGTTCTGAGAGATAATAGATTAGACTTTTTGGAAAGCAAATCAGACATCTTCAAAGGATGGTTTGATGGTGTAAAGAAGCTAGATCCAACTCCTTTGTGTTTACATGCATTCTCACAAGGTTTAAGTTGAATTCCTGAGGCAAGAATAGAACAGTGAGAGGTGGGAAAGGTGGATTTCTAAATTTAACCTATTACAGGCCAGCTCAATTTTGAAGTAAGTTCAGAGACAGAGTTCCATGACTTAAGCAATTACAGGACAAAAAGAATTACAGGATAAAATCAATTAATTATAAATAGGATCAATAAGAAAATTATATAAAATCAATTTTAATCATTTCAATACCAAATTCTTATTGAATAAATATGATACAATTTTTTCTTCCCCAATTTGGTCATTTCTTTATCTTATCTAGTAATGTTATATGCACAGAAGCTTTTCAATTTCTAGGAGTCAGTCATTTTTTTCATCCTTTGTAATTGCCTCCATCACTTTATAAGTTCAGAATACATTTCTTACCCAGAGCTATCAGAGAGTTGTGATCTGTTTCTCATATAATTTTTAATTGTATGGCCTTTAACATTAAGGACACATATTCACTTAGAATGTATTGTGGAGTGTGGTGTAAGGTGTTGATCAAAGCTTAATTTCTGCTAGAATACTTTCCAATTTTCTCAGCACTTTTTATCAGTTAGGGAGTTTTTTCCTAGGTAACTTATTTTTTCCATTTTTATCAAATACAGGGTTATTTAGTTCTATCTTTTTTCTGAATTTCCCTTATTTAGTTGTTCTATTGATCCATTTTTTTTTTTTATTATTTAACCAGTACCAGATTCAGTGGCTGGTGCTTGATAATATAACTTGAGATCTGGAAGTGCTATTACCCCTTCATCTTTCTTTTCATCATTTCCATAAATATTCTTGAAGTTTTCTTTTTTTCCAACTTAATGTAATTATTTTTTATAAAAATCTGTAAAGTATCCCCTTGGTAATTTGATCATTAAAGCTTCAGTAGTGTAAATTAATTTTGGTAGGATAGACATTTTTATTATATGGTCACAGCCTATCCATGAGCATATTCCTCCAGGTATTGAAGTTTTTTAATTCTTTAAGACCTTGGTAGTTTGATTCCCAGATATTTTATGCATTTTTTAGTTATTTAGAATGGAATTTCACTTTCTATTATTGCTTCTTGTATTTCATTATTATTATTTAGAAATGCTGTTAGTTTTTGATGATTTATTTTGTAGCCTTCAACTTTGATGAAGATATTGTCTCTGCATCTTTCCTGATTTCCCAGGGTTTTCCACATAAAGTATTATATCACCAGCAATAAGGATAGTTTTGTCCCCTCTTTACCTATTTTTTTTCTTTTAGTTTGATTCTCCTGTCTTATTGCTATTGATTCTCAGAATTGTATCAAATAATAGTGGGAAGAATAAGCATCCCTGCTTACCCCTGTGATTTTTGGGAAAGAATCTGTTATATTTCCATTGTATATGATGGTGTTTTTTTCTTTCATTTTAGATAGACACTTTTTATGAATTTTTAAAAAATAATTAATTGATTGATTTTTAGTTTTCAACATTCACTTCCATAAGATTTTGAGTTTTAAATTTTCTCTCTCTCCTTCTCCTCCTACCTCCCCAAGATGGCATGTAATCTGATATAGGCTCTACTTATACATTCATATTAAGCATATTTTCACATTGGTCATGATGTAAAGAATTAGAACTAATGGGAGAAATCATGAGAAAAAAAGGAACAAAAGAAAACAGCAAAAGAAAAGAAGAGTATAGATGATGCTTCCATCTGCATTAAGACTCCATAGTTCTTTCTCTAAATGTGCATAGTATTTTCCATCATGAGTCTTTTGGAGTTCTCTCAGATCCTTATATTGCTGAGAAGAGCTAAGTCTATCAAAGTCAGTTATCACATAATGTGGAGTTACTGTGTACTCTCTGCTTCAAATGTGTTTCTTGTAAACAACACATTGTAGGATTATGGTTTTTAATCCATTCTATCCACTTTCATTTTATGGGAGAGTTCATCCCATTTGCATTCACAGTTATGATTATTATCTGTGTCTTTCTCTCCATCGTATCCCCCGCCCCCTTTTTTGCTTTTCTCTCTCCTTTCTCCTTTTCCCTCCTCTCTAGGGTTTTTCTTTCAACCACCACCTCTTGGTTCTCCTCATTTGACTCAAGATCAGTTCATGTAAGTATTTCCAGGTTTTTCTGAAGTCCACCAGCTCATCGTTTCTTTTAGCACACTAGTATTCTATCACATTCATACATCACAACTTTTCAGCCATTCACCAATTGTTGGGCATCCCCTCAATTTCCAATTTCACTAAGATTGTCAGATATTTTTGGCACACAGTTGGGCAAAATAGTTCCTATAGTTTTAAATTACTCTTAATTGGTGGTGAAATCACCCTTTTCATTTTGGATGCTGGTAATTTGTTTTTCTTTCTTTTTTTAATTTAATTAATGAAATATTTATCTATTTTATTGTGGGTTTTTTTTTCACAAAACCAGCTCTTAGTGTTATTTATTATTTCAATAGTTTTCTTAATTTCAATTTTATTAATCTCTTCTTTGGCTTTCAGAATTTTTAATTTGGTATTTAATTGGGGATTTTTAATTTCTTCTTTTTCTAGCTTTTTCAGTTGCATTCCCAAATCATTGATCTCTTCTTTCTCTATTTTATTCATGTAAGCATTTAGAGATATAAAACTTCCCCTAAGAACTGCTTTTGCTGCATCCCATACGTTTTGCTATGTTGTCCCCTTATTGTAATTCTCTTGGATGAAGTTATTGATTATTGTTATGGTTTGTTGTTTGACCCACTCATTCTTTAGGATTAGATTATCTAGTTTCCAATTAATTTTAGTCTATCTTTCCATGGCTCTTTATTACATGTAATTTTTATTGCATCATGATCCAAAAAAGATGCATTTAATATTTCTGCCTTTCTGCACTGAATTGTGAGGTTTTCATGCCCTAGTATATGGTCAATTTTTGTGTAGGTTCCATGTATCACTGAGAAAAAGGTATATTCCTTTTTTATCCCCACTCTGTTTTCTCCAGAGGTCTACCATATCTAACTTTTCCAAAATTCTATTCACCTCCTTAACTTCCTTTTTGCTTTTTTTTTGTTGTGGTTAGATTTCTATAGTTCTGACAGGGGGAGTTTGAGGCCCCCCACTAGTATAGTATTGGTATCTATTTCTTCCTGTAACTCCTGTAACTTCTCTAAGAATTTGGATGCTATACCACTTGATGCATACATGTTTAGCAATGATATTACTTCATTGTTTATGGTACATTTTAGCAGGATGTAGTTTACTTCCTTATCTCTTTTAATTAGATCTATTTTTGCTTTTGCTTTGTCTAAGATCAGGATTGCTACTCTTGCTTTTTTTTTTTACTTCAGCTGAAACATAATATATTCTGCTCCAGTCTTTTACCTTTACTCTAGTATCTCTCTGCTTCAAATGTGTTTCTTGTAAACAACATATATTGTAGGATTATGGTTTTTAATCCATTCTATCTACTTTCATTTTATGAAAGAGTTCATCCCATTTACATTCACAGTTATGATTATTATCTGTCTTTCTCTCCATCCTATTCTTCCCCCCTTTTTTGCTTTTCTCTCTCCTTTCTCCTTTTCCCTCCTCACTAGAGTTTTTCTTTCAACCACCACCTCCCTCAATCTGCCCTTCCCATCTACCAGTCCTCTCCTTTTTCCTCTCCTTTACCCTTACTACTTCTTCTCTCCCTTCTATTTGCCACTACCCTTTTCTTTTACTTTCTTCTCCTTCTTCCTATAGGGTAAATTAGATAGAAAATAGACTGAAGAGAGATAACTTAAGAATTATTGGACTATCTGAAAGTCATTTATTAGAAAAAGAGCCTAGACATTGTATTTCAAAAAGTTGTGAAGGAAAACTGCCTCAATATCTTAGATCCAGAGGGTAACATAGAAAATAAAGAATCCACTGATCACTTCCTGAAAGAGATTTCAAAATGAAAAAATCTAGGAACCTTATAGCCAAGTTCCAAAGCTCCCAGGTCAAGGAGAAAATATTGCAAGGCCCCAGAAAGAAACTCAAATATCATGGAGTCACAGTCAAGATAACACAAAATTTAATAGTTTCTAAATTAAAGCTCTGGAGGGCTGGGAATGTGATATTCTGTAAACCTAGGTCTCTGCCTCAACTAATTTTGGGATGATAAGAACTGGCCCCACATGAATATTGCACTCTTTCCCTCAGGTTTGGTGGAGTGCTGTGTAGTCCCCATATTTAGAGTGAAAACAGAAGCAAAATAAGAAATGAAGCAGTTCTGCCATGTCTCTGCTGTCAGATATCACTAACACATTCACCATAGGCAAAGGTCCTCTTGCTTCTTTGATCTTCCCTTTTCCTTCAATATAACTTTTAAAAACTCTTTTTGGCCATATGTACCTTCCACTGCCAGCCTACAATTAATCTGGATTTTAGCAATCCTGACAGTTTTTACAGACTGTGCTTTATAGGATGCAGACATTTATCTTACCTAGCTGGCCTTCTTTCTGTATTCTGTACATATCTTTTAAATATTTATCAGATTACAAATTCCTTATTTGCATGCATTAATGTCTTCAGAAAAATTCCACTTTTCCTCTTCATTGTAATACTTTCCCTCTGTGTTGCATAACTTCCTCTGGAACATATTTGGTCCATAGTAACCTATCTATCATTCTTCGGAACTATTCGATATTTGCTCTTTCAAAATTTAGGATGTAAGTAAAATTCTGACAGCATTTCCTTTTTTTCTCTATCAAAAAACTCTAGGAGGAAGTGGTCACTGTCCCCTGGGTTTCCATTGTTTATAACATGGCAATCAGTCCCTCCCTGTTAATAAGAATCACATCCAGAGTAGAACTTCACATTGTTGATTCCTTTACCTTTAGAAGAAAAGAATTATCACAAAGGCAAGTCTAGTAATTTAGCACCCTATCTGAATCAACAGGAGTATTGAGCCCTTTATGCTTCTGGATCTAGCCAGGAGTTTTATTTTATTTTTCATTCATTCAAAAAACATTTATTTTTTTTTTATTTTCACGTTAGTGATACTGTACGTAAGAATTGGAACCGATAGGAGGAATCACCAGAAAGAGGAAACAAAACTCAGTAGAAGAGAAAAAAATGGCAAATAGTATGCTTCGATCTGCATTCAGATTCCATAGTTATTTCTTTGGATGTGGATAGCATTTTCCATCACAAGGCCTTTAGAGATGTCTTAGATCTTCATACCACTGGGAAGGGTTAAGTTTATCAACATTAGTCATCACACAACGTGGCTGTTATTGTGTACAACATTCTTTTGGTTCTGCTTACTTCACTCAGTATCAGACCATACAAGTCTTTCCAGGTTTTTCTGAAGTCAGCCTGTTCATCATTTCTTACAGCACAATAATATTCCATTACAATCATATACCACAACTTGTTCAGTCACTCCCCAATTGTCAGGCATCCTCTCAATTTCCAGTTCTTTGCCAACACAAAAAGAGGTGCTATGAATATTTTTGTACATGTGGGTCCTTTTCCCATTTGTGTGATCTCTTTGGGATATAGCCCTAGAAGTGCTATTGCTGGGTCAAAGGGTATGCACATTTTTATAGCCCTTTGGGCATAGTTCCAAATTACTTTCCAAAATGGTTGGATCATTTCACAACTCCACCAACAATGCATTAGTGTTCCAATTTTCCCACATCTTCTGCAACATTTATCATTTTCTTGTTTTGTCATGTTGGCCAATCTGATAGGTGTCATGTGGTACCTCAGAGTTGTTTTGATTTGCATTTCTCTAATCAATAATGATTTAGAGCATTTTTTCATGACTATAGATGGCTTTAATTTCTTGATCTGAGAACTGTTTGTTCATATCCTTTGACCATTTATCGATTGTGGAATGACTTGTATTCTTATAAATTTGACTTAATTCTCTATATATTTTAGAAATGAGACCTTGATCAGAGACACTGGTTGTAAAAATTCTTTCCCAATTTTCTACCTTCCTTCTAATCTTGGTTCCACTGGCTAAATTGCTGAAGCTAATGTTTCCAGTATGATATTAAACAACAATGGCGATAATGGGTATCCTTGCTTTACCCCCAATCTTATTGGAAATGCAACTAGCTTGTCCCCATTACATATAATGCTTGCTGAATGTTTTAGGTAGATGCTATTTATTATTTTAAGGAAGACTCCCTTTATACCTGTGCTCTCTAGTGTTTTTAGTAGGAATGAGTGTTGCGTTTGGTCAAAAGCTTTTTCTGCATCTATTGAGATGATCATGTGGTTTCTGTTAGTTTTGGGGTTGATATGATCAATTATGCTGATAGTTTTACTAAAATTGAACCAGACCTGCATTCCTGGTATAAATTCTACCTTGTCATAGTGTATTATTCTTGTGATAAGTTGCTGTAATCTATTGGCTAATATTTTATTTTAAATTTTTGCATCTGTATTCATTAGAGAAATTATTCTGTAATTTTCCTTCTCTGTTTTGACTCTTCCTGGTTTAGGTATCAGCACCATATTTGTATCACAAAAAGAATTTGGTAAGAATCCTTCTTCACCTATTTTCCCAAATAGTCTATATAGTATTGGAATTAATTGTTCTTTAAATGTTTGATAGAATTTGCTTGTAAATACATCTGGCCCTGAAGATTTTTTCCTAGGGAATTCATCAATGTCTTGTTCAATTTCTTTTTTTGAGATGGGGTAATTTAAGTATTTTACTTCCTCTTCTGTTATTCTGGGCAATTTATATTTTTGTAAATCCTTTTCACTAAGATTGTCAAATTTGTTGGCATACAGTTGGGCAAAATAGTTCCTAGTTATTGTTTTAATTTCCTCTTCCTTGGTAGTAGATTCACCTTTTCTTTTTCATTTTTGATACTAGTAATTTGGTTTTTTTCTTTCTCTTTTTTAAATTAAATTAACCAAAGGTTTATCTATTTTATTGTTCCTTTTCCCATAAAACCAGCTCTTAGTTTTATTTATTAGTTCAATAGTTTTCTTAATTTCAATTTTATTAATTTCTCCTTTGGTTTTCCATATTTCTAATTTGGTGTTTAACTGAGAATTTTTAATTTGTTATTTTTCTAGTTTTTTTAGTTGTATGCCCAATTCATTGATCTCCTCTTTTTCTATTTTATTTATGTAATCATTTAGAGATATGAAACTTCCCCATAGAACTGCTTTTGCTGCTTGTTGTGTCATTATTGTTATTCTCTTGGATGACATTATTGATTGTTTCTGTGTTTTGTTGTTTGACCCATTCATTCTTAGGATTAGATTATTTAGTCCCATTTACCTTTTTATGTCTCTCTTGAGTCTTGTATTTGAAGATCAAATTTTCTGTTGAGCTCTGGTCTTTTATCAGGAAGATTTGGAAGTCTCCTATTTCATTGAATATCCATCTCCTCCCCTGAAAGATCATGCTCATTTTCACTGGGTAGGTGATCCTTGGTTGTAATCCAAGCTCCTTTGCTTTAGGGAATATCATGTTCCTTGCCCTACGGTCTTTTAATGTAGAAGCTGCAAGGTCCTGTGTAATCCTGACTGGTTCCATGATATTTAAATTGTTTCTTTCTGGCTGCTTGCAGTATTTTCTCTTTGAACTGGTAATTTTGGAATTTGGCTACCATATTCCTTGGCATTTTCAATTTGAGATCTCTTTCAGGAAGTGATTGGTGGATTCTTTCTATGGTTATTTTATCCTTTGCTTCTAGGATCTCAGGGCAGTTTTCCTTTATGATTTCCTGAAAGACACTGTCTAGGCTCTTTCTTTCATCATGATTTTCAAGTAGACCAATAATTTTTAAATTGTCTCTCCTGAATCAATTTTCCAGGTCAGTTGTTTTACCAATGAGGTATTTTAGGTTTTCACCTATTTTTTTTTCATTTTTTTTTGTTTCTGTTTGACTGTTTCTTGCTCTCTCATAGAGTCACTAGCTTCCATTTGCCCAATTCTAATTTTTAACAAATTGTTTTCTTCTATTAGATTTTGTACCTCCTTCCCCATTTGGCCAATTGTATTTTTAAGGGATTTCCACTTGGCCAATTGTATTTTTTAAGGACTTGTTTTCTTCAGTGTACTTTTTTCCCAGTTGGCCAATTATATTTTTTAAGGGCTCTTTCTTTCATTTGACTTTTAAAATCCTTCTTGAGTTCTTCTAAGGAGGTTTTTTGGGCTGTAGACCAGTTCACATTCCCTTTTGAGGTTCCAGATGTGGGTTTGTTGACAATGTTGTCCTCTTCAGAATTTCTGCCTTGATCTTCACTGTTCTCCTTATATGAATCTATGGTATGTTTCTTTTTGATCACGGTGTTTGCTTATTTCTTGACCTTTAAAGAGATTGAACTCTCCTGCTAGAGAGTAGAGGGCATTGACCCTAGCTTCTTGTGTTATGAGCCTAGGTATTGGTCACTGGCTTTGTGTGCTGGGGCCTCCAGTGTTGGCAACTAGAGGCTGTAGGTTCTGGCAGCTTATCTGGTGTTGGGCTGGAATCAGCAAGGCTGGAACTCTAGGGCAATTCTAGGTTGCCTGCTTTTCCTTTCCTTTCACTTTCTTCAGCTCCTTTCAGATGGATGTTGTAGGGTGTTTATCCACCTGGGGCCCTTTGTAGTGTTGCTTCCCTTATTTTTGCTGAGGCACTGAGAGACCCAGTTGCTGTAGAATACCGAGGGACCTGGTGGTTTTCTGAGCTGGTTTCCACCAGTTCCTGCTCCCTCACTGAGGCACTCAGAGGTCCAGGTGTTGGTACTTGCCTGCTCCACCACCTGGATTTAAGGATTTCCTCCTGGTGTGCTAAAGTGGGGCTTTCTGCTTAGTTGACTGGGATGCCTCCTGTTTCATACTGCTCCCCTTCCACCAGGGCAAGAGAGGCCTTTCCCGTTAATCCCTGAAGCTACCTGTGCTGCTGGACTGCTGCTCCCCATCTTTCTTCTGGTTTGACTGTTCCAGGATTTTTCCTGGGGTGATATTTTCTAGGCTTTCAGAGGTTGATAGGGGAGGATGAGAGCAACTACCTTTTTTTTAATTTTAATTTTTTATTAATTTTTTTTGATTTATCAATAATCACTTCCACATGCTTTTGAGTTTAAAATTTTTCTCCCCCTTCCTCCCCACCACCCTACCCAAGATGGCACACAATCTGATATAGGCTATACATTTACATTCATATTAAACACATTTTCATATTAGTGATGTTGTAAGTAGAAATTAAAATCAATAGGAGGAACCATCAGAAAGAGGAAACAAAACTCAACAGAAGAGAAAAAAATAACAATTCGACTTTCATAGTTCTTTCTTTGGGTGTGGATAGCGTTTTCCATCGCAAGGCCTCTGGAGATGTCTTAGATCCTTGTATTGCCAGGAAGGGTTAAGTTTATCATTATTAGTCATCACACAACTTGGCTGTTATTGTGTACAATGTTCTCTTGGTTCTGCTCACTTCACTCAGCATCAGACCATACAAGTCTTTCCATGTTTTTCTGAAGTCAGCCTGTTCATCATTTCAAATTTGTTCTTTTTTCTAGTTTTTTTTTAGTTGTATGCCCAATTCGTTGATCTCCTCTCTTTCTATTTATTTATGTAAGCATTTAGAGATATAAAACTTCCCCTAAGAACTGCTTTTGCTGCATCCCATAAGTTTTGGTATGTTGTCTCATTATTGGCATTCTTTTGAATGAAATTATTGATTGTTTCTATAATTTGCTCTTTGACCTAATCATTTTTTAGGATTAGGTTATTTAGTTTCCAATTATTTTTTAGTCTATCTTTCCATGGCCCTTTATTACATATAATTTTTATTGCATCGTGATCTGAAAAGTATGCATTTACTATTTCTGCCTTTCTGCATTGGATTGTGAGGTTTTTATGCCCTAGTACATGGTCAATTTTTGTGTATGTGCCACGTACCACTGAGAAAAAAGTATATTCCTTTCTATCCCCATTCAGTTTTTTCACAGGTCTATCATACCTAACTTTTCTAATGTTCTATTCACCTCCTTAACTTCTTTCTTGTTTATTTTGTAGTTAGATTTATCTAGTTCAGAGAGGGGGAGGTTGAGGTCCCCCACTAGTATAGTTTTGCTATCTATGTCTTCCTGTAACTCCCTGAACTTCTCATCTAAGAATCTGGATGCTATACCATTTGTTGCGTATATGTTTAGTAATGATATTACTTCATTGTCTATGGTGCCTTTTAGCAGGATGTAGTTTCCTTCCTTATCTCTTTTGATAAGATCTATTTTTGCTTTTGCTTTGTCTGAGATCAGGATTGCTATCCCTGCTTTTTTTACTTCAGCTGAAGCATAATATATTTTGCTCCAGCCTTTTACCTTTACCCTGTATGTGTCACTCTTTTTCAAATGTGTTTCCTGTAAACAATATATTGTAGGATTATGGTTTTTAATCCAATCTGCTATATGCTTCCATTTTATGGGAGAGTTCATCCCATTCACATTTACAGTTAAGATTACTATCTGTGTCTTTTTCTCCATCCTTTTTTCCCCCGTTTATGCTTTTCTTTCTCCTTTCTCTTTTCCCCCCTCACTAGTTTTGCTTTTGATCACCGCCTCCTTCAGTCTCACCTCCCTTCTTTTCTTTTCTTCCCCTTTACCCCTATTGCTTCTTCTCTCTCTTCTATCTCCCCTTCCTTTTCTTTCCCCTTTTGCCTCCTACTGCCTATAGTGCAAGTTAGATTTCTAAACCTAACTGATTATGTTATTCCCTTCTTGAGCCAAATCTGATGAGATTAAGGTTCAAACAATGCTCATCCCCCTCCCTTCTTTACCTGTGCTCTAACAGGTTTTTGTGTCTTTTCCTGTAATGTAATTTACCCTTGTCTGCCTCCTCCTTTCTCAGTACATTTTCTTAACTCAGACTAATCCACTTACTTGGATCCATTTAACCCACTTCATTAGATTTTTTTTTTATCATTATATCAAAGTCAACTTATATCCACCCCCTTTATGTATACTCCTTTAACATGGTATAATAACAATACAGTTCTCAAGAGTTGCAAGTGTCATCTTCCCTTGTAGGGATGTAAACATTTTGCCCTTATTAACAACATATTGTCTCTTTCTGTCCCATTTACCTTTTCATGTCTCTCTTGAATCTTGTACTTGAAGATCAAATTTTTTGTTGAGCTCTGGTTTTTTATCAGGAAGGTTTGAAAGTCCCCTATTTTGTTGAATATCCATCTCCTTCCCTGAATAACCACACTCATTTTCACTGGGTAGTTAATCCTTGGCTGTTAATCCTTTATGATTTCCTGAAGGATACTGTCTGGGCTCTTTTTTTTCATCATGACTTTCAGGTAGGCCTATAATTTTTAAATT
>NW_020954570.1:10076944-10093366 GCF_900497805.2 Vombatus ursinus | reverse complement strand
TGTGTTTTAGGGACTTGTTTTCTTCAGTGTTTTTTCCAATTGGCCAATTGTACTTTTAAAGGACTCTTCTACCTCTCTCATTTGACTTTTAAAATCCTTCTTGACTTCTTGTAAGAAGGCTTTTTGGGCTTCAGACCAGTTCATATTCCCTTTAGATGTTGTAGATGTGGGTTTGATGACAGTGTTGTCCTCTTCAGAATTTCTGTCTTGATCTTCACTCTTCTCATAATAAGAATCTATTGTACATTTCTTTTTACTCCTGGTGTTTCTTTATTCCTTGGCCTTTACAGAGATTAAGCTCTCCTGCTGGGGAGCAGAGGGCACTAACCCAAGCTTCTTGTGTTGGGATCCTAGGTCTTGGTCACTGGCTTTGGGAGCTGGGACCTCTTAATGTTGGCGATTGGAGGCTGTAGGGTTCTGGCAGCTTATCTGGTGTTGGGCTGGAATCAGCAAGGCTGGGACTTTCAGGTAAATCTAGGTTGCCTGCTTTTCCTTTCCTTTAGCTTTGTTCAGCTCCTTTTAGATGGGTGCTGCCAGGTGTTTATCTGCCTGGGGCTCCTTGCAGTGCTGCCTCCCTTATTTCTGTTGAGGTACTGAGAGACTTCTTTGCTGTAGAATGCCAAGGCACCTGGTGGTTTTCTGAGCTGGTTTCCACCAGTTACCCCACCCTCACTGAGGAACTCAGAGGTACAGTTGTTGGCATTTGCCTGCTCAACCACCTGGGCTTTGGGATCTCCTCCTAGTTGGCAGTTGGAGGCTGTAGGGTTCTGACAGCTTACCTGGTGTTGGGCAGGAATCAACAAGGCTGGAACTTTTTGGCACCTCTAGGTTGCTTTCTTCAGCTCCTTTCAGACGAATGCTGCTGGATGCTTATCCACCTGGGGCCCTTTGTAGAGATGCTTCCCTTATTTTTGCTGATGCACTGGGAGACCCATTTGCTACAGAATGCCAAGGCACCAGAATCTCCTCCTGGTGTGCTAAAGTGGGTCTTTCCACTAGCTGGCTGGGTGACTCCTGTTTTGTACTGCTTCCCTTCCCCCAGGGTAAGAGGGGCCTTTCCAGTTAATCCCTCTAGCTACCTGGGCTACTGCACTGCTGCACCCCATCTTTCTTCTGGTTCAGCTGTTCCGGGGTTTTTTCTGGGGTGATATTTTCTGGGTTTTCAAAGGTGAAAGGGGAGGGTGAGAGCAACTACATTTTTACTCCACCATCTTGACTCCTGGAAGCAGAAGTCCCTAGCCAGGAGTTTTAGACCAGGTTCAGTCTTGGAAGGCCTAGCCTCTGGAAGGAAGTTAATAATTTTTCTGACCTAAAAGATCAGGTGACTGGCATGAGTCAACCCCTGCCCATATTAATATTTTTGTTGTTGTTGTTGTTGTTGTTTTGTGATATTAAACTTCCCTAATCCACACTATTAGGGGTACAGTTGCTGTTGCTGTTCATCCTTCATTTTCAAAGAAGGCCAATGATATCACAGGTTATGTCTTGAATTGCCCATAAATTGGATTTAAGTGAGTTGGAGCTGTGCAAACTCATCAGCCTTACTCTGTCTTCCAGAATCATCAAAATCTAGTAGCAGGACAAAAGTCAAGAAAACTGGCAGTGGCACAATATGCAATGAGTCATGTCCTCTCATTATGTGGTCATATACCTTACATACAGCTTGGTCATTTATTTAAGCTTCAGCTTCAGAATTTGATTTTATAATGAATATGCTGAATTAATTTTAAGTATTGATTGAATTGATCTCCTTGCTGTCCAAGGGACTTTCAAAATTCTTCTCTGGCACCACAATTCAAAAATATCAATTCTGTAGTGCTCAGCTTTTTTACAGCCTAATTCTCATAATCATACATTACTACCAGCAAAACTATAGCTTTGACTACATGGGCCTTTGTTGGCAAAGTGATATCTTTGTTTTGTTTTGTTTTGTTTTGTTTTGTTTTGTTTTTAGGATGCTGCCCAGACGTGCCATAGCTTCCAAGGAGCAAGAATCTTTTAATTTCATGGTTGCAGTCACCATCTGTAGTGATCTTTGAACCCACGGGTATAAAATCTTCCACTTCTCCCTTTCTTTGCCAGGAAGTGCCTGGGGTCAGTTGCCAAGATCTTAATTGTTTGATGCTAAACTTCAAGCCAGCTTTTACACTCTTCTCTTTCACCCTCATCAAGAAACTTCTTAATTCTTCTTTACTTTTTGCCATCAGAGTAGTATTGTCTGTATATCTGAGATTGTTAATATTTCTCCCAGCAACTTTAATTCCTGCTTTCAATTCATCTAGCCTGGAATTTCACATGATGTACACTGCATATATGTTAAATAAATAAGGTGACAATATACAACTTTATCATACTTTTCTAATCCTAAACCAATCAGATGTTCCATATTTGGTTCTGTTGTTTTTTTGATCTTCCCTTTCTCCTTTCCCTTTTGCTTTCCTTCTTTCCTCAGCTATTTTTAAGAGACTCATTAGTCAGTCATTTTGTTTTCTTGCTCTTCTTTTTCTTTGAAATGATTTTTCTTGCTGCCTCTTGTACAGTATTGTGAATCTCTGTCCATAGTTCTTCAGGTACTCTATCCACCAGATCTAATCCCTTAAATCTATTCATCACCACCACTTCATATTCATAAGGATTGTTATTTGTCATACCTATATGGTGTGATGGTTTTCTCTATTTTCTTCAATTTAAATCTGAATTTTGCAATAGGAAGCTCATGATCTCATCCACAGTCAACTCCAGGTCTTGTTTTAACTCACTGTATAGAGCTTTTTCAACCTTTGGCCACAAAATATATAATCTATCTGATTTCCATATTGACCATCTGGTGATGTCCATGTTCAGAGTCACCTTTGGGGCTGTTGAAAAAAGAATGTTTGTTATGACAAATGAGTTATCTTGACAAAATTCTATTATTCTCTGCCCTACTCTCTATAAACACTGTGTTTGTCACTATTAATCAATTAATTAATATACATTTATTAAGTGCCTACTATGTGCCACATAGTGGTTTCTCTATTTTTTAAATTAAATCTACTTTAGCTTTGACTTTGTATGAGATTATGATTACTTCTCCTGCTTTTTTTCACATAATAAATTCTACTCCAGCTCTTCACTTTCCCTCTGTGTGTATTTCTAATTTTTATTGTCTTTCCTGAAAGCAACATGTTGTTTAATTCTAAATTTTAATCTGCTTTCCATTTCCATTTTGTGGATAAATTCCTCCCATTACCACTCTGAGCTAAAATTATTTGTGTATTTCCCTCCTTCCTATTTTTCCTCACTATTCTTCTCATCTTATTTGCCCTATCCCTCCTCACTCCTCTAATTTACTTCTGCCTACTATGTTGCCCTACTATTATTTAACCTACCTACCTTTCTGTGGATCCTTCCTTTATCCTCTCCCCCCACCCTATCCTCTAGCTCTCTTATTTCTTTCTGAATTTAGAAGAGTTTTATAATCCTCTAGATGTATATGTTGTTCCCTCTTTAACCCATTCCCAATGTGAGTAAGGTTCCAGCACTACCCACCCTGAACCCCACTTGTTTCTTCTGTATCAATTCTTCTTTTCATGCCTCATTTGTATGAGATAATTTCTCCTTTTTATCTCTCCCTACACATTTTTATTTTTTAGAATTACTCCATCATACACAGCTCAGCCCTAGCCTTTCTTCCCAACAACCCAAATAATGATGACAGTCATAAGAGCACTGATTACATTTTCACATAAAAGAAGTAAACAGTTTGACTTTGTTGAGTCCCTTATAATCAGTCTTTAATGTTTACCTTATATTTCTCCTGGATCTCACATGTTGAATTCTCCATTAAGTTCTGATGCTTTTGTTGCCAATACCTGAAAGTCTGAGTTCATTAAATGTTCATTTTTCTTCATTCAGGATTATACTTAACTTTGCTGGGTAAGTTACCCTTGATCATAATTCCATCTCTTTTACTCTATGAAATATAGTATTCTAAAACCTAAGGTCCTTCAACATAGTACCTGATAGGTCTTATGAAATCCTTATTGTAGCTCTATGATATTTAAATTGCTTTTTCTTGTTGCTTGCAATATTTTCTCCTTTACTTGGGAGATTTGAAACTTGGCTATAATATTCCTGTAAGTTTTCCTTCTTGGATCTCTTCAGGCGATGATCAATGGATTTTTTTATTTCTGCTTTGTCTTCTTGTTATAGAACTTCAGGCCAATTTTTCTTGATAATTTCTTTTAAAATTTCTTGCTAATTGATTTAAAAAAAGAAAGAAGAAAACCAAATTGCTAGTATCAAAAATGAAAAAGGGAAAATACCACTAATGAAGATTAAATTAAAGCAATTATAAGTTCTTTTGTCCAATTATATGCCAATAAATTTAGCAATTGAAGTGAAATGGAAGAATACTTACAAATATCTAAATTAACAGAAGAAGAAACAGAATATCTAAATAGAACTATTCTATTTTTTTAGGGCTTTTAAAAAAATTATTGGTGCCTTTTGTTTTATACACTTAGATCACTTCCTGGTATTATCAATCCCACCACCACCATTAAATTCTCCCTCCTAACAAAAAAAAAGAAAACAATCAGCCAAACTTACCAGCTTTCTGTGTGAAGAGCACTCTGTATCCATAGTCTCCTACTTCTCTAGGATCATAAGATCCTAGATTTAGTGTGAGAAGGAACTTTGGAAGACATTAATTTTTTAAAAAATATCAAGAATGACTTTATTCACACCGAAGAAAATAAAATAGCCTCAAGATGGAACAGAGTACTGAGAGTTACAAAGTAGTATGTCATAGGGGACACTCAACAGTTGATGTTTATATATCAAAGGAGAAAAAGTAATAGACTAATAAAAAAAGAGCTCCTTTTTAGGGTTATTTTATTTTTTCTATGTAATTTTTTATAATTTTTATAATTAATTAATTTTTAGTTTCCAATATTCACTTCCATAAGTCTTTGAGTTTTAAATTTCCTCCCCCCTTCTCTCTTCCCCCTCCCCAAGATGTCATACTATCTGATATAGGCTCTTCTTATCCATTCATATTAAACATACTTTCACATTAGAACTAATGGGAGGAACCACAAGAAAGAAGAAACAAAACAAAACAACAAAAGAAAAGGAGAGTACATAGTATGCTTCCATCTGCTTTCAGATTCCCAAGTTATTTCTCTTGACGAGGATAGTATTTTCCATTGTGAGTCTTTTGGACTTGTCTTAGACCATTGCATTGCTAAAAGGATATAAGTCTATCAAAGTCAGTCATCACACAATGTGACTGTTATTATGCACAATGTTCTCCTGGCTCTTTTCACTCTGCATCAGTTCATGTAAGTCTTTCCAGGTTTTTCTGAAGTTTGCCTGCTCATCATTTCTTATAGCACAATAGTATTCCATTACATTTATATACCACAACTTGTTCAGCTATTCCCCAATTGATGGGGCATCCTCTCGATTTCCAATTCTTGAACACCACAAAAAGGGCTGCTATAATTATTTTTGTATGTGTGGGTCATTTTTATGATCTCTTTGAGATACAGACTTAGAAGTGGTATTGCTGGGTCAAAGGGTATGCACAGTTTTATAGCCCTTTGGGCATAGGGCCAAAATGCTTTCCAGAATGGTTGGATCAGTTCACAAGCCCATCAACAATGCAATCTTCCCACTACTGCAACATTTATCATTTTCCTGTTTTGTCATATTAACCAATCTGTTAGGTGTGATGTGGTACCTCAGAGGTGTTTTGATTTGCATTTCTCTAATCAATAGTGATTTAGAGCATTTTTTCATATGATTATAGATAGCTTTAATTTCTTCCTCTGAAAACTGCCTGTTCATATCCTTTGACCATTTATCAATAGGGAAATGACTTGTATTCTCATAAATTTGACTCAGTTCTCTATATATTTTAGAAATAAGGCCTTCATCAGAGACACTGGCTGTAAAAATTGTTTCCTAGCTTTCTGTTACCCTTCTAATCTTGGTTACATAAAATAGACTTATTTTAGAAAAAGAAATTGATCAGGGCAAAATGAGTTTCCTGAGTGCTTGTGCTTGTGCTTGTGCTTGTGCTATAAGAAAAGCACAAGAACCAGGTGGATTTACAAGTGAATTCTATCAAACACTTAAAGATCAACTAATTCCAATATTAAAGAAACTATTTGGAATAATAGATAAAGAAGGGATCCTACCAAATTCCTTTCATGAAGCAAATATGATACTGATACCTAAACCAGGAAGAATAAAAACAGAAAAAGAAAATTATAGATCAATATCATTAATGAATATGGATGCAAAAATTCTAAATGAAACATTAGCTAAAAGATTACAGAAATGTATTACAAAGATTATACATTATGATAAAATAGGATCTATACCAGGAATGCAGAGATGGTTTAACAAAAGGAAAACTATTAATGTAATTGATTATAACAATAATAAAAGTTTAAAAATCAAATGATTATGTCAATAGATGCAGAAAAAGCTTTTTAATGAAGGTAATATTGTATCAAGATTCTTTTTCTATCATAGTTTTCAGATAGTCTGACTATTCTTATATTGTCTCTCCTCAATCTGTTCACCAGATTAGTTATTTTTCTGATGAGATGTTTCACATTATCTTCTATTTTTTTGTTCTTTTGATTTTTAAATTATTTTTGGTGTCTTATAATGTCATTAGCTCCCCCTTGCACAATTCTAGTTTTCAAGGAATTATTTTCTTCCTTAAGTTTTTGATTCTCTATTTCCAGTTGGTTGACTTTCTTTTCATAACTTTCTTGATTTTCTTGGATTGTTCCTTCCTGTTTTCTAATTTTCCTTGATCTCTCTTATTTGATTCTTAAAGTCCCATATAAGTTCTTCCAAAAACTCTTTTGGGGCCTGGGACCATTTGACATTTGTCATTGAAAAAGGAGTGTCTATTTAGCTCCACTATCTTCCTCTGAATATGAACTCAGATCTTCTCTATCTCTATCGTAACTGTCTATGGTTGTTTTCTTTCTCCTTTCCTTACTCATTTTTATTTTGTTTTATTTCTGTTTCTAGCAGCTATTAATATAATCAAGTTCTAGTCCCAAGGTATGGGTGAATGATGGCCCAAGCTTCAGGTCTTTCTTGCTGTTATTTTCTGGGCTTTGTCCCAGGGACCCCACCTTGGACACTCCTCTCCATCCCCAGGCCACAGCTAAGGCTGCCAGCCACACGTCCCGTTCAAGTGCTCTTGCTCCCAGTGGTCCCTGTGGTGGTTGCAAACTACAGTTGTCCTCTCAGTCTTCAAACTGAAACCAGGGACCCTGCTTCCCTGCAAGTGCCCACAGCCAGCAGGGTCCTTGACCCTCTGCTACCACACTCACCAGGCATATATTAGCTCCTTCTCCCTGCAGCCCCAGCCTGGGACCACATCAAGTCAGCATAGCTGTGCTTGGTGTCCCTCAGACAATGGAAGACCCTGGACACTGTCTATGAGGTGAAAGTTTCTGAGGTTCAGGTTGCCTCCCAACCCCACCTGCCCCAGGGCTTATTGTTTGTTAATTCTGCAGAGTCAACCTAGAAGTGTTTGCACATCACTTAAGCAAACCTCCACCCCAGGAGTCCATGTCTTGCCTGGGGTCTTCTCAAAATGTCTTAGGAGGACAATTGCTTTGTCCTGACTCCTGTTAATTTCTGTTGCTCTGCATTGTCTCTGAGGCAATGTTTTGTCTTTTTGTGTGTGTGGAGAGCCAAAAGTTTTCTGACCTAGTCCATCACCTTCCCAGAGACCTCCCTTTCCCTGGAATCTGATGTGGGGTTTAAACCGAGGTATTCCTCCAAGTTTACCATTTATCCATGACTCATACTGCCTCTTTTCTCTCATGCAATCTCAAGAAACCCATTAATAAGGCACAAAAGACCAATTTACATTTTAGAGAGGGAGAACTGAACCTTGTGAATGTTCATATACTTGACCACCTGGCATAGTAACAAGAGCATTCAGTCCTACCATTAACTGGCTTTTTAATTGTCACTTTACCTCCCTGAGCCTCATTTTCCTCATTTACGAAATGGGAGTCTCTTGCAATTCTAAGTTCTCTGATTAAAGCCCAAGACATGATATGAGTGTTGTTAAGGTGTCTGAAAACCAGTATTTAACAGAAACCTAAAGAATAGCAAGTGCCTGAAAGTCCCACATTTTTCATTGTGTCACATCATTTGTCATTCATTACTCAGTCATCTTTGCAGTAAAAAATCTCTTCTCTATACTTGGGATATCAAGACAAAAAGAAAAGTACAATGATTAATTTACTTTTCTTCACAAGCATTATGTGCAAAAGCAGAAAAATGAACAAGCAAGCAAAAAAGCAAACAAATAAAACCAGCAAGAACCAAGCCAAAACTAGTAAAACAGCCAAATATTCCCCACATAGATTTTCAAAAAGGAGACATAATAGGTGCTTCCTAATTGCATGTTCTGTTAGTTGGTGTTTGTTTGGGACTTACCTGCTATGTTTATGATCAGCAGGCTAGCTGTGAAAATATCATAAGGAAAATCAGATTTCAGCTACTTTGAAACCCTACTATTTGTGAGAATAACAAGACAACTGAAAAAATTCTGACAAGTGTTTGACTTGCCACAATTTCTGCATTTTTATAAGAGAGTTATACTATGTTTTCTTTGTATATACTTTGATATACTTTGTAAATCACCTTACTTTAGGATATATAGCAAATGCCCCAAAAAAGCAATTTTTCAGGATATGTAAATTCAGCATCTTTAATAAAGCATAAGAGCATCTCATTCTAATGCAGCATGGGTGTTGAGTGGAGGAGAAAAGTGGACAGCTTGAATATAGAGAGAAATACAAGCAGGACATAAGTGGGTCAGGAATATTTGTTAATATTTCTCCAAAATGTTCATTAAAATAAATTAATAGCTTTGGGGACATTAGATGGGAAGAGCAATTCAATTCCAGCTAATTAAAAGGGAACATGTATCTTTAGCATATAATTCATCAATATCTGTGGGTCACATTCATCCCATCTCTACTTAATAATGCTCAATTCAATATAATACTGTCCACTTGTGTACAATCTCTTTTTTTTGTTATAGAATGTGTTTTTCTTCTTGATATTCAAAACTATCAAATTTATCTATGACAAATGCTGAGTTGAAATGACAAAGATTTTGAATACAGCCATGCTCATCTAGGTCATTTAAGATTCTCATCATGTCTTGGATATATTCTAGCTATTTGATATAATTCTTTTCTTTCTAATTCCAAGGATTTCTCCACTCTCCACAGCACTTGGTGCATTGCCAAACTCTATGAAAATCTGCTTGCAATGTTAAGAACATGTGGAGAAATTATGTGTTTTTGTCACACCCTATTAAATGGTATTCAAAACACAATGCCCCAGAAACTAAAATGATTGTAGGTTTTATAATCCTTTTCAGGCTAATGGAAACAATTTAGTACCATGAATGAAAACAGAGCTAGTGCAGCTGTGGGAATCTTAAAAGTGCTCAGCTCAGCAATCCTGTTCTGGCTTAAGTAGGATAAAGTAGTTAAAGTTCAGGTGGATTCCATTCTTCTGGATATTTGACAAATCATTTCCGATTAATAACTTCAAAGTTTCCAGCATTCCTCTTCAAATGATTATTTCTTTGACACTCCTCATTTGCATGTTTAACTTTTACTGAAACTTGGTAGCATCAGCTGCGATGTGAAATGGATTAAAAAGTCTTCCACTACCCATATTGTTATTATTCCTGCATATACCTTAAAAATAATTAATTGAGCTGAAGTTGAAAGAGGTAGGAAATGCAGTTAACATATACCCTCTGCTAAAGAATTCCAGGATAGCTTAATATTATACCACTCTTTTACAAACTCTCTTAAGGGGCAGCTAAGTGGCGCAGTAGATAGAGCACCGGCCCTGAAGTCAGGAGGACCTGAGCTCAAATTCGGCCTCAGACTAAACACTTGACACTTACTAGCTGTGTAACCTGGGAAGGTCACTTAACCCCAATTGCAAAAAAAGAAAAGAAAAGAAACTTTCTTGCCCCCAACACACATCCCCAAAACACCATATATCTCTAGCCTTCGTGAAAAATAACTTGAGCTCTGGAAAAGAGAATTTCACCTTCCTTCATAGCTTGCAGTTCAAACTGTAATGGAATAGTAAGGATATTTTCATTAAAAAAGAGATTATTCTCTATCATGTTGATCAGTAATCCCAAACTCATGAACTCCATCTCACAAGGCAGATCCCATACCCAAGAACATATCAGAAGTTATAGCTCATTTCATCATTACCTACAGTGTACAACTCTTTCAGAAAAATATCACTAAATGAACCATTAGATTAAGGCACTTTTGGATTGCCTTCAGGAAACCAGGGTGCACCAGATGAAAAATGCTTACAGAAGCCAAATAATGACTGGAAGATTGAGGGGCAGGAAGGAGGAGTGGGTGAGGGAAAACCTGGTACAAAGAGAAAATGGTGATAAACTAAACCCAGCCAAAACAAATAAAAAAAAAGTCCTTTTCAAAGTAAGCTGTTGATGAAAAAGCAGCAGTAATAAAACTATTTAATTCCTTCCAGTGCCTGAAGGGAGAAATCTAAGCCATTTGAGAAATGATGGAGAGAGAAATGTAGCCAGTGATGTACTTGTCAGTAAGAGAAAGCTAGGGAAACCAAATCAGTAATTTTACTATCCCTGATTGCCAGGAACTGACAGGTGTTCAGTTTCCTATTGTTCTGAAAGTCTGCCGAATACAGCAGCTTAATATTCATCTCTTCTTCACAGTGTGGAGGGAAACAGCTGTCTCATTGGTTCAGGCTACAAGTCAAAAAAGAGCCAGGTTCATGTCCCCTTTCTACCATTTTTTTTTTCTAAATTTTTCACCCAAATCACATGTTCTTGGGAAAAGTACATTGCACTGCACACCCCTGTGGGGGCAATTTTTTTCATAGTGATTCCAAAAGATTCTTGTAAAATGGCATGTTGTAAATGAAGGGTAAATAAAAGCAGGAAAAATATCAATATTGGGTTATTTTAGATCAAACAGCAGATCAACAACAGATTCTGTAAGTCTTTTGTTTTCATATCATAGAGAGATGTTTGTAAATAAATCCTTTGAGGATTTTTCTGTCTTTTATGACATTGAAGTTTTCTGTCTTACATGACACTAAGGCTAAATTCCTTTCATAAGGGTGCAAAAATCCCCACTGGATTTATAGTGTACCAGATGTCATAGGCTGTAAGACTTAAAGTATTGCAACTAGTTTCTTCTTTGTGTCAAGGTAAAGTAGAGTATCATAGGCTCTAGCAACTAGCTGGGATTAGATCCCCTCAAGAGAAGGTAATAGGGAGAAGACATTTGTAGTTAGTCTAAGGCTATCTGGATCAATAATTTAGAAAATGTCAGTTGTGTCTATATTGTTTATATTTATAAGAAGACATTTACATCCATTACAAGCATAACCAAGGTCTCAAAGGCCATTTGAAAATACCCTCCTCATTAGTGGAGATGGCTACTCAATGCTCTGTGTTTGCATAAGGGGCAGAGCTGGCAAGAGCTTGGGAGAAGAGAAACTGATTATCTGGCTTCCAGTTTTGAGAGAAAAGACACCTGGCTCCAGATAAAGACTCTGAGGAGAAGCCAACACATATATGAGTTAGCACCTCAGTCATGTCTCTATCCCCAGCTATCCCAAACTTCAAGGAATTTCCCCTGGCACGAAATATGAAGTTCTCTCCCCCCCCCACCTTAGTTGAACTGAGATATCTGACATCCAGTGGGAGAGCTCATTCATTCTCTATATTGTCTGGCATACTCTCTTCTGATTTCTGTTTGCTAGCTACTTGGATACATATGTATATTTGCTTTTAGCTA
The DNA here is from genome assembly GCF_900497805.2 of Vombatus ursinus. Classification (NCBI taxonomy): domain Eukaryota; kingdom Metazoa; phylum Chordata; class Mammalia; order Diprotodontia; family Vombatidae; genus Vombatus; species Vombatus ursinus. The sequence goes on along the minus strand of NW_020954570.1, from coordinate 10,081,493 downwards.
TGTGTGATCTTTGTGTAACTGACATTTGTTGGGAAAGAAGTCAAGCTAAGGATATATAGATTTGAGCACCCCTTTCCCATTAAGGAAGAGCAATCAGAGGCTCAACTTGAACCTAAACATAATTTCCTCCAGATTAACAACATTTAGAGAAGTAGAGAGATATATTGACAGCCTGATAATCTTTTTTCATGGCAGTACAGTAGCCAGCCTCATGGCCCAAAATCCTGATCCCTTCCTCTTGGAATCAAAGTCTCTCTTGAAGAATGGTGGGCAGAGAGATCTATTCATGACACATTATTACAGACCCATATAGATACACATAACCTACATGGGCAACAAACACACACACAGACACACACACACAAACACACACACACTCACACAACTATGGCAACAATAAATGCAAACTTAAAATGCTGATACTTTTCCAAAGATCCAGGTATTGATTTAATAAAAAAGATATTGAGTTTTAAGAAGCTCTAAGCCTTGTCACATAAAAGAAGTACAAGGAAATACAGAATCCTTTAAGCTTTGACATATCAACTGAATTCTACAATAATAATAGAAAGAAAATCCACTAAAATAAATCAACTCCAAATTCAAACCAAATAAGAGGGACTTCTACCAGAGGCATTTAAAAAACAAACTGGACCAGCAGAAATTAATCCACTACCTTCCTTCACCATTCTATGACATTTTATTTCCAATGCCTGCTAGGAAAAAAACGACTAGAATCAGCCCTAAGTGTATCATTCTACACATTGAATAATAAAACTTTGGTCACTATTGTGGTTAAGGTATTTCCATACAAGCTTGTTTTGAACTGAGTGAACCATCTTAATAGAAGTTTCACTTTGAGGAAGGGAAAATGATAATGAAGGCTGAAGAAAAGAGAGTAAACAAAACTATGTAGCCCACATAATCTCTCAGGTTCCTTATCCCAAATCCCACATTCATTAAGAAGTGTCAGGTAGAGGAGAAACACTATATCTTTCTCTCAAAACTCTAGGGATATTCCTGAAAAGTCAAAGGTGATTCTCTTAAGTTATTCTCTCCAACCCATGTCAGTATACTTTCACTGATTATCATTTGGGATCATTTTTAGTAAGTTATAAGAAGCTTTTAGAAAGGTGAAAGACAAGGAATAGTTGGTATAAAATAATACCCCCAAAACACATCTTGGACGCACTCTCCCGATAGTATATATAAAATCTAGGAAAAAGTGAATAAAGGCATGAGATCACATGTGGCAATGGGGTACTTCATAGTTTCTGTTTGTTGGAAAGTCCTTTTCTCCTATTCATGGAGTGCTCAATAAGTTCCCTTTTGGCATAGTGTAGTTTAGTTGTGGTGTTCCATGTAGAGTTACGAATATATGTCAAGACTATCTTTGCCTCTGAGTGCTGACACTACTGTCAGTTGATACAATGAGGATGCTGAGACATTAATGGAAAGATGGAAAGTCCAACATATTCCAGACCTTTTGAAGCTTGAAATGTTCTCCTTTGGAGAAAGTAATAGGTGATTGGAAAGAGAGGAAGCTCAGGGTTGGAGAGGGGAAAGGAACAACATTTTATTAAGCACCTATCTATTATGTACCCAACACACTAGTAAGAACTTTACAAATATCCTATCATTTGATCCTTACAAAATCCCTGCAAGGTAGATACTATCATTATCCCCATTTTGTAGCTGTTGAAGATGAGGCAGACAGAAATTAAGCACTTTTTTGAGATCACACAGCTATTGTGTCAGGGGCTGGATTTGAATTCAGGTCTTCTTGACTCCAGGCCTGGACAGGATGGGAGGCACCCTGGCAAACCAGCCACAAGCCCAACCTCAGCAAACCAGCAGGACATATTGAGCTCCAGGGTGGTAGAGCAGGCAAGTGCCAATACCAGGACCCCTGTCTGCCTTGGCACAGCCAGGGCAGCCAGCAGACTCCAACTCAGATAACCACCATGTGCCAGGTGTCTTCCAGCAGCCAAACCTCCCCTTGCTTCAGCACAACTCCAAGTGGGCAGGTGTCTCCCCCAGAAGCCAAACTTCTCCATGCTGTGCTTCAGCACAACTCCATGCAGAGAGGCATCCAGCAGCCAAACCTACCCATTCTTCAGTACAGCCCAGATGAGCAGACATCCTCCAGGGGCCATACACACACCCCTAGAGCTTCAGTGGAGCCCCAGGGAAAAGCAGAAAAATCCCACATGGCCTCAGCACATGCCAGCCACTACCATTTGGACCCCAGCTCAGCACCAAGTAAGCTACCAGACCTCTACAGCTTCCAGCTGCCCACACCTGAGGCCCCAGCACACAGGGCAATGACCAGGCCCCTATCCCCAGCACAAGAAGCTTGGGACAGTGCCCTCTGTATTCCAGCAAAAGAGCTAAACATTAAAAGCCAAGAAATAACCAACATCATGACCAAAAAGCAGAGACAATGACCATAGATTCTTTCTATGGGGACAGGGAAGATCAAAACATAAATTCAGAAGAGATAATTAAAAGAGATAAGGAAGGAAACTGCATCCTGCTAAAAGTACCATATATAATGAAGTAATATCATTACTAAATATGTATGCACCAAGTGGTATAGCATCCAATTACTTAAAAAAGATGTTAAGGGAGTTACAGGAAGAAATAGAAAGCAAAGTGATACTACTAGGGGACCTCAACCTCTACCTCTTAGAACCAGATAAATCTAACCACAAAATAAAAAAGAAAGAAATGAAAAGGTGAATAGAATTTTAGAAAATTTAGATATGGTAGACCTCTGGAGAAAATGGAATGGGGATAGAAAAGAATATACCTTTTTCTCAGTGGTACAAGGCATCTGCACAAAAATTGGCCATGTATTAAGGCATAAAAACCTCACAATCCAATGTAGAAAGTCAGAAATATTGAATGCATTCTTTTCAGATCATGATACAATAAGAATTATATGTAATAAAGGACCATGGAAGGACAGACTAAAAATCAATTGGCAACTAAATAATCCAATCCTAAAGAATGAGTGAGCCAAACAACAAATCATAGAAACAATCAGTAACTTCATCCAAGAGAATGACAATAATGAGACAACATACTAAAACTTATGGGATGCAGCAAAAGCAGTTCTTAGGGGAATTTTTATATCTCTAAATGCTCACATGAATAAAATAGTGAAAGAGTAGATCATGTATTAGGCATGCAACTAAAAAGCCTAGAAAAAAGAATGAATTAAAAATCCTCAGTTAAATATCAAATTAGATATTCTGAAAACCAAAGGAGAAATTAATAAAATTGAAATTAAGAAAACTATTGAATTAATAACTAAAACTAAGAGCTGGTTTTATGAAAGAAAGAAAAAAACAAAAAAAAATAGATAAACCTTTGGTTAATTTGATTTAAAAAAAGAAAGAATGAAAACAAATTACCAGGATCAAAAATAAAAAGGGTGAATTCACCAGCAATTAAGAGGAAATCAAAACAGTAATTAGGAGCTATTTTTCCCAACTATATTCAATAAATTTAACAATCTTAGTGAAATGGATGAATATTTACAAAAATATAAATTGCCCAAATTAACAGAAGAGGAAATAAGATACTTATTTAACCCTGTTTCAGAAAAAGAAATTGAACAAGCCATCAATGAACTCCTTAAAAAAATCTCCAGGGCCTCATGGATTTACAAATTAATTCTATCAAACATTTAAAGAATGATTAATTCCAGTACTATATAAACTATTTGGGAAAACAGGAAAAGGAGGAGTCCTACCAAGTTCTTTTTTATGATACAAATATGGTGCTGATACCTAAACTGGGAAAAGCCAAAACAGGAAAAAATTATAGAACAATTTCCCCAATTAATATAGATGCAAAAATTTTAAATAAAATATTATCAAAGATTAAAATATTATCTCAAGGATCATACAAGATCACCAGGTAGGATTTATACCAGGAATGCAGGATTGGTTCAATATTAGGAAAGTCATCAGTGTAATTGCCTACATCAAAAACAAAACTCATAGAAATTATATGATTATCTTAATAGATGCAGAAAAAGCATTTGACAAAATACAACACCTATTCCTATTAAGAACACTAGAGGACATAGGAATAAATAGAGTTTTCCTCCAAATGATAAGTAGCATTTATCTAAGACCATTAACAAGCACTATATATAATGATAAGCTAGAAGCATTTCCAATAACATTGGGAGTGAAACAAAGATGTCCATTATCATCACTGTTATTGAATGTTGTTCTAGAAATGTTAACTTTGGCAATAAGAGAAGAAAAAGAAATTGAAGGGATTATAATAGGCAAAGAAGAAACAAAGTTATCACTTGTTGCAGATGATATGAAAGAAAACTATCACCCTTTGCAGATGATATGATGGTATACTTGGAGAATCCTGTAGAATCAATTAAAAACTACTTGAAATAATTAACAACTTTAGCAAAGTTGCAGGATATAAAATAAATCCACATAAATCATCTACATTTCCATATATTACTAATAAAGCCCAACAGCAAGAGATAGAAAGAGAAATTCCATTTAAAGTTACT
>NW_020954570.1:10068893-10076836 GCF_900497805.2 Vombatus ursinus | reverse complement strand
ATTATAAAATATATGGGAGTCTACCTGCCAAGACAAACCCAGGAACTATATGAACACAATTACAAAGCACTTTTCACACAAATAAAGTCAGATCTAAATAATTGGAAAAATATCAGTTGCTCATGAGTAGACTGAGCTAATATAATAAAAATGAAAATTGTAACTAAAATAATTTACTTATTCAGTGCCATACCAATCAAACTACAAAAAATATTTAATAGAGCTAGAAAAATAATGATAAAATTCATCTGGAAGAATAAAAGATCTAGAACATCAAGGGAATTAATGAAAAGAAATGCAAGAAAAGGTGGCCTAGCCATACCAGATCTAAAACTGGATTATAAAGCAGCAATCATGAAGATTACTTGGTACTCACTAAGAAATACAGTGGTAGATCAGTGCAATAGGTTAGGTACACAAGACGCATATTCAGTGACTATAGTAATCTACTGTTTGATAAACCCAAAGACTCCAGCTTCTGGAATAAGAACTCATTATTGACAAAAGCTGCTGGGAAAACTGAAAAATGGTATAGCAGAAACTAGGCATTGACCAACAACTTTTACTCTATACCAATATAAGGTCAAAATGAATGATTTGGACATAAAGGGTGATACTGTATACAAATTAGAAGAGCAAGGAATAGTTTACCTATTGGATTTATGGAGATGGGAAAAATTTTTGACCAAATAAGAAATAGAGAACATTATGAAATTCAAAATGAAGAATTTTGATTATACTAAATTAAAAAGGTTTTGCACAAACAGAGCCAGTACAACCAAGATTAGAAGAGAAGCTGAAAGCTGGGGAAATTAATTTTACAACCAAAGTCTCTGATGAAGACCTCATTTCTAAGATATATAGAGAACTGAGTCAAATTTATAAGAACATAAGTCATTCCCCAACTTATCAGTGTTCAAAGGATATGAACAGGTAGTTTTCAGATGAAGAAATTAAAGCTTTGTACAGTCATATGAAAAAATGTTCTGAATCACAATTGATTAGAGAAATGAGAATTAAAACAATTTTGAGGCACCACCTCATATCTATCAGATTCCCTAATGTGACAGACAAGGAAAACGATAAATGTTGGAGAAGATGTTGGAAAAATGGAACACTAATGCCACTGTTGATGGAATTGTGAACTAATCCAACCATTCTGGAAACAATTTGGAACTATGCCCAAAGGGCTATAAAACTGTACATAGCCTTTGACCCAGCAATACCACTTCTAGGTCTGTACACTAAAGAGATAATAAAAAAGGGAAAAGGCCTCACATGTACACAAATATTTATACCAGGTCTTTATGATGGCCAAGAATTAGAAATTGAGGGGATGTCCATCAATTGGGGAATGGCTGAACAAATTGTGGTATATGAATGTAATGGAATACTATTGTGTTATAAGAAATGATGAGCAAGTGGACTTCAGAAAAACCTGGAGAGACTTATATGGACTGATAACGAGTGAAGTGAGCAGAACCAGGAGAACATTGTACACAATAACAGCCACATTGTCCAATCACTGACTTTGATAGACTTAGCCCTTCTCAACAATGCAAGGATCTAAGACAACTCCAAAAGTTTCATGATGGAAATTGCTATCCACATTTCTCTCTCTCTCTCTCTCTCACTCTCTCTCTCTCTCTCCTTTATTCTTTCTTGTGGTTCCAACCATTGGTTCTAATTCTTCTTTACAACACAACTAATATAAAAATATGTTTAATATGATTGCATATGTAGAGTTTGTATCAGACTGCATGCTTCCTTGGGGAAGGGTGGAGGAGAGGGAAAGGGAGAAAACTTAAAACTCAAAATTTTTTGGAGGTAAATGTTGAAAACTAAAAATTAATTAATTATTTTTTTAAATAACCAATTTTACATTTCATAATGCTCTCTTTCTTTTGTATGGTCATGAATTCTTCCCCTCCCCATAATTCTGATAGGTACACTATTCTTTGGTCTTCTAATTTACTTATGGTGTATATTTCTTTTTGTTCCCATTCAGTTTTCTCCAAAAGTCTGTCATGTCTAACTTTTCCAATATTATACTTAAGTCCTTAATTTCTTCCTTGTTTATTTTTTGTTGAATTTATTGAATTCTGGGAGTGGATAGTTGAGGATTCATATTAGTATAGTTTTGCTCTCTATTTCTTCCTGTAATTCACTTAATTTCTCCTTTTTGTATTTGGGTGTTATACCACTTGGTGCATATATGTTTAACATTGCTATTGCTTCATTGTCTATGGTACCTTTTAGTAAGATCTAGTTTCCTTCCTTATCTTTTAATTAGATCTATTTTTGCTTTTACTTTGTCTAAGATCAGTATTACTACCCCTGATTTTTTTTTTTTTACTTCTGCCTGAAGCATAATAGATTCTGGCAAGGATGAAATATTGGGGCAAGAGTGAGGAGTGTAAACTCTTAAAAAAAATACAAGTTATAATCATGCCAATCAGAGATGTAACTATATGCTTCATGTTGTAATGTTTAGAACTTTTTTTTCTTAAGCCATTTACCTTTTAAAATCCAATATGTTTATAAGGATAAACTAGTGAGAAATTTGTTGCAAATAAAAAAAATTTCAATAGGTATAAGAAGTGAAAAAAAGCCATAACACCAGTTCCTTTCTTAAATAAGGTAGACTGCCCAGAGGAAAGATGGATTTCATATCAAATATCATCATATAGATCTGCAATTTCAAATATATTTTCTTTGAAAATTCCCAGTCTTTGCTAGAAAGCCCAATAAATGCAGTGCATCCTCAACAACATACCAATTAAAGTAATTATGTATTGACAAAATATATGTGTATGTTTGTGCATGGGTGAGTGTGTATTTAAAGTGCTGCTGAACCACTATGTGCTTCTAGATACAGCTTGAAGAATATTATGAGAACCAGAGCTAAATTAGGAGAAGAAAAAAATTGCAAATGTTTGATCCCTATTCAAATACTTCAGTATTGCAAAAGTCTGCCTTTCTATCCCAACCCAAATAACTAACTACACCTTAGTAAGTTGTCTTCTTGAATAATTTTAATTTTAAAAGAATGTTCATTGCTTGGTGACCAACTTTTTAATGATTAGTCTCTCTGCACTTAATGAGGCTGGCTCTTAGAGAGTAGACTATGTGTGAGTCCCATATTCAAAAAAATTTTAATAAACACTTACTTTAGAAGCAGCTAAGTAGCACTGTGGATGGAGAGCTAGACCTGCAGTCAGGAATACCTGAGTTCAAATCCAGGCTCAAACAATTACTAGGTGTGTGACTCTGGGCCAGTCACACTTAACTTTTGTTTCAGTTTCCTCACCTGTAAAAGGGAAGATTAAATGAGATAAAAATTGCTATATTATCAGCATAGTGTCTGACACGTAGTAGGTACTTAATAAATGCTTGTTGCCTTCCTTCTTTTCTCTCCATTAATGTACCAAGAAAAAGTACTGCACAGTGATAAGGAAATCAGTCTTGGAGCCAGGAAGTTCAAATCCTTCACCGGACATACACTGGCTTTGTGACCCTGACCAAGTCACATAACTTCTTGGTGATCTGAGCAGAAATTTAGGACTATAAATTGCAGAGACGGTACAAATCAGCATTGGGAAAGGGAGTCCTCAACTAGCAGTTTCCCACATCAAAGAAATCATAGGACTAGTCCCTACCCCTATTTTATTTTGATCAAATATAATTTTTCCCAGGAATACATGAATGGTATTAGGAAAATAATCAGTATAAGTGATGATAAAAATAATAAGTTATATACAGAAAAAATTATTTTATATAATGCAATACTATAAGATGAAGATAATAAGAGTATATGTGTATATGTGTATATTGGGTATAAATGTGTATACAGATATATATATGTATGTATGTATGTATATTCTATGAATAGAAGATATATTATGCAAATGATAGAGGTGGTAGACAGAATGTTGATAGTAGTTCAGTTTGGCTGGACTGTTGGATTTGTTAAAGGAATACTAGTTTGGAAATGTGGATTGAAGTCACATTGTGGAAGGCATAAATGCCAAGAAGTTTAAGTTTCCTATCGAAGGTAATAGAGAGCTACTGCAGGTTTGTGTGTGTTTTTTAATAAAAGATTAACAAAAGCCATGGGTGAGGAACCTGTGGCCTTGAGGCCACATATGGCCCGCTAGGTTCTAAAGTGTGGCACTTTGACTGAATTCAAGTTTTACAGAACAAATCCCCTTAATAAAGGGATTTGTTTTGTAAAATTTGGACTCAGTCAAAAGGCTGCACCCAAGGATCTAGAAGGCTACATGTGGCCTTGAGGCCACAGGTTCTCCACCCCTGATAAGACCAAATGAATGCCTTAGGAAATGTGGCATATAGTGCATATTCATTTGTGGCTTACATATATTCACATATGCATAATACAACATATTATACAAAGATATAGATATGTATATATGTATGCATGTATATATGTATAAAATTAACATTAGGAAATTCACGTACACTTTGGCAGTTTGCACATGCCCTTGCTGGGCAGAAATGTTGAATAAATGCCAGATTCTCTAGTTACCAGAAAGTCAACAACTTTATACTTTAGCTCTACTTCTCGCTAGGACCTTTCTTGTGCCATGGAACCCAAAGTAAACCAATTATAATTGAAACAGAGGTTTGCTTGTTTCTGTTTTTTTTGTTTTGTTTTGTTTTTAGGTTCACAGACTTCAGGTTGAGAATCCCAGTTTTAAAGACTGGACCCAATTTGTTACCAATAGATATATGGACTTGTGGACTTACATAATCAAAAGTCCCCACCTCTCTGGCTAACTTGACCTTATTCATTAATTCATTCATTCATTTATTCATTTTGGGCTGGCTGTATCTCAATGAAAGCCATATGACATTGAAATAATGGTGGTGAAAGGTCAAAGTTATATATGGTCAGTTTTTACTCAGCATAGAATTGATAAGCAATCCTGTTGAACGGTACCTAATAACTAGATAACAATAGATGTTCAATGTGGTTTGTATAATTCTAGTACATGCATAGCAATAAAATCACAGGTCCAGTCCTTATCCTATCTTTATCCCTATCCTACAACATTTCACTAAAGGGAAATGAAACTGATTAACTGGGTTGGGGTGGGGGGGGATCCTAGAGAATAGATAATTAAATGGACTAGGAAGAGGAGGACTACTAGGATAAAATATTGCATATACTATCAGATGCAGTCGCTCTATTGTTTGTTTGTTTGTTTGTTTGTTTGTTTACAATGGAGGATTCAATATGGAAAGGGTGTTTTAATGACTCTGATGTATATAAAGATAAAAGGTATAAATGAAATGTATTTTTTTTTTGGCTAGGCAATGGGGTTAAGTGACTTGTCCAGGGTCACACAGCTAGTAAGTGTCAATTGTCTTGTTTGAAACCAGATTTTGAACTCTGGTTCTCCTGACACCAGGGCTGGTGCTTTATCCACTGAGCCAGCTGGCTGCCCCTGAAATGTATTTTTTTTAAAGAACCTACTATGTTCAAGGTACTAAATCAGGTCCTAGAGATACAAAGAGAAAAACAACTGGAATGAGGAAGGCACTGGGAAGAGAATACACAGATAAGTAAATACAAGTAATTTGAAAGAAAAAAGCAGAATAACAGAAGAATGGTAGATGGATCAGGGAAGGCTTCATAGAAGAGGTAAGATGATGAAAGAAATTAAGTATTCTGTATGTTGAAGATAAGAAAAGAGAGTGGAAGATATGTTATGCAAATGATAGGTGTAGCATATGGAATATTAACAGTGGTCCAACTTGGCTGGACCATTGAATTTGTCAAATGAATACGTTAGTCTGGAAAAATAATTCAAAGCCATATTCTGGAAGGTTTTAAATACCAGGCTAAGAAGTTTATTTCCTACTGAAAATATATATAATACATAAATGCATACAGGTAGATTATCTATATATAGATAGATGTATGTTTGTTTACATATATGCATGTATATGCATATATACATATATATGTGTATGTGTATATGTACACATCAGATTTACTTTCATGTTGTCTTCCTTATTCAATTGTAGGTTCTTTAAGGTCAGAAGGATTTATTTTTCTTGATAGGGGATTGACAAGATCAAATGAGTCCCTTAAAAATATTATTTTGGCAAATATATTCAGCTTTGATTGTGAAAAGAAGGGACTAGGAGCAAGGGAGTTGATTAGGAAGATAAAACAACTCACAAAACATGACTTAATGGATAGAGTCAGGAAATGTCGGATTTAAATTCTACCTCTGACGTCTACTACATGTCTATATGACCATCTATAAATCATTCTAGGCCCCCCCTTGAAGACTCTAAGTTAAAGATAAGTTACTGATCTGCATTACACTTCAAGTTTCCTACACCAATGAAATCATAACAATGGACCAAAAAATGTTTTTTAAAATATCAACCTAGCACAAGTACACAGATGTAGTATCTGGGGGCAATACCAAATTCTCAGAATGAGTCTCTCAAACATGTCTACCCCAAATTCAAGGTACCTTTCAGTTCTACATCCAATCAAAAACATTACTCACAAGCACTCATTGATAGTTTTGCCCTTCAATGGACAGCAAAAGCTCAAATTATTTTAAAGTAAAGGCATATAATGAAATAGAATAGTGAGAAAAGGAGAAATAAAACAGGTCCTGGATACCCAAGGGCCATACTTTCCTACAATTACACATCATCAGTGGGAAGCATGGACACATATGAACATAACAATAATGCAATGAAGACAAGAAATATGTGTGGAGAGATGAAAACATAAAGACCATATGTGTCCAGGATTTCCAATTAAAGGGGAGGGGGGCAGCAATTCAAGTCTCCAATGCTATATGGCAGTTTCATTGCACTGATAGTCATGCTGTGCTGCTAATCCTTAGACCAATCTTGGTTGCTTCCAGGTACAGCATGGCTGGGTATGTGGTAGTGGAGATGTTTCCAGTTTTTGGATTCAGCAAGAATACTTTCCTGGGATGTTATTTCTTCAACACAGGAATGAGTAAATTTTACTATGACTAGAGATTTGAGAGATTTTTTTAAACTGTTTTAGAAAAAGGCAGAAACTCTAATAAAATTATTTAGATGGAACAAAAGGTCTATAATTTCATGGGAAATAATGGAGGGGAAAGGAATTAAATGGGAATAGCAATTCCACATCTAAAATTATATTTTATAGCAGAAATTATAAAAAAAATTTTGATACTAGCTAAACAAATGAAAGGTTGTACAAAGATAGGCACAATGATATACTATGTGGTGATGGAATTGTGAATTGGTTCAATTATTCTGGAAAGCAATTTAGAATTACGCTAAGAAAATGATCAAAATTCCATGCATTTTCACTAGCTATCTCCTCTCTGCCTGGAAATTCCTACTTTTGAGAAGAAAAATGTTCTAGTCATTCTTAATGCTAGTGTTTCTCCTTTGAAAGCTTCTCCTATTTATCCTGTATGTATGCAGAATATATATGTGGAAATGCACATGTATAAACATGCATATATTCATCTATATGCATTATATAAATGTGTGCATATAATACATAAATGCATACATGTAGATTATATATAGATAGATGTTTGTGTACATATATGCATATATATGCATATATACATATATGTGCACGTGTGTATATGTACACATCAGATTTACTTTCCTGTTGTCTTCCTTATTCAACTGTAGGTTTTTTGAGGTCAGAAACTGTTTTTTCCTTTCTTTGTATCCCTAGCACTTAGCATAGTGCCTGCCATATAGCAGGTGCTTAGTAAATGCTTATTCTAAACCCCACAGTTAAGCATATACCTCAAATGAGTTAAAGATATAAAGTCCCAATATATGTCAAAATCATTACATCAACATTCGTTGTAGTGGAAGGAAGGAAGGAAGGAAGGAAGGAAGGAAGGAAGAAAAAGAAAGAAAGAGAGAAAGAA
>NW_020954570.1:10066032-10068753 GCF_900497805.2 Vombatus ursinus | reverse complement strand
GAGTGCTAAACATACTATGGTATATGGATAAATCAATATGAACATGAATCAATAGATGAATAAATAAACAAATGATTGAATGAAAAAGCATTTACTAAGTGTACTTTATGCCAAGAATCTTTCTCAATGCTGGGGATATAAATAGAAAAGACAACAACAACAACATTGATCTAACCTCTGAGGACACATATATGAGCAAAAATAGTTCCTCCCTTCAAAGAGCTTACAATCTAATTGGGAAGACAATACGTAAAAGAGAACTGAAAAGAAGGGAGAGGGAGGCGTGCAGATATAATGGTGACATCTAAAGAATAAAAGATAGCTGGTCTGTGATCTTCCTCAAAATAGAGATTCAGGGTGTAACTCACCAATGGGAGAAGGAGGCCTCTTCCATAGAGGGAAAAGACAGCTGTAGCACACTGGCAAATACAAAGTATAGAGAGTTCCTGATTTCATTATAATAGGAGGAAACAACATATATAGGAAAGTTTAACTGCCAAGTAGGTAGGAAGACTTTGTGACCCATAGGGGTGCAACTACAGACTAGATGGTAAATCCTGTTGGTCCTTAGGGCTCATCAGCAGACAGATGGCAGTGATAAGTGGGCCTGGAAGGCAGAGTGGCTGGGCAAATGGTAAGGCCAAGCTATTCAGAGGGTTCAACAGTAAGGTTGATGGAAAGATTGCAAGGGCATCCCTTTGTTCATCAGAAAATATATGTGACTCAGAACCTTGTTGGGCTCCATCTAGTTGTAAATGGACTCACAATGTGCATCAGCTCTGATGCTGCCATTGCCCCCACACACTCAACTTCCATGCCTTGTCACTCCCACATACCTGGGAGGATGTATAGAATGTATGACTGTGATCAGAGCAAGACCCAGACACTGACATGACTGAGTTTTTCCTGTCACCAGCTGAGGAGAAGGAAGCTGTGATGATGGTAGCAGAGGCAGAGGAATCAACAACTAGGTTCATGGGGACTGAGACTGCAGTCACCACACAACAGTTGTTTTAACTCAGGGTCTGCCATTGCTGTAGGTGTTCCCTAACTCTAATGGGAAGAATTAAAAGATCCTCCTAATTGCAAACATCTTACCAAGAAGAGAGGAGGGATGTTCCACCCCAAGGTTTCCCCCACAAATTAAATTGCAGGTATAATATAATAATGGAATATTATTGAACTGTAAGAAATGACAAATATGAAAAATATAGAGAAACTTGAAAAGACATATGAATTGAGGTAAAGTAAATTAAACCAAACAAGGATCCTATAGAAAATGATTATTACAACATAACTTGTTTGAAAAAAAGGAACTTAATGCTATGAATTATATAATCAAGCCTGGCCCTGAAGAACAGATACAAAAAGGCACCTCATTCACTTCCTTGTGAAAGTAGAGAACTATGTGTATGAAATGTTTGATATATTGTTAGATTAGATTGCGGTATTATTTAGTTTTGCTTTCTAACTTTCTGAGGTTTATTATGGCAAAGTATGGCCTTTAAGGGTGGGGAGAAGATATACTTAAAAATGTAGATCATGTATAAACAAAATATTCCAATGTTTCCTTTTTTAATAGAGAAACCTTAAATGCCCAGTCATTGGATAAGGGAAGGAAACATTATTAATGAGGGAGGAGACTTTTCCTATTTTGTTCCAAGAGGAATGGTCTATATGTTTCTTAGACCTGTGGCTAGAGGGGATTTTCCCCTGTAGAAGAAAAATCTTTGCTTTTTGAAATACAGAGCAAAGATACTCCCAGAAAACTAATGCCCTCAAGTTTAATTATATTTTAAATTCTCTCTAGCTTAGGACTAATAACTCTATGTGGGTTGAATAGTTTAGATCCCAATTAGGAATCCTGTCTCCTCAAAATAATGTGAAGGGAGCTCTACCATAGAAACCTCACAGAGCTGTGTGGATTCATTGTGTATCTTTAAAGAATCCCATATTCATTGTCTTTACTGCACAAATAATGTTGAAGCAAGTAGAAAGATCTTTAGTGATGGAAACCCCCTTTATAGAGCTTCAGTTCTGTACTCCTGCATGTTGTATTTATGTCTTGGGATGACTTCACCCCAAAAGGAAGGAATCACACCCCCAGTTTCATTCTGATCCTACCACAGACTCTTGAGAAACTCTTGAAGTTTAGTTTAGTTTCGTTTTTTTTGTTTTTTTTTTCCATAACTGGGGCCTCTTTAAAGAGATTGACAAAGAACCCTTCTAGAAATTTATACAATATACAAAATAGATCCAGTATAGGACAGGTATTTATTTCTTCTCCCACAAAAAAAAAATTCCCAAAGACAATAATCATTTATGACAAATACATCAAGTAAGATACAGTAACTCAATATTTTCCTGAAAGGATTATAACTAAAGTATTAAAATAGGAAATATTTTGTAGGACTGGTTCATAGACATTTCACTTTAATTTTTGATCAACACTATATTAGCAACTCAATCAAGATTTCTTTTTAATTTTAATTTTTATTATTATTTATTTTTATTCATTTATTTTAAGCAAATGGTAAAACAAATACACAATAAGAAAAGAAAAAGAAATATATTATGAACTTAAATACAAAATAAGAAAGGAAAACAAAGATCACCATGTGCACAACAGAACACTAGAGCATTCAAAATATACAGCAATGAATTTCCATTTCAAGAAAGCCTATATAATAAATACTACACATTGTGTTCAGAGCTGTCCAT
>NW_020954570.1:10062182-10066022 GCF_900497805.2 Vombatus ursinus | reverse complement strand
TTTTGTTTCCCTTTGAGTTTTCGTCTGTTCTCTGTTGTGCATTTTTTACTTTGTTCTTTTCCCCCCCCTCCCCCTCCCCCAAGAAGGGTACAATTAAGCAGGAGAAGGCTACAGTTAAGTATAGAGATCTATCTATAAACCCATAGAGTAGATAGATATGTACATATGCATGTATGTGTGTATATGTGTATGTATATGTATATGCACATACATATATGCACATTCACACATATAAATACTCTTTACACATATACAAACATATATGCATACATATAGACATATATCAATACACTTACATACACATACATATACAAAGATATCTATAACCATACACATATACATTCATATGCATCCACATAAGATAGTATAATACTTGTTTATGCTCTGTTTCTCTGAAGGTGGATAATATCTCCCTACGTAAGTCCAAGTCTATCTTTCTAAATCTACCAACTAATATTTTTCTAAATCTAAATCTACCAACTCATCAGTTCCTATACCACAGCAATATTCCAACCTTAAACTGTCTGGTTATTTTAAATAGTCTAAGACAATACTGATTAATATGGCCGACATATAGTGTAGTTTCCCTATTTTTCTCTTTTGCTTAAATCCGTTTTAGTTTTAACTTTGTCTGAGATCATGATTACTATTCCTTCTTTTTTTTCCTAGTAAATTCTACTCCTGATCTTTATTTTATGTTTGTGTGTATCTCTTATTTCTTATCCCTCCTGACTCCTCTGCTTTATTTCTACCCACAACCTTGCCCTTCTATTACTTAACTAACCCTGCTCCAAGGATCCCTCCTCTATCCACTCCTCCACCCTTTTCCCTTGCCCTCTTGTTTCCATTTGAATTTAGAAGAATTATAGTCTTCCAAATTCATGTTGTTCCCTCTTTATCCCATTCCCAGTAATCTAGACACCTTTCTATACTTTCTATATTTATAAAGAAATAAGAGGGTGAGGGAATAGGATGGGATTCCTATTCCCTTACCCTCTTATTTCTTTATACATTTAGAAGACATATTCCCTTCTAAATGTATATATTGTTCTCTCTTTAACCCAGATCTGAGTAGAGTTCCTTCTAAAAGTCCCTCCCCTTCACTATTCCCTTAGCCTTTTATTCCTTTTCCAAATGTATATATATATATATATATATTTTCCTCTTTAACCCATTCCTGATGAGAGTGGGGTTCCAGAACTACTAGCCCTCCTCTCCCATCTAATTCCTCTCTGTCAATTCTCCCTCCCACACCTCATTTGTATAAGATAATTATTCTTTTTCCCTTTCCCTAGATGGCATAACTTTTTAGAATCACATCAACTCAGTTTTACCCCAATCTTTCTTTTCAGCTACCCAATTACTAGCTGCAATCTTAAACATATAGTTTACATTTCCTCGTATAAAAAGTAAACAGTGTGTTCTTATTAAGTCCCTTGTATTTAGTTTTTGATGCTTACCTTATATTTCTTTTGGATCTTATATGTATTTCAATTTCTCTATTAAATTTTGCAAGCCTTTCTGCAATAAAATCCAGAAAGTCTGGCAATTTATTAAATGTCCATTTTTTTTCATTCAGGATTATGCTTAACTTTGCTGTGAGATATTTTTGGCCATAACCCCACTTATTTTGTTCTTTGATATATAGTGTTCCAAGGCCTGCAATCTTTTAGTGTAACTGCTGCTAGGTCTTGCATGATTCTAATTGTGGTTTTGCCATATTTGGATAATTTTTCCTTGTTTCTCATAATATATTCTCCTTCTGCTGGGGGTTTCAGAATGCAGCTATGATATTCCTATAGGTTTTCCTTGTAGGATCTCTTTCAGGTGGTGATTGGTGTATTTTTTTTATTTCTACTTTCTGGTTCTAAAGCTTCAGGACAATTTTATTTAATTATTTTCTTAATTATTGTATCAATGTTCTTTTTTATTGTAGATTTCATGTAGTCATGTTTTCTCTTCATGATCTATTCTCTAGATCAGTTGTTTTTCTTATGAGGTATTTCACATTCTTTTCTATTTTTTCATTCTTTATATATTGTTTAATTATTTCTTGGTCTCTTATAACTTCACTGGCTTTCCCCTGCCTAGTCCTAAATTTAAAGCAAGCATTTTCTTCCTGAAGATTCTGGATCTCCTTTTTCCACTTGCTCAACTTTCTTTTCATAATCTTCTTGTTTTTCTTGGATTCTTTTTATTTTTTTATTTTTCCTCAATCTCTCTCATTTGATCTTTAAAGTCTTTTTTAAGTCCTTCTATGAATTCTTTTTGGACAGGTGACCATTTGATATTACTCTTTGGGATAGAGGAGGCTTTTTTTTGTTGTTCCTTCAGTATTGTCCTCTGAAGATAAACTCCAGTCTTCTTTATTTCCATAGTAAATTTCTACGGTTGGGTTCTTTGTCCTTTGCTTGCTCATTTATAGCAACTTCTTGTAATCACCTCTAGTCCTGGAGCATGTAGGATGGTGTCTTTGGCCTCAGGTCCTCCTTCAGTTCTCCCCTCTGGCCTGGAACAGATAACAAGAACTCCACCCTCCAGTAAATGTAAGCCCCACTGCTTCTGCACTCACTGGTCATGTTCTGGTTCCTTCTTGCCCAGAAATGTGTATGGGCAGCAAAGCTGGGCCTGGTGTTCCTTTTCAGCAGAGGTTCCCTCAATCTTCCCCCACTCAGTTGCTAGACTCCATATACTGTGCAGGAGATGAAAATTCCTGTGGCTGGGGATGAGGCTATCTCCCAACCCAGCTAGTCCCAGGGCTTGCCACTGGCTGTTTCAGGGGAACTAGCTTGGAGGTGTTTACACTTCACAGGAAATAAACCTCATTCCTGGGTTTTATCTTCTATTTTTCTCCTGTTGTCCTGGGAAGACTACTGTTCTGCCTCAATTCTTCTTTATTTTTATTTCTCTACATTATCCCTGAGGCAGTATTTTGTTTTGTTCTTGAGGGAAATCTGGAGAGTTTGCCATCTACCCAGAGTCCTTCTTCAATCAAGATTTCTATGTTCTGAGAAACCAAGACATAGTTTGGGTTCATCCTCCTGGCAGTAGTCATATTTTCCTATAAGAAGTTATAGATTGAAGGTTGTAAGAATCTGACACCTAAGGAACTTAGAAATCCTGAGACAGCTACCAGCCTCAGAAGGTCCACCTTTCAGAAATTATGTTAGGTTTCCTTTGATAAGGAAAAGAAACACACAGTAGAAGAAACATTTTAGGGCTTGAGAGCCTGTCTCAAATTCACATGCCCTCAGATCCATGTGAGGAGGGGATGGAAAGAAAAGAAATTCATTCCACCCCTCCTATTCATGGAAAATTCAAAGAACAGTTGTCAGAATCCCAAGCCTCACATTCAAAATGTAGGATGAAGAGATCAAAAGGGCACAAAAGGGGGTGGAGCCAAGATGACAAAAGGAAAGCAGTGAGTTGCTTGAGCTCTCCCTCAAACCCCTCCAAATACCTATAAAAAATGACTCTAAACAAATTCTAAAGCAGCAGAACCCACAAAAAAACAGAGTAAAACAAATTTCCAGCCTAAGACAACCTGGATGACTGATCAAAAAGGTATATTGCACCGGCTGGGAGAGGGGCACAGTGTAGTGTGGGCGCGCAGGCCGCAGTGACCCTGGAGCAGGCCTCAGAGGACTGAATTGCTGGCAGCTGTGGTGATTTCCAGACTTCTCAACCCAGGAACACCAAAGACAACTTAGAAGGTCAGTGGGAAAAGTCTGTGACTGAGGTGAGAAAAGAATCTAGGTCTCAGCTGCCCCAAGAGCAGCGGCTGCCTCCTGAGCTTCCAACCCACAGACTGAGGGGGAATCGAGTGGCTGATCAGAGGGG
>NW_020954570.1:10061914-10062172 GCF_900497805.2 Vombatus ursinus | reverse complement strand
AAAGACCAGAGCTGAATAGAAAATTTGACTTTCCAATACAAGACTCAAGAGAGGCATAAAGAGGGAAACAGGAAAGAGAAATCATAAGGGACTTATTAAGATTGAACTGTTTACATTTATCCATGGAAAGATGATATTTGTAACTCATGAGACCTTTGTCAGTATTAGGGCAGTTAGAGGGGAAAAAATTATATGTTCATATATGTAGATATAGATAGATAGATAGATAGATAGATAGATAGATAGATAGATAGATAG
>NW_020954570.1:10047941-10061773 GCF_900497805.2 Vombatus ursinus | reverse complement strand
TAAATTATCTCACAAAAAAAACAGAAAAGAAAAGGTTTTTACAGTGGAGGGGAAACAAGGGAAGGTGAGAGGGAATGAGTGAATCTTATTCTCATTGGATTTGGCTTAAGGAGTGAATAACATACACACTCAGTTGGATATGGAAAACTACCTTACCCTACAGGAAAATAGGATGGAAGGGGATAAGAGAGTGAGGAGTTGATAGAAGGGAGGCAGATTGGAGGAGGGCGTAATCAGAAGCAAACACTTCTGAGAAGGGACAGGGTCAAAAGAGAGAATAGAATAAACAGGGAATGGGATAGGATGAAGGGAAATATACTTATCTTTCCACAACATGACTACTATGGAAGTGTTTTGCATGACTACACAAGTATAACCCGTATTGAGTTACTTGCCTTCTCAATGGGGGTGGGTGGGGAAGGAGGAAGGGAGAAAATTTGGAACTCAAAATCTTGTGGAAGTGAATGCAGAAAACTAAAAATAAATAAATTAATGAAAAAAAGAAAGTATGGAGAAAGTAAGAGACTGGAGAGTTGATTCAGATCATTCACTAAAGGGCAGGAGTTCTTAACACTTTTTTGTGTGTGTCACGGACTCCTCTGGCAGTCTGGTGAAGTCTATGGTCCCCCCTCTCAGAATCATGTGCATAAAATAAAATACCAAAGATTACACAAGAAACCAATTATATTGAAATACAATAATCAAAATATTATTAGAACAAATTCACAAACCCTGGATTAGGAATCCCTACTACAGAGGGAGAGTGAATGGGCCCATGGTAATTCCAGCCATTATATGAAGGAGAGTTATAGTTATAGTCAGTTAGTGCCACGATAAGTCATAGTCAATAAGCCCCAGATAGGCTCTGAGCCAGGACTGGAGAGAAGAGATGTGCAGGCATAAGACCAGTTAGGCCTTCAATAGGTTGTGTCATAAGGCCTAACCCACACCAATGTAGCCTCTAAGTGTGGTTGTGAGAAACAATAAAATCAGCTGGTGGTTCAGTGGACAGAGGATCTGTATTCAATGTTAGCTTGATAATTTAATCTATGCCTGTGATCTCTACTCCTTGGCCTACTCTGACCTCTTTCTCATTCATGAGCTCTGGTTTTCTACAGAAATGATTTCATCTCTTGGTTTATTTCAAAGCAAGGATACAGCTATCTGTCTGTGTCTGAAGTTAGCTTACATCTCCATTTCCTGTCAGGACCTCAGAGTGACAGAGGAATAATAATTTTATATATTGTATTCTTGTACATTCCTCTTATGCCATAAAAGTTAAAGGATAGATCCATAATTCCAATTCATCCTTCAAAATCTTTGAACAAACTTAAACAGTCATAATCTCATACACCCCCTAAGAAAACAAACCTTGTCAGACAAATTCTGTAGGTAAACTAAGTCAGATTACAGATCAAGCTACAGTTAGAGGATTCATGAATAGGCTAATTGAGGAGGAAGATTTACATGTTGCCAAGGAGTCAGGGACAGTTAAGATTCTTCCTTTGGTTTCTTACATGAGCAATGTTTAAGACTAAGTAAATTTTCACATCCCATAGGACAGGTTTTAGTCAGGTGAGGTTAATATTAAGACAGATTTTTAATTTAACCCAGATTTGCTATGGGAATGGCCCTGAGTCCCAAATAATAAGAGGAAATCAAAAATTCCCATAACAGCTCACTAAGCAGAAAGTGTTTTCATATGTCTACATTATAGCTAGGTATGATTAGAATAAAACAGACACTATACTACACCAAGAAATCAAAAACATTTTTACCACATCAAAACTAGAGTATTTTCATATGGAATATGCAGTGAACATTCCTTACAATAATAGAATTATCACATGAAATGCTCAATAGATAGCAATTCAAATTATGAAATATAAGTAGGAGAAAGATATGACTTACAATTTCATTGGTACAGGGAATCCTTGGGTGAGTAACTCCCTCAGCAACTTCTCTGAAACTTAAGATGTGAAGTAAAGTGATTAGCTCGAGGTCACATAATCAATATGTATTATATGCTTGCTCTCCACTATATCATGCTGCCTTTAATGAAATATAGTACTTAGTATATTTATAATATATTAAATACTAAATGCTCAAGCAATGTACTGAAAACCAATAAGTAGAGAAAGCAGTGAACATTAAAAATATAATCTGTTACAGGCTTTATTACTTTTTTTAAAAGTATTTTTAAAAGTACAAGTTTCTTTAAAAAAAAACTTGTACTATTATTTTTGTCTGTTTTAAATGAATTTGATTGAAATAATAAGCAGGTGATTTGGGTGCATAGGGGGAGAGTGGCACAAAGTTCACCAGCTGGGCTAGGCTACTTTCTAGAAAGGAGAAGAGTTGAAAAGATTTGAAGAGCTGAAAGGAGAAGAGACACCATGAAGTCTCTCTTACTCACTGGACTTGGCTTTGGAAAGCACTCTCTTTGGGTCATATCCCTACTCTCTCTCCCTTCTTGGAAGGATTGAGGGAGTAGAGAATGATAAAAAACCATGGCTACCACCACTGCTAATACTTAGCTACAGATCTTCTGCTTCCTCCTCTTCCCAGATCAGAGTGAAAACATCCTGCGTTTTGGCTTCACCCCAACTTTGTCCACTCTAAGTTATATATTATTTCATTTCCTCCTCAGATTAAGAGAAGAAAAGAAGTAAAAGGCACAGATTTGTCACCAAGGGCCCTAACTGCTTATTCTATAATAAATTCACTTTGGATCCCTGTCTTACATAAACATAAATGAAAATGATAATTTCCATGTACTGAAAAAGAATTTTGTATCAAACTACTAAGTTCATTTTATAACTCTTTTCAAATATAATAAATTTAACATAATCATGTAAACTTTATCCTATTTGGACTCTTCCACTCTCTTCTCTAATTTATTTTAGAGTTTCATTAATACTCTTTTCTTTCTTTGCTTCCTTATTTTTTTTTAGGCAATTGGGGTCAAGTGACTTGCCCAGGGTCACACAGCAACTAAGTGTCAAATGTTTGGTCTGAGGCCAGATTTGAACTCAAGTCCTCCTGATTTCAGGGCCGGTGCTCTAGCCACCTAGCTGCCCCATTTGCTTCCTTATTTCACACCATTATAACCCTCTTGGTCTCACAATTCTTGAAACCTACCTAAAAATAAAAACTTCCTTTGTGAAAGATACAGATAGTCAAGAAAAATAGATCCATAAATTGGCAATGAAAAAAAAAAACATTTCTCACTACATTCTTATCTGTCAATAAATGTGAGAGATAATTTTTATGGAATCATAGTTATTTATTGCATTGAATAGTTATTAAGTCATTCACAGCTATCTTCTCTTATACTGTTGTAGTTTTACAAATTATTTTTCTTATTCTCTTTACTTCACTCTGCATTGGTTCAAGCAAATCTTCCTTTGTTTTCCTGAAATCATCACTTTCATTATTTCTTAAGATGCTCAGACACCCATTACCAAAACCTCACATTATTAGCATTAAAAAGGGGGAAAGTCATTACCAGCAAGGATTTGATTTTCACAAGAATTTCTTACTTCCAAAGGTAGAACCAAAATTGTCAGAGTAGAGGAAGCACTCAGCCAAGCTTTCTCAACATTCCCCTCCAAACAACTTTAAAATAACACCTCAAATAGAATACTGGAGTGGCAGAGCCAACAAACAGTCAGAGTGAGACATTCTCCCAGCCCAAGACAATTTAGGAGGTTAGAAGAAGAGATCTGTGACATAGGGGTGGAGATTGACCCAGAGCCCACATGGATGAAACAGCAGTGGAGGGACTAGATGGTAGTAACAGAAGCATCAGGAACTCTTAAACCTGAAACGGTAAGGGGACCTGGAAATTGGTTAAAAAGAGGTTACAGGGTAACCCTGTGCTGGCACTGGACACAGGGTTAGATACTGTTTGATAACTCCATTGTGTATATCCATTTCTTGGTCACAGTTCAAGGGCAGAGAGGAATAATCAAGAAGGAGCGGATACCCTGAGAAGCAGCATTACTTCTGGCCCCAAGGGAGCAAGGGCCCTGAAGAGTAGTATTGATTATAATCCCAAGGGATCAGGGACACTTCCTGGGTAAGAATCAGAACAAAGAATAGGAGAGCAGATCACATCACTTTGGAAGCACTGAAAACTTCCAATCCTCAGAACTAGCACTGAAAAAAGAGTGCGAAAAAGCCTGAAGCTTAAGACAGTGCTCCTCCCTGCCCTTCCTTCCCCAAGCTGGGAAGACAACCTAACTTTAATGTAAAGTTAAAAAAGGCAGGGAAAAATATGGAAAATTGGCAAACAAACAAACAAACAAGAAAGTGATTATAAAAAATCTACTATAGTGACAGGGAAGATCGAGACACATATTGAGAAGATAACAAATCAAAACAGATACAAGCAAAGAACCAAAAAAAAAATATGAATTCAGCACAAACCCAACAGTAATTAATGGAAAAACTAAAAAAAAATTATTTTCAAAATCAAATAAGAGTGGCAGAGGAAAAATTAGATGAAGAAATGAGAGTGGAGGAAGAAAATTATGAAAAGACAATTGGTTGTTGTCCTTCATTCTCAAAAAGGACCAAAATGACATCACTATGTTAGATTCAAGTTATAATATGTCCAACTGTGGCTGATCAGACTAATACAAATTCAGAATGCTCTATGACAGGTCAGGCATAAATAGTCCACGTGAACATTTGAGGTGGATTCTTTCTGCACATTTTGTGTTTCTTTTGAGCTACTTCAATTCTGCTTTGCTCACAGAGCACAGTACCTTCTTTGATGCCAGGTATGCTATACTGGGCAGTATTTTGCCAGCATATCCCATGTCAGGAAATTGATTTGAAAGTTCTTCAAAGACCTTGAGAGCATTGTTGTATCACTTCTTCTGACTTCCATATGAGTGCTTGCCTTTTTTCTGTAAAATAGTTTTCAAGCAAACATAATTTTGGCATTCAAACAACATGGCCATACCATTGGAGTTGTACTCTCTGCAGTAGAGTTTTAATGCTTGTCAGTTTAGCTCAAGAAAGGACCTCAGTGTCTGGTACTTTATCCTGCCAATTGATCTTCAGAATCTTCCTAAGACAATTCAAATAGAAGCAATTCAGTTTCCTAGCATGGCACTGGCATACTGCTTAGGTTTCATAGGCATACAACAATGAGATCAGCACAATGGCTCTGTAGACCTTTAGTTTGGTAGGCAGTCTGATAGCTCTTGTTTCCCACATATTCCTTTAAAGTCCCCCAAACACCAAGCTGTCTCTGACAATGTGTGTATCAACCTCATCATCAGTGTGTATATCCTGAAAGGTATACTGCTAAGGTAAGTGAACTTATCCACAATATTCAAAACTTATCCTTTTGCTGTAACCAATGGTTCTAGATATGGATTGTGTGGTACTGGCTAGTGTAGCACCTATGTTTTCTTGGTGTTAGTTGTTCGGCTAAAATTAGCACAAGCAACAAAGATTTGACTCACACTTCTTTGCATCTCAGCTTCAGAGGCTGCATTGATGATTTGAATCATCTGCAAAAAAAAAAATCATGCATCAATTCTCCCTCCTTTTTAGTTTTGGTTTGTAGTTATTCATGTTCAATAATTTACCATCAATATGGTAGTTAACCTTGATGCCATATTCATCCTCATTGAAGGCGTCTGACAACATTGCTAAAAACATCATGCTAAAAATCATGGAAATAAGCACATAGTCTTGCTTCACTCCATTGGTGACTGGGAAAGCATCATCCATTATCCAGAATCTGGCAAAGTATGCTGTTATGAAATTGGTGTACAATACTGGTGAATTTCTCCTGGCAACCAAATTTTGACATAATTTTTCATAAGCCCTCACGATTGACAGTATCAAAGGCCTTGGTCAGATTGACAAACATTATATACAAACCTCTGTTCTGCTCCTCGCATTTCTGCTGGAGTTATCAGGTGGCAAATACTATATTGACCTTTCCTTGGTCTTTTCTGACACCACACTGGCCCTCAGGTAGATGACCATCTTCCAAGTGAAGGATCAGCCTACTGAGGACTCTGGCAAAAATCTTGACAGCAATGACTGAGAGAGGGAGACCCATCTGTGATTGTCACAGGACATTCTATTTCCTTTACCTCCACAGAGATGAACAGTGAAGGCACCCTTTAATTCCTGTGGGATAACCTCCTCTTGCCATGTAACCTAGAAAATTTCAGTCAACTTTTGTATAGCAATGGAGCCCCCACATTGTAAATCTCAACTGAAATAGAATCCACCAGGTGCTTTGGCACAGAAGAGGAGCCTTGTGGTGTTTAAAACCTCTTCTTTGGTTGGAAAACTGGTTAGAGACGGCTTGGCTTCAACCTGAGCTAAACAGTCAGTGGCTTCACCATTGATTGATAATAGTCTGTTGAGAACACCATGAAAGCATTCAGCCCACCTCTCCAAGATCATGTCCTTATAGCTAATCAATGTAGCTCCATTAACATTGAATATTTGAGATGTGCCATATGTCTTTGGCCCATAAATAGCCTTCAGGGCATCATAAAAGTACTTTGAATTGTTACTATCAGCATAAAACTGAACTTCATCTGCCTTTTTATTAAGCTAAGAATCCTGCATCTCTCTAATATTTACTTGTACTTTACTTTTGATGGAATTAAATGCTGCCTTCTTTAAGAAAGATGAACTATCCTTCTGGTAAAAACCTATGAAGTTTGAATTTTTCATCTAGCAGCTTGTGAATTTTCCCATCATTTTCATCAAACCAGTCCTGATGTTTGCAAGAGTAAATGCCCATGCTGAACAATGAATCTCTGAGAGCTTGTCCACTCCTTTTCTGCTCCACTGCTGCCAATTATGTGTTGGCTCAACTTTCCCTCCAAGTTGGCAATGAATTTTTCTCACTCAGAGAAATGCTCTAATCTGTTGACATTAAGTGTTCTGGTAGTCATCTTGCCTTGGGCCACTGCTTCTGTTGAATGCAAATATTTAGCTTGGAGAGGATGAGCATGATCAGGCCAGCATTCTTTGCCACACATCACCTTCATCACTCACACATTCTGTCTGTCTCTTCTCCTTACAATGACATAGTCTATTAAATGTCAATGTTTGCTCTGAGGGTGCATCCGTGAAGTTTTATTGCATTTAGGTAGACAGAAAACAGTGTTGGTGATGAGAAAGTCATGAGATGCATAAGTCTTCAGTAGTAAGTGACCATTGCTGATGCTGTTTCTGACTACCTTCCTCCCAAGGACTCCCTACCGTGTCTGATAGTCTGTGCCTACTCTGGTGTTAAAATCACCCAGAATTACAAGTTTGTCATCTTTTGGCTTATTGATAATAATTTTTTTTTGTCCATCATGGTGGGACCATATTCACTGATGATGGTGGTGGGGTGTTTTCGTTCAACTTGAAATCACATTTTCATGGACCTGTCATTCATATAAGGCATACAACCTTGGTGACTAGATTAGTTTTGATTGCAAAACCTATGTCAGCTTCACAGCACTCCCCATCACTGTGGCCACTCAAAAGAAAAAGTGCATCAAGCTCCAAATTCAGTAAGCTGGTCTTCATTTGCCAGCCTTGTTTCACTCAGGGCTGCTATTTGGATGTGATACCTCACAACAAGAGCTGTTTTCTCTCAACAAGAGCTGTTCATCTTTCAAGTCTATTAAATTTTGTGTTGTCTATAAGCTTGTGCACATTCCATGTATCGATGATAAGTGGAATCATCTTTACAAAAGTTTTTGTACTTTTTTTTCTAACCACAGGGTGGGATACCTACTTGCTGTGGTAAAAAGGACAGGGTTGGGTAAGGCAGACAATTTTTAGGACACCTTTTCTAGTGCCTTCCTCACACCAGGAGATGGGCAGTGCAGTCCTTAAAAAGCTCCTCAGACACTCAGGTGGCTGCCAAATCCCACTGCTACTTCCGATGAGAAGAGGACCCTATGGCCTGGGCTGCCTGTGTGCAGGGTTGTAAATACAGCTCCCAGTGTATCCACACCTATTGCTTTGTTACTTACCTGTCACCACAGAACTTCAAGATAGGTAAAATTGGTTAAATGGTATGGGTGATGTCTTTTGATTTATGCATAAACTGGATTTAAGTGAGGCAGAGTTGCACAAAATCATTGACCTTACTCTCATTTCCAGAGCAATCACAGTCCAGTAGCAAGACAGAGTCAAAATGACTGGTAATAGCTTGGGATGCAGTGGATAACTTTGTATCTTCAATGTCTAACCAAGTTCTAAGCATTCCGCAGCACCTGCTTCAGCCACCTTCACAGCCATTGGAACAAATTGTTCTCATCCACCCATTCCACCAGGTTAAGTCTTCACATGCTTGGAGTAGAAACCCCCTCCCAACTCACCTAATGGTTTGAGACCCCTTGGTTACACTCAAACCAGTTTAGCCCATCTGCCAAAATGGTTCACTAGGGTGTGGCCACAAAGCATGTTAGAGATTTTTGGAGCCACAGGTGAGAGTTGGTTGAATCTGGCAGACACAAAAGATGGAAAGCAGCCCTGAAAAGGGCTAGGCAGCCCTCACTAATCTTCCCTGAATATACCCTACACCCCAATGAGGAAACAAACAAAAATGAGCAAACAAACAAAAATGAGCAAACAAAAACAAAAGCACCTGACCATAAAAAAAGCTATTATGGTGACAAATTCAGAAGACAATGAAGTCAAAACACGTTACAAGCCACAAAGAAAAAATGCAAATTCAACACAAGCCCAACAATAATTCCTGGAAAAGCTAAAAAAAATTTTCAAAATCAAGTAAGAGTGACAGAAGAAAAAATAGATAAAGAAATGAAAAGTGAAGGAAGAAAATTATAAAAAGAAAATTAACAGTTTGGGGAAAAAGTGGAACAAAAATACTTAAGAAAATGCAACTTAAAAACAATTGGTTAAATGAAAAAAGATACACAGAAACTCACAAAAGAAAATAATCACTAAAAATTAGAATTGAGCAAGTGACTTCATCACAAAACAATAAAGCAAAGTAAAAGAATGGAAAAATAAAGAAAGTATGAAATGAAAAAGGGATGCAGGGAGACTAAATATAAGGCTATTGTATTAGTCCAGGCAAGAGATGATGAGGACCTGAACTAGAGAGGTGTCTGTGAAGGCAGAAAAATATATGACAGATGTTGGGATGGTAGAAATGGTGAGAATTGACAATTGACTGGCTATAACAGATGCAGGACAATGAAGAGTCAAGGATAATAACAAGGTTGTGAATCTGGTGACAGGAAGGATTGTGGTAACTCTGACAATAATAGAGAATTTGGGAAGAGATGAGGATATTGTGGGGGCAGCCAGGTAGGAGATAATGAACTCTGATTTGGACCTGTTGACTTTGAGATCTCTATGGTTCATTTTTACCTATGTGTTATGTTTTCACATATACTGAAAGATTCAACCCATTTTAAATGTTAGTTTCTTGGAAGAGTATAACAGTAGTTACATTAATATTGTTTCTTCTTTAAGTTTTTGGGTCAATGTACATGTTTTGATAGTTAAAGAGAATAAATAGCTCTACTATACCTAATCTAATTGTAAATTGAGTACTTTTTATTCCCCTTTGGGGAGACCTTAGAAATGAGCCAAAACCTAAACTAAGTACTTTTCCCAAGGGCTCCAAGGTGGTGGTATAAAAAACTAAACAGAGTAAAAAAAAAAAAAAGATTCTGCTTCTGATTTATATGTGTGGGTCCAGAGTGTGGGGTCCCCTCAGTAGAGGGAGAAAGAGCAGCACCCCAAACTCTTGGACCCAACAGTAGTTCATGTTATATTTAGAAATGTCATAATGCTCTTTTGACAGTAAGCTCCAAAGAAGCCTTGCCTACATATCTTCTTCTCCACACCCAGGATAGTGTTCTTCATATAGTAACTAATTAATTAACAAATATTTGTAGAATCTGGGACCAGACCAGTTAGAGGAAGCTAAAATCAGAGTTAGGAACACCTGGGTTCAAGTACCCCCTCTTATACACATTGGGTCTAAGCAAGACAACCTCTCAGAGTCCCAGGAAAAGTATTGTTATTGTTGTTGTTATTTATGGAGAAGATGCTAAACTGCAGTGGTAAAGAGAGTTTTCTCCCTGGAAGTTCTCTAAAGCAATTAAATCACAGGTCTGAATTGAAGAATTAAATAGAATATAAATTAAATTGAATGGTAATAAAGGACAACCATTACTCCTGATTCCCGTGAAGATAATCCTAAATACTCAAAGGATAGATAAGTAGAACAAAATTCGAATGGCTTCAAAAAGAATTCTTGATCATGTGACAAAAAGATGGTGGTCTAGACATGTTCTCTGATCTTCATGACCTCACAAACTTATGCAAAATAAGAATTATTATTAAGAGGTAAATCAATTGAAGCTCTCTCCATAGTTTAAGACAGCAAGGATATTAATAAGGTAACAACCCAAAGAACTAATAAAGAGTTTCTAAGGTGGAGCAAAATGGCAGAGTGAAGGCAAGGACTCACCTGAGCTCTCCCTGAAAACCCTCCAGATACCTTTAAAAATGACTCTAAACAAATTCTAGAGCAGCAGAACCCACAAAAAGTTGGAGTGAAACAAATTTCTAGCTCAAGATAACTTAGAAGGTTGGCAGTAAAGGTCTGTCTCACCAGGGTGAAAGAGGGGTGCAGGCCACGCCCTAGCAAACCCAGAGCAGGCCTTAGGATGACTGAATCACTGGCATCTGTGGTGATTTCCACACCTCTCAGCCCACAGACACCAAAGGCAACTTGGAAGGTCAGCAGGAAGGGTCTGTCACATCTAGGTGAGAGTAGAGCACAGTCCAGTGCAGGCTTCAGCACAGTCACAGCCCCAGCAAACCAGGAACAGGCTTTGAGAGTGACTGATTTAGCAGTGGCTATGGCAGTGCCTACTTCTGGAGCTCTCAGACTACAGACAGTAAAGGGGTTGAACAACTAGTCAGGAGGAGATTACAGGGATCTTACTGCTATCACTAAGGCAGAGCTCTGTTGCTGTGCTGACACTCAGATCCAGATTGCAATCCTGGGTGGCAGTCCCAAGAGGAGGAGCACTAGCATAGCAGAGCTTGCAGCCACAGTGGAAGGGGGACCCTCCTCACAGTTCCAGGGCAGGAAAAAATGCTTGTGGTTGCTCACAGACAAGAACACAGGCCAGGAAAGGAGTAAACACCTCTCCTTGGATCATATCACCTTGGAAAAACTGAAAACTTATATGTCCCTATAAGTATTTCTGAAAATAGCTGCATAAAACCCCTGAAGCTTGGGACAGTGTACCCTCCACCCTGGAAACAGAACCCTACTTTAACAAACAGTTAAAATTCAAGTAATAGGCTAGGAAAATGAGTGAACAGTGGGAAAAAAACTCAGACTATAGGAAGTTACTATGGTGACAAAGAAAATCAAAACACATAACCAGAAGAAGACAACAAAGTCAAAGATCCTACATCCAAAGCCTCCAAGAAAAATATGAATTAGTCTCAGGCCATGGAAGAGCTCAAAAAGGATTTTGAAAATCAGTTAAGAGAGGCAGAAGAAAAATTGGGAAGAGAAATGAGAGTGAGGCAAGAAAATCATGAAAACAATTCAATAGCTTGGTAAAGGAGACATACAGAAAAAAAATTACAGGAGAAAATAGCACCTTAAAAAAAGACAAGGCCAAATGGTAAAAAGATGTCCAAAAAGCCAATGACGAGAAGAATGCCTTAAAATGCAGAATTGGCCAAATGGAAAAGGATGTCCAAAGGCTCACTGAAGAAAAGAATTCATTAAAAATTAGAATGGAGCAAGTGGATGCTAATGACTTTACAAGAAATCAAGAAACAATAAAACAAAACCAAAAGAATGAAAAAATGAAACACATTGTGAAATATCTCATTGGGAAAACATATGACCTGAAAAATTGATCCAGGAGAGATAATTTAAAAATTGTTGGACTACCTGAAAGCCACAATCAAAAAAAAAAAAAAAACAATGATCTTAGACATCATCTTTCAAGAAATTATCACGGAAAACTGCCCCTGTATTCTAGAACAAGAAGGTAAAATAGAAATTGAAAGAATTCACTGATCAACTTCTGTTTCTGGAAGCCAAGATGGTGGAGTATAAAGGTAGTTACTCTTACCCTCCCCTATCAACCTCTGAAAACCCAGAAAATTTCACCCCAGAAAAAACCCTGGAACAGCTAAACCAGAAGAAAGATAGGGAGCAGCAGTGCAATAGCTTAGGTAGCTAGAAAAATTAACGGGAAAGGCCCCTCTTACCCTGGGGGAAGGAGAGCAGTACAGAATGGGAGTTGCCCAGCCAGCTAGTGGAACAACCCACTTTAGCACACCAGGAGGAGATTCTGGTGCCTTGGCATTCTACGGCAAACAGGTGACCCAGTGCCTCAGCAAAAGTAAGGGAAGCAGCACTACAAGGGCCCCAGGTGGATAAGCACCCTGCAGCACTCATCTGAAAGGAGCTGAAGAAAGCAACCTAGAGGTTGCCCAAAAGTTCCAGCCTTGCTGATTACAGCCCAACACCAGGTAAGCTGCCAGAACCCTACAGCCTCCAATTGCCAACATAAGAGGCCCTAGCACACAAAGCCAGTGACCAAGACCTAGGCTCCCAACACAAGAAGTTGGGTCAGTGCCCTCTGCTCCCCAGCAGGAGAGCTTAATCTCTTTAAAAGCCAGGGAATAAAGAAACACCATGAGTAAAAAGAAATATATGATAGATTCATATTATGAGAAGAGTGAAGATCAAGGCAGAAACTCTGAAGAGGACAACATTGTCAACAAACCCACATCTGCAACATCAAAAGGGAATATGAACTGGTATGAAGTCCAAAAAGCCTTCTTAGAAGAGCTCAAGAAGGATTTTAAAAGTCAAATGAGAGAGGTAGAGGAGTCCTTAAAAAACACAATTGGCCAATTGGAAAAAAAGTATGCTGAAGAAAACAAATCCCTTAAAAATACAATTGGCCAATTGGAGAAGAAAGTACAAAATCTAATGGAAGCAAACAATATGTTAAAAATTAGAATTGGACAAATGGAAACTAATGACTCTATGAGAGAGCAAGAATCAGTCAAACAGAAACAAAAAAAAATGAAAAAATAGATGAAAATGTAAAATACCTCATGGGTAAAACAACTGACCTGGAAAATCTATTGATCCAGGAGAGACAATTTAAAAATTATAGGCCTACCTGAAAGTCACGATGAAAAAAAGAGCCAGGACAATATCCTTCAGGAAATCATAAAGGAAAACTGCCCTGAAGTCCTAGAACCTGAAGGTAAAATAACTATAGAAAGAATCCACCGCTCCCTGACTGAAAGAGATCCCAAAATGAAAACACCAAGAAATGTAATAGCCAAATTCCAAAATTACCAGATTAATGAGAAAATACTGCAAGCAGCCAGGAAGAAACAATTTAAATATCATGGAAAAACAGTCAGGATTACACAGGACCTTGCAGCTTCTGCATTAAAAGATTGTTGGGCGTGTAACATGATATTCCGTTAGGCAAAGAAGCTTGAATTACAACCACTGATGGTTCCTCCTATTGGTTTTAATTTTTACTTACAACATCACTAATGTGAAAATATGTTGAATATGAATGAAATGTGTAACCTATATCAGGTTGTGTGCCATCTTGGAGAGGGTGGTGGGGAGGAAGATGGAGAAAAATTTTAAACTCAAAAGCATATGGAAGTGATTATTGATAAATCAAAATAAATTAATAAAAAAGAAAAGAAAAGAAAAGAAAAGAAAAGAAAAGAAAAGAAAAGAAAAGAAAAGAAAAGAAAAGAAAAGAAAAGAAAAGAAAAGAAAAGAAAAG
>NW_020954570.1:10028252-10047931 GCF_900497805.2 Vombatus ursinus | reverse complement strand
AGAAAAGAAAAGAAAAGAAAAGAAAAGAAAAGAAAAGAAAAGAAAAGGAATGTTACCCACTTGGCTATCTCCGAGTCTGGCTATGGGGTGGATTTGATACTGCATGGTTGGAAAACTGAACTATTTGAATCCAAATAGAGCTAAAGATGTTTTATCCTCTCATGCTTAGGCCCTAAATCTAGTCCCTGTTTTATATCTGAGCCCTGCAGTTTTTTGTTTTTTTTTTTCCTGTCAGATTTGTGTCTTCCAGACTACAGACCATTCACCTACAGTTGATAGCAAACAGTAAGTACCAGCCAATGTCTCCCCCATCGTTCCCTAGATGCAACCTGTGCTCGGTTCCAGTCAACCTCCTCTTTTGGACCCCCTCAAGGCGGGTACAGCTCTACATCCCTTACCAGCAGGAAGCAGTTTCAGAAGCAGAGCCCTTCACCCTTTATCCCAAAAGAATTTGTGTCCCATTTGTTTGAGGGGGGAATGATGAGGATGGGAGCTAAATCCCAAAAAGGAAGAACCCTGGACTTTCCCACATGGCCAAATCTCTGGCATTTGCCTGAGGCTATAATCCCATCAACTGGCCTTTCTTTGTGGCTACATCCAATCTCCCAATTCTGTTACCCTTAACCTATCCTAGCCCTCCCCATGGCCCCTGGCCATTTCCCGCACTTCATCCTAGCTAGGTTCCATTGTCCAGGTCCTAGGAGTCTTGTTCACCCCAGCTTACTGGCCACTCCCACTCACATCTTCCTTAGACCCCTCCTCCAGTCATCCCAAACTACTTGGCCACTCCTAGATCCCTCCCACAGTCTTTTTATATATAAGGTACATCTTGTCTCCATTAAGATGCTTAGATTCTTAAAATCTAGCCATGGGCTTAGGTTCTTAAAATCTAGCCACTGCTCACATTTTTACAATCTAGCCAATAGCTCACTAATGTTGAGACTCCTTAAGAGTCTGCCCAATATGACAGATGTTCTAATAAACCTTATCTTTGACTGAAAAAAAAAAATGCTTGAAAGTGCTCTATTTCACTGAATATCAATTTTTTCCCCAAAGGATTATACTCAGTTTTGTTTTGTTTTTTTGTTTGGTTTTTTTTTGCAATTGGGGTTAAGTGACTTGCCCAGGGTCACACAGCTAGTAAGAGTCAAGTGTTTGGTCTGAGGTCGGATTTGAACTCAGGTCCTCCTGACTTCAGGGCCAATGCTCTATCCACTGCGCCACCTAGCTGCCCCTCAGTTTTGCTGGGTAGGTGATTCTTGGTTGTAATCCTATCTCCCTTGCCCTCTGGAATCTGATCTTTTATGTAGAAGCTGCTAAATCTTGTGTAATCCTGATTTTCCACAATACTTGAACTATTTCTTTTTGGCTGCTTACAATATCTTCTCCTTGACCTGGGAACTCTGGAATTTGGTTACAAAATTCCTAGGAGTTTTCCTTTGGGGATCTCTTTGAGGAGGTGATCAGTGGATTCTTTCAATTTCTATTTTCCCATCTGGTTCTAAAATATCAGGACAGTTTTCCTTCATAATTTCTTGAAAGATAATGTCTAAGCTCTTTTTTTGATCATGGCTTTCAGAGAGTCTAATATTTTTAAATTCTCTCTCCTGGATCTATTTTCCAGGTCAGTTGTTTTTCCAAAGAGATATTTCACATTATTTTCTATTTTTCCATTCTTTTGGTTTTGTTTTACAGTGTCTTGATTTCTCATAAAATCACTAGCTTCCAATTGCTCCATTCTAATTTTTAAGGAAGCATTTTCTTCAGTAAGCTTTTGGACTTCCTTTTCCATGTGGCCAATTTTGCTTTTTAGGGCATTCTTCTCATCATTGGCTTTTTGGACCTCTTTTGCCATTTGGGTTAGGCTATTTTTTAAGGTGTCATTTTCTTCAGTATTTTTTGGGGTCTCCCTTAGCAAGCTGTTGACTTGTTTTTCATGATTTTCTTGCATCACTCTCGTTTCTCTTCTCAGTTTTTCCTCTACTTCTCTTACTTAGTTCTCAAAATCCTTTTTGAGCTCTTCCATGGCCTGGGACAGAGTCATATTTTTCTTGGAGGCTTTGGGTGTAGGAGCTTTGACTTTGTTGTCTTTCTCTGGTTGTATGTTTTGATCTTCTTTGTCACCAAAGAAAGATTCTATGGTCTGACTCTTTTTGTGAGGTTTGGTCATGATCCCAGCCAATTACTTAAGTTATAAACTCTTTGTTAAGGTAGAGGTCTGCTTCCAGTGTGGAGAATGTACTGTCCCAAGCTTCGGAGGTTTTGTGCAGCTATTTTCAGAGATATTTCTAGGGACCTGTAAAATTTTCAGTTCTTCCAAGGTGCTATGATAAGGGGCAAGGTGTTTACTCCTTTCTTGACCTGTGCTATGGTCTATGAGTGATCACAAGCACTCTTTTCTGCCTTGGAACTCTGAGGAGGATTCCCTCTCCACTGCCACCACAAGCTCCACCACGCCAGCACTCCTTGCATCAGGACTCCCACCCAAAACTGTGACCCAGGTCCAAGCACAGGCAAAGCAAGAGAATTGTGCACCTGCAAAGAGATCTCTGCAATCCCCCTCTGATCAGCCACTCGATTTCCCCTCAGTCTATGGGCCAGAAGCTCCAGAAGCAGCTACTACCCTGAGTCTGTCCATGGGTACTGGGGCTGGGACCAAGTTTCTCTCGAACTGTGGTCACAGACTTTTTCTACTGACTTTCTAAGTTGTCTTTGCTTTTGTTAGTTGAGAAGTCTGGAAACTGCCACAGCTGCCTGTGATTCAATCCCCTGGGGCTCGCTTGTGGTTTGCTGAGGCCTGTTTTGCCTGCATGCTCACGCTAAACTGCATTCCTCTCCCAGCCTGGCATGACAGACCTTTCTAATCAACCATCCAGGTTGTCTTGGGTTGGAAATTTGTTTTACTCTGTCTTTTTGTGGGTTCTGCTGCTTTAGAATTTGCTTAGAGCAATTTTTTTACAGGCATTTAGAGGGGTTTGGGGGAGAGCTCAAGCAAGTAACTGCTTTTACTCTGCTATCTTGGCTCTTTCCCCCAATTGTATCAATTTTTAAGCTAGACTTCCTTAGCTTTTAGAAATAACTTTTTATTATGGTGGTATAGAATGAATAGTTATTACAAACATTCTGCCCAAAAGTCTGTGATGCTATCCCACTGGTGTATATACAGAGAGAACACATATAACAAATAGGTAACCCACAACTCTTGCCTGCTGGAAATGCATTTTTTTCTACTTCATAAGGCACTTATAAGGCTCCAATTAGGCATGGTACAACTTTTCTGTCAACCTTCTTTTAATCTTAAAGTTCTCTGTTGGTTCTTCCTTAGTTCTCAATGCAGGCATCATATCAGCTCTTCTGGGGATTCTAGTTCAAAATTCCTCTGACCCTCTAAAATTTATAAGGTCCTCCCCTTATTAAAGAGGGTAGGAAGGAGGCCAAGGCATTCTCCCTTCCCCATCTCCCCCTCCTCAAGCAATTCTTTCTCTCAGGACTTGGATGGCTTCTACTACTAAGCTCTTTGATGCTTGAATGCTCAATTGCAAATTTGTCTGCTGGTTTTACACAAGTCCAATAGGATTGACCAAATTATTCAAACTATCTAAACATACTTCTTGGCATAGTTGAAATGTTTTTGATTGATTAATTTGTTCATTCACTAGAGGTGTCCAGGTCTTATTCAGTTTAATTTAAGCCTCTGACTGATTGAAATAAAACTTGTTCTCACCTGATAAAGATATCAGGGCTGAGTAGTGTGGGGTGATTGATTGACTCAATTGACTCCCACTTTTACACACAGACTTTTTCTTGTAACCAGGCTGATATTTTTATAATCATGGCGTACTTATAGGAGGACATAAAGAAAAGTCACATCAATGAGATAAGATGATATATCCACTTGCATATTTGAATAAGAAATGAATAATACTCATAGATAAAAACAATGGTTTAGAATACTGATTGTCCAGAATCTTGACTAAGGAATTAAATTCCTAACATTGTCACCTTTTACTCTTGGGTGTTTACACGTGAGACAGCTTGTGTCTCATGTGTTTGCACATGAGACAGTTTACAAATGAGACACTTCCCTAAGAAATTATTCAGATAATTGTATGTAGGACTGAATGCAGAAAATGAGAAAACCAGGAGCAGGCCTTGGATGTGACTGACTCAGTGGAGGCCATGGCAGTTTTTGGATCTCTTGGTCCATGGATAGTAAGGGGGCTGAACTGGTCAGAAGGAGATCACAGGGGTCTTTTTGGTGGCTCTGCAGGCAGGACTGTTATGTTGTCTGTACTCAGATCTGAGTTACAGTCTTGGGTGGCAGCCCCAGGGTGAGAAGGAGCACTAGTACACCAGAACTTGAAGCTTCAGTCAAGGCCTATCACAGTTCCAGGTCAGAAAAGAATGCTTGTTGTCACTCACAGACCACAGCACAGGCTATAGAGTAGTCAAAACACCTTTTCTTAGATCAAACCACCTTGGAAGAAGTGAAAACTTGTATATTTTCCCTAGAAGTATTTCTGAAAACAGTTACACAAAACCCTTGAAACTTGGTATAATGTGCCCTCCACCCTAGTGGAGCCAAGTGTTAAAAGTCAAGAAATAGGCAGTGGCCAGAAGCACAGGGAAGGGGAGTTGCTGTGGTTTCCTGCTTCAATGGTGCTTGAATGGAGCCGATTGCTCAATTCCCGGCTGGAGTTGCCCTTAGCCACCTCTCCACCTTCACCTCCACTAATCAACACTTCTTCCATCCTCTGGGTCTCTTGTCTGCCTCAGCTACCCCATCAGTTGCCTGTACCACAGCCCCAGCCTCAGCTGCAGTTGCTATGCAGCCACCTCCTCCTGCCTCCTTTTCCTTCTCCTCTTCACCTTCACCATTTCCTCTGCCATGACAACCTCATCCACCTTTCAGGTGCGATAGAACTACCACCAGATCTCAGAGACTGCCATCAACTGGCAGATCAACCTGAAGCTTTATGCCTCCTATGTCTACCTGTCCATGTCTTACTACTTCTACCGAGATGATGTGGCACTGAAGAACTTTGCCAAGTATTTCCTATACCAATCCCATGAGGAGAGGGAGCATATTGAGAAGCTAATGAAACTCCAAAACCAGCAGGATGACTGGATCTTCCTATAAGGCATCAAGAAAGCAGACTGAGATGACTGGGAGAATGAGCTGAATGAAATGGAGTGTGCTCTGCACTTGGAAAAAAATGTCAACCAGTTGTTACTGGAATTGCGCAAGCTGGCAACTGACAAGAAAAGACCTCCATTTATGTGATTTCATCAAAACCCACCACCTGTACAAACAGTTAAAGTCCATCAAACAACTGGGTGATCACGTAACCAACCTGTGCAAAATGGGGGCCTCCATTCTGGCATGGCAGAATATCTTTTTGACAAGCACACCCTAGGAGATAGTGACAGCTAGAGCTAAGCCACACCTGGCTTTCCCCACACTTGGGAACTGTGGGTGTGACTCCTACTGTCTTTCAGTGCATGCATATTTTGGTTATCTGACCTTTTCACAATCTGTACCAAAAAACTACCACCATTTACATGCCAATAAAGTGAAAGAAAGAAAGAAAGAAAGAAAGAAAGAAAGAAAGAAAGAAAGAAAGAGGGAGGTTGGAAAATGAGCAAACAAAAGAAAAAATTCTGACTATAGAAAGTTATTGTGGGAACAAGGAAGATCAAAAAACACACTCAGAAGAAGACAACAAAGTCAAAACTG
The DNA here is from genome assembly GCF_900497805.2 of Vombatus ursinus. Taxonomy (NCBI): domain Eukaryota; kingdom Metazoa; phylum Chordata; class Mammalia; order Diprotodontia; family Vombatidae; genus Vombatus; species Vombatus ursinus. Next base: position 10,042,194 of record NW_020954570.1, on the reverse strand, counting down.
CTGCATCCAAAGCCTTAAAGAGAAATACAAATTGGTCTTAGGCCATAAAATTATAAATTATAAATGTTGGGGAGGATGAGGGAAAATTGGAACACTAATGCATTGTTGGTGGAGTTGTGAACTGATCCAACCTTTCTGGAGAGCAATACTAACTCTGGAGGGGCAGGGTTTAGTTGTTCTTATTATCTCTGAATAGTAGAGTAAAGGCAAAGATAGGAGTAGAGGTGATCCAACAGAAGGCAATTGTTGAGCGGATCCATGAACTGTGCCACCTTGCCAGAGTGTGGGGGTTATTAGCAAATCTGATGCTGAGTGAACATGTTAGGAATTATTATTTTTTAAATTAAGTTAATTGATTTATTCTCCCCAGTTACATGTAAAAACCATTTTTAACATTCATTTATAAAACTATGAGTTCCAAACTCTCTCCCTTGCTTCTTCCACACCCACCCCCTCATTGGGTAGGCAAGCAGACCAATATAGATTATACACGTGCAGTCATGCGAAACATATCCATAATAGTCATGTGGTGAAAGAAAACATAGACAAAAAACCTCAAGAAAAATAAAGTAAAAAAATATGCTTCAATCTGTATTGAGACAGTTCTTTCTCTAGGAATGGTTAACATTTTTCATCATAAGTCCTTCAGAGTTGTCTTGGATTGTTGTATTGCTGAGAATAACTAAGTCATTCATAACTGATTATCTTACAATATTGCTGTTACTTTGTACACAGTACATTTCATTTTGCATCAGCCCATGCAAGTCTTTCCAGGTTTTTCTGAGAGCATCCTGCTCATTATTTCTTACAGTACAACAGTATTCCATCATAATCACATAGCACCATTTGTTCAGCCATTCACCAATTGATGGGCAGCCCATCAATTTATGATTCTTTTCCCCAGAAATGAACTGCTATAAATATTTTTGTACATATAGGTACTTCTCCTTTTCCTTTTCTTTTTTTTTGCACTGAATAGGGTGACTTTATCGATGTTACACAGCATAGGACTCTAGGCTTCTCCCCCCTACCACAGGGGTACTTTGGGACAAAGATGTGAATAGGATATGGGATCCCCAATATAGGCAGGTAGGTTAGGAATGTAGGCTCCCCAGTGGTGGATCTCCTTTTTTAGCTGGGGATGAAGGTGCATGGCTTTCCACTTTACTCTTTGGAGGCCACATAGACCATGAAGTCTACCACATGGTTGCTATACTCATTGTCATACCAGGAAATGAGCTTGACAAAATGGTTTTTGAGGGCAATACCAGCACCAGCATCAAAGGTAGAAGCATGGGTGTTGCTGTTAAAGTCACAGGATACAACCTGGTCCACTGTGTAGCCCAAGATGCCCTTCAAGGGTCCTTCTCATGCTTGCTTCACCACTTTCCAGATATCATCATATTTGGCAGGTTTCTCCAGGCATCAGGTCAGATCCACAACAGATACATTGGGAGTAAGAACACAGAAGGCTGTGCCTGTAAGCTTCCCATTCAGCTCAGGTATGAACTTGCCTTCAGCCTTAGCAGTACCAGTGGAAGCAGGGATGATGTTTTGGGCAGCACCATACCCATCATACCACAGCTTACCAGAGGGGCCATCTACTGTCTTCTGGGTAGCAGTAATGGCATAGACTTAGTCATGAGTCCTTCCACAATGCCAAAGTTGTCATGAATGACCTTGGACAAGGGATCCAAGCAGTTGATAGTGCAGGAGGCATTACTGACAATCTTAAGGGGATCATCACATTGGGGCATCAGCAGAAGGGGTAGAGATAATGACCATCTTGGCTCCATCCTTCAAGTAAGCCTCAGCCTTTTCCATGGTGGTAAGGACTCCAGTGGACTCTACAACATACTCGGTTCTAGCATCTCCCCATTTAATATTAGATGGATCCTGTTCCTGGAAGATGGAAATGGCTTTTCCATTGATCACCAGCTTTCCATTCACAGCCTTGATGGTGCCCTTGAACTTGCCATTGGTGGAATTATATTGAAACATATAAATCATGTGGTTGAGGTCAGTGAAGGGGTCATTGATGGCCATGATGTCTGCTCCACCTGAAGTGAACACAGCCCTGGTCACCAGACACCCAATACGGCCGAATCCGTTGATTCCAACCTTCACCATCTTGTTTCAGGGAAGCAACTGAAGCTGCAGATCCTGGCACTGAGCTTGGGAGAAAAACCAAAAATCTAGTCCTTTTCCTCTTTTTAAATCTCTTTTGTGATACAGACCTAGTACAGGTATTGCTAAGTCAAAGGGTATGCATGGTTTTATAGCCTTGTGGCCAAAGTTCCAAATTGCTCTACAAAATGATTGAATCAATTCACAACTCCACCAGCAATTCATTAATATCACATTTTCCCCACATCCCCTACAACATTTGTCATTTACCTTTTCTGTCCTGTTAGCTGATCTAATAGGTATGAGATAGTACCTCATAATTGTTTTAATTTGCATTTCTCCAATCAATAGTGAGTTAGTATTTTTTCATATGGCTATAGATATATCATCTGAAAACTGATCAAATCTTTTGATTATTTATCAGTTGGGAAATGGCTCTTATTTTTGTAGAGTTGACTGAGTTCTCTATATGTTTGAGAAATGAGACATTTATCAGAGAAACTTGCTTCAAAATGTTTTTCACAGTTACTATTGCTAACTGTTATTTCCCTGTATTTTATCCCCCCTCCCAAGTTTATTCTATCCTCTCTCCCCTTTTACCCAGTTCCTCCTCAAAAGTGTTTTGCTTCTGACTGCCCCCTCCCCCAATCTGCCCTCCCTATCACCCCCCTTCTCTTATTCTCTACCCCTCCCACTTTCCTGCAGAGTAATATACCCAACTGAGTATGAGCCAGTTTTGATGAGAGTAAGGTTCACTCACTCCCCCTCACATTTCCCCTCTTCCCCTCCACTGAAGGTTTTGCTTGCCTCTTTTATGTGAGATAATTTACCCCATTCTACCTGTCCCTTTCTCTTTCTCCCAGTACATTCCTCTCTCACCCCTTAATTTTATTTTTAAGATGTTGTCCCTTCATATTCAACTCACAGTTGTGACCTCTGTCTATCTGTGCTCTTCTACAATATCATATTCCAAGCCCCCAATCCTTTAATGTAGAAGCTGCTAAATCTGTGGCTCCATGATATTTCAACTGTTTCTTTCTGGCTGCTTGCAATATTTTCTCCTTGACCTGGGAACTCTGGAATTTGGCTATAATATTCCTGGAAGTTTTCATTTTAAGATCTCTTTCAGGAGGTGATCAGTGGATTCTTTTTTTAAAATTTTTATTTTTATTAATTTATTTTGATTTATCAATAATCACTTCCATATGCTTTTGAGTTTAAACTTTTCTCCCCCTTCCTCCCCACCACCCTCCCCAAGGTGGCACACAACCTGATATAGGTTATACATTTACATTCATATTAAACATATTTTCACCTTAGTGATGTTGTAAGTAAACCAATAGGAGGAACCATCAGAAAGAGGAAACAAAACTCAACAGAAGAGAAAAAAATTAGCAATTCAGCTTCCATAGTTCTTTTTTTGGGTGTGGATAGCGTTTTCTATCACAAGGCCTCTGGAGATTTCTTAGATCCTTGTATTGCCAGGAAGGGTTAAGTTTATCAATATTAGTCATCACACAATGTGTCTGTTATCGTGCACAATGTTCTCTTGGTTCTGTTCATTTCACTCAGCATCAGACCATACAAGTCTTTCCAGGTTTTTCTGAAGTCAGCCTGTTCATCATTTCTTATAGCACAATAGTATTCCATCACATTCATATACCACAACTTGCTCAGCCCTACCCCAATTGATGGGCATCCTCTCAATTTCCAATTCTTTGCCACCACAAAAAGAGCTGCTATGAATATTTTTGTACATGTGGGTTCTTTTCCCATTTGTGTGATCCCTTTGGGATATAGCCCTAAAAGTGCTATTGCACTCAAAGGGTATGCACATTTTTATAGCCCTTTGGGCATAGTTCCAAATTGCTCTCCAAAATGTTTGGATCATTTCACAACTCCACCAACAATGCATTAGTGTTCCAATTTCCCCACATCTTCTCCAACATTTATCATTTTCCTGTTTCGTCATGTTGGACAATCTGATAGGTGTGATGTGTTATCTCAGAGTTGTTTTGGTTTGCATTTCTCTTATCAATAGTGATTTAGAGCATTTTTTCATATGACTATAGATAGCTTTAATTTCTTCTTCTGAGAACTGTCTGTTCATATCCTTTGACCATTTGTCAATTGGGGAATGGTTTGTATTCTTATAAATTTGACTTAATTCTCTATAAATTTTAGAAATGAGGCCCTTATCAGAGGTATGTTGTAAAAATTCTTTCCCAATTTTCTACTTTCCTTCTAATCTTAGTTCTATTGGCTTTGTTTGTGCAAAAATTTTTCAATTTAATGTAATGAAAATTATACATTTTGTTTTTCATAATATTTTCTATCTCTTGTTCGGTCATGAAGTCTTCTGTTCTCCATAAATCTGATAGGTAAACTTGCTCTCCCAGTTTGCTTATAGTATCAGCCTTTATGTCTAAATCATGAGCTCATTTTGACTTCATTTTGGTAAATGGTGTGAGCTTTTGGTCTATGCCTAGTTTCTGCCATACTCTTTTCCAGTTTTCCCAGCAGTTATTTTTCAAAGAGTGGGTTCTTATCCCAGAAGCTGGGGTCTTTGGGCTTATCAAATAATAGATTACTATAGTCATTGACTATTGTGTCTTGCATATTTAACTTATTCCACTGATCCACCACTCTATTTCTTAGCCAGTACCAAGCAGTTTTGATGATTGCTGCTTTATAATACAATTTAAGATCTGTAATGGCTAGGCCACCTTCCCCTGCATTTCTTTTCATTAGTTCTCTTGATATTCTGGACCTTTTGTTCTTATAAATGAATCTTGTTATTATTTTTTCTAACTCTATGAAATAATTTTTGGTAATTTGATTGGTATGGCACTGAATAAATAAATTAGCTTAGGTAGAATTGTCATTTTTATTATATTAGCTAGGCCTACCCATGAGCAACTGATGTTTTTCCAATTATTTAGATCTGACTTTATTCGCGTGAAAAGTGTTTTGTAATTGTGTTCATAGAGTTCCTGGGTTTGTTTTGGGAGGTAGACTCCTAAATATTTTATAATGCCTACAGTAAGTTTAAATAGAATTTCTCTTTCTATCTCTTGCTGTTGGGCTTTGTTGTTAATATATAGAAATGCCAATGATTGATGTGGGTTTATTTTATAACCTGCAACTTTGCTAAAGTTGTTTATTATTTCAAGTAGTTTTTCACTTAATTCTCTGAGATTCTCTAAATATAACATCATGTGATCTGCAAAGAGTGATAGCTTTGTTTCTTCTTTGCCTATTCTAATACCTTCAATGTCTTTTTCTTCTCTTATTGCTAAAGCAAATGTTTCCAGTATGTAACATTCCTTTTCAAAGCAACATAATAGGGAAACTGAGCCAGGAGGATTCCATCTTAGACTGAGGCTAAAATTGTCCTCTTAACTTTTCCAAATGCTGACTTCCCACCAGTATCACATTCTCTCTCAGTAGCTTGTGGCATTTCTCTCGGATGGTGGATTATTGATTATCAATGGATTATTATGATCCATCAGACAACTCAAAATAAACCCCACCAGCTTTTATCTCAAACAACAAGTTTCACTAATCACAGCTTAGGAAAAACTTTTCAAGGTTTTACATCTCAAATTTAAATTTGTCCTGGTATAAAAAGCCAATTGTTAGAGATTATTCCTATATAATTGTAAATTCTTAGCAAGACAAAACCCAAACAAGCTTACGGTTTACACATTAAAACAAAAACCAACAATAGACAAATTATGTCAGTGGTAACCAAATTATGAAAAGTTACTTGACATAACTGATACAAAAGTTCACCAATTTGAAACTAGAAAGAAACCCATTACCAATAAGATGACTTCAGTTTTGTTAAATGCACTTCCAAATTACTTTACACAGAGAATCAACATCTCATCATTAACAGTTAAAACTACAACTTTGAAAGAGTGTGCTTACCCAACTTCAGAAGCTACCTTCTTTACCTTGAGCAGGATGTGCTGAACCTGCCTGATGCTTTCAGGCAAAGGTTGCCCTAGCGCCCAAGGCCATTGTCAGGGAGCCCACCCTGTAGCTACTGCCTCTCCCCCCTTCTTTTCCCCAGGTGGGAGATGGCAAAATCAAAGGTGAGGGGTAGAAGGTGAAATTCTCTTCTTCTATGAGAGGGGTTAACAGATACCCTCTTGACTCAAGGGAAGGGAATGACCAGGTTATACAGAGGTGTTTCAAAACTCCTTAATGATCAATCCCAAAATGTCCAGAATCTTCCAAGATATTTTTAGCTGTTCTAACTTTTCCCTGTAACCTCCAAGATATTTTTAGCTGTTATAACTTTTCCCTGTAACCTCCATGAAGGAGGATTCAGGAGTAGAGAGGCAAGTAAGTAAGCCTCATGAAACCAAAAAGCAACTGCAGTTTTCTCCAATTCTCTAGCACCAAGAGAACTGACAGAATTGGGCATACACTTCCAGAAAGGATATCCATCCTTGTTCTCTATGCTGCAGAAGGTGTACCCAGGTCCATAGTCTCCAACTGAACCAGTGGACCAAGAGCTTGAGAGCATCAGGCTGAGTGTGAGACAGCATGGTCTGCACAAAAAGTACCTCCAAGCTTTGGTGCTTGGAGAGTGACCCTAACCGCAGAGCAAGAGAGATGGGGAAGAGGGAGGCTTACATACCTTCCAGTCTTGGCTGGAGAAGAAATTGGGGTTGGGCAGCTTCCCCATATGGGCCACCAAAATGATGCAGCTCAAGGGTCCAGGGGTGCTGGAACCCCAAAATCACAACACACAGGTCCTGCCCGAAAGAAACCAACCCAAGCCTTCTTTCAGCCAAAGACAAGGTTTATTAGAACATCTGTCATATTGGGCAGACTCTTAAGGAATCTGAACATTAATGAGTTCTTGGCTAGATTGTAAAAATCTGAGCAGTGGCTAGATTATAAGAATCTAAGCCTCAAGCATTCTTGATGAAAATACCAGAGCTGAATAGAAAATTTGATTTTTAAATACAAGATTCAAGTGAAACATGAAGAGGTAAACAGGAAAGAGACTTAATAAGGGACTTATTAAGGTTGAACTGTTTACATTTCTACATGGAAAGATGATATTTGTAACTTATGAGACCTTTGTCAGTATTAGGAAAGTTGGTGGGAAAACATTATATGTATGTATATAGATAGTTAGATAGATAAATAGAGGGCACAGGGTGAATTGAAGATGAAGGGGTAATATCTGGAGAATAAAATTAAGGGGTGAGCAAGGATTATACTTAGAGAAGGAGAAAAGGAGAGGCAGAATGGGGTAAATTATCTCACACAAAATGGACAAGAAAAGGCTTTTACAGTGGAAGGGAAATGGGGGAAGGGGAGAGGGAATGAGTGAATCTTATTCTCATTGGATTTGGCTTAAGAACGGAATAACATACACACTCAATTGGGTATGGAAATCTATCTTACCCTAAAGGAAAATAGGAGGGGAAGGGGACAAGAGAGCAGGGGGATGACAGAAGGGAGAGCAGACTGGGGGAGGGGTAGTCAGAAGCAAACACTTCTAAGGAGGGACATGCTCAAAAGAGAGAATAGAATAAATCAGGGGTGGGATAGGATGAAGGGAAATATACTTAGTTTCTCACAACAGGACTACTATCTATGGAAGTGCTTTGTATGACTACACATGAATAATCTGTATCAAGTTGCTTACCTTCCCAATGAGGGTGGGGGGGAGGGAGGAAGGGAGAGAATTTGGAATCCAAACTTTTAAAAACAAATGTTAAAAAAAATTGTTTTCACATGCAACTGGGAAATAAGATATACAGGCAATGGGTTATAGAAATCTATCCTGCCCTACAGGAAAATAGAAGGGGAAGGGGATAAGAGAAGGGAGGAGAGATAGAAGGGAGGGCAGATTAGGGGTAGGGGTATTCAGAATGCATGCCATCTTGGGGTGGGAGGAGGGGTGAGATGGGGTGAAAATTTGGAACTCAAAATCTTGTGGAAGTGAATGTTGAAAACTAAAAATAAATAAATTAATAAAAAAAGAAAAAGAAAAGAAAAGAAACAAAAAGTAGGGCCTTAATGAGGGAATTTACCATTACCTACACCAGGCTATTACCTCATTTGGTACATAGGTTCCCTGAAATTGTTTATGGGTAAATACTTTTCACCAAGGGAGTTATTAACTATCACTTAATCACCTTCAGATCAAGTCTCATAAAAACAGCTGCAAGAGAAAACAGAACAGAAAAAAATGCTACAGATGTCATAAATGCTCACACTTTTGTGAGGTGGGGTGTCAGGATCCACGTACTAAGCTAGAGACTTGGTTATGGAAAAGAGAGGTATTGGTTATGAAAAACACAAAAAGAGTCCAACAATGAGTGACAGGAACTGCTCTTGTCATTTACTAAGTTTAGGCAGAAATGTGACTCAGAGGAAAGAATACTGGAACTGGAGCTGGAGATCATGTGTTCAAATCCTGCCTTTGGTACTCACTATCTGTGTTACTTTAGGCAAGTCTTTTACTATCATTAGACCATTCTTTCCTCATTTGTAAAATAAGGGATTGATGTTCTAAACCTAAAACGCTAAAAAAAATGTTGCTCCCATGCCTCAAGTATAGACTGACCACCAACTCTTTTCCTCTATATCAGTAGTATAAAACTTTAATAGAAATGCGGACCATTAAACTGGACATAAAGATCTCTGTGTGCTATAAATAAACTTAGAAAAACACAAAAAAAAGATACAATTGATAATCATAAGGTGAGGTAGGGGGAAATGTACTCCCAATGGCTCATGAGCTTTAGTAATACAAAACCATCTTCTGACCCCTGAAGGCTACCCACGGAAACCTGAAGGGTGCTGTTACATCATAATTCCTGCTAATATGGATGTGGGCTCAGAAAGCAAGTTCAGAGCTTGTGCAATTTGGGATAACTAATAGATAGCCTACATAATACATTGGTGTCCTTAAAATGTCAAGAAAAAAAATCCTCTTCATTTCAACACACTATATATGGTAAAAAAAAAAAGTATACATGTAGTTATATACAGCTTATATATAAATATCAGCTATATAGAGAAGTTAAGATAGAGGAGAAGAATAATAAATATTCATATTATTCCACATTTTCTGTGTGCTTGTGACTTCATTTAGGAAATGGAACATATGAGAATTGGGTTTCATGACTACATATTTGACTAGGAAAAAAAAAGCTAAAATAAAGGGCTTTTTTCAGCTATAAAAGAAAAGTACTACTGAAAAAGGAACAGTGGTCAGTATTAGAATAGATATATGCACAAAGAAAGATTTACCTGGAAAGCAACCATAATACTCAGGAGAAGAGATAGAGATAAAGATATATGTGGTTTAATAAGATGAGTGGATTTATGGAAATAGGAGAATGTTGAAGGCAAGTGTAAGGGGTTTCTAAATGAAGCCAAATGAACCAGTGGAGAGTTTTCATAAAATGAGGGATTGATTTGATTATATCACATTTTGTTCAAGTGATTCTCCCCTGAAAGACAGGAAATGAACCTCATTTTTTTTTCATCAAAATTCACACATTTGGAAAGCATCTCTGTGGAAACTTAATAAATGTATAGACAGTCTCTCAGGCGGCTTACCATAAGAGTTAAAAACTAAATTCTGACCAGCATTGATTGAGGAGTCTGGAGGCAAAAGGGCAAATTGAATTAGTAAGAATAGGATTATTGTTGGAAGTTGTCTATGTAAAGACGGTAATGGCAAAGTCTGGCATCCACTTCAAAAAGAAAAAAAAAAAAAGGCCAAGAGATATAATCATATTTCATCTCATGGAATCTCAGCCTGGTACTCTGTGGAAAATAGCTTAAGAGTTTATTGGTTACATGGCAAATATCAATTAGTATTGATCAGTTCCAACACTGTGAGGCATTCAAGTTTTGTCAAGAAAATACTGGGCACAGGATAACACAAGATTGAGCAGCTTCTACATTAAGGGATCAAAGGGCTTGGAATATAATATTCTGAAGGTCAAAGGATAATTATAACCAAGAATCACCTACCCAGCAAAAATGAATATAATCCTTCAGGGGAAAAAATTTCAGCAAAATAGAGAACTTTCAAGCATTCTTGATGAAAAGACCAGAAAATTTGACTTTCAAATACAAGACTCAAGAGAAGCATGAAAAGGTAAACAAGAAAGAGAAATCATTAGAGACTTATTAAAGTTGAACTGTTTGCATTCCTACACGGAAAGATGATATTTGTAACACATTAGACTTTGTCAGTATTAGGGTAGTTGGACAAAAATAATTATATGTATAGATAGATAGATAGATAGATAGATAAGATAGAGGGCACAGAGTGAGTTGATGATGATGAGGTGATATCTAAAAAATAAAATTAAGGGTTAAGAGAGGATTATACTGGGAGAAGAAGAAGGGGAGAGGTAGGATGGGGTAAATTATCTCACATAAAATAGACAAGAAAAAGCTTTTACAGTGGAGGGGAAGTGGGGGGAAGGTAAGAGGGAATGAGTGAATCTTATTCTCACAGGATTTGGCTTACAGAGGGAATAACATACACACTCAATTGGGTGTGGAAATCTATTTTACCCTACAGGAAAATGGGGGGGGAAGGGGATAAGAGAGCAGGGGGATGATAGAACAAAGGGCAGATCGGGGGAGGGGGTAATCAGAAACAAACACTTTGGAGGAGGGACAGGGTCAAAACATAGAATAGAATAGATGGGGGGGATAGGATGAAAAGAAATATAGTTATTTTTTCACATCATGACTACTATGGAAATGTGCTTCATAACTACACAAGTATAACCTGTATCAAGTTGCTTGTCTTCTCAATGAGGTTGGGTGGGGAGGGAGAAAGGGAGAAAATTTGGAACCCAAACTTTTAAAAACAAATGTTAAAAATTGTTTTCACATGCAACTGGGAAATAAGATATACAGGTAATGGGGTATAGAAATCTATCCTGTCCTACAGGAAAATAGAAGGGGAAGGGGATAAGAGAAGGGGAGGGTGATAGAAGGGAAGGCAGATTAGGGGAAAGAGTATTCAGAACACATGCCATCTTGGGGTAGGGGGAGGGATGAGATGGGGAGAAAATTTGGAACTCAAAATCTCGTGGAAGTGAAGTAAAATAAACAAATTAGTAAGAACATTAATCATTGTGCATGAATCACAAGGTATTCATCTTTGTGTCATGTCTTAGTCATGCCTACACACTGATTTTTGTGCACACCTGACTGAAATGCAAAACTGCAGCTGAACCACTGTTTCAAAAGTCCTAATCCCTTAATGGTTAGAAATTACAATTCCTCCCTCTTCTGAGGCAGAAAAGCAGTCCTATTTGAAGAAGCTCTGTTTAGAAGACAACAGACTCTGATCAATCAGTGTCTTTCTGACTCTCCACTCTTATTCAAGAACATTTTATTTATTGAGTTTCCAAATGCTGACACCAACGAATCAGTGACCTCAGCAGGACTAGTGGATGGAGAATGAAGGATTGAAATTCAGAACATTTTGCAGAATGATTTGTTTGACATACCCAGTAGGAAACTTGCTTGTTGAACTTATTATTCATTCATGTATTCATGAAAAAATACAATAAATGCATAATCTCTGCACAGTGCCTGAATGATCACATTGAAATGAACCTAAAGCTTTGCCATCTTTACTTGGCAACAGAACAGTTTTACTTTTCAATATCATTAACTGCTCCTTGAGTTTACATTATGCTTATAAATCAGCAAAGGAAATTTAAAAGGCATTGTAATTTGAGGTTATACAGAAAATTAGACATTAAAAATGCATATGCATAATAATAACCACTTATGTGACTTTTTGGTTTCTCCTCCTAGAGAGTTATTTAACAATTGCCGTATTGAAATGTAACTGAATCTATGCTTTTGTTTTGACTTTTTGACAACTGGACTACAGCCCCAGAGAAATGGCTCTTTAAATAGACTATTAGAGAAAGAGGAAAACATGTTACATTATTTGAAAAACAACTACTGTTAAATGTTGAGTTTTAAAACAGCTGTTATTAGGTTTAAACCAGAAAAGGTCAAACTATTGTAAGTAGCATATCCCTTGTTCTGTTCCTGATAGTTTGTATTCATGTATGTAACAGAGATGACAGCAAGTGCCAACCAGCCCACTGAAAATAAACTAATAAAAGATTGGAAAGGATTATTAGCTCGTACAAGACCAAAAGGTACTGCAAACCATGAGTTACCCAGTACTTCTTGGCCACATGTTTTCCCTGCATGTGTACCATTCACAAATACTCCACAACCATAAAGATTGCTAACAAGTGCCCCTTTATTCACTACAGCTGGTGATACATGTTTTATGTATACATTTCCCCCGGTGTTGTGATAACCTGTAGTAGAATATAGCCTAAATGTTCGTGGTGTATTTTTTCTTGTCCTTTTATTTACTACATATTGTTACTGTTATTCAGTTGTCCAGTGATTCCAGTGATATCCAACTATTTGTGAAAGTATTTGGGGTTTTCTTGGGAAAGATACTGGAGTGGTCTGCCATTTCTTTCTCCTGCTCATTTTATAGATAAAGAAACTGAGGCAAACAGAGGTTAAGTGATTTGTCCAAGATCACACAGTTACTAAGTGTCTGATCATACAGTTTTTATTATCGTCATTATAATTATTTCTACATACCAAAAATATGTCTACACTTGGAAACCTAGTGAATAACTAATTAGCATAAGAACTTTTTTGGCCCCACATAATCTAAATAGGCCCTTATTTCTTCTCAGATTTTCCATGAAAGTTAGTGTACTGCCTTCTCAGTTTCATCACCTTATAGAACCAGAGAAATGTTCTACTGATTTTCTTCTGTCTGCTTCCACATCCAATCCAAAACTAATTATTACTGATTCTACCTAAAATACATTTTTGTGATCCACCCATTCCATTATTTTTACACAATGATTATTCTAGTTCAAGAATTCATTATTTCACAGGGGCAGGTAGGTGGCGCAATGGATAGAGCACTGGCCCTGAAGTCAGGAGGACCTAAGTTCAAATATGGCCTCAGATCAAACAATTGACACTTACTAGTTATGTGACCCTGGACAAGTCACTTAACCCCAATTGCCTAAAAATAAAAAAAAGAATTCATTATATCACTCCAGAGAGTGCTGGAATATACAATCAGGAAAATCTAGGTTCTTGTCCTAATTACTTATTAACTGTGTGATCATTGCTAAGTAATAACCTCTATGAACCTCAGTTTCCTCATCTAAAAATTAGAATAATCATAGTACATAGGGGTGTAGGTAATCCAGTAGAATGTGATCATTGGATAAAATCTTTCATATAGAGTATGAAGAGTCAAATTTAAGTTTGTATGTAGCCTAAAAACTGCAATTTTCACACTGTCTTACTCTATTTGCATCACTGTGGCACAGTCACTACAGAAACAAGGCAGGGGGAGAGTCTTAAAAGACTGAGAACAATTTCTATTTCTATTTGTATGATGGGTTTCAATGACCAAAGGATAGAATGTAAACTCATTGAATAGAAAGACTCTTTTCCAAAAGAAACGTCTTTTCCAAGGATTCTTGTGAAATTGAATTGCATTAAATTACATTGAAATAATTCATCACCAAGTGGCCATCCTACTGCTAATGAACCTTTACGTATTTGCTAGAATGATCCTTGTAAAGCAGACTTCACCTGCATCTGTGCCTTACAGAAAGCCTTTCCAGGATGGTAGCATCTGTTAGACTTCATAGTCTGCTAGCATAGCCTTCAAGAATGAATGAATGGATAGATAGATAGATAGATAGATAGATAGATAGATAGATAGATAGAT
>NW_020954570.1:9970242-10028242 GCF_900497805.2 Vombatus ursinus | reverse complement strand
GATAGATAGATAGATAGATAGATAGATAGATAGATAGATAGATAGATAGATGGACGGATGGATGGTAAAAAATATATTAAGTACTTACTATATGCAATATGAAGTAGATATAAACAGAAAAAATAAGACAGTGCTCTCAAGGAGCTCACATTCTGGTGAAGGCAATGAATATGGAAGGTTTCAGCTGCAAATCAGATGGGAAAAGTCCCATGGCCATTAGGGTGCTATGGCACAACATAGGGTAATATCTCTTATCTACTGTCATTCCCACTGATAATATCATATCAGTTTCTGATGTTGAATATTTGACAATGCCAAGGACATTGGAGGTAACAACTTTCTTTTCTCTGTCTTCAGTAGCTCTGGCTGTAACACTTGCAGGAGCAGTTGCTAGGCTGTATCTTAACAAGAGATGATTTCTAGGATCATGATTGCAGACATTAGACTAGAAGCAGATTTTCCATGAATGTTAATGTAATGGCTTCTCAATTTCATCGCCTTATAAAACCAGAGTAATGTTCTACTGATTTTCTTCTGTCTGCTTCCACATTCAATACAAAACTAATTATTACTGATTCGTCCTAAAATATATTTTTGTGATCCACCCATTCCATTACTTTTACACAATGATTATTCTAGGCAAGTCACTTAACCCCTAATACCTCACCTAAAAAAAGGGGGGGCTGTATTTGATTAAGTGCTCACTTTTAAGCTTCTTTAAGAACCTTAATAGTTTCATGAGTCACAGAGATAGTTAAATAAGACAAAGAGAGGTCCTGACTACGGTTTTGTTCTGATCACTTTCAAGATCAAATGTAAAATCTTCTGCTGGTACTGAAAGTCATTGAAAACCTGTCCTACCCTATCCCCATACCTAAGTTTTCTAAGTCCATTAAGTTTTCTTAGTCCTTATACTTCACCCATCCATATCCACACCCTGCTCCCATGTACTCTTCAATCTAGAGGTACTGACTTCCTTGCTATTTCTTGAAGAAGCAATTTCATTTCCCAACTATGAATATTTTTGCTGACTTCCCTCCATGCATGGAATGCCCTGACTCCTCATCTCCAACTTTTGACTTCCTTGACTTTTTTTCAAGCCCCAGCAAGTCCATCTTCTACAGAAAGCTTTTCTTTATTCCCCTTAATTCCAGCATGTTTCCTCTGTTGATTTCTTCAAATTATCCTGTATATAGCTCATTTTTACATAGTTGTTTGTATGTTGTCTCTCTTTCCCAAAAAGGGAATGTAATATGGAGGAAAGGAGAAGGAAGAGAATGGCATTTATCCCACATAATCAAAATATGCAAGAAGAAGACTATGTAAACATAGAATAAAGGGTGAGGGAAGTAGGCATCATGCATGAATCTCACTTTCATCTTAACTGAACAAAGGAGAGTTGAACACCTATATTTATATATGTGTGCATACACATGCGCACAAAAAGTTTGGTGTAAAAATATAATAAACATAACTTAAGACAGTTAGGTGGCCCAATGATGAGTCTGAGTCAAGAAAGATTGAGTTCAAATCCAGCCTCAGACACTTGCTAGCTGTAACCCTGGGCAAGTAATTAATTCCTTTTTGCCTCAGTTTTCTCATCTGTAAAATGAAAATACCTAGTAGTACCTTCCTCCCACGGTTGTTGTGAGGATCAGATGGGATAATATTTGTAGGACTTAGCACAAAGCCAGGAACACAATAGGTGTTTAATAATTTTTCATCTCCTTCCTTTCTTCCTTCCTTCCTTCCTCAACAGGACGATATGGGAACAAGGAAAAGTGGAAAAGGAAGGTGGGGACAAAGCAAGGGACGGGGGAGAGGGATAGTGGAGCAGAAGTATATCACTCTGACAACACAAGACCACCATTGAACATGCTTCTATTTGATCACTTTCTTCTTCTCTATAAAGTGATCAATATCTACCAGGGTTCTCCCCAACTATGTAGGCTATGTTGTCATGACTTGATGGCCATCTAAGAATTTAAAAGAAATCATCTACATCGAATTGGAATGCTTTAGACTTGGCAGATGTTACATAGCCATATACATCACAAATCCTTATGCTGGTGCTAACAAGATGAGCTTCCACATAGGAACAAGGGGGCTTTGCATCTACCTACCCCAAATGCTACATCCTTCTTGACTATCTTTTCTATGCTAGGGATAAATAAATCTCTTTCATTATATGACTAATGAGTGTTTCATTTTGTGCTCATTTCAAACCTAAGCTAACTTCCTGATCTAATTCAAAACTGATTGATCTATTACATTTAGTGATAGTTAAACACTGTTGGAATAAAATGGCATTGTGGTGAAAGGATGATGCAAATACCGAGATTAGAGTGGAAAGATGGCCAGAAATGGCATCATGGCATCCTGTGGCAAGAGTTCTTCTGATGCTGTATGGAGTGCCCTTTCACTGGAACAGAGAGAAGTTTCACACTGAAGCAATGAATTAGATCAGTGGGTTCTAAAGGAGATTGATAAAGAAGGTAAGGAAAATGGCAGGTTTTCTATTCATTGGCTACTGTTAACCATCCTGAGAGGCTGGATTGTCATCTTTTTTATTAATTTTTAATCTTGGAGCCTATATTAGATTTTTCTGAATTTTCACCCTCCGGATAATTTTTTGCTTAGCTCCTGAGTTGAAAGTCACTCTTGCTAAAATAATGAGTCCTGGATGTTTTGAGCTCAGGCTAGTTTAGAAAGAAATCTAAATGTAAACATATTTCTCAAGTTTTTAAGGATTATTCAATGAAAGCAAAGGGACAACTAATGGAGCTGGTAACAGCATAAGTTACCAGAACAGGAGATGGGAAGGAGAAGGAGGGGGTGGGTCTGATACTGATGAAGGTGAAGAAAGAGTTCAAGTCAGAACTGACAGACTGCAAGTTTCAAATCCACAGGGTTCATGGGAAAATGTCCTACAACTGTGTGAAATTAGGGCTACAAAAAAAGATAACGAGGGCAGAAGTGAGTTTCAACTTAGGAACCATAATGTGGTAAGGAAGTCTCAGGCTTATATTACTACCATCTCAAATATAATTTCCTCCACAAAGGGAATAGAGTCTGAGTGAGCTTTCATTACCAAAGAGCTAGGGAGGTTGTATGACAAGTTCAAATAGCATACTGATGAATCACTGGAATAATCATTGCTAAGGTCCTGGTCCAATGAAGCTAATACAGAGCTCCTCTCCGTAGTGTAGTTCCATGAATTTGGGGAATTCTCAGAAGGCTTACTTTTGCAAAGTCATTTAAATCAGTTAGATACTCTAAATAGATACAATCTTATGTCCATTTTTACTACAGCAGGATGAAGAGTTGTGCATACCTAACCCCATATAGGTTAATTTCCACTGCAGTTTATTCCTAAATGAGGACTAGAAAGGGAGGGGTGAAGTTCCTAAAAGATACAGGCTGTATAGATTATATCTATGCAAGAATTACTCCTCTCCTTATGGCACACTATACCATGTTACTAGCCAGTGCAAGGAGGAATAAGATCTCATTGTCTGGTCAGAGCGTTGCCCAAATGACATCCAGCTTTATCTATAGGTTTTCCCTGCCACACAACCAGACAGGCATGGACAGATGGTGAAATTCAAATGGGAGATCAAGACAACAATCCTATCTAGGCAAATATGGCTGTTAGTGGAAAGAGGTTTTTTGAGGATGGCAATGGATATGACAAGCTCTTAAGAGTCATAGGACCATATGATTATAGGATTATAGGTTTGGAGCTGAAAAAATGAACCTTAGAAAGTCATCTAGTCTAACCTCCTCATGTTACAAATGACAAAAATGAGTCTGAGTCATGTTAACTTATTTGCCTAAGATTACATGGCTAGTAGTGTCTAGGGTAGGATTTTAACTCAGGGCTTCCTGTTGCCCTGCCCAGTGTCCTATCCATTGTAACACCCACCTTCCTCTAAATATCTTTATGGACTTTTTCTACACTCTGTCCCAGTTATTGTTGGTAGGACCAAACTTTGGAGTTACCTTTGGAGTTGTTCCCCTCTACTGATAGATATGAAACCTAAAATACTTTGTTTTACCATCTTCCCTTGCAACAACAATGTGTTGTCCATAATGAAGGCAGATAGTATCTGGTGATTTACAGAACATTATGGCAAATTGAACAAAATCATCATGCCTATCACCATAGCTGTTCCTAAAGTGATCAATATGGACCAGGTACTCCAAGTTTAGAATGAGTGGTAAGAGTTTATCTATATCAGCAATGTGTTTTTCTCTATTCTTGTGGATGAAACCCATTAAGAGAAGGCCATTTCACATGGGAATGAATACAATATTCCTTCACTATTTTTTCCATGGTTAAATGAACTTTCTCTCACATTGCAAAAGTCTAATTGGCAGACACCTAGAAAAACTTTACTTCACAAAAGCATTGACATATACCACTACACTGATGAAGTAATATTGAGAAGGCTAAATGAAACCATAGCAGTGGAAGCCCTAGATTGAGTGGAGACCCATATGAGGGATGAGGAATAGAAAATAAACCCAACAAAAATCTAGCAATGAGAACTTTTGGTTATCACTATTTAAATGAAGGAAGCTAACTCAGCTCCCATGTAGCTTCTCCACAAAAACATCAATAGCAAAATAGCATCATATTAATCAATTATCATTAAATCCAAAGAAAAACTCCAGTAAGTATCCTAAAGATATGGCTCTGTGAATGTCAAAGATTCAGGAAAGTCTAAAACTTAGTAGCACTCAGTGCTCTGAAAACAGATACACAACACACACACACACACACACACACACCCAGAGATGGATATAATCTAAATAATTCAGGTGAAATAGGAAAAGACCAAATACGATTCATAACCCCACCCAAAAGTATGGAAGGGTACAAAGTGAGAAATTGAGGCTAGAGCTATAAGTAAATACAGACATTGAAAACTATGAAAATCTTCTATAAATTCA
Organism: Vombatus ursinus; assembly: GCF_900497805.2. Classification (NCBI taxonomy): domain Eukaryota; kingdom Metazoa; phylum Chordata; class Mammalia; order Diprotodontia; family Vombatidae; genus Vombatus; species Vombatus ursinus. Next base: position 10,023,286 of record NW_020954570.1, on the reverse strand, counting down.
GAGATATGCAAAAATCCAACCCAGAAGTAACTTCATGACCACTTCAATAATTCATATGGAAAAAAAAAAGATTATCCATAAGGACTGCAAGAATACCTGGAAGAAATGAAGCAAGACAAAAAAGTGAAATAAGAACTCTTTAGCAGAGAGTAAATAACTGGGCAGATAACAGTAAACTTTTCCCAAGTAATGAACTTCTTAATAATTAGAGGGGGAAAAAACAGAAATCAATGACTCCATGAGATAGTAGGAAGTACTGAAACAAAACCAAAAGATTAAAAAATAGAAGAAAATGTGAATTACATTTTATCAAAAACAATTGATATAAAAAAACAGGTTAAGGAAAGATCATTTAAGAATCACCATTATCCCTGAAAACTAAGACCAACCAACCCCCCCCCCTAAAAAATTTTGGATACTATAGTTTAAGAAATGATGAAGGAAAACTACCCAGATCTATTAGAATTGGTTGGCAAAGTGAAGTTCCAATCAACTTCAGAAAGAAATCCTGCAAGGAAATCTATGAGAAATGTCATAAATGAAATGGGAAACTTTCACATCAGAGAAAAAAATGCCAACAGTATCCAGAAAGAAAAGTATTCAAATCCCAAGAAACCGCAGTCTTGATAACGCAAGACCTGACAGCTTCCACAAGAAATGAGATGAAACCTTAGAGTACATTATTCCAAAAAGGAAAACAATATAAGCTTATAAACAAGAATAACTTAACCCTGAAAGCTAAGTATAATCCTACAGGGAGAAGAAAAATGAATCTTTAATGGAATGGAGAACAAGTATTCCTAATGGAAAGATCAGAAAATAAAATTGAAAAGCTTCTGCACAAACAAAATACATGAACTTAAAATTTGAAGGGAAATAGTTTACTGGGAAGAGATCTAAAGCAAGTTTCTCTAATAAAAGACTGATAACCAAGCTCTACAAGGAACTTAATCAATGTAAGAAGAAGGGTCATTCTCCACAGATAAACAGTAAGCAGATATGAACAGACAGCCTTCAAGGGAAGAAATTCAAGCAGCCTGATGAGGGGACCTGTTTTTGCATGGTATTCCTAAGTAGAGAAGACTTGGGAAGGAGTAGTTTCAGAAACAGACTGCAGGAGTACGACTCTGAAGACAGCAGAAAAAATAGACTAAGAATTTGAATTTAAAGAGGAGCCTTCAGTTTTGTCACTTTAAGCCAGCAGAGCTACCCAGCTGATTGATAGTGACTGATCCTAGCAGCAGTCTACCTTTTCTCAAATCCAAACCCAGGTCAGTAATTTGCAGAGATCTGAACAGTGAGTCAGTAACCTTATTTTATCTTAGATCAGATCACTTTGAAAGCAGAGAAAACTTGCATACAGGTCTCCAGCCTGAGCTGACTCTGAGATTCTGAAATAACATGACACCAAATATTCTAAGAAAGAGCAACAGAACCAGCCCATACCTTCTCCAAGAATTTCACAGAGACTGACCCTAACATCAAGTTCTATGTCCAATAGGTTGGAAAATGAACAAAGGAATAAACAAATACCATAAAAAGCTATTATAGTGACAAGAATGCAGAAGACACAAACCCAGAAGAGAATGATTCCAAAACGTCTATAAGTGAAACCTCAATGAAAGAGAAAGCATGGGCACAGATTCAACTAGAGTTCCTAGAAGAAATAAAGTAAGATTTTTTTAAGTTAAAAATTTTTGTCAAGTCTAGATGATTGAATGTGAAGCAGGCTATGCTAGCCACCTCCTGACAGTGAGGCAATAGATTCAAAATGATACCTTTATTTCCAGATTTGTCCAGTGTGAAGAGAGAGAGAGAAAGAGAGAGAGAAAAGGAAGGAAGGAAGGAAGGAAGGAGAAAGTCCACAGAAGCATCTTTTTTTAAAAAATGGGGAAACAGAAGGGAAATAATGGGCTAGATAAGACATTTACTAATTATGATAGCATAGACCCAGGGCAAGGATTCCAGAGGTCAATGTTTTCAGTTGTTTAGTGTATGTAATCTAGCCTCAATAGCAAGAAGACTGCTGAGAAGATGACTGGAAAGAAGAGAGAAGCATGGTGCAAACCCTGTGAAATTGTGGAGCAGGTGAGGCCACTCATTAACCAAGACTACTGGAAGACAAAGCATAAAATAGTCTTCTATATCATGGTTTCTAGCAGATGAATGATAAGATAGGGCCGAGCATAAAAAGATGGTCAAGGAGTGAAGTAACTCATGACTGGCCCCATCAGGACTAATGGACTAGGCAAAGCGCTCACTAATCATGACAGCAGAATCTCCGGGCTGGTGTTCCAAAGATGAAAAGCCTTTGCATCTAATTCATGGAATCTGGTACTGGTAAAGTATGGCTGGGGCCTACGTGAAATAATTTGTGAAGCAAGATACTCTCTAAGTAGGACTGTGGAATTCCGGAATAAAAGATTTGGAGATAAAAGACTCAAATCCTAAACATTTGTTGTGGTAATCATCAGAACTGAACTTATATATATGTCAATGTGATGGCAGAATAGGCTAAGGAAGGTCAAATTTTACTTTCCTGGTGGGCAGGACATGCACAATATCTCTACTTGGCTCTAATCCATTATATGAAGTTTGGTGAGCTTCCTTTCTGATATAGGTGACTGAGAAATTTATATGGTATGATGACAAAAAGGATCCAGATAAGTACCACTGTACCCTTGCTGTAATCCTGTATTAGGGTAAAATAATTAAATTTTCAACATCTGTGCTCCATTTTATCATAATATCAAACCTAAACTGGTTTGAAAACTGCATATCCAACAGGCTTGTTCAATTTCTTTTTATGAAATTGAATTATTTATAAGCAATTTCTTCTGTTGATTGGAATTTATATACTTTAAGTATTTATCATCTTATCTATGTTGTCAGCTTTGTTGGCATATAATTGGGCAAAATTGTTATTTTTATTTTATCTTTAATAGTTGTGAATTCTCATTTTTCATTTTTGATAGAACCAATTTTTGTCTTTTCTTAAAAATCAAACTAGTCAATTATTGATTCATTTTGTGTTACTTTTTTTCTCCAAAAGTCATTTTCAAAGTGAAAAAAAATATTTTATTGCATTTAATTTTGATTTGGTATTTACTAGAAATTTTTTTTTATTTTTTGCTTCTCTAAGTATTTATTGTTATTGCTCATGCTGTTGTTAATTGTATGCCCAGTTCATAGATCTATTCTTCCTTTTATTCATGAAAGCAATTAGAACTATAAATTTCCACCTGAAGCAGAGGTTATTAGTTTTTTTTGCATGATGCAGTCAATGGACTAAGAATAATGCTTTAAATGTATAAATTAAAATGTATAGAAATATGAAAGAGACCAATTGTATCAAAATAAAGGTCTTTTTTATTAAATTGTTTACAGACCCTTGTGAAGTACTCTTGCTTCAAGGACTACTTTAGTATCATATAACACATTTTGGTATGGTATCTCAAGGTTGTCATTTTTTAAATAGAATTGTCTATAGTTGTTATAATTTGTTTTTACCTCACAAATACTTTTGATTTAAATCACTTATTCTCCAATGAATTTTTAATTCTTGGTTCAAAGAGCATAATTTTTACTGCACCATGGGCAGTAAAGGATCATTTATCCCTCTCTGAATTTTTCAGTGAGGATTTTATTCTCTGACATGTGGTCAATTATTGTAAAGGTGTCAATTATGGAAGAGAAATTCCTTTCTACTCCCATTCATTAATGACTGGAAAACTATTCTTTTTTTTTAAATTTCTATTAAGGACCTTAAATTCTTTTTGCTTATCTTCTTTAAATGATTTGTCTTAGCCTGAAAGAAGTATGTTGAAGTTTACCACTATTATATTTTTACTGTATATTTCTTCCTACGATTAAATTAAATTTCATTAAAGTATTTAGACATTATGCTTTTGTGTGTATACACACACATCAAGTATTGATATGTAATTTCCACTTAATAGTATTTTGTTTTTTTCCAATTACTTGTAAAGATAATTTTCAACATGAAATTTTATAAGATACTGAGATTCAAGATTTCTCTCCCTTGCTCCCTCTTCTCCCTCCTCCCCAAGATGGCAAGCAATCTGACATAGGATATGTGTGTGTGTGTGTGTATACATATATATGTATATATACATATATATACAATCATATTAAACATATTTCCACATTAACCATGTTGTGAAAGAAGAATTAGAATAAAAGAGAAAAACCACAAGAAAGAAAAAAAAAGAGAAAATAGTATGCTTCAATCTGTATTGAGACTCCATAGTTCTTTCTCTGGATGTGGATAGCATTTTCCATCATGCGTCTGTGTGAGATAGATGAAGTTTCCTCAGTACTAAAACTCATAAATCCCCTTTGTACCCCCAAAGCAGTAAAACTTGCAAGAGGTAACCTATGCTCCAATTCCTCTAGCAAGGTAAAAATTGCCAAAGACTGCTAGCTTAACCACCAGGGGCTTCCTGCTTATCTGTCTCTAGGTGGGACTTCTCAACCCATTATGGAAAGTCTTCCGGAGCCTTTGTCTCTGGGCAGAACTTCTAAATGGTTATAAAAAGTCTTCCTGATCCTTTGTCTCTAGGCAAATATTTCCAAATAAGGATATTATTATATGAAGGTTCTTAGAAAGCAGCCTTTAGATTGTGCACCCTGAAACCCAGCCAATGGGAAGAAGTGTTCAGGAATGGGGAAGGAGTATCATGTTAAGACTATAAAACTTTGTTCCCCACTAATAGACTTCGCACTCCCTGGCTGTCACTGCTTGAGCAATGAGGTCTGTGCCCTTTCTCATGGAAAAGAATAAAACCTTTTCTGATCTCTGACTCAGCTTCCGAACTTTTAATTCTAGTGTGGCCGTTGTCCCACACACGTCTCTTAGAATTGTCTTGGATCATGGTACTACTGAGAAGAGTTAAGAAGATCTACCAAAGTTGATCATTGCACAATGTTGCCATTACTGTGTAAAATGTTCTACTGGTTCTTCAGCATCAGTTCATGTAAGTCTTTCCAGGCTTCTCTAAAATCCACCTGCTCAGTATTTCTTATAGCACAATAGTACTTCATCATATTCATATACCACAACTTGTTCAGTCATTCCCCAATTGATGGGCATCCCCTCAATTTTCAATTCTTGGCCCCCACAAAAAGATCTGCTATAAATATTTTTGTACATATGGGTCATTTTACCATTTTTATGATCTCTTTGGAATATAGACCTAGAAGTGATATTGCTGGGTCAAAGGGTAGGCACATTTTTATAGCCCTTTGGGCATAGTTCCAAATTGCTCTCCAGAATGGCTGGATCAGTTCACAACTCTACCAACAATGTGTTAGTGTTCCAATTTTCCCACATCTGCAACTTTTACTATTTTCCTGTTTTGTCATGTTAGCCAATCTGATAGGTGTGAGACGGTACCTCAAAGTTGTTTTAATTTACATTTCTCTAATCAATAGTGATTTAGAGTACTTTTCTTATGACTATAGATAGCTTTAATTTCTTCATCTGAAAACTGCCTGTTCATATCCTTTGACCATTTATTAATTTGAGAATGATTTGTATTCTTATAAATTGACTCAGTTTTCCACATCTTTTAGAAATAAGGCCTTTATCAGAAACACTGGCTATAAAAAATTTTCCCAGCTTTGTGCTTCCTTTCTAATTTTGGTTGCATTGGTTTTTTTGTGCAAAATCTTTTTAATTTAACATAACCAAAATGATCCATTTTGCACTTCATAATGTTCTCTTTCTCTTGTTTGGTCATAAATTTTTCTCATCTCCATAAATCTGACATGTAAACTATTCCTTGCTCTTCTAATATGTTTATACTATCACCCTTTATGTCTAAATCATGTACTTATTTTGACCTTATCTTGCTATACAGGATAAGTTGTTGGTCTATTTCTAGTTACTGCTATACTATTTTCCAGTTTTCCCAGGAGTTTTTGTTTGTTTGTTTGTTTGTTTGTTTGTTTCTTAGGCAATTGGGGCTAAGTGACTTGCCTGGGTCACACAGCTAATAAGTGTTAAGTGTTTGGTCTGAGGCTGGATTTGAAGTCAGGTGCTGCTCACTTCAGGGCTGGTGCTCTATCCACTGTGCCACCTAGCTTTCCCTTCCCAGCAGTTTTTGTCAAATGGTGAGTTCTTACCCCAGAAGCTGGAGTCTTTGGGTTAATCAAACAGTAGATTACTATAGTAACTGACTACTGTGTCTTATGAACCTCACTTATTCCACAGATCCACCACTCTATTTCTTAGCCAGGTACCAAGTACTTTTGATTATTGCTGCTTTGTAATACAGTTTTAGATCTGGTAGAGTTAGGCCACCTTCCTTTCCATTTTTTTTTATTAATTCCCTTCACATTTTGGACCTTTTGTTTTTCCAGATGAATTTTGCTATTATTTTTTCTAGCTCCATAAAATAATTTTTATAGGTTGATTGGGTTTGGCACTGAACAAGTAAATGAATTTAGGTAGGATTGTCATTTATATAATATTAGCTTGGTGTACCGATGAGCAACTGATATTTTTCCAATTATTAAGATCTTACTTTATTTGTATGAAAAGTGTTTCATAATTGTGTTCATATAGTTCCTGGGTTTGTCTTGGCAGGCAAACTCCTAAGTATTTTACATTGTTTACAATTATTTTAAATGGAATTTCTCTATCACTTGCTATGGGGCTTTGATAGTAATATATAGAAATGTTGATGATTTATGTGGGTTTATTTTATATCCTACAACTTTGCTGAAGTTGTTAATTATTTCAAGTAGGTTTTTTTCAGTTGATTCTCTAGGATTCTCTGAATATAACATCATCTGCCAAGAGTGATAGCTTTGTTTCCTCGTTGCCTATTTTAATTTGTTCAATTATCTTTTCTTCTCTCATTACTAAAGGTAGCCTTTCTAGTACAATATTGAATAACAATTGTGTTAATGGACATCCTTTTTTCACCCTTGATCTTTTTGGGAAACTTCTAGCTTGTCCCCATTACATATAATGCTTACTGATGGCTTTAGATAGATGCTACTTATCATTTTAAGGAAAACTCCATTTATTGCTATGTTCTGTATTGTTTTTTTAACAGGAATAGGTGCTGTATTTTATCTAAAGCCTTTTTTGCATCTATTGATATAATCATATGATTTCTATTACTTTTGTTATTGATATGGTCAATTATATTATATATATAATATATACCATATATTATAATATATTTCATATTGAATATTATATATATTTTATTACAGGAAATGACGAGCTAGTAGATTTAGAAAAATATGGAAAGACTTGGACTTATGAAGAAAGATGATATCCACCTTCAGAGAAACAGATGACAAGTGGAAATAAGCATAGTATGGTCTTATGTATATGTGTTTGAATGTATATGTGTATATGTGTGTGTTTAAGATATTTATATATATATATGCATATATTTATATATGTATATGTATACATATGTATGTTTGTGTATATAGTGCTTTAAAATTTACCAAGCACTCTACAAATATAATCTCATCCTTGCAACAATACTGTGGGTAGGTGTTATTATTACCCTCATTTTATAGATGAGGAAACTGAAACATACAGATGCTAAATAATGTTCTGAGGTTTGCATAGCTAGTAAGTATCTGAGCTCAAAATTGAACTCAGTTCTTCCGGACTGAATTTCCAATGGTCTACCCACTGAGTCATCTAACTTTGGGAAGAGGTTAACATTCTTCATATTGGTACTCTAGAATCATGGTTGGTCATGGCTAGTGATCAGAGTTCTTAAGTCTTTCAAAATTGTTCCTTTTTACAAAGTATATAAAGTAGTTAATCATAATAGTATAATTGTATAAAAGAGGAAAATTACAATGTAATAATTACAACCTAACTACAGCGTTAATTATAATTGTATAATTCCCACATTGGATAGAGTACTGGGCCTGAAATAAGGAAAACCGTAAGTTCAAATTTGGCCTAAGTGACTAGTTGTTTGACTCTGGGCAAGTCACTTAACTTCTATTTGCTACAGTTTCCTTAACTGAAAGATGGGGATAAGAACAGCACCTGCCTTTCATTGTTTTTGTGAGGATTTAATGAGGTATTTGTAAAGCACTTAGCCAAGTGACTAGCACATAGTAAGCACTTAAATGCTCACTTCCTTCCTTCCTTCTTTCTTTTTAATCTATATGATTGCCTTCTTTTATTCTGCCTGCTTTCCCACCTCCTGCCTTCCTGCTTTCCAGTTTCTGTTCACTTCACTCTGTACCAATTCATACAAGTTCACTTAAGTTTCTGGAATTTTACCTTTTATCACTTCTTAACAGCAGATACTATTTCATTACATTCATATCCCATAATTTGTCCCACCATTCCCCAAATGTATTTCATTTGGAGTTGCCAAAGTCAAGTCAATTAAACTCAGCTAGACATTGTGTTAAGCACTGGTGATACAAATGAAGGCAAAAAAGAGTCCCTGCTCTCAAGCAATTCACTAAATCCTTTCTGGAAAGTTTCTTTGTTTCCCTGAAATTGAACATAAATTTCTGGTTACCACTTAAAACATATTTTAATCAAGGTCATACATTGCTGAAATACTATCAGAAAAAAATGAAAAAAAAAGACTGATACTACAAACTCTATTTCATGGGGAAAATATGGAGAAAAATCTAAAGTAGAAATAGTACAAAACAACCTTATCAGGAAAAGTTAGATAATTCATTGAGAGTTAACACTAGGGTTATTCATGAAATCTGACTGGGTTGTAAATCAGACATATGCCTTTAATCAAGGCCAGATGATCTTGTTTGTATTTTACTAGTCTTCTTGGCATCTTCATTTCCTATAGTAAACAGACCATCTGATTACTTGAGCAAGATGGAAGCATTTTTCAATCATTCTATTTTTAAATGTGAATGTCTGGGTTAGGGGAGAAAAACAAACTGGAAAATTGGCATTACCTTCTACATATAGTGGTTAGTCCTTGCAACTCCTATTTAACATTCAATATTTCCTGTTACATTTGTGTTAAGTGAAAAAAAAATAATGTAATTTAATTTAAACCCATAGCCTTATCATTACTGACCTTTAAACTATGAAATGAGGGCTACTGTCCACATGGCCAATGTAATTATGGAATTTGATTTCCTATATATAGTAGACAATGAAACTGTTTTAATTGACATTGATATATATTTGTAATAACTTCTGTATAAATTAAAAATCAATACCAATTTCAACTCCCTGGACAATTTTTATTAAGCTGATGAAAAGTTATCTAGGCTTGAACATTTGTAGAAGCCTCCAAAATTTCTATCACAGAACATTTCTTCAATTCAGAAGAACAAACCTGTCAGTTGTCAGGGTCACTTCAGGATATAAAGTGACACCCCAAAGGTTGTTGTGTAGCACCATAACAAACCTCCTCCAAGTCTCCTTTGGTCTTCTCAGACCCTACACTCTGCTTTAAATTAGACACAGCTATGGTTAATAGAGTAAATATCATTGTACTCTGATAGGAGAAACTGAATTAAAGGGGCTACACATTGGAATGTTAGAATATTAGAATGTTACAATATTTTGTATTTTCCAGTGTCTGATCTCATAAAATCTTGTAACAACCCTTTCCCCACCAAACAGGCATACATATAATTTGTAGTCATCCGAAACTGTTCACAATAGAATGCTATTGCATGAATGATATTCTGACCTTTGGTTAGTATTTACTGATAGTTTGAATGCTCTACACCATCTGTGAGGGAGATAGCATTGCAATAGCTGGTCTCAATATTTCAGAATGTTGGGCAAATTGAAATTAGTTTCTCCAAATGGAACCATAAAGAATCCCTTTTTTCATCTTCTGTAAAGCTTTCCTTTATAAATTTCCATCTAGAATGCACCATGCCTTTTCATTTTACAAATGTAACAAATTATGAAAAGATTGTTGGGGTCATTATTTCTTTGTTCTCCAGACTGATCTCATGTGAGATTGCATGTCAGAAATTAAGCCTTTGAAACCAAGACTCTAACTTTCTAAATGACTTTTGAAAACTATCTTCTATTGCCATCATAGCATCTGGATTTGAGTACTCTTTATGTCCTTATGGTCAAGGACAGTGGTAGTTTATAAAATATTTCTTTTCATCTGATTTAAACCAGGCAGTGTTTTCCAAATGTAAAATATGAAAATGACAAGAGTGTGTTCTTGTTCAAAAGAAAACAATATACAAATGGCATTGCATTAGAAAGTGTATTAACCTCAGATGTGAACAATTTATCCAAAACTAAGGTGGTGGGATTGGCTGGAATAAAGTTCATAATGTATAAGTCATTCAGCTAGGCACAGAGTACACTATATGTATAAAAAAGGAAAACTGTTGGATTTTATGTATGCAAACACCCACAGCAAAGTAAAATACAGTTGAGCAAGTGGAAATAGCAGAACTGGACTGTCTGAGCATATTTCTGTACAAACACACATTTTTATATATAAACAGAGTGAAAGAAGCTTCACATGTTCCATTTTAACTATTCTCCTTTGCTCTTTCCCATAGTATCCAAAGGGATTGCTTGATTGCCATTTGATATTTTGCCTTCACTCTGCCTATAAATAAAAAAAAATGGTATAGTGCCTTACTATATATAAGAGTGGCTTCACTAGTGACAAAACAAAATAGTACTAAGCTTTTAAAAAACTGGATCTTAAAGTAGTAGGAGGAAAAAAAGCTCTTCCCTTATTTCAAGCCAGAAACACTAAATTATAATTCCCTTGTAAATCCCTAACAATTTCCTCAGAGAGTAAATCTCATAACATAAGTTCTCTTAGTGAACATGCCTGCCAGAAATTGGCTGCCAAGAGTTTACAGAAACTCTGTGTGTGTGTGTGTGTGTGTGTGTGTGTGTATGTGTGTGTGAGTCCCACAGAACAAATGGCTGCCAACTCTTATCATTTGAAAAGTACTGGAATGTTTTCAGTAGGCAGAGGGCTTTTCCACATGGGGTGTGGGGGGGGAGGGAGACATCTATTCAGGCCATAATTATGTTCTCACAAAGAAATAGCATTTGGTAAGAGGGGGTGGATCAAGGGTTTTCACTAAGCAATGGCTCATGAATAAATCTCTTTCATAAAAAAAAAAAAACTAAAATGTTATCCAGGAGTTTGTTTTTTTTTTTTCAAATAACTAATGAGCATACAGCTTTAAAGGTAAAAATTGTACTGTGCCTTTCTAAACTGGAAACAAATTGTCAGTAGGATGTCATTTCCCCCAGAAATACTGGTAAAATGCATTTTGATTAAAGTGTATCTTCTATTAGATAATCTTTCCTACAGATATTTCAACAGAAGTGAAATACTTATCTGAAAGCCTTTTTCAGTAATAGATGTTTTTCCTCAGCAAATCAATGCAAAAGTTAATTGGGGTGGAAGGTGAGTATCTCCAGTGGTTATAAGTACATTTGCATTGCTATCAATCTTTTCCAAGACCAGTGTTAAGAGAGGATGAGCAAGATTTCAGGATGGTACTAATACAATAAAGTCTATTTAATATATAGTAAATACTGCCATCAAGTGGCAAAACAGTTTTAGACAGTAAGGCTGTCAACTAAATTCTTAATAAAAAAAAATGTGAAAAATCTTTCATATGGTAGAAAATTTGCTTGTAAAGAAAAGAGAATTTTCTCTCCACTTTACCAGAGCTTTAAAAATAGACAGTTATAATATTTTAATTAAATCTGGGCAACCTCTAAAATATTTCACTTTTGCCATCAAAAAATCTGGAAGTGCCTTTTCAAAGCTCAATTTAGTTATACATAAATTGATGGGAGATTTTTTTTACTTTTTTAAAATTTGGTTTGGATGTATGATTTTTATTGATAGCTAGAGATGAGAAGCCCTCCAAAACAGATCAGCAACTTAACTGCAGCTTTAAGTCACAAAGAATTCCCTGGAGCATTGACTGATTTGCTGAGGGTCACACATCTTGGCTGTCAGAGGCTGGACTGGAACCAGATCATCCTAACTCCCTGATTGACCCATTATTCTTGAGGCTGCAATGTTTTTCAGGAGACCCATGATCTGAGAGACCAAGGCATAAATTTCTCAGACGATAAACAACAACAACAAAACTCTGAAAGCAAATACTGTTTACTTTTCTTTAGCTAATTTCTGAATCAAATAATTATCATTAAAATGATTATAAACCTATAATTCTGTGCTGCTAAATCATAACACTGAAAAACAATTGCATCATTAAATTATTTAAAGTATTACTTTTTAGACAATGCTCTTTATAATTTTTTCATAAAATATTTCTCACAAACAACCACCATGCTAAAACTGTTATTTCATTTTCTACATGAGAAAAGAGTAACAGAAAATGGTAGGTACCTTGATTCATATTGAAAAGCTCTGAGTCACTTGGAGCGACAAGTTGCCAACCCCCAACTAAGAGCTTGGCCTATTATCCTAGTGATAGATACTTATCCAAGAGCCAACACAATAATTTACAGTGATGACAGTCTCAAAATATGGAAAACAGGGGTAAGAGGAGAGAAGTGAATCTAAGCCATTGCTGAGGAGAAGGGTTCAAAGTGACTGTTACACACACACACACACACACACACACCCCGCCCTCCAGGTTATATAAGGGCAGGGTTGAATAAAAACTATGAACCTTTAAATACTTAGAATATTCTTTAATATTACTGAAGGTGAAATATGCCCTCTGTCAGTAGCGAGTTGGTTAAGAATGATGCAAATGCATTTGTATAAATTCAATTGCAAAGTGATCCTTAAAGAATTTTTTTAAAAAACTTAGATAGCTAGAGGAATATTCAGTTCTTATGGGGGAGCCAAAATAATTTAAAATGACCATACTACCAAAGTTAATTGATAGTTGTAATGCTATAGCAACCAAACTATAAGAGATACTTTACATAACAATATAATAATGATAAAATTCAATTGGATGAACAAAAGATCTACAATCAAGGAAAATAATGAAAAAGATAGCGATCAGGGGGAAATAATCACCTCCATGCCTCAAACTCTAATAAAGTAGCAGTCATCAAAACTATTTTATTGGTTTAAAAATAGAAGTGTAGATCAATGAGAATGACTTGATAAAAGAGAATCAGAAATCATAAAACACTATAACCCAATTGCAGTAAACATAGAACCATAAATTAATTAGGAAGCTCTCCTCTTTGATTAAAAGTAATGTAAAAACTGGAAAGCAGTCTAGCAAATAAATGAATTAACTTAGACCATCATATTCTACAATAAATTCTCATTTGACATTTGACCTGAATATTATGGATCATATTATAAAAAAATTAAAAGAGAGGCAAATCATACATCATTCAAATCTACAAATAAGAGATTATTCTTAATCAAACAAGTGAGAGGTAATTACACAAGACAAAACAGATAACTTATTTCATGAGACTGAAAAGCTTCTGTAGAACCAAAAGAAACCTTTTTTTCAGCCAAAGACAAGGTTTATTAAAGATCCACCACATTAGCCAGACTCTTAAAGAATCTGAGAGTCTGTGAGGTACTGGCTAGATTCTAAGAATCTGAGCAGTGGCTAGATTTTAAGAATTACCTTAATGGAGACAAGATGGACCTTATCTGCAGAAAGACTGTGGGAGGGATCTAGGAGTGGCCAAGTAGTTTGGGGTGACTGGAGGAGGGGTTTAAGGAACTTGAATGGAGTGGCCAGTAAACTGGGAGTCGGGTGAACAGAACTCCTAGGACCTGGACAACAGAGTCTACCTAGGATTAAGTGTGGGAAATGACCAGGGGCCATAGGGAGGGCTAGGCTAGGTTAGGGGTAACAGAATTGGAAGAGTGAGTGTAGCCACAATGAAAGGCTAATAGATGGAATTATGGCCTCAGGCGAACGCCAGATTTGGCTATGTGGGAAAGTCCAGAGTTTTTCCTTTTGGGGGTCTTGATCCCATCCTCATCATTCCCCCCTCAAATAAATGGGACCCAAATTCTTTTGGGGTACAGAGAGAAGGTCTTGGCTTCTGAAACTGCTTCCTGCTGGCAAGGGGCATAGAGCTTTCCCTGCTTCAAGGAGGTCCCAAAGAGGAGGTTGACTGGAACCAAGCACAGGCTGCATCCAGGAAACAATGGGGAGACATTGACTGGTATCCACTCTTTGCTACAAACTGCAGGTGAAATGACCTGTACACAAATCTGACAGAAAAAAAAAAAAAACTGCAGGGCCCAGATGATAGGATAAAACATCCTTAGCTCTGTTTGGATTCAGATAATTCAGTTTTCCAACCATGCAGTATCAAATCCACCTCATAGCCAGACTCAGGAATAGCCACGTGGGTAATATTCCCTTTCAAAGGAATATAATAGGGAAACTGAGCCAGGAGGATTCCATCCCAGACTAAGGCTAAAATTGTTCTTTCAGCTTTTTCCCAGTGCTGACCTCCCACCAGTATCACATTCTGAGTAGCTTGTGGCATTTCTCTCAGGTGGTAGATTGATTATCAATGAATTATGATCTATCAGACAACTCAAAATAAAATCCTACCTCAAACAACATGTTTCATTAATCACAGCTTAGGAAAAACTTTTCCAGGATTTACATCTCAAACTTAAATTTGTCCTGGTGTAAAAAGCCAATCGTTAGAGATTTCTATATACTTGCAAATTCTCAGCAAGCCATACATAACCCAAACAAGCTTTCTGACTAGTTTACACATTAAAACAACAACCAACAATAGCTAAATTATTTCAGCGGTAACCAAATTATGAAAAGTTGCTTGACATAACTGATACAAAAAGTTCACCAATTTGAAACTTGAAACAAACCCATTGCCAATCAGGTGACCTCAGTTTTGTTAAATGCATTTCCAAATTACTTTACACAGAGAATCAACATCTCATCATTAACAGTTAAAACTACAAATTTAAAAGAGTGTGCTTACCCAAGTTGGGAGACTAGCTTCTTTACCTTGAGCAAGATGTGCTGAACCTGAGCGATACTTCTAGGCAAAGGTTGACCTAGGGCCCAAGGCCATTGCCTTGTGGGCCCATGCTGTAGCTGCTGCCCCTCCCCCCTCCTTCCTTTCCCAGGTAGGGGAGGGTGAAATCAAAGGTGAGGGGTAAAGGGTGGAACTCTTTTGTCCTGTGAGAGGGGTTGACAGATACACTCTTGACTCAAGGGAAGGGAGTGGAAGAAAGGAGCGACCAAGATACTTTCAGTTGTTCTAAATTTTCCTTGTAACCTCCATGAAGGAGAATTCAGGAGTGTAGAGGGAAGGGAGTAAGTATGCCTCAGGGAACCAAAAAGCAACTGCAGTTCTCCCCAATTACCTAAAGTGGAGAGAACTGACAGAATTGAGTATATGCTTCTGTGTAGGGAATCCATCCTTGTCCTCTATGCTGCATGCAGAAGGTGTACCCAGGTCCATGGCCTCAAACCAAACCAGTGGACCGAGAGCCTGAGAGCATCAGTCCCAGTGCAAGACAGCCTCATAACTGTCTGCCTGAAAAGCACCTCCAAAGCCTTGGTGCTTGGAGAGCGACCCCAACTGCTGAGCAAGAAGGGGGTCGGAGGGAGAAGGGCTTATACACCTTCCATTTTTGGCTAAAGAAGAACTTGGGGTTAGGTAGTTTCCCTGTATGGGACACCAAAATGTTGAGGTTTAGGGGCTTAGGGGTACTGGGATCCCAATATGATAACATGTGGTTCCTGCCAGAAAAAATTTGACCCAAGCCTTCTTTCAGCCAAAGACAAGGTTTATTAGAAGATCCATCATATTGGGTAGACTCTTAAAGAGTCCAAACATTAGGGAGCTATTGGCTAGATTATAAGAATCTGAGCCTGCAGAACCAAAATTAATGCATAACAGGGGAAGCCATTGAATAGGGAAAAAAATTCTTTGTATCATATTTCTCAGATAAAGGTTTTGCATCCCTGATACATAGGCAAATAACAACTGTCTGTGAGTGTGTGTGTGTGTGTGTGCGTGTGTGTGTGTCCAAAAGCCATTTCCCAATACATAACTGGTCAAAGGGTTTTCAAAAGAATTATGCACACTTTTCAAAAGAATTATAAACTGTTAAAAACATGAAAGAATGTCACACATAACTAATAATTGGAGAAATATAAATCAAAATATCCATGAGGTTTCACATCACAACTTAGCAGATTGGCAATGATAACAAAAAGTGAGAATAGTCAATTTTGAAGGTGTTGTGGGAAGGCAAGCATACTTGCATGCTAATGAATTATTGATATCAGTAAAGCCATTTCAGATGCAATTTTTAATTAAGTACATAAAGTGATTAAAAAGTTCATACTCTTTGACTCAGAGATTTTCAAGGACACTAAAACATTCACAATATCACTTTTGCATAATATCAAATAATTAGAAACAAAGTAGGTGCCCATTGCTTAGGGAATGTCTGAACAAATTTTGGCACATGGTTGTAATGGAATATTAATAAAGACAAGCATGAAAAGACTTACATGATCTGATGCAGAGTAAACAGAACCAAGAAAATAATTTACACATTGACTACAACAATTTAAATTAAAAAAAAATCAAAAGTGAATGTTACAAAATCACAAACTGCAAATATGGCCCCAAAGATGAGAAATGAAAAAAGTTTCATTGCATTCCTTTTTCAAGGTAAAGGGCCATGAATGTGGTATGAGATATTGCATATATTTCAGACATTTTCTAAACATTGATCAGTTTTGTTTTTCTCTTCTTCCTTTTTCTTTTTCTTTAAAAAACTATTATTTGGGAAGTCAATATGGCAGAAGAGAGGAAACAATCCAGCTGAACTCTCCCAATATTCCCTCCAAAAATCTTTAATATAACTGCTTAAATCAAATTTTGGAGTGGCAGAGCCAAGAAAAGATCAGGGTGAGACATTCTTTACAGACTAAAGCAACTTAGGAAGTTAGCAGGAGACATCTGTGACACCAGGACAGAGGCTTGCCCAGAGTGCATGGCAGAGCAGCACCAGTGGTAGGGCTTGGAGGTAGTTGTAACAGTAGCAGCAACAGGTTCAAAGGTTCTCACCTCACAGGCAGTAAGAAGATCAGACAACTAGTCAGATATTACAGAAGACCCTTTGCTGGTCTGGGACTTGTGGCAACACTATTGCCTATACACAGTTCTGGGATAAAGTTCCAGAGTAGAGAGGAGCATTTGTGGTTCATCACAAGGGAGAAGGGGCACTAGTCACAGATACAAGGCAGATAAGAATGCTAGTGTTTAGAGCCACAGGGCAATAGGGAACATGGTCATAGTTCCAGGGCCAAGAGGAATGTTAGTACTTGTGGCTATAGGGAAAGTGGGGAACTGGTCCCATTTGCAGAGACAATATTTGGGGCACCAAGGAAGTAGGGGTCTTTCCTGAAAAAAGGCCAGAGTGAATTCCATGAAAGCAGTAACCCCATCTCTCCACAAGTCACATCACGTTGGAAGAACAAAAAACTTGCAGACCTCCAGAAATAGTTTTCAAAATAGCATCACAAAAAAGCCTTAAGCTTGTAATAGTGCCTTCCCACCCTAGAGTGGACAAAGCCCAATTTTAACATAAAGGTTAAAGTCAAGAAATAGGCTGGGAAAATAAGCAAACAACAAACAATGAACTTGATCCTAAAAAGGTACTATGGTGGCAAGGAAGATCAAGACACAAACTCAGAAGAAGACATCAATGTGAGACAGCCACAAGCAAAGCCTCAAAGAAAAATGCTAATTTGGATACAAGCCCAACAAGAATTTGTGGAAGAATTAAAGAAAGCAATAAGAGAAATAGAGGGAAAAAAAGAGGGAAATGAAAATTATGCAAGGAAATTATTAAAAGAGAATTAACAGCTTGGTAAAAGCAGCAAAAATATTGAAGAAAATAACCTCAAAAATACAGAATTGATCTACTGGTAAAAGAGGCACAAACATTTACTGAAGAAACACAGAATAGGCAAAATGGGCAAAATGGAAAAGGGGGTACAGAAGTTCACTAAAGAAAAGAACTGTAAAAAACAAAATTGGCAAAATGGGAAAAGAAGTACAAAAGTTCACTGAGGAAATAATTCCTTAAAAATTAGAATTGGGCAAGTGGAGTCTAAAGATTCCATGAGACATCAAGAAATGATGAAATAAAATAGTGAAAAAAATAGAATAAAATGTGAAATATTTCATTGGAAAAACAACTGACCTAGAAACTAGAGCAAGTAGAGCTGATTTAAGAATTATTGGGCTGCCTGAAATCCATGATAAAAAAGAACCCAGACATCATATTTCAAGGAACTACAAAGGAAAACAGCCCTGATAATCTATATCCATAGGGTGAAATAGAAATTAAAAGAATCCACTGATCATCACGTGAAAAAAATACCAAAAGGAAACCTCCCAGGAATATTACAGCCAAATTCCAGAGCTTCCAGGTCAAGGAGAAAATACTGCAAGCAAGCAGAAAGAAACAATTCAAATATCATGGAACCACAGTCAGAATCATGCAAGATTTAGTAGCTTCCACCCTAAAGGAGCAGAGGGCTTTGAATATGATATTTGGGAAGGCAAAGGAGCTAGGGTTACAACCAGGAATAACATAGTTATCAAAACTGACTATAATTTTTCAGATAAAAATTGGAGATTTAATGAAAAGGGGGACTTTCAAACATCCCTGATGAAAAGACCAGAGCTGAATAGAAAATTTGACATTCAAACAAAAGACTCAAGACAAAGATAAAAAAAGGTAAACATGAACGAAAAAGTATAAGAGATTTAATAAACTGTTTACATTCCTATATGGGAAGATAATAGAGGTAACTCCTGAGAACTTTAGCATTATTAGAAAAGTTAGAAAGACTCTGGCTAGAGAGAAGACATTGGTGTGAACTAATTATATTGGGATGATTTCCCCCCCCAAAAAAATGAAGAAGTAAGAAAGAGGGATACACGTGAAGGAAAAGGGAGGGGTAGGATGGGGGAATTTCTTTTTCACATAAAAGAGGCACACAAGGAAGAGCTTTTACAATGGAGGGAAAATGGGGAGGAATGAAGGGTAGTACTTGAACCTCACTCTACTCAGAATTGATTCAAAGAGGGAAGGAAAAAAGGATATAGATACACACACTCAATTGGCTATATAAATTTATCTTGCCCAAAAGGGAAATAGGAGTGAAATACATAACAAGAGGGAATGATAAAAAGAAGGGTAGATTAACAGAAACAGTGGTAAGAAGCAAAAAAAAAAAGACTTTTGAGGAGGGACAGAAAAGAAAAACAGAACAAAATGGGAAAGAGGTAAATACATAGTTAACATTCATAACTGTGAATGTGAATGGGATGAGTTCACCCATAAAATGGAAGTAGATAGCAGAATAGATTACAAACTAGAATCCAACAATATGTTCTTTACAAGAGATATGCTTGAAAAAAAAAAACAACAACAAGAGATATACTTGAAACAGAAAGACACATACACAGAGTTAAAATAAAGGGCTGGACCAAAATTTCTTGCTAAAGTAAAAACGGTAGGAGTAGCAATTATGATCTCAGACAAAGCAAAAGCAAAATAGAACTAATTAAAAGAGATAATCAGGGAAACTACATTTTGCTAAAATATTCCATAGACAATAAATTAACATAAAAATTTTATAGCAAGTTTCTCTAGTAAAAGCCTCATTTATCAAATATATAGGAACAAATTCAAATTAATAAAAATAAGAGCAATTCAAAGAATGGTTTACCATTCAGAAAGGGAAAATTTAAGACCAAAAAAGAGATAGAGAACATTACAAAATGCAAAATGGATAATTTTGATTACATAAAATGAAAACGTTTTTTTCACAAAGTAAATGCAACCAAGAGTACAAGGGAAGCAGAAAGTTGGGAAACAATTTTTTATAACCATTTTCTCTGATTAAGGCCTTATTTCTAAAATATATAGAGAACTGAGTCAAATTTATAAGAATACAAGTCATTCCTCAATTGATAAATGGTTAAAGGATATGAACAGGCAGTTTTCAGAGGAAGAAATTAAAGCTAAAAAGTATATGAAAAAATTCTCTAAATCACTATTGATTAGAGAAATGCAAATTAAAACAACTCTGAGGTACCACCTCACATCTGTCAGATTGGCTAATATGACAGAAAAGGAAAATGATAAATGTTGGAGCTGTGGGAAAATTGGAACACTAATGCATTGTTCACGGAGTTTTGAACCGATCCAACTATTCTGGAGAGCAATTTGGAACTATGCTCAAAGGGCTATAAAACTATGCATACCCTTTTATCCAGCTATACCACTACTAGGTCTGCATACCAAAGAGATGATAAAAATGGGAAAAGGACCACATGTACAAAAATATTTATAGCAGCTCTTTTTGTGTTGACCAAGAATTGGAAATTGAGGGGATGTTCATCAATCAGGGAATAGCTGAACATGTGGTATATGAATGTAATGGAACACTATTGTGCTATAGGAAATGCTGAGCAGGTGGATTTCAGAAAAATCTGGAAAGACTTACATGAACTGATGCTCAAAATTCTTTGAGCAGAATGAGGAGAACATCGTACACAGTAACAGCAACATTGTGCAATGATCAACTTTGATAGACTTAGCTCTTCTCAGCAATACCATAATCTAAGACAATTCCAAAAGACTCATGATGGGTAATGCTATCTACATTCAGAGAGAATGTAGATATACATAATCTACATTCAGAGAAAGACCTATAGAGTCTGAATGCAGATCAAAGCATACTATTTTCTCTTTTTTTTGTGGTTTTTCTCTTTTCTTTCTTTCACAATAAGGTTAATGTAGAAATATGTTTAATATGATTTTACCTGTATAGCTTACATCAGATTGCTTCCCATCTTGGGGAGGGGAGGAGGGGGAAAGGGAAAAAGGGAGGGAGAAAAAAATTGGAACTCAAAAATCTTATAAAAGAGAATGTTGAAAGCTATCTTTACATGCAATTAGAAAAAAATATAGCACTATTAAGTGGGAAAAAAATCTTTTAAAAAATGCTCATTAAAATAAAAGCAATTCTCAAATTTATAAAAATAAGAGACACTGATAAATGTCAAATGATATGAAAAGTCAGTATTCAGAAAAATATATCTAAGTTCTTTATGGTCATATGAAAAAATTCTCTAATTCACTAATGATTAGAGAAATGCAAATTAAAAGAAATCTGAAGTATCTCCTAATCCCTATTGGAAATTACAAATGCTGGAAGAGATGAAGGGAAATATATATACTACTGAACAACTGATAGAGTTGATAATTATTCCAACCATTCTGGAGAACAATTTGAAAGTATGCCCAAAGGGCTATAGAACTTTTGCCCTGCAATACCACTACTTGGAATGGACCCCAAAGAGATCAAAGCATAAAGGATAAAGATCTACATGTACAAAAATACATATAGTAGTTCTTTTGTGGTGGCAAGGAATTGGAAATCAAGGAGAAATTGAGGGAATGCCCATCAATTGATGAATGGCTGAACAAGATGTGGCACATGATTGTGATGGAGTACTATTGTGCTACAAGAAATGATAAAGTGGATACTTTCAGCGGAAAAAAGAACATAGGAAAATCTATATGAACTGATGCAAAGGGAAGTGAGCAGAACCAAGAGATCCTTGTGCACAGTAACAGCAATGTTGTAATGATGGCCAACTGTGAGTGAATTAGTTGCTGTGATCAATGCAATGCAATCAAGGCAATTCCAGAAAAAATTATTGGAAAAAAAATACTATCCATCACCAGAGAGAGAAATGATGAACTCTGAGTGCAAATTGAAGTATAATCTTCTCACTTTCTTTATTTTTCTTGCTTTTTTGTGATTTTGCTTACATGGAAATGTTTTGCATTATTTCACAGGTATAATTTATATCATATAACATGCCTTCTCAGTGGGTGTGGGAAAGGCCTGTGAGAGGGCAGGGAATTTTGAAATGTAAATTTTTTAAATGATAAAATAAACAATATTTTATAAACAGTTATTTGTTATATGGCTTCACTTTCCAGTAAGAAGGGGCAAAGAACACTAGGAGAAATTTTGCCTCTGAAAGAAAAGAAAGAAATTGTCTTTGAAATCTATGAACTGAGGAAGCATTCATGACTGAACAAGTGATAGAGAGAACACATAAAACAGAAAATGCTAATTATACAAAATTTTTAAAGTTTTTGCAGAAATATGTAAAACTAGAAGGCAAACAGGTAACAGGAAAAATTCTTTGCAGCCAGTTTCTCTGAAAGTTTCATTTTCTATATATATTAGGAACTGATTCAAATTTATAAGACCGAGCTATCCCCAATGGATAAAAAGTCAAATTAAACAGATAATAGTCAAATATGAACACTTTTAAATGGAAAAAAATCCAAGCTATCAACAATTTAATGAAAAAATACACTATATCACTAATGATTAGAGAAATGAAAATCAAAGCAAATTTGAGGTTCTCACTTCACACCTATCAGAATAGCCAAAATGATAGAAGAAGAAAATGACAAATGTTGCAGAGTCTATGGTAAAATAGGTATACTAGTGGACTATTTTTGGAGCTGTGAATTTGTCCAGACATTCATGAAGGCAATTTGTCACTATGCTCTGATTACAAATCCAGGTATCATTCCATTGAATCACATTTGGTATATAGACAAAATGATATTTTTAGTAATTCCAGTTCTTCAATTAACTAGATTATGAACTTGTACAAATGAATTATCCTATCTAGGTATCATCTGTAAAATGAGAAGAAAATGAAAGACATCATTTAAGGTCCCTTTCAGCTGTAACAGGCTATAAATTTAAGAATCTATTGTGCCAGGGGCACCTAGGTGGTGCAGTGCATAGAGTTCTGGCCTTGGAGTCAACAGGACCTGAGTTCAAATCCGGACTCAGACACTTGACACTTACTAGCTGTGTGACCCTGGGCAAGTCATTTAACCCCAACTGCCTCACTGAAAAGCAAATTCATATATATATATATATATACACACACACACATACACATATATATATACACACACACATATATATGTATATGTGTATATATGTGTATATATGTATGTATATATGTATATATATGTATATATGTGTGTATATATACATATATATGTATGTATATATGTATATATATGTATATATGTGTGTATATATACATATATATGTATGTATATATATAATATATTTATTTATATGTGTGTATATGTATATGTGTGTGTGTGTGTGTATATATATATATGTGTGTGTATATATATATATATATATATATACATATATAAAATGCCTAAATAACATCAATGAATTTGGTCAAATGTCCTACCTCCTGTCTTCTCAAATCCTTCCCCCTACCTTACCCTCATTGTCAATGACCTTTTCTTTCCCCCCTCACATAGTGCTTTCTTTTGTACCTCTTTAAATTCATTTATTTTGAAAGATCCATGAACTTATTAGTGTAGGCACTCCCCCAATGCCTTTTTATCCCATGAGATCCTTTTCCATGTATCCCAGTAAATTCTCCATTGATACTTATGCAAAGTGCTGCTAAAAGTTTTGCTCTAGTTCTTTTTTATTTTGTGTATACTAGTTTATCACTCAGGCTAATCATTTTTTTAACTATTGGAATGTGACTGGCTCACTTTTTTTTTTGGTCATAGATGGTTAGTGATGTCTTTCATGCTACTATGGCAGAAATATATAACATCAATCTTGCTTCAGACTCTTACTACCTGTGCAACCCTGGACAAGTCACATAACCTCAGTTTCCTCATCTGCAAAATATGAATAATAACAGTACTTACTTCTAAAGTTGTTGTGAAAATAACACATTAAAGTGCTTAGAAAATCTTAAAATGCTATGTAAATTCTAGCTATTATTATTACTTCTGATGCTCAAGTCATAATGTGGTCATAAGCTGCAGCCTATGTGCACACACACACACACACACACACACACACACACACACGCATCTTTTCATCACTCTTGACAGATGGCCATGAACTTGATCCAGAAAGGAATTGGGGGAAGAGTGTATACTAGATTGCATTTGAGAAATTGGGCAACATTTCTTTCAACGATCTCACAGTAGTTGTGGCCACAAAAGTCTGTCTTTTTCATTTTAAATATTCTCCCAATTATATTATATAATTGTGAATTCTGGAATCTGATCTCCAAAGAATCAAAATTGCCTGTGTTCCACTGTTTGCCCAAGATATATGTACTGATACACTAAATCAGTGGCTTTCCATGCAACCTATTTTCAAATCTGCACAATCAGTGTTTTGCACTTCAATGCCGTCATCACATAAAGTTGAGAGGAGAGAATAAAGGAGGAGGTGATCATGGTCATGATCGAGTTCCCTCTATTTTATGATATTGAACAGTTCAAGTGGCAGATAACAGAGATAATAAGGTATTATGCATATTATAAATGGTTTGCCGTTTTTGAATTTTGAGTGTATCATTTTGTACCTTGTGCATGATGTGAAATCCTAAGCTTATACCCTGGGTTATTACTTCACGGACAGTAAGCAGTGTAAAACTAGGAATAACCCATTCACAGCTTGTAAAGGAAGTATATAGAAGTGTTTATACTTGTGGAAAATTTTTATTGCACTGTTTGAACCTAGCCCTGTGTAGCTGAGAGACCAGACCGATTGCTTAGTGACCAGATGTTTTTCAATGCTTAACTTTTGACCCCCCAAACCTTTTAGGGATCTGAAGACTGATGCAAGGAATGTTAGGAGTTTCCTCCTCCTATATATCTTTAGTAAACCACATATCTTATCTGGAAACTGTCTCCATATTAGCCATTCAGCCATTGTTTCCTTGTTTCTTTTTAGAACTCTATATAATGTGAAACTTACACATATTAGGGGGAGCAGTTCATCCCTTTTTATCTCTTCCCTCTGCTGGCTGACTTGATAAACTTCTTTCTAAATTATTTCAGTTCTGGTTTTTATTCTCTGCTACAATGATTAATCAACAATTATAGCGCCAGAAGCAGGAACTCGGATGGTTGACACAAGGAACAGGCCCTACCTACATGAGATCAATCAGCACAGCAAGAACCCAGTGAGTAACATGGGGGTTCAGATAGAATATGGTCCTTGTCCTCTTGTTTGAACTCTATATACTGTAGGAGACTGTGAGACACCTTGACCTGGAAAAGTACTCAGGGTAGGGTTAAAACTAGCCTATTGACACTCTTTTTGACAAATTAGTGGTCCTTATAAAGCCAATCTCCCAATAGTCCTGGGGTCAACAGTGCTGTCTGTTCTATTTGGCCATTAATCTTCAGGCACATCTCTGTCTCTCTTTGTCTTTCTGTCTCCCTCTGCCTCCCTCCTTTTCTTTCTCCTCTATATTTCCCTCCACCCTCTTTTGACCATTAGAAATAAACCAAATTTTTGTTCCTTTTTTTTTTTTTTTACCATTTAGCCAATTTTTTTTTTAAGGTGTTATTTCTTCAGTATTTTTTGTGCCTCTTTTACCAAGGTGTTAATTCTCTTTTCATAATTTTCTTGCAACACTCTCATTTCTTTTCCCAGTTTTTTCTCTAACCCTCTTAAAGTCTTCCAGGATTTCTTGTAGGGCTTGTATACAATTAGCATATTTTCTTTGAGGCTTTGCTTGTAGCTGTTTTTACATCAGTGTCTTTTTCTGATTTAGTTATGTCTTGGTCTTCCCTATCACCGTAGCACCTTCTTATTGTCAAGTTATTTTTTATTGTTTGCTCATTTTTAGCTTATTTCTTGATTTTGAACTTTATGTTAAAGTTGGACTCTGTTCACTGGAGGGGAAGGGGAAGGCATGTTTTTGGGTTTTTTTGTTTGTTTGTTTTGTTTTTCTTGCTGCTATTTTTAGAGCTAGTTCTGGGAATCTTAAGATTTCAGTGATTCCAAGGTGGTGTGATCCAGGGAAAGATGTGGTCTCTGCTCTTCTCATCTATACTCTGGTCTTTACCCAGGAAGGGACCCTGTTCCTCTGAAGCCACAAGTGCTAGCGCTTGGTCCTGGAACTGTTACCGAGTCCCTTGCTTTCCTGCTGTCACAAGTGCTAGTGCTCCTCTCAGCCCTAGAACTTCCCTTTTTCCTTTGGGACTTACTAAAAGCTCTCCTCTCCACCTGGAACTACAATCAAGAATTACATATGGGCAATATAGTTGCCAATTATTGCCAGCTGTACCCAGTGCCAGTAAAGTTGTTTGACCTCCATACCATATCTGGGCTGAGAGATCCTGAAGCTGCCACCACTATTGTTGTAGCTGCCTCTAAGGCCTATAGCTGGTGCTGCCACACTGGCCTCCACTCTGGTGTACAGATCTTAGGCTGGAAAAATATCTCACACTGACCTTTTGTTGGTTCTGCTGCTCCAAAATTTGACTTGAGGAATTATTTTAAAGTTATTTAGAAGGGAATGCTGAAAGAGTTCAGCTGGATTTCTGCCTCACCTTTGCCATCTTTGGCTCTGCCCCCCACAATGGTTGAGTTTGAACCTCCATTTAGAATGCCCTAAATGTTGCAAATACCTATCGGGGAAATTTTGCATAGTTTTCCATTAGGAAAGCATCTGAGTACTTCAGGCTCCCCTTTGTATTAAATAGGATCAGGTAATTTTTATCAGGGAAAGTTTGGTTTCTCACCTGAAGGTAAGTCATGTGATTTCCCATCTACCTTGGGTCCCCAGTCCGTATTATGTGAACTCAACGTACATCTGGAGTTCATTTGGGACCAGCTTTTTTTCTGAAGGAGAAAACTAATAAGTTTTCTTTTTTTTCTTTTTGATAGTTTTAGTTTAGTTTTTTCTTCACTTTTCTGAATATCATTGGGTTGGGACAGGCCTTTAAACAAAGCAAGACACCTGATAACCTATCAGAATTTTGTAAAATTATGGAATTTTTATTGAACTGTTTAACCATATATTTGAAGATGAGTGTAATCTCCAGGTCAATGCTCTGTGGTAGGCCTGGACCCTCAAGGAGGACTGTTAATTTTCAGATTGTCCAAGAATTGTGCCACTTGGACTTTTCTGAATCTCTTTAGTTCAATGTACTGGAAGTAGGTACTAGGAATGACAGTGTTAGATCTTGTCAAATTACTGGACAAATATCCAGAATTTGGGCCATGCACAAATGTGACAAAAGTACATGGTTGATTTGGTGGAAATAGCAAGTGTTTAACTAGGGGGTAAGTATGGTGGGAAGAATTTAATTCCCCAATACCCCTTCCCTGCTCAATTATTATAATCACAGAAAGTTGGGGGCAGATAATAGAAGTAATAAAATGTCAAAATGTTAAATGAAGGACAAAAACATACCTACACCTGGTTTTCCCTTTACAAAGTGTGAAAAAGTTTCTGTGATTAAATTGTAAGAAGAGTTTGATATAAACTGGTCTATGATTGGGCACATCCCTGGTGGCCTTTAAAAAAAACTTTCTAACCCTGGCACATTTTGGGCAGAAAGCAACTTTTTGAAGTCTGTCCTCTTTTATTTTAACAATATAGTATTTTCCCAATATGTCCCACCCAATCAGACCCTTCCTTGTAACACAGGGGGAAAAAAAAGTTAAATAAAATCACAGTAAACATACAAATTCACAGTAACAAAGTCTGAAAAATATATACAATATTCCATAGCTTTATTGCTTGCCTTTTTATATTAATGACAGTTTTTATGTTGTTTTTCCCCCAAGTGTTTGATAGTTTTTCCAAGTTCCACTCCATGAAATTCAATGAATTCTGGCATGTTAAAATCTAAATGGGGTAACTTCATCACACAGAATATGGACTTTAAAAAAAAAAAACATTTTTGCTCTGTGTGTTGTTCTCCTTCAAGTTGCAGCCTTATGTTCTCTCAGAATGGTCAAGTCTTTTTCCACCCAGTATTCAGTGAACTAATTTCTCCCTTCACACTTCTGACAAGTTTATGAGGCATTCATAACCAAAGTCTTCTATTATCCTCTATGACATTTTACAAATTAGTTTCTCTTCTAATCTAGTATTAACCTTGGTTATCCTTTCTCTTTATTTGGTAAGAAGATCAAATATTTGCTGACTGAGACAGACATGGATGTTTTAGTCTCCTCATTGTAAATACTAATTCACATCAATTAAATTTCCTGAGTCAAGAGGGTTAGTTTGCATCAACATGCTTTTATCCATTACCCAAATCTTGGCATCAATAACTTGATGTTTAAAGTCCCTTCCACATTCACCACTTCCAGGAGCCAAGGTGGCAGAGTAAGCAGTAAATTGCTGTCACCCTCCCATATTTACCTCCAAAAAGAACCATAAAATAGCACCCCAGAACAAATCCTGGAACAGCGGAGTCAGTGGAAAGAACAGTCTTTTAGCCCAGGAAACTTAGAGGATTGGCAAGAAAGGTCCATCTCAGTAGGGTAAAAGAGAAGCACATTCCAGGACAGAAAGCATCCCAGCAAGTCAGCAGCAAGCTGACCAGCAAATCAGTGGGAGATTCTGAGACCCAGTGTGGTAGAGCAGGCAAACATCAGCACCAGGGCACCCCATATGTCTCAGTATAGACAGGGGAACCAGCAGACTCCAGCTCAGAGAACCACCACATGCTTCAGTGCACCCCCAGGCAGGCAGGCAGGCATCCTCCAGCGGACAAACCTCCATGTGCTACAGTGTTTTAACCTCCAGTTCACTGGTGGTGAATTCAACCTTTTCATTTTTGATAGTGGACTTCAAAAAGTTGCTTTCTGCCTAAAATGTGCCAGGGTTAGAAAGTTTTTTTTAAAGGCCACCAGGGACATGCCCAATCATAGACCAGCTTATATCAAATTCTTCTTACAATTTAATCACAGAAACTTTTTCACACTTTGTAAAGGGAAAACCAAAATACCAATGCAAAATTTACAGTACAGCCCTGGAGAAATGCAGAAAAAACTACCTGGCCCCAGCACATTCCAGTCACCATGTCTAGGACCCCAACTCAGCACCAGGAAAACTGCCAGGCCCCTACAGCCTCCAGCTGCCAGCACCTGAGGCCCCAGCACGCAAAGGCAGTGTCCAGGCCCCTGGACCCAGTATATGAAGCCTGGGACCATGCCCCCAGTGCTCCAGCAAGAAAGTTCAACTTCAAAAGTCAGGAAACAGACAAAAATATGAGAAAAAAGCAAAAACAAACATTGACGAAAGACAATTACTATAGTGACAGGGAAGATCAAAACACAAACTCGGAAGACGACAACATTCTCAATATACCTGCATCTGAAACCTCAAAGTGGAATATGAATTGGTCCCAAGCACAAAAAGCCTTCTTGGAAGACCTCAAGAAGGATTTAAAAAGTCAAATAAGAAAAGTAGAAGAGAAATTGGGAAAAGAAATGAGAGGTATGAAAGAGAGAGTCATCAACTTGGAAAAGGAAGGACAAAAATTGACAGAAAAAAAATCCCTTAAAAAATACAACTGGTCAAATGGAAAAAAAAAAAATACACTGAAGAAAACAACTCTTTAAAAAGTACAATTGGCCAAATGGAAAAGGAAGTACAAAAGCTAAGTGAAGAAAATAATTCCTTAAAATTAGAATTGGGAAATAGACAGCAAAACCATACTAGTGGGGGACTCAACTTTCCCCTCTTAGAACTAAGTAAATCTAACTACAAAACAAACAAGAAAGAAATTAAGCAGGTGAATAGAATTTTAGAAAAGTTAGATATGGTAGACTTCTGGAGAAAAATGAATGGGGATAGAAAGGAATATATCTTTTTTCAATGGTACAAGGCACCTATACAAAAATTGACTACATCTTAGGGCATAAAAATCTCATAATACAATGCAGAAAGGCAGAAATATTAAATGTATCCTTTTCAGATCATGATGCAATAAAAATTACATGTAATAAGGGGCCATGAAAAGAGAGACAAAAGATTAATTGGAAACTAAATAATCTAATCCTAAAGAATGAGTGAGTCAAACAATAAATCATAGAAATAATCAATAACTTCACCCAAGAGAACAACAATAATGAGACAATATACCAAAACTTATGGGATGTAGCCAAAGTAGTTCTTAGGGGAAATTTTTATATTGCTAAATGCTTACATGAATAAAACAGAGAAAGAGGAGATCAATGAATTGAGAATGCAACAAAAAAAGCTAGAAAATAAACAAATTAAAAATCCCCAATTAAATGCCAAATTAAAAATTCTGAAAATCAAAGGAGAGATTAGTAAAATTGAAATTAAGAAAACTGTTGAACTAATAAATAAAACTAAGAGTTGGTTTTATGAAAAAAACAATAAAATAGATAAACCTTTCATTAATTTGTTTAAAAAAAAGAAAGAAAACCAAATTAAAAGTATCAAAAATAAAAAGGTTGAATTCACCACCAATGAACTGGAGGTTAAAACAATAATTAGGAGCTATTTTGCCCAACTGTATGCCAATACAGTCTAAGTGAAATGGATGAACATTTACAAAAATATAAATTGTCCAGAAAACAGAAGAGGAAATAAAATACTTAAATAACCCCATTTCAGAAAAAGAAATTGAACATCAATGAACTCCCTAAGAAAAAATCTCCAGGACCAGATGCATTTACAAGTGAATTCTACCAAACATTTAAAGAACAATTAATTCTAATCTGATATAAACTATCTGGAAAAATAGTTGAAGGAGTCCTACTAAAATTTCCTTTATCAAACAAATATGGTACTCATACATAAACTGTGAAGATCCAAAACAGAGAAAAAAATTATAGACCAATTTCCCTAAAGAGTATAGATGCAAAAATTTTAAATAAAATATTAGCAAAGAGATTATAGAAACTTATCACGAAGATAATACACTATGACCAGGAGGATTTATACCAGGAATGTAGGGCTGGTTCAATATTAGCAAAACTATCAGGATAATTGACCACATCAATAACAAAATTAAAAGAAATCATATGATTATCTCAATTGATACAGAAAAAACTTTTGACAAAATGCAACGTCCATTCCAATTGAAAAAAAAAACACTAGCAAGCATAGGAATAAATTAAGTTTTCCTTAAAATGATGAGTAACATCTATCTAAAACCATCAGCAAGCATTGTGTGTAATGGGGGTAAGCTAGAAGCATTTCCAACAAGATTGGGGGTGAAACAAGCATGCCCATTATCCCCACTGTTACTCAATATTGTACTAGAAATTTTAGCTTTAGCAATAAGAGAAGAAAGAGAAATTGAAGGAATTAGATTAGGCTATGAAGAAACAAAGCTATCACTTCTTGCAGATGATATGATAGTATACTTATAGAATCCTATAGAATCAACTAAAAAACTACTTGAAATAATTAACAACTTTAGCAAAGCTGCAAGATATAAAATAAACCCACATAAATCATTGGCATTTCTATATATTACTAACAAAGCCCAACAGCAAGAGATAGAAAGAGAAATTCCATTTAAAGGTATTGTAGATCTTGTAAAATATTTGGGAGTCTACCTGCCAAGACAAACCCAGGAACTATATGAACACAATTATAAAGCACTTTTCATGCAAATAAAGTCAGATCTAAATAATTGGGGAAATATCAGTTGCTCATGGGTACATTGAGCTAATATAATAAAAATTACATTCCTACCTAAATGTATTTACTTATTCAGTGCTATACTAATCAAACTACCAAAAATATTTTATAAAACTAGAAAAAAATAATAACAAAATTCATCTGGAAGAACAAAAGGTCAAGAATATCAAGGAAATTAATGAAAAGAAATGCAAGGGAAGTTGGCCTAGTCATATCAGATCTAAAACTCAGCAATCATCAAAACTTCTTGGTACTGGCTAAGAAATAGAGTGGTGGATCAGTGGAATAGGTTAGGTACACAAGACACAGTAGTCAGTGACTACAGTATTATACTATTTGATAAACTCAAAGACTACAGTTTCTGGGATAAGAATTCACTATTTGACAAAAACTGCTGGGAAAACTGGAGAACAGTGGGGCAGAAACTAGGTATAAACCAATATCTTACACCATATAGCAAGATAAGGTAAAAATGAGTACGTTTTACACATAAAGGGTGATACTGTAAGCAAATAAGAAGAGCCAGGTTTTCCTGTCAGATCTATAGAGAAGGGAAAAATTTATGACCAAATAAGAGATAGAGACCATTATGAAATGCAAAATGGGTAATTTTGATTATATTAAATTAAAATAGTTTTGCACAAACAAAGCCAATGCAACCAAAATTAGAAGGGAAGCAGAAAGCTGGGAAACAATTTTTACAATCAGTGTCTCTGATAAAGTCCTCATTTCTAAAATTTATAGAGAACTGAATCAAATTTGTAAGAATGCAAGTCATTCCCCAACTGATAAATGGTCAAAGGATTTGAACACTTTTCAGTTTTCAGATGAAGAAATTAAAACTTTCTGTGGTCATATGAAAAAATGCTCTAAATCACTATTGATTAGAGAAATGCAAATTGATTAGAGAAAAGCACTATTTATTAGAGAAACATGTGAGGTATCATCTCACATATATTAGATTGGCTAATATGACAAAAAAGGAAAATGATAAAAATTCCTTTTTTTTTGTTTTTTTCTTCTTTGTGATTTTTCCCTTTTGTTCTAATTCTTCTTTCACAACATCATTAATGTGGAAACATGTTTAATATGATTGTACACATATAGCCTATATCAGATTGCATGCCATCCTAGGGTGGGAAAAGAGAGTGAGGGGAAGAAATGTGGAACCCAAAATCTTATAAAAATGAATGTTGAAAACTAAAAATACATAAATAGATAAATAAATAAATTTTAAAAAATAAAATAAAGTCCCTTCCAGCTATAATTCCTTTTGCAAAAGGGGTAATCAACTTCCCCTACCCCTCACAGGTATCTTGATCAGCTGCAGTTAGAATATACCCCATGGAACACTCTTGGAATAAGGACCCTTTATTTTGGACTTCTCTGAGGGGATAGGAAGAAGCATATGTTCTGAGTAAAGATTTGGCACTTTGGGAAAATACAGCAAGCCTTGGGTAATCTGTGGTCTGTTGGATTGCTGTTGAAAGGGCCAAAGGACTAAATGTTTCATGACTGAGCCAGTGCAGGGGACACACCAGAGAGAACAAAGAAAATGCATCATGAGAAGAAGCCCAACTTTAGGCATGAACATGTGTTATATCCAGAGGCAGTCAGGAATTAGGATTCTCTTGATTTCCCCATATGACTTTTCAGTATGGTTCCAAAGTATTAGCCTAAAAAAAAGTCTTCTTTCTAAATTTTCTATCTTTATGGATTGCACATTTCCTGGGATAGTGTTGGCAATTCCAGATTTTGTTTGAAA
Source organism: Vombatus ursinus (assembly GCF_900497805.2). Lineage (NCBI taxonomy): Eukaryota > Metazoa > Chordata > Mammalia > Diprotodontia > Vombatidae > Vombatus > Vombatus ursinus. The sequence continues at coordinate 9,989,990 of NW_020954570.1, read as the reverse complement.
AGGACTTCCCTTGTAGGATATGAATTAAATTGAAAAATAGAAATCATTTAAGTATTTACAACAGGATAAATACCTAAATATTCAAGAACAAGATTCATCCTAAACTATTGTATAGATAGTATAAATAGTTTACTGTTGGATATATTCTTACTAGTCTGATTCAGAAGCTAAAATGGTTTGGTTGTCACACTTTGTCTCTCTTCTCAGTCTTTAGAATCAATGGACTTTGGTTTTAGAATTATCATTGGGTCAGTAAACATTTATTAAGTGCCTAACTATGTTCTAAGAGTTATTTCTTCTTCTAAATTTTCTGAGAGGCTATGTGCTTGCTCAAGACAGTCTTAGAGAGAGGGTTTCTGGAACCATACAGAATGGATTTCATTTCCTGTAAGTCCTTTCTCTGTGCTTGGTAAAGACATCAAGTATTTTCTGCCTGAGACAGATTAGTATTTTTAGTCTCCTAAGTAAATAGTCTTCTAAGTAAGTCAGAAAATGACTTACTTAAAAAATAGATTTAGGGGCTATGCTTTGACCCACTCTTCCTCCAAGTTCTTGTGTATCTACCTACCATTAACAGCTTGAGAACTTTCAGTTGGTTAAACTAACAACATAACAACAAGGAAGTAGCTGGTGGTTGAGTGGATAGAGCATTGGACCTGGAGTAAGGAAGGGCTGAGTTCAAATCCAGCCTCTGATACTTCCTAGCTGCATGACCCTGAGCAAGTCACTTAACCTCTGATTGCCTCCATCCACAAAATGGATCCATGGAGAAGGAAATGGCAAACCACTCCAGTATCTTTGCCAAGAAAACCCCAAGTGGAGTCATGACATGACTGAAATGTTTGAAATGACTGAACAAATATAAGCTAACAACATAAAGGGTCATAGAAAAGACCATCTTTTACAAATAAACAAATAAAACATAAGAAAAAGGACTTGAGAGACCAATGTTAATAAAATAATCAAAATTTAACTTCTCTATCTGGCTCATAATGGCACAAAAAAATCAACAAAGGAACAGGAAGGGGCACCAAAAAAAGCCAGCACAAACACAAATAAAAGTGGAAGTCAATGAAGGAAGGTAAAGAGTCACAAGAGGAAAGCCAGTGCATGCTAAAAAACAAAATGAGAAACCAAGAAAGAAGAAAGGAGGCACACCTGATAAACTGGTGAAAACTTTTGCAAACAGAAATTAAGCCTTTCAGTGCTGAGTGAGTGGGGAGTCATAAGCCAATGGGAACTCCAATAATCAAAGAACTGAAGCCCAATCCTGGCCCCGTTCTGTCAGAATAGATATTGGAGAGAGAACTAATATACAACTAGGTATCTACTATAAGTATCTACTAAGTATCTACATAAAGGAAAGAAAATCTTGGAATATGATAATACAAATGGCAAAAGATAAAGGTTTAAAACCGGGAATAACTAGCATGCAAAGCAGAGTATAAGCCTACAAGGGAGAAAGCAAACCTTTAATAAAATAGATCACTTTCAAGAATTCCTGACCAGAAACTTTGAAATTCAAATACAGGAGCAAAGAGAAACCTGATAGGGCTAAATGTAAAAGCTAGACTGCTTACATTCCAATAAGTAGAAAGGGTAGTGTTCCTTCAGTATTCTAATCACTTCAAGGGTCACATAGGGAGTTTAATAAGAAATATATCAGGAATTGGTTGAGTTTTTATTCCACTTTAATGATTTTAAGTGAAGAAATAAAGGTAAGGTGAAAAGAATACACTAGGAAAGATATGAAGATTAAGAAGGAGAAACTTAACTATTTCACAAAAATGAAGTAAATAAAAAGACTACAAGCCTGTTAGAAGGGGCAAGAGGAACAAAAATCTCAAAAACTTCACTCTTATGAACTGGACAAAGGAGGAATCAGTTCACAAACACACTCACATAGAAAGAGTTCAGTGTAGGAATACTTTAAATTCAACAGGGAAACAGATGGGCAGAGTGATTGGTTAAAAAGGGAGTGCATTGTTAGGGAAGGAATACCAGGTAGGTCCCACTCAGTGCTAATAATGAGGATAATGAATCTCATGAAGAAGTCATGTTATTTAAATAAGCACTGTTCATAGTAATAATTTTACATAAAATATGGTCATTGGTTGCAGCCCAATGGAAATATGCAATGAAATTTTAAAAATAAGTTTATAATCCATTTGTTAACAAAATATAACAGCAAAGGATAAGAAAAATTAATTTCTGATTCAAGATTATCAGAAATCAATAAGAGAAGTTATAGAAAGCAAAATTTTAAAAATCACTAAATATCATATTTAAAGACAAGTGTACACTGATGATATAATAAAAATATTGTTATTGTCATTTAAAATTTTTAAGCAGCTAGACGGGCTCCTTTAAATCTTCATATATATGCTGGTAGGTGCTACAAGCTTTAGCCACATCTCATGAATTTAAAAACAACTTTGGCTGACTAAGTCATTTTGACTATTATAAATACCCAAATTAACTATAAAGGACATATGAAAGAAGACACTATCTGCATCCAGAGAAAGAACTGAGAAATATTTATAGAATGATTTTATATGTGTGTGTGTATGTATATACATACATACATACATATTTGTGTCTACAGGTAGCCGTCTCTAAAAAGAAAAAAAAATAAACTTAAATGATAATTTTATTACATATTTGAAAGGATCAGCAAGTTGTACATAATAGATTTGCAGTTTAATTTACAATCATCTTTTTTTAAATTTTACTATGTTATGGAAATGCTTATTTTATTCTATAAATTAAAAATAGAATAAACAAAATGTTTAAAAAAGAAAAAATGCAAGCTCACATTCTAATGCAATGAATTAAGGGTAATTAAATGGCCTGGGGCATTCTCTTAAATCAATAATGCTTTAAACATGGTATTGGTGCCCTTTAAAACAGCTTTAGTCACCTGTGCTTTCTTATTTGACTGTCACCTGGAAGCAGTCAATCAATAAGGATTTATTAAATGCCTACTATGCAGCAAGCACTGTGCTTAGCACTGGGAATACAAAGAGAGGCAAAAGAGCCCTTGTCCTCAAGGAACTCATAGTTTGATGAGATAGAAAACATGGAAGCAACTATGTACAAAAAAAGCTATGTACAAGATAAATAGAAAATAGTTAACAGAGGGAAAGTGCTAGAATCAAGAGGGATTGGGAAATGACGCCAGTAGATGCTGATATTTTAGCTGGGACTTGAAGAAAACCAGAGAAATCAGGAAATGGAGATGAGGAGGGAAAGTATTTCAGGCATAGCAGGCAGTCAGTGAAAATGCACAGATCTGAGAGATGGAGTATCTTGGAAAAGACCACAAAAAGGAGGTCAATGTCACTGAATCAGAAATGACAATGGGTGGAGATAGAATAAAGATATAAAGTGTAAGAAGACTAGAAAGGTAGGGGAAGGTTAGGTTATGAAGACCTTCAAATGTCAAACAGATGATTTTATATTTGTTCCTGGAAGTGAAAGGGAGCCACTGGTACTTACTGAGTGGGTGAGGGGGAGAGATGGTTGAACCTGTGCTTTAAGAAAATCATTTTAGTGACTGAATGGAGGAAGGACTGGAGATGAGGCAAACAGACCAACCAAGTAGCTATTGCAATAGTCTACACAGGAGGAGATGAGAGCTTGCACTAGGATGTTAGTGTCAGAGTCGCTAAGGAAGTGTATTCAAGAGATGTTGCAAAGGTGTTATTGACAGGCCTTGGCAACAGATTGGATATAGGGTATAAGAGATAGTACGGAGTTGATAATGATACCTGCTTGCAAGCCTGTGATGCTAGGAAAATGGTGGTTCTTTTGATAGTGATACAAAATTTAGGGAGGGGGAAGAGTTTGAGGGGAAAAAATGATTTCAGCTTTGGAGACATTGAGTTCAAGATATCATCTAGAGGACATCAAGTTTGAGATATATGAAAGGCAATTGAGAGGGAGGAAATAAACAGTCATTTACTCTCAGTCATTTAAAGCTAAAAGATTTATAAATATCCCATTTCATTCTCCCAACACCCCTGGGAAATATCTCTCATTTTACATCTGAGAAAACTGAGACAGACAGGTCAAATGACTTGCCCACGGTCACACAGCTAGTACCTAAGGCCAGATTTTAACTCAAGTCAGAACTTCTGACTCCAGACGCAGGGTTCTATTCACTTTACCATCTAAGTGCCTTACTAGACCCAGCAAAGGAGACTGAGAAGTGGTCAATAGGTAGAGAAAGAACCAAGACAGGCTAGAGCCAAGATGGTGGAGTAAAAGCAGTGACTTCCTTGACCTCTCCCCCAAACACCTCCAAAGACCTGTAAACAATGGCTCTAAACAAATTCTAGACTACCATAACCCACAAAAAGGCAGAGTGAAACAAATTTCCAGTCCAAGACAACCTGGATGGATGATTAGAAAGGTCTATCATGCCTCGCTGGGAAAGGAATGCAGTTTGGCATAGGTGTACAGGCAAAATAGGCCTCAGTAAACCTCTGAGCAGGCCTCAGAGGACTGAATCATAGGCAGCTGTAGTAGTTTCCAGACTTCCCAAACCACAATGCCAAAAACAACTTAGAAGGTCAATAGGAAAGGTCTGTGACTGTGGTGAGAGAGAAGCTTGGTCCTAGTCCCCAGTCCCGGCACTGCCCCAGAGTGACAGCTGCTTACAAAGCTCTTGGCCCACAGACTGAGGGGGAATTGAGTGGCTGATCAGAGGGGGATTGCAAGAATCTCTTTGCTTGTACTGAGGCAGGAATCTCTTGCTTTGCCTGAGCTTGGATCTGGGTCACAGTTCTGGGTGGCAGTCCTGGGATAGGAGGAGTGCTGGCATGGAGTAGTTTGTGGTGGCAGTGGAGAGGAAATCCTCCTCACAGTTCCAAGGCAGAAAAGAGTGCTTGTGGTCACTCATAGACCACAGCACAGGCCAGGAAAGGGTTAAACACCTCACTCTTGATTATACTACCTTTCAAGAACAGAAAATTTACAGGTCCCCAGAAGTATCTCTGAAAACAGCTGCACAAAATCCCTAAAGCTTGGGACAGTACATTCTCCATACTGGAGGCAGACCCCTACCTTAGCAAAGAGTTTAAAATTCAAGTAATTGGCTGGGATCATAAGCAAACAAAGGCACAAAAAAGTCAGGCCATAGAATCTTTCTTTGGTGACAAAGAAGATCAAAACATACAAACAGAAGAAGACAAAGTCAAAGCTCCTATATCCAAAGCCAGAAAAATATGAATTGGTCCCAGGCCATGGAAGAGCTCAAAAAGGATTTTGAGAGGCAAGTGAGAGAAGTAGAGGAAAAACTGGGAAGAGAAATGAGAGCGATGCAAGAAAATCATGAAAAACAAGTCAGCAGCTTACTAAAGGAGACCCCAAAAAAATGCTGAAGAAAATAACACCTTAAAAATAGCCTAACTCAAATGGCAAAAGAGGTCCAAAAAACCAACGAGGAAAAGAATGCCTTAAAAAGCAGAATTGGCCAAATGGAAAAGGAAGTCCAAAAGCTCACTGAAGAAAATACTTCCTTAAAAATTAGAATGGAGCAAATGGAAGCTAGTGACTTTATGAGAAATCAAGACATGCCAAAAGAATGAAAAAATAGAAGACAATGTGAAATATCTCATTGGAAAAACAACTGACCTGGAAAATAGATCCAGGAGAGATAATTTAAAAATTATTGGAGTACTTGATAGCCATGATCAGAAATAAAAAAGAGCCTAGACATCATCTTTCAAGAGATTATCAAGGAAAACTGCTCTGATATTCTAGAACCAGAGGGTAAAATAAAAATTGAAAGAATCCACTGATCACCTCCTGAAAGAGATCCCCAAAGGAAAACTCCTAGGAATATTGTGGCCAAAGAAGGAGGAGAAAGAGGAGGAGGAGAAGGAGGAGAAGAAAAAGAACCTGATCATAGAAGTTACTATGTTGACAGGGAAGATCAAAACATCAAAACACAAACTCAGAAGAAGATAACAAAGTCAAAACTTCTACATCTGAATCCTCAAAGAAAAAGGTAAATTGGTTTCAGGCTCATAAAATGTTGTTGGAAGAGCTCAAAAGGTAATTTAAAAATCAAATAATAAAGGTAAAGGAAAAATTGGGGGAAAAATGACAGTGATGCAAGAAAAACATGACAAAAGAGTAAACAGCATGGTAAAAGAGGCACAAAAAAAACTTAAGAAAATAACACCTTAAAAAACAGAATAGAGGCACCTCGGTGGCACAGTGGATAGAGCACCAGCCCTGGAGTCAGGAAGACTTGAGTTCAAATCCAGTCTCAGACCAGACACTTGACACTTAGTAGCTGTGTGACCCTGGGCAAGTGACTTAACCCTAGCCAAAAAAACAAAAAAATAAAACAAAAACAAAAACCTGGAATAGGCCAAATGGTAAAAGGGGAACAAAAATACAATGAAGACAACAACACTTTAGAAAGCAGAATTGGCCAGATTAAAAAAAAGAGGTACAAAATCTCACTAAAGAAAATCACACCTTAAAATTTAGATTTGGGCCGGTGGATTCTAATGACTCCATGAGGCATCAAGAAATAATAAAACAAAATCAAAAGAATGGAAAAATAGAAGAAAATGTAAAATATCTCATTGGAAAAACAACTGACCTGGAAAATAGAGCCAAGAGACATCATTTAAAAATTATTGGACTACCTGAACGCCAAGACAAATGAAAAAGGAGCTTAGACATCATATTTCAAGAAATTACCAAGGAAAGCAGCCCTGATATTCTAAAACCTGAGGGGAAAAAATAGAAATTGAAAGAATCCACTGATCACTTCCTGAAAAAGATCCTAAAATGAAAACTCCTAGGAATATTATAGCCAAATTCCAGAGCTCCTAAGTCATGGAGAAAATATTGCAAGTATCCAGAAAGAAACAATTAAAATATCGTGGAGCTGCAATCAGGATAACACAAGATTAGCAGCTTCTACATTAACGGATTGGAAGGCTTGGAATATGAAATTCCAGAGGGCAAAGAAGCTAGGATTACAACCATGAATCACCTACAAGCCATCCATCTCCAGAGAAAGAATTCATAGAGTCTGAAGACAGACTGAAGCACACTTTTTTTTAACTTTATTTTTCTCGAGTTTGATTGCTTTTGGTCTGTGTTTTCTTTCACAACGTGACTAATATGGAAATATGTTTTACATGACTGCACATGTATAACTTCTATCAAATGGAAAAGTTAATGCAGTTTTGCTTTTTTTTACTTTACCTGATTGTTTTATAATATTCTATGTGATAGATTCAGGCATTTTGACATTATATTTTAAAATTACTTTATCTCATTCATAATATTCAACTACACCACATTTTTTCTAGTGTAATAACAAGCCTCTTCTTTTTGCAATGGTCAGTATTCCTATGTGGAATATTCTTCATTTTGGCCATTTTAGTTGTTCTCTTTCCAAAAATTACCAAAACTGTTGATAATATGATACACAGCAGGATATTTCATCCACACTCAATAATCACAGTGCCATATTAACACCCTTGAATATCTCCCTTGTATTAATTGAATTTTAACTTGAATTAAATATGACCTGGTATCATTTTAGGTGGTGCAGGAGACAGACTGCCAGGCCTGGAGTCAGGGAGATTCATCTTTGTGAGTTCATATCTGACCTCAGGCACTTATTAGCTGAGTAACCCTGGGAAATCCACTTAATCCTGTTTGCCTTAGTTTCCTCAAATGTAAAATGAGCTAGAGAAGGAAATGGTAAAAATACTCCAGTGTCTTTGTCAATAAAATGCCAAATAAGGTTATGAGGAGTTAAACACAACTAAAAACAACTGAACATAAACAATATATCATTTCAAAATAAGCAATAAATCAAATTTTACATTAATAACAACCTAGTTACAGTCAAACTAAATGTCACCTTCAGAAGATGAATCATCTTCTGAATTAAAAATGGAGACATGAAGTGTAAAATTTAGAGATTACCATGTAGGTTTTTTGAAGTGATGAAGGACAGAGGAGTATAAACAGGCCTTTTCTGTCACTTTCATTGAAAAGAGAAGTCTGTGAAAAGAGGAGGGAAAATTATGAAGTTTAATCTGGGGTGAAGGGTAGAAGAGGTAAAGTACAATTAACAATTCATGAACATGAATAATATAAACACACTAATAAAATGGATTAGAATGAGGAATCTTCTGAAGCTTACAGATTTAGACATAGTTAAATTGCTGGAACTGAGTTTATCATGTATCAAACAAAATCTAATAATAAAACAGATGAAAATCTTGATCTCAGAGAAAGCAATAGTAATAACAAATGTTAAAAGAGATTAAAAAGACAAGTTAAATTATGCTTAAGAAAATAGATAAGTAAATAATAACAATATTTAATACATATGCATAGAAAGGCATCTAAGTACTATGGAAATTTTCATCAAGTTACATAAAGAAAGAATTAGGAAAACTATAATAGTTGGGGAACTCAACATTATCTTTTAGATGTAGACAAATAACAAAAAGATAAATAAGAAAGAAGTCAAGGACTGATTAGGAGTTTAGGAAAGTTAGCTATCCTCTCTGGTGACAATTTACTAAGAATAGGAACACACAAATTTCATAGCTGACCATGGGACCTAATAAAAATTGAACATATCCTATGTTATATAAGTCTCATAAATAAATTTTAAAATTCAGAAATATGGAAAACATTCCCCAGTAACTAGAATACAACGAAGTGCATTTGAAGAAATTATTCAAAATTAAGTGGCCACTAAATGCTGTAATCATAAAGAATTGTAGAGTGAAAGAACAAATATTAAAGAAAATTATGAAACAATACATCAAAACTTTTGAGATGTAGCCAATGCAGTCTCCATGAAGAAATTTGTGTCTTCCAATACTTTCATTGATGAAAGAACAAATGATGAATTAGGTGTACAAATAAAAATCCTGAAGAGCAAGAAATTAAAAAACCCAAACAAAATAGAAAAGTAGATATTCTAAAAAATCAAAGAAAAATTAAAAACAAACACAAATACATTGAGTTGGTAAATAAAAATAGGAGCTGAATTTCTAAAAATGTGCAAAATAGGCTGTCTTATTTTTAAAAAAAAGGAAAGGAAAATCAAATTACTAATGTAAAAAATAGAAAAATAGAGATCACAAAAAAATAAAGAGGAGGGGCAGCTAGTTGGCACAGTGGCACTGTGCCCTGGAGTCAGGAGGATCTGAGTTCAAATCTGGTCTCAGACCAGACACTTGACACTTATGAGTTGTGTGAAAGAAAGAAAGAAAGAAAGAAAGAAAGAAAGAAAGAAAGAAAGAAAGAGGAAATGAAGAAAATTATTAGATACCACTGCCTGCAATTATATGCCAAGAAATCTAATAATTTAAATGAAATTGATCTGTAATTCTAAAAACATAAAATATCAAAATGAACAGAAAGGTAGATAATTAATCACCCAAATCAGAAAAAGAGATTGAACAAACCACTGGGGAAAAAAACTACAAAATATTTTCCAGGACCACATTGATTTATAAAAGAATACTCATCTAACATTCAAAGAAAATTCCAATACTACATAAATTTTCTGCTAAGATAATGAAAGGATGAGTAAAATAATCATCTATGAGTTTTTTAAATAGTCCTGATACCTAAACTAAGGAGAGATAAAATGAAAAAGAAAACTATATACCCTTATCACTAATGGATATCATTGCAAACATACTGAATAAAATATTACTGAAGAGGCTATAAAGTTCTAAAAAGTTCATGTATTACGACCATGTGGAATTTTTGCTAGGAATGCAGCGTTGATTAAATATTAGAAAAATATTTACATAACAGACCATATTAATAAGTAAAACTATGAAAATTATCATGTAAATATATTAATAGATGGAAGGAAAAAAGACTGGACAAAATAGAACACCCTTCTAAATAAAGAAGACAGAAAAATCAGAACAAATGCAAAGTTTCTTATAGAATAAATAATATCTTCATAACACCAATAGCTTACATTTTCTGTGATTGAGAAACAGTAGAAGGCCTTTCCAGTAAGATGTAGAAAAGAAAAAAAAAAGTTGAGGGAATAAACATAAGAAAGAAAAAATAAGCATATTAGGGTTTTTTGTAGATAATGTGATAAAATGCTAGAAAGTCAATAAAAATTAATCTGAATCAGTCAACAAACAATAACTTAGCACAATCATCTCATTTATCATTTACATAACACTTTAACATTTGTAAAGTATATATATATGTATATATACATATATATGTGTGTATATATATATATATATATAATCTCATTTGATCCTCAAAATAACCTTGTAAGGTAGGTGTTATTATTACTTCAATTTTACCAATAAGCTAATTGAGGTTGAAAGTGGTTAAAGAACTTTCCCAGTTTCATAGTAACCTAAGTGTATATGGCAGAATTTGAATTCAGAACTTTAAAATAAAGTCTAGCACTCTAACCACTATACTACTGAGCTGCCTAAGTACTTATGATGTGACAGACATCCTAGCAAGGACTGATAAAAAAAAAAAAGCAAGAAGTCACACCTGTCCTCAAGGATCTTACATTCAAATGGAAGATATCAAATATACATAAATAAATAAATAAATAAAATAAATGAAGGTTTGCCCCAAGGAGAAAGCACTGGCTAGCATGTAGTCTGAAGAGAGGGTGTTAGTGGACAGAAAAGGTGACCTGGGAAATGTCTTTTCAAGAGTTTGTGCTTCATCTATTTATCAAAGGATACCAGGGATTGAAAGCATTCCCAGGACAGAGAACAGTCAATAGAAAAGCATGGGAAATGAAATGTCACATGTGAAACAAATAATAACTTAAATAAAGTAGAAAAATATAAAACAAACTCAAGATCATAAGCTTTACTTTATATTGTCAACAAAATCCAAAAGGACCCAGAAACCTATTCAAAGTAATTACAGAATATATCAAATATCTGGGAATCCATCTACCAAAATACACATGGGAACTAAAATACAATTACAAATCACTTTTTTTTTGCCAAAATAGATAACTAAATAATTGAAGAAATTCTAATTGTTATTGATTGTGCTATTCCAATAAAATAAAAATGGCAATACTACTTTATAGTCAGTGTCATACCAATAAAAATGTCAAAGTGTTACTTTATAGAACCAGAAAAATAATAAAATTAATCTGGAGGGATAATGTCCCAATGAAAATTAATTTTAAAAAATAATTAAAAGGATTCTACCACTGAAGGACCAGATCTCAAACAATAATAAAAAGCAGTATCATAAAATCACAGAATTTGAGAAGAGGTCTCAGTAAACATGAAATCCAACTGAAACAATAAAGGAATTTCTACTATTTAATGACTAAAATATAATTATCCAATCAGTACTTGGAGACCTCTCTGAAAGGGAAACCCTCCACATCTTGAGGTATCCTTTATCATTTTTGTTATTCAAAAAAAATTCTTTGAGAAGCAGAACCAAGATGACAAAATAAAGGCAGAGATTCACCTAAGTTCCCCCAAATTCTCTTCCCAACAACTTTAAAATAATGCCTCAAAATGAATTCTGGAGTGGAAGAACTGGAAAAAAAAAGGACAGGGTGAAACAATTTTCCAGCCCAAGACAACTTAGAAAGGTCTGTCTCACTTAGGTGAGAGTAGAGTGCATTGCAGTGCAGGCTATACCCTGGCAAGTCAGCAGCAGGCATTGGGGGAGACTGAATGGGTCTTGTTGGCTTCCAGAGTCATCAACTCTCAGATTGTTAAAGGGTCGGACATTGTTAAACTGGTCAGAAAGAGATCACAGGAGACCCTTTGTTGGTACTGGGTACAGAACTCTATTGCATTGCCCATGGGTAGATCTGAATCACAGTGCCAAGGAGAGAAGGAGCACTAGTAGTAGTGGGGAGCCTCGCCAGAACTCTAGGGTGGAAAAGAGTACTTATGGTCACTCACAGAGTAGAACACAGCCTAGAAGAATAGCAATCACACCTCTCTTTAGATCATAGCATCTTGGAAGAACTAAAAATGTATAGACTCCCAGAACTCACTCTGAAAACAGCAGCATAAAAATCCAGAAGCTTGGGACAGTGTCACTTACACCCCAGGAGCAAAGCCCAACTTTAACATACAATTAAAAATCAAGAAATAGTCTTGGAAATTGAGCAAACAACAACAACAATAAAAACAACAAAAGAACCTGACCATGGAAAGTTCATAGGGTAACAGGGAAGAACAAAAAACAAATGCAGAAGAAAACAAAGTAGAAACTGTTACAACCAAAGGCCCACAGAAAAATGTGAACTTGTTCTCAGATCCAAAAAGAATTCCTGGAAGACCTCAAATACAGTTTTATTTTTATTAATATTTATTTATTTTTAGTTTTTAACATTCACTTTCATAAGATTTTGAGTTCCAAATATTCTCCCAATCTCAACCCTCTCCCTACCCCAAGATGGTATGCATTCTCTATACCCCTTCTCCTAAACTGTCCTCCCCTCTATCTCTCTACCTTTTCTCTTATCTCCTTCTCCTTCTATTTTCCTGTAGGGCAGGATAAATTTCTATACCCCATTTCCTGTATTTCTTATTTCCCAGTTGCATGTGAAAACAATTTTTAACACATGTTTTTAAAACTTTGGGTCCCAAATTTTCTCCCTTCTTCCTTCTCCACTCACCCTCATTGAAAAGGCAAGCAACTAGATACAGGTTATACACATGTAGTCATGCAAAACCCTTCCATAGTAATCATGTTGTGAAAAACTAAGTATATTTCCCTTCATCCTATCCCACCCCCCATTTATTCTATTCTCTCTTTTGACCCTGTCCCTCCTCAGAAGTGTTTGCTTCAAATTACCTCCTCCCCCAATTTGCCCTCCCTTCTATCATCCCCTTGCTCCCTTATCCCCTTCCATCCTATTTTCCTATAGGGTAAAATAGTTTTCCATATCCAAATGAGTGTGTATGTTATTCCCTCCTTAAGCCAAATCCTATGAGAATAAGATTCACTCATTCCCTCTCACCTTCCCCCATTTCCCCTCCACTGCAAAAGTCTTTTCTTGTCTGTTTTATGTGAGATAATTTGCCCCATTCTACCTCTCCCTTTCACCTTCTCCCAGTATAATCCTCTCTTACCCCTTAATTTTATTCTCCAGATATCAACCCTTCATCTTCAACTCACCCTGTTCCCTCTATATATCTATTTATCTATCTATCTGTCTGTCTGTCTATCTATACATACATATAATTTTTCCCTCCAACTGCTCTAATACTGACAAAGGTCTCATGAATTACAAATATCATCTTTCCATGCAGGAATGTAAACAGTTCAACCTTAATAAGTCTCTTATAGTTTCTCTTTCCTGTTTACCTCTTCATGTTTCACTTGAGTCTTGTATTTGAAAGTAGAATTTTCTATTCAGTTCTGGTCTTTTCATCGAGAATGCTTGAAAGTCCTCTATTTCACTGAATGATCATTTTTTCTTTTCTTTTTTCTTTTTTTTATGACCATTTTTTCCCCTGAAGGATTATACTCAGTTTTCCTGGGTAGGTGATTCTTGGTTGTAATCCTATCTCCTTTGCCTTTGGAATATTATATTCCATGCCCATTGGTCCCTTAATGTAGAAGCTGCTAAATCTTGTGTTAACCTGATTGTGTTTCCACAATAATTGAATTGTTTCTTTCTGGCTGCTTGCCATATTTTCTCCTTGACCTGGGAATTCTGGAATTTGGTTACAATATTCCTAGGAGTTTTCCTTTGGAGATCTCTTTCAGGAGGGGTTAAATGGATTCTTTCAATTTCTATTTTGCCCTCTTGTTCTAAAATATCAGGACAGTTTTCCTTGATAATTACTTGAAAGATGATGTTTAGGCTCTTTTTTTTATCATGGCTTTCAGATAGTCCAATAATTTTTAAATTCTCTCTCCTGGATCTATTTTCCAGGTCAGTTGCTTTTCCAATGAGATATTTCACATTGTTTTCTATCAAATGCAATTTAAAAAATCAAATAGGAGAGGTAGAGGAAAATTGGGGGGAAATGTCACTGTTGTAAGAAAATAATGAAAAAAGAGTCAACAGTTTGGTATTTTTTAAAAAAGGCACAAAAATATTTTAAAACACCTTAAAAAACCAGAATAAGCCAAAGGTAAAAGAGGCACAAAAATCAACTGAGGAGAAAAACTCCTTAAAAAACAGAACTAGGCAAACAGAAAAAGATGTACAAAAATTCACCAAATGTAAGAATTAATTAAAAAGAAAATTGACCAAATGGAAAAGGAGGTACAAAAGTTCACTGAAGAAAATTATTCTCTGTAAGGTCCAGAATCCCCCTGCCTGGGAAACCATGTACCTCCCCCATAAGAGTGGGGTGTTCTTTTTATGGAAAAAGAAGAGGTCAAGGAACTCTAGATTGATTATAAGTGCAGCTTAATCAATCATTATAAATACTTACCAACAGGGGCAATCTTCAGTCTGGGGCAGCAGCCAGATAGTTTTGTGGATCTCCACCAAGAACCTCCAAAAATCCCCATGGTGATTGTAAAAAACAATCAAAGTCACGAGGAGTTAGAGTGCATCATTAATGATTGGTGAATATTTTTGGTTTTCTCTTTAGTAATGAGCTTGGGAGTTAAACCAATGTTATGCCCAAACATAAGTTTCTGTATGGATCATGTACCAGCCACATATGGGTCACAATATTTTTATTATGGTTTTCATAGGTCATAGTATCTTAAGTTTTGACTCAGTGTCTAAAATATAATTTAAACAAGTCACCATGTTCCGACTTCCACCTTTCACAAAGTTTAACTTTTTTAATGGCTTTTCACTTTTTACTGTATTTTATGGCTTTTCCCCAATACAAATGCTACATTCCTTAAAAATTAGAATTGGGAAGGTGAAACTAACTACTCCATGAGACACCAAGAAACAATAAAACAAAGCCAAAAGAATTAAAAAATAGATATTTCATTGGAAAAACAACTGATCTGGAAAATAGATTCAGGAGAGATCATTTAATAATTATTGGACTATTTAAAAGAAGACACTCTCTCCCCCCCCCCCAAAAAAAGACTAGATATTGTATTTCAAGAAATAATCATGGAAAACTGCCCTGATATTCTAAAACCAGAAGAGGAAATAGAAATTGAAAGAATCTACAGATCACCTCCTGAAAGAGATCCCAAAATGAAAACTCCCAGGAATCATAGCCAAATTCCAGAGCTCCCAGTCCAAGGAGAAAATAATGCAAGCACCAGGAAGAAACAACTCAAATATTGTGGAACTACAGTCAGAATAACATAAGACTTAGCAGCTTCTATATTAAAGGATTAAAGGGCTTGGAATATGATATTCCATAGAGCAAAGGAGCTAGGATTACAACCAAGAATCACCTACCCAGTAAAGCTGAGTATAGTCCTTAAGAGGAAAAAATGGAGTATTTTTAAGCATTCCTGTTGAAGAGACCAGTGCTGAATAGAAAACTTTATTTTCAGATACAAGGTTCAAGAGATGCATAAAAAGGTAAATTAGGAAAGAACAATCACAAAGTTGCTATAAGATTAAATTGTTTACATTCCTATTTGGGAAAATCATACTAGTAACATATAACTCTTAAGAACTTTATGATAATTAGAGCAGTTAGAAGGAATCTACGTAGGTAGCAGGCATGGATATGAGCCCACTAGTACAGAATAGTATCCAAAAGAATTAAATTAAATTAAATTAAATTAAGGGGTGAGAAAGAGGAATACCCTAGGAGAAGTGGGAAGGGCGATGTAGAATGGGGTAAAATCTCTCACATAAAAAAGCTGCAAAGGAGATTTATAGTTGGAGGGGATGAAAAGATATTGTGCTAAACTTATCAGTGTAGTAACCAAGCATGATTCCAGAGCAATAATCATGAAACATGCTGCCTACCTGCTGAAAGAGAGGGAAAGGACTCAGAATGAAGAATGAGACAATTATTTTTTCTGGACATGAATAATGTGGAATTTTATTTTGATTAACTTGCTTGATTTTAAGGAATTTTGTTTTTCTTGTGTTCCCAAATATATTTGGGAATAGGAAGGTGTGAAAATAGAATTTGGCCTATTAAAAACAAATAAAATATGTTTTAAAATATTTTGTTTTTTCCAATTACATGTAAAGACAATTTTAACATTCATTTTTCAAAACTTAGAGTTCCAAATAATTCTTCTCTTTCCTCCCCTTCCTCCTTATGGGGAAGGCAAGCAATGTGATACAGGTTATACATATGTAGTCATGAAAAACATATTTCCATATGACTTATGTTGTGAAAGACACAGACAAAAAATAAAGAAGAAATAAGAAAATAAAGTTTTAAAAGTATTCTTGAGGAGCAGCTAGATGGTGCAGTGGATAGAGCACTGGCCCTGGAGTCAGGAGGACCTGAGTGCAAATCTGGCCTTAGACACACAGCACTCACTAGCTTTGTGACAGACACTGGAAAAATCACTTAACCCCAAAAATTATATTTACTTTTTCTGAGTAAGTTATTCTTGGCTGTAGGTCCATATCCTTTACCTTCTGGAATATCATATTCCAAGCTATCTCTTTATAGTGATGGCTGCTAAATTCAGTGTCATCTTCATTGTGGCACCTTGTACTTAGATAATTTTTTTCTGACTCTTTGAAGCATTTGTTATTTGACCTGAAAGCTCTGGATTTTGGGTATAAGTTTCCAAAGAGTTTTCATTTGGGGTTTTCTTTTAGTGAATTATAGGTAGATTCTTTCTATTTTTACTTTGTCCTCTGGTTTTAAGAGATCTGAGCAGTTTTAATACTTTTTGAAACAGGACAGCTGTGCTATTTTTTGGTCACAGCATTCAGAGACCAATAATTCTTAATATTTTTCTTCTCAATCTGTTTTCCACATCAGTTGTTTTTGCTATGGGATACCTTATTTTTTTCCTATTTTTCAATCTTTTGATTTTGTTTTAATATTTGTTGTTGCCTCATTGATTCTAATTTTCAGGGAACCTGTAGCTTGGGCAAGTTTTTATATTTCTTTTGCTAAGCTGATAATTCCCTTTTTAATTCTTTCTTCCATAGTTTTCATTTTTTTCCATTTTTTCCTTAAGCATTATCATTTCATTTATTAAAAAAAATTTAACTCTTCATTTAAGCTCTTGCTTCATCTCTTTCAAGGATTCTACTTGAATTTGTGCCCAAGCTATATTTTTTCTTTGAGACTTTACTTGTATACATCTTGGAGTCATTTTCTTCCTTTGTCTTGAGTTTCCCTGTCACTATAATGACATTTTATGGTGGGATTTTTTTTTTTTATTATTTGCCCATTCTACCAACCTACTACATCCTGACTTCCAACTTGATGATAGGGCTAGGAGGTAAGGTTTGGGCTTGTCCTTCTGTTGCTTTCTTGGGATATTGATCACTGTGTTATTTCAGAATCTCAAGGACATGCTTCGGATCTGCAAGCTTTCAGTGTTCCCAAAGAAGTCTGATCCATGGCAAACTGTAATTGTTATCCCCTTGGTATGAACTCTGCCAGTTCTTGACCTGGTTTGGGTCTGACCAAGATGTGACTGCTGCTGGGCTCAGCTCCTATTCAGTAGCTTGTAACTTCTGTTCATTCAGTGGCAGAATTGTAGGCTCTCTTTTGGTCTGGGATCCCTGCTTTGGTTATTCCTTTGCAGGCTACAAATGAGACCCTGATCTGTTCTTAGGTTCTGAGCCACACAACTGCTGTTTGCTTCTGAACTTTCTTGGCATATGTCCAGGGGCCCCATACCTGGAACTACACTGAGTATATAGGACCTCTTGTCATTCTACCCTGGATCTGTGATACTGGATAGGTACTGGATAGTAGATGACAAAGCTACTACTTCACCTATACCTGTTGCACACTCACAGTATGAGTCTGACAATGGGGTCTGGGACTTCATTTTGCCCAGGTACACAGGCTCCATGAGCTTTATTATCTTGGCCTTATTCCATCCCCAGAGTTTGAAAATCTCTGTTTCTATCTCCCTCTGATGAGCTGTATGGACAAATGATTCATTATGACTTCTTTTTTTTTTTATTTTCCCTTGATAATTTGGTCTAGGAAATGCATTTTCTAGATCTGTTTGGAAAAGTTGTGTAGAGAGAAACTGTCCACACTACTTCCTATCACATGCTATTTTGGCTCCACCTCCTTGCTTGTCCCCAAATCACTTTTGAACACTTTCTAAGTGTTAAAAAGTTTTTCCTGACATCAACCTCTTTGAAACTTTCACACTCTAAGGCCAAAAAAAGAACAAATTTAATCCCACTTCCACATGATATGCCTTCAAATAATTGAAAAGAGCTATTATATCCTCCTTCTTGAGTTTTGTCTTCTTCAGTATTCATATGCCCCATTCCTTCAATTGACACTTACATGATACAGACATCATCCATACTTCATACTTGATTTCAACTCCAGAAACATCATGCCTTTCCAAGGATAGCTTATAGCCTGAAATCTCATTGGCTTCTCAGCACTCATAATTGCTTCTTTCCTCTGATTGGAGGGATTAAGAATGGAGCAAAAAAAAATAATTTCAAAGCCTTACCTTTATATAGAACATAAAACTTTCTAATTAATTTCATTTTTTTGTCCGCTTCTATACTTGGTTTTCACTCCATGAATATCATGCATGCTGCTAGGTACTTTCTGTCACCCCCACTCTCCTACTTTTCAACTTCCTTTTGTGTATTTTCTTCCCCCATTAGACTGTAAGCTCATTGACAGCAGGGAATATCTCTTTTTCTTACTTGTATCACCAGTACTTGTCACAGTGTCTGGCACATAATAGGTGTTTAAGTTTATTGACTATTAACTGGTTGCCCTCCTCTGACCTGTCTTCAGCTTATTGATGTTCTTATACCTTGGCACCCAGAATTGAAATAATACTTCAGATGAGGTCTGAAGAAGGTAGAATACAATAATACCATCACATCCCTATTTCTGGAAGCTATGCTCTTCTTAATGTATCTCAAGTTTATATTAGCTTTTTTGGCTACTACATATTGATCTGGCAGGCCACTAAAATTGCCAGATCTTTTACAGAAGAAGCAGTAATCATTAAAACTATTTAGCACTGGTTATAAAATATTGAACATTGATCTTTGGAGCAGATTAAGTATACAAGACCCAAAAGTAATCAACATATTAGGATATTGTTTGACAAAACAAAGGCTCTACTTGGAAAATTGATGGAAAACCTAGTAAGTGATCCAGCAGAAATCAATTTTACACCAACATCTTATACCATATGCCACAATAAGATAAAAATGGACATATTATCTTGATTTTAAAAAGATTTTATCTGTAATAAATTACAGAATACAGGAAGGGAATATCTTTTGTAACTATGGACAGGGGGTAAATTCTTGACTAAACAAGGGATGGAGAGGATCATAGAATATAAAATGGGTATTTTTTATTATATAAGATCAAAAAGGTTTTTTTGCAGAAACAAAATCAGAGCAATTACAATTAGAAGGAAGATAGTTAAATGGGGATTTTTCATTTTTTGCTGCTAATTTCTAAAGGTCTGATGTCCAAGACATACAAGTAATTAATACAAACACATAAGAACAATAGCCATTCCCTCAACATATATGAAAAAGATATGAAGAAGCAGTTCTCAAAAAAAAATAAATAAAGGCAAGCCAACAACAACCATATTTTTTAAATGATCCAAAACATTAGTAATAAGAGAAATGCAAATCAAAATAATTCTGAGGTTCC
>NW_020954570.1:9942742-9965242 GCF_900497805.2 Vombatus ursinus | reverse complement strand
GACTGAACTAATATAACAAAAATGACTATTCTACATAAATTAATTTACTTATTTAGTACCATACCAATTAAACTACCAAAAATTAATTTTATAGAATTAGAAAAAATAATAACAAAATTCATCTGGAAAAACAAAAGGTACAGAATATAAAAAGAATTAATGAAAAGCAATGCAAGGGAAGGTGGCCTAGCCATACCAGATCTTAAAGTGTATTATAAAGAAGCAATTATCAAAACTACTTGCTACTGGCTAAGATATGGAGTGATGGATCAATGGAATAGGTTAGGTACACAAGACACAGTAGTCAATGACTATAATAATCTACTATTTGATAAACCCAAAGACTCGAGCTTCTGGGATAAGAACTCACTGTCTGATAAAAACTGCTGGGAAAACTGGAAAATAGTATGGCAGAAACTAGGCATAGACCAACATCTTCGCCACATACCAAGATAAAGTCAAAACACATACATGATTTAGATATAAAAGCTGATACTATAAGTAAACTGGGAGAGTAAGGAATAATTTACCTGTCAGATTTATGGAGAATGGAAGAAATTATGACCAAACAAGAAATAGAGAACATTATGAAATGCAAAATGGATAATTTTGATTACATTAAATTGAAAAGGTTTTGCACAAAGCCAATGCAACCAAGATTAGAAGGGAAGCAGAAAATTGTGAAATAATTTTACAGGCTTTATCTCTGATAAAGGCCTCATTTCTAAAATATATAGAGAACTCAATCAAATTTATAAGAATACACATCATTCTCCAATTGATAAATGGTCAAAGGATATGAAAAGGAAATTTTCAGATTAAGAAATTAAAGCTATCTATAGGCATATGAAAAAATGCTCTAAATCACTAATAATTAGAGAAAAGCAAGTCAAAACAACTCTGAGGTACCACATCACACCTATCAAATTGGCTAACATGACAAAACAGGAAAATGACAAATGTTGGAGAAAACATGGGAAAAATGGAACACTAATGCATTGTTGGTGGTGTTGTGAACTGATCCAACCATTCTGGAGAGCAATTTGGAACTTAAAAAGAGCTATAAAATTGTGTATACCCTTTGATACTGCAATACCACTTTTAGGTCTGTATCCAAAAGAGATCATAAAGATGGGGAAAGGACCCACAAGTACAAAAATATTTATAGCAGGTTTTTTTTGTGGTAGCCAAGAATTGGAAATTGAAAGGATGTCTATCAGTTGGAGAAAGGCTGAACAAGTTGTGGTACAAGACTGTAATGGAATATTTTGTGCTAATAACTGTGCTATAAGAAATGTTAAACAGGCAGTCTTCAGAAAAACCTGGAAAGACTTATATAAACTGATGCTGAGTGAAGTAAGCAGAACCAGGAGAACACTGTACACAGTAACAACAATATCATGCAATGACTAACTTTGATAGAGTTGTCTCTTAGCAATGCAAGGATCTAAGACAACTCCAAAAGACTCAGGATGAAAAATACTGTCCACATCCTGAAAAAGAACTGCAGAGTCTGACCGCAAATTGAAGCATACGCAGATTGAAGCATATTACTTGCTCTCTCTCTCTCTCTCTCTCTCTCTCTCTCTCTCTCTCTTTCTCTCTCTCTCTTTCTCATTTCTTCTTTCTCATGGTTTCTCTCATTGTTTCTAATTCTTCTTTACAACATGATTAATGTGAAAATAGGTTTAATATGAATGTACATGTAGATCTTATATCAGATTGCACTTCATCATGGGATGGGGAGAGGGGAGGGAAGGGAAGAAAATTTGGAACTAAAAATCTTATGGAAGTGAATGTTGAAAACTAAAAAAATAAACATATTAAAGAAAAGAAAAGGAACAGAGTTTGGGATATAACATTACAGAAGGCAAAGAATCTAAGCTTACAACCAAATATAATTTACCTAGCAAAGCTGAGTATAATTCTATAAGAGAAAAAAAGGATCTTTAATGAAATAAAGGACTTCCAAGCATTTCTGAAGAAAAGATCAGAACTATATAGAAAATTTGAAGTGTCAACACAAGAGTAAAAAGAATTTTAAATTAAACATAAACAATCTGAAGGGTCTGAATAAAAATAAACTACATGCATTCTAAAAGGGTAGATAATACTTGTGTTTCCCCTTAACCCTGTTATCATCATTAGAAAAAGTCTAATTAAACAAAAGGAATGTGAGTGAGTAGTTCTTTTATGCCTTGATGATTTTAAAGGAAAAAAGCAAAGAGATAAGAAGAGGAATACATTAGGTTTTGTTATTTGTAATTAAAAAGATAAATTAATGAATTATTGCAAACCTAAAAAAGGGTTTTTTTTAAATAAAAAATAAATATGATGGTCTTTCTTTTTTTGTTGTTTTTTCTTTTATTCTTAATTTATGGAATAAAATAAGCATTTCTATAACATAGTACAACGAAAAGATGATTGTACATGAAACTGCAAATCTACTATGCACAACTTGCTATTCCTTTCAAATACAGAACAAAATTATCATGTAATTTATTTTATATTTTTTCTTCCCTCCATCCCTGCCCCAGAGATGGCTATCATTATACACAAATAGGTGTGTGTGTGTGTGTGTGTGTAAGTAAGTGTGTGTGTGTGTATAAAATTATTCCATATATACTTCTATTGATCAGTTCTTTCTCTGGATACAGAAAGCATCATTCTTCAAATATCCTTCATAGTTAATTTGGGTATTTATAATAAACAAAATAATTTATTCACTCAAAGTCATTTTAAAACAATATTGCTGTTACTGTATAAAATATTCTCTTATTATGCCCAAATTCTTTAGGCATAATTCCAGATTGCTCTCCAAAATGGTTGGATCAGGGGCAGGTAGGTGGCACAGTGGATACAGCACTGGCCCTGAAGTCAGAAAGACCTGAGTTCAAATCCGGCCTCAGACCAAACACTTGATACTTACTAGCTGTGTGACCCTGGGCAAGTCATTTAACCCCAACTGCCTTAAAAAAAAAAAGAATGAAAAAAATCGTTGGATCATTTGACAATTTTACAAATTAATTAGTGTCCCAATTTTTCCACATCCTCTCCAACATTTGTCACTTTCCCCTTTTATCATTTTAGCCAATCTGGTATGTATAAAATTACATCTCAAGGTTGTTTTAATCTGAATTTCTCTGATCAATAATGATTTAGAGCATTTTTAATATGACTATAAATTATTTTGACTTCTGCATTGGAAAACAGTCTGTTCACATCCTTTGACCATTTATCAACTGGAGAATGACTTGTAGTCTTATAGATTTGACAAAGTTCTAATTACTATTTGTGAATTTCCCTCCAACTTATTTTTCTTCACTATTTTTGTTCTCAGCCTCTCTTTTTACTCTATCCCTGTTACCTTATCTTTTCACCTTACTCTTTTATTCCTTATTTTACCCACCCCTCCAAAATCCCCTCCTTTATCTATTCCTCCCTCCTAATCTTATTCTATACACCCTTTTAAAAGTTCCTCCTCCAACAGCTTTCCCCACTTTTCTTACTTCTCTAGAAGTTCAGAAGACTTCTAAATCTCTTCAGTTGTACATTTTGTTTCCTCTTCAACCCTGATGAGACTAAGGTTTCAACATTACCAGTCTGCAACCCCAACTTGTTCTTCCTTTCACACTCCGTTTTTACAATAATTGTTCCTTTTATATCTTTTCCTACCCAGTTTTGTTTTTAGAACCACCCCATCATATACAACTCAGCCACAACCTTTCTTTCAAACTGCCTTAGTAATGATAACAGTTTTAAGAATATTGACAACATCTTCATGTATCATAAGTAAATAATTTAAATTAAATTATAAGTCTTTAATTATTTCCTTATATTTCTCTTGGATCTTTTATATCAAATTTACCATTGAGTTCTTGTCTTTTTGTTACAAATACCTGAAAGTCTTTCAGTTCATCAACTATGCATTTTTTTCATTCAGGATTATACTCAACTTTCCTGGATAAGTTATTCTTGGGTGCATCAACTTCAGCTCCTTTGCTCTTCAAAATATAATGTTCCAAGACCTATGGCCTTTTAGTGTAGAAGCTGCTAGGTCTTGTGAAATACTGATTGTTTTTCCGCAGTATTTAAATTGTCTTTTTTTTTTCTATCTCATGGTCTTTCTATATAGAAAGTTAGCTTTATTTTATTGGATATTAAATGACACATGAATTTATTCAATAAGCAGAAAACTTTTAATTAATATATTAACTGAAACCATGAATTCTGAAGAGGGTTAGTTTTATGATAAAGGAAATAATAATTCATGCTAAGGAATAGAAAACACCTGTACTGAGCCACCATACTGTTAGGTGAACTCACAACTGATCAGACTGGTCTGGTGGGAATCCTGAGGTGTCCTGAGGTCTATCAACTTCTAATTATTTAACAGTAAGTCATGCATGGAAGAAGAAATACTCAAATATGTTAAATGTTTCATGGTCATAAATATAGGAAATGTATGTATAGAAGGAACTACATATACCTGAGTATATTCAAGAAAGGAGCAGCTAGGTGATGGAGTGGATAGACTGACAAGCCTAAAGTCTCGTCTTCATAAATTCAAATTTGATCTCCAACACTTACTATGTCATCCTGGGCAAGTCACTTAACTCTGTTTACCTCAGTTCCTGATCTGAAAAATAATCTGGATAAGAAAATAGCAAACTACTCCAGTATTTTTGTCAAGAAAACCCCAATTGGGTCATGAAGAATAGGACAAGACTGAAATGACTGAAAAACAAAACATTCAAGAAAATATGGTCATGTATAAATTTGTTAATGTGAAATTATTTTTCACTTAATTTTTACAATTATACAACAACAAAGACAAAATAGAATAACAAAATTTAAGAAGTAAAAGTTATTTCAGAATCTATCTCATTAAATATCTTCCTTCTGCAAACAAGGAAAGTTATATATAGAGAAGTAAAGAGATTTTTCTAAGGTAACATAGATAGTAGGAGACCTAGAATTGGTAAACAAATACATAGAAAGTAGTTTGGGTATTTCAGGAAACACTAGCAAAAACAAATCCTACTTTATTATCATATAGCCATTTTCTTTAATCTTTTCCTGATTGGAAGCTATTCTGATTAATCCAAAAGGATGAGAAGGAGGATTTGGCAATACAATTCACTTAAAGAAGGAAAAAATATTGCCACCTACCTTCTTACTAAAGAATCTCGAAAGGCATAGCTTAGAATCTCAAAAGGTAAGGCTTGAAGATTGACTGATAGACTGCTGGTAACCTTTACTATACAAAAATGATTTTTGTAAAAGGTGGCAGTTAAGCAAAGCTACTTCTGGAACTCAAGACACTTAACCAAATAAGTTAAACAGCAGACATAAAAACTAGATTGTTTTTAGCTAAACATAAGGTTTCAAAAAGATCAATTTCACATTGTTCTCTAATAAGATAGTATGGGTTTGAGTAAAACATGTATGTCTATCAACATACAAAGAAATATAAACATATAAATACATATGTATATACACAGTGTAAGTGTAATCTCAATGGGAAAGCACTAGCAGTGTTTGAGTGGGGGTGAATGAAATGACTGGAAAAGGCTTCCTGAATTAAATGGAATTTGAGCTAGGTCTTGAAGGAAGCTAGGGAAATCAAGAGGTGGAGAAGATAAGGAAAAGCATTCCCCTCATGAGGGATAACCAGTGAAAATGCATGAAGTTAATTGACGGAGTATCTTTCATAAGCAAATTAGGAGAGCAAGGAATAGTTTACCTGTCAGATCTATGGAGAAGGGGAGAATTTATGGCCAAACAAGAGATAGACAGCATTATAAAATAGAAAATGGATAATTTTGATTATATTAAATTAAAAAGATTTTGCACAAACAAAACCAATGCATCCAAGATTAGAAAGAAAGCAGAAAGCTAGGAAACAATTTTTACAGCAAACATCTCTAATAAAGACTTCATTTCTCAAACATATATAAAATGGAGTCAGATTTACAAGGATAAAAGTTATTCTGCAATTGATAAATGGCCAAAGGATATGAACAGGCAGTGTTCAGATGAAAAATTTAAAGCTATATATAGGCATATGAAAAAAAAATGCTCTAAATCACTATTGATTAAAGAAATGCAAATTTAAACAACTCTGAGCTGCCACCTCACACCTATCAGATTGGCTAATATGAGAGAAAATAGAAAATGATCAATGTTGGAGAAGATGTGGAAAAATTGAGACATTAATGCGTTGTTGGTGGAGTTGTGAACTGATCCAACCCTTCTGAAGAGCAATTTGAAACTATGTTCGAAGGATAATTAAACTGTGCTTACTCTTTGATCCAGCAAATCACTATTAGGTCTGTATCCAAAAAGAAATCATAAAAAAAGAAAAAGACCTACATGTACAAAAATATTTATGGCAACTCATTCTGTGATTGCAATGAAATGCAGATTGAGGGAACTGTCATCAATTGGCAAATGGCTGAGCAAGTTGTGGTACATGAATGCAATGGAATACTATTATGCTATAAGAAATGATGAGCAGGAGAATTTAAGAAAAACCTGGAAAGATTTACATGAACTGATGTTGAGTGAAGTGAGAAGAACCAGGAGAACATTGTACATAGTAACAGTAATATCGTGCAATGATCAACTGTGCTTGACTTATCTCTTCTTAGCAATACAATGATCCAAGACAATTCCCAAAGACTCATGAGGGAAAATGCTATCCACATCCAGAGAAAGAACTGATGGAGTCTGAATTCAGATAGAAACATACTAGTTTCATTTGTTTTTTGGGTTTTTTTGTGCTTTTTTTTTCCTTTCTTCTCTTTCTTCTTTCACAACATGACTAATGTGGAAATATGTTTAACATGATTGCACATGGATAGCCTATATCAGATAGCTCACCATATCGGGGAGGGAAAATTTTGGAACTCAAAATCTTATAAAAATGAATGCTGAAAACTATCTTTATGTATTTGGGAAAAAATAAAATACTTTCTCCTCACCTCTGGCTTGTAGAAAACCTAGCTTTTTATGCTTGTGGACTCAATTTGACAAAACAAATTTCGTCATTATTTCTTACTTGTGGTGGTTTTGAATGTGAGACTTGGGGTCAACATGAATTGAACCTGAATTCTACCTCATATACTTACTAGCAATTTATCCCTCATCAAGTCACTTAACCTCTCTCACCTTCAATTTCCTCATTTGCAAAATAGAAAAATTAATAGCACCTACTTCACATATTTATTGTAAAAATCAAATGAGATAATATATGTGTAGTGCTTTGGTACATAGATTCTAGTTGCTAGCAACATTATTATATTATTATTATTATTATAATATTTGGAGTTTATTTAAGAAAAGTATCATAAATAAGCACACTAAGGATTGCTGGTAGAGCTATGCAATTGTCCAGCTATCATTATTATTATTATTATATTATTATTGTTGTTGTGGTTAAAACATTATTATCATTACTGTCCTACATTTGGGGGAGCAATTAGGAATTATATCCCAAAAAGATATTAAATTGTATATAACATTTGATCTACTGATATACCACTACTAAGCTAATACTCCAAAATTATCAAAGATAAAAGGAAAAGACCTACACATATTAAAAAATATTTATAATAGCACTTTTTTTTGGTAAAGGGTTGGAAAATATGAGGATATCCATCAATTGGAGAAGAGCTAAACAAATTGTGATATAGCAATCTGATAGAAAACTTTATTCCCCTGTAAAGAGTGAATTCAGAGAAACATGAGAAGCCATATTAATTATTGCATAGTGAAGTTAACAGAACCAGAAGAACAATTTATATATGGCTACAATAGTGTTATATATTTAAATAAGTTAATTTCAATAGCTTTCAAAGACTTAATATTGCTTTTCAATGCAATGACCAACCATGACTGCCGAGGACCAGTAATAACATGCTATCCACCTCCTGACATTAGATGGACACTAGATATGAATATATTTTCAGACAAGGCTAAAGTATGGATTTGTTTTGTTTGAATTCATTTTTACAAACTTTGGGGAAGAGGGGATGATAATAATGTAATTTTTAAGTATCAGAAATTATACCAATAGTTAAATGAATGCCAAACAGGCTAAAAACAGAATAAGCATGAATATCTTCAAATGAAATGCCAGAATCCCTTGCAAGATAATATTTATTCACAAACTTTAGCAACATTTTTAATAAGAGGTTATTTTTTAAATGCCATTGAACATGAAAAAGAATTCCTGTTCTTTAAAAATTTAGTCCAAAATGTTTACATTTTGATTTTGAAGTGTTAAACTAAATCTTAATCTGTACCTCTCCTAATTTAAAGACTTATTATTATATATAATCCATCTTATTCCAATTCTATTAATTACACTTTACCTCCAGGTCCTACCTGCTTGTAAAATTTGTATTTCAAATGTAGCTGTGGTGCTCTCTATTTCATTGGTTCCTGATAACAAAGAAAAAGAAACATTTAAAAGTTTAACAGAGCCACTTTTTGTCAAATATTTATGGTATTTTAAAAAATTTTAATATTTTATTTTCCCCCAGATACATTTAAAAACAATTTTAACATTCATTTTCAAGACTTTGAGTTTCAAATACTCTCCCTTCCTCCCTCCCCATCTCCTTAGCCCATTGAGAAGGCACACAATCCAATATAGGTCATAAATGTATAGTCATATAAGACATTTTCATAATAGTCATGTTGTGAAAGAAAACAGACAAAAAACACTCAAGAAAAATAAAGAAAGCAAAAAATGTATGCTTCAGTTTCAAAAGACTCATGATAGATATTGTTATCTACATCCAGAGAAAGAACTATGGAGTCTGCAGATAGAAGCATACTATTGGCTCTCCTTTTCCTTTGTTGTTTTGTTTAATTGCTTCATTATCATAGCTCCTCCCATTAGTTCTAATTGTTCTTTACATCATGGCTAATGGGAAAATATTCTTAATATGAATGCATAAGTAGAGCCTATATCAGATAGTATGCCATCTTGGGGTTGGGGGAGAGGAGTGGGAGGGGAAGAAAATTTAAAACTCAAAATCTTATATAAGTGAATGTTGAAAAATAAAAATAAATAAATTATTCCAAAAAAATAAAAATAAAAAAGTATGCTTCAATCTGTATTCAGACACCATCAGTTCTTTCTCTGGAGACAGATAGCATTTTTCATCATAAGTCCTTCAGAGTAGTCTTGGATCATTGTATTGCTGAGAAAGCTAAGTCATTCACTGCTTATCATCTTACAATAATGCTGTTGGTTTGTACGTTGTACATTTCACTTTGCATCAGCTCATGCAAGTCTTTCCAGGCTTTTTTGAGAGCATCTTGTTCATCATTTCTTATAGTACAATAGTATTCCATCACAACCACATACCACAACTTGTTCAGTCATTCCCCAACTAATGGGCATTCCCTTAATTTCTAATTCTTTGCCTCCAGAAAAGAGCTGCTATAAATATTTTTGTACATATAAGTCCTTTTCCTTTTGGTTTTTTTTATCTCTTTTGGAATACAGACCTGTTGGTGGTATTGCTAAGTCAAAGGGTATGCATGGTTTTATAGCACTTTGGGCATAGTTCCAAATTTCTCTACAGAATGGTTGAATCAGTTTACTCCATCAACAATGCATTAATATCTCATTTTTTCCCACATCCCCTACAACATTTGTCATTTACCTTTTCTGTCCTATTAGGACAGTCTAATAGGTATGAGGTAATTCCTCAGAATTGTTTTACTTTGCTTTTCTCTAATCAATAGTGAGTTAGAGTACTTTTTCATATGGCTGTAGATAGCTTTGATTACTTCATCTGAAAATTGATCATATTTTTTGCTCATTTATCAATTGGGGAGTGGTTCTTAGCTTTATAAATTTTTGTCAAATATTTAAAATCCTCAATATCAACCTATATTCTTTTGTTACCATAACTATAGACCCATGTGAATATCAACATAGAGTTCAAGATGAAATAGCTTCATACTATAAATTACAAGAGAATAAGGCGCTATTACAGTAAACATTAAGGAAGCTTGAGGAAATGTGTTCTCCCAGCATTTACATGTGACTTGGTTGATGTTTTGTGTGGCCTTTCCATTTCCCATCTTTCTAGGCTTGGTGAATCTGTTCCCTCTCTGTTGTATATTTTTTTAATGGGAGTGATATAGGTCAAAATGAAATTAAAAGACAGAGAAACAGAAGAATCCAAAAATAGCATCTTTAAATATATCAATATAATTTGAAATCAACATCAGTAAAAATATATTCCTGCATGGTTTTTTGCTGAGAAGATGTACAAATATACTTTAAAAAGAACACTGTACCTGGAGTCAAAAGATCTGAATTTGACTCCTATCTCTATTCTTCAGGGGATCTGTGGCTTTCTTTTTCTTACATATAAAATCCCAGAAATATCATATGCACAATCCCAGAAATATCATATGCACAATCTGCAGTTATTGTAAGAGAGTTGCCCACAATCTGGGTTATTGTAAGGACCATGTAAAAAGAACGGATTTTTCTAAATCATAAAGCATTATATAAATGTTGGTTGTTGCTTCTTCTACTATCAAATATCTAGAATATCTTATTGACTAGCTTATTTGCTAATACTTGAAATCCTGGTAACTAAACATGTTTGATAAAATTAATAGATTCTAACTCATTCACAATCTAACATATAGTGGAAAGAATGATGAATTTAAAATAAGAAGACCTTGACTTAAGTTCACGCTTCCATTACTGGGTGTATCAGATATAGACACTGTACAATCAGTTCAGAATGATCTCATCAAAACGGGATAGAAATGCTAAGGAAGGTTTCCTCATTTCTGATTGTGGTGCTCCTGAGGAATCAGAGAGTAGTAAACTGCCTGTGGGTACTCAATAACTAGAGACATATATGAATATATTTCATGTCTTTCATAACTGTTCCCTGAAAACAGTAATGGAATATGATTTGTAGAATTTTCATGGGACAGGGCCAATTTGGGTCCAGACTTGGGACTTATGTGGGCATTTATAGAGCCTGCTTCTGAAATCTATGGAATTCAGGGGCCTAGCTCTCTACTTCAGAGCACGTGCAGATATTCTGTGACTGTTCTCTGGCCACAAAATGCATGCAGCCCCTGGAATTTCCATTCTGCAGCCAGTATCTTCTGCTGCACCCCGCAAAAGTCAGTCAGTATCTCTAGTGCGGGCCCAGCCCTCAGCAGGCCCCAGCTAGCTGCTGCCTAGGAAGGTCCTGGTGCCCTTGCCAGTGCCTAGGATGGCAGTAGAGATGGGGGGACATCTAGCTTTGAGATGGGAAGGTGGTATTGACCAGTCAAGAGCTGGATAACCCCACTTTGCATCAGGTCACAGGGCTGCCCACACTGGTACTACCCTGAGGGTTAGCTGGCTTGACCCCATTCTACTCCCCTACCTAGAACAGTTTTGAAGAACTGTATTCTGGCTAGGTGATGACTTGAGGGCATGGGAGGTTGCCAAATTGTTTGCCCAAAAGCTGAACCCCAAAACAAAGTTCCTTGGTTAGGCCAAGAGACCAGCATCCCCACCCCCTAGAAGCTCTGACCCAGGATTTGAATCTGCAGAGAATACTGTGGTCAGCCCTGCCCATTGGCCACAAGTCTATAGTGTCTTTCGGCAACTGAAGGAAGAAGTCCTAGGAGAATTAAGTAACATGGAACAACTGGCTGGAGTGTACTAGGGATGCTTCCCTGACCTCAACTGACTTTTGAAGGGCAATCGAAAGGGCGAACTGTCTTCACAGGACCAACAGGCAGTGGGGAAGACATATTCATTCATGGACCTACATACACAGGGAGTGAACACACCATGGGGTAGCTTTGAGATCACCAGTGTGCGGCTGACCAGGATCATGCTGACCCAGTTTGCCATAGGGTGGCTTGAGGAAAGGCTTGAAGAGTATGAGGAGTGTGCTGACCACTTTGAGGACTTGGCACTATATTTTATGACCCTCCATGGGCAGCAAAGTATCAGGACTGTGGTAGACACAATGTGACATGCTGTTTATGTCTATGATATCTGCCATGTGATCATGGACAACTTCCAGTTCATGATGAGGCAGGCACAACTCTCTTCAGACAGGATTGCAGGCCAGAACTACATTGTAGGAGCCTTCCAGAAGTTTGCCACAGACAACAGTTGCCATGTAACCCTGGTCATTCACCCCCGCAAAGAGGACAGTGACAAAGCACTGCAAACAGCATTTACATTTGGTTCAGCCAAGGCCAGCCAGGAGGCAAACAAAGTGTTGATCCTTCAGGACAAGAAACTGGCAACAGTTCCAGGGAAACACTACCTACAGGTGGCTACGAAGTGTTTTGATGGGGATGAGGGTATCTTCCCCCTGGAATTCAATAAAAGCTCACTGACATTCTTGCCCTCAGCCAAAGGCAAGGTCTGCCTCAAGAAGGTCAAAGATGATAATGAACAAGACCCCAAAAAGCCTCTCTCTAGAAAGGGGGGGAGGAAGCAGAAGGACAAAGCAGCCCAAATCTCTCCACCTTGACAGCCATGGTGACAGCACTGTGGAGGCTGTGTTCAAGGAGCTCCCCATGCCCTTTTGAGGTGAGATCCAGCTGTGAGTTTGGTGCCTCACCTTTGTGGGAGTTGCTGAGCAGAAATGCCCCCCTTATGTGCCTTAGTATGGGAGTCAAGAGAGTTTGCAGTCCCAGGAGAGAAGGCATGACCACAGGGCCATCTCCCAGGACAGTGTGTGATTCTGACCCCAGTGAAGGTGGTCACAACAGCCCTGTAGAAAGCTGAGTCACAGGGTGTTTCCCTAGGAAAATAAACCTATTTTTGTCACCAAAAAAAAATAGATGTTTGAAAACTGTTAAATATTTAATGAGATATATGTTGTTATAAAAGAGATGTTAATAATAATTATTATTATTATTATTATTATAGAAATTTTCACTTGCAAATTCTTGGCTAATGTGAAAGTACATAGGGTGGCTTGAAGATACAGCTTTAACATGTCAATGACGTGTGAACTATCAGGTATTTGCTATATGTCTGAAGCCCCAGAATATGGGTAGTTTTAATTTATAAGTTAAGTATCAATGAAATGTTAAGTGTTAGGGAAACCTCAGGAAACATATCCAAGTCTTAAGTTGTGGTGAGTGAAATTTCACTATTTAAGTTAAAATTCTGGGGGCTGTAACTACTATTCTGAGCTTTGATTACAGGGATAGTTGTCTCAATCATCATGAAGCCAATAGTAGAAAATAGCATGTGCTGCAGTCTGGGAACTGCTAACGGTGGATGTCTTTGTCTGGGGAAAATTTTGGGAGAAACTGTGGAATGACTTAGGTAGGATCCTCCATATTTTCCCACTGTGTTATTTCCTTTCTGAAAAGGAAAATTCTCACCTAGTTAATCCTGAGCCTTGCTTTTAACATTTTACATCATTGGCTGTCAGATATGACTCATGCCTGGAATCAAACAGAGCTAAGGGAATTTTTCCTTCTGTTATGATACATTGTTATAACTATGTCCCTATTTTTTTTCCTTTTATAACAATTTGCTATAATCAAAAAGTTTTGTAGGTACAATACTAAATTCATTAAATAATAGATTGATACTGGAACATCTCTGAGTTTCTATAACAGGATGCAAGCATAAACATCATAATCTTAACCTATATTTGTGGTCATATTATAATATAGGGATGATATTCCCCTAAGGGGGAAATGATTAGATAAAGTAATAAGACAAAGATGTAATGTGAGTTTTCTAAATAAATGGAATAGTAAATTTTAAAAAGAAACAAGATTAGACAATTTTCTCTAAGCTATATATAATTGGCTTCCAAAATTTATCTGTGATGGAAATTCAGGCTTTGAGTGTGTTTTAGTAATAAGTTCTCAAAATTGGATTAAGGATTTATTAATTAAAGATTAAGGAAGGTACACATAAATTGTATTGATAATGGTAAAGACAGTGAAATTATTTTCCCATTTTAAAGTATTTGTCTGATAATTTTAAAAGGCAGAAGAACAGGCCATAAATGAGCTTCCTAATGTAGCTTGAATAAGTAAATTATAGCAAAAAAAAAAGCAAATAAAATTCCCCAAAAGTAACATCATTTTCTATCACCCTCAGAGTTTTAGCAACAAAAACAAACTTTCCTTACAGTTTGCAATTATCCATGTTAACATATGATCTTGAGCAAGTCGCTAACCTCTCACAGTCTCGATTTCCTCATCTGGAAAACATAATTTCATAAAATACCTTACAAGGTTATTCTGAGGAAAGTGCTCAGTAAATATCGATGTATATATATTTGAATTATCATTATTATTATTGGCATTATCATTAACATTAAAATTAACAATTAACAAATCATTAACAATAAAATTAAAATTAGTAGGAAATCCACTCGTTTCAGGAATGTGAATCTATTCCACAAGGAGGCAACAACTAGATGCTTAGATTACTTACTTCAGCACTTCAAGGATCAGTGATTTCACTGGTATGAACATTCCCTTCAATAATAAATCAGAACCCTTCCACAATTTAGTAAACTGTTTTCATGTAATTGCTATGATTGGAGGCGGGTGGAGCATCATCTGAGCCATAGCCTTCCAATGAAGACCCTCTCCAAAGTTTTCTAAAATGTTCCTTAACACAACAGCATACAGGGCATTGCTGGGCCCACAGAAAATTTTCCAGCTTGTTAGGACCTTCCAGAACTTGTACTCTGCTGTTATAGCCTTTAATAATCCAGAATTGCCATCAAGGCCTGATGAGGTATCATGATATTTAATAGGATTGCAAGACAATAATATGATTTCAAAATTTCACCTAAAGAAAATTATCATTATTCTATCATCTGTAGAATAACTGCACAATAGTTTCCCATTGTATAGATAATGTAGTAGTTAGAAAGATACTTCTTCTTACCACTAAGTACTGAGGGACATAATTTAAATCATATTATAAATGAATTTGAAATATAACGAGGCACTTTGTAACATTTCAACAAAATCTTCATAAAGGTCAGTAATAAAGGAACAATTAAACATTATCATACTCTTTTAAAACTATTTTCCTCCTCTATCTCTATAGCTACAGAAAGAAAAACATAAGCATTTATTGTGAAACCAATTA
This sequence comes from Vombatus ursinus, assembly GCF_900497805.2. Lineage (NCBI taxonomy): Eukaryota > Metazoa > Chordata > Mammalia > Diprotodontia > Vombatidae > Vombatus > Vombatus ursinus. Next base: position 9,950,100 of record NW_020954570.1, on the reverse strand, counting down.
AACCAACAGGTAGGTGTTTATTTAAAGAGCCTAATAATCAAAGTGGTATAAAAATAAATTTGCCAGCTTAACAGCCACATATTCATTTGTGTACAAACTTTTTTTTCCTTAAAATAACACAAAACAAAACAAAACAAAACAAGAATGTCATATTCTTCCAATGACTCATTTTCAAAGATATAGAATTAAAAACTTATTAAGAAAGAAACTACATCATATGCTCAAAAGCACAACTGAATTTGCTGTTAAGCAAAGAATTTGCGAATGAAGGTTTAGGACCTATAGAAGGTTCAATTGGATTCAAGTCACAAAAATGATTTTCACAAGCAAATAAGGAATGTCACCTCACCCTCAATACAAAAGGAAAAACCTTTTTCTCTGCTTTCTACAATATTTAATATTAGCTTTAGAAAATACAAATAGTAATAAATTCATGAATAAAATGTTTCCAGAGGAGAATGCATTGAGACAGCAAGAACACAAACAAGTTTGTTTACAATTATAGTGCACACATTACTGTTATACTTAACATAGTATGGTGCACACATTACTGTTAAACTTAACATAGTAACGTGAAAAATTAAATGATAATTTTTTAAATCTCTACAAACAAAATATTTAACAGGTGGTATACTTGGAGAAAAACTGAAATATAAATTCATTTTAGAATGTTACAGTAGTCAAAAATCTTATGACTTTTGAAATCTTGCAGTACCATTTTTTTCTGTATAAAAGATCATTGAGCTATGGATAAGTCTCTCATGGAACCTACTCAATGGTGTTTGCTTACTGTAGGTAACTCATGTGTCATCTAGTCTAATGTGACCTTAAACAAAATTTCCCCTCTACAGTATCATTAACATGTGTCAGAGTTTAAGCAGCATCTCAAGCACCTAACATACTTCCTTGTAGTTAGTAAGGACAAATTGCTGAATTGAATTTAATCCAGTGCTCTCCTTTAAAACCTCCAGCAAAGGAGAGCCCACTAAACCCAGAGGCAGCTCACTCCACTTGCAGACAACTATAATTGTTAGGAATTTTTTTCTTAGATCAAGCCAAAATCTGCTTCTCAACAACTTTTATTCATTACTTCTGGTTTTGCCCTCTGGAGTCAAGAAAAAAGTCTTTCTCATGGTATGGCCTCCTTCACAGGACAGACCTTATACGTCTTTCCTTTTCTAGGCTAAATTTCACCATTTCCTTCAACAGATCCTGATCACCCAGCTATGGACATGCTATAGCTCCACCAATATCTTTCCTAAAATATGGCAACCAGAACTAAACATAATTCTTGAGATATAGTCTGATTTTGGCAAAGTACAATAGGACCATTTCCTCTTGCATTATGGATGTTATGCCCCTGTTAGTGTAATCAAATACTGTCTTAGATTTTTTTTCACTACCATGTCATAAAGTTTGTTTATGTTGAACTTGCAATCCACTAAAATATCAACTTATTTTTTATACTTGAACTGTTGTCTAGCTATACCTCTCACATCCTGTACTAGTACAGTTGATTTTGTAAACTGATGTATAAGATTTATAATTTAGTATGGATAAATTTAATCTCATTAGATTGTGATCTTTGATCTAGCCTGTGGGAAATGGATCCAAATCAGCTACCCATATGGAATGGTCCCCTGGAATATTCACCAAGGATAGAGGAAGCATCTGTTGTATATGAGGCATTGTGCTAGACACTGGGAATATAAAGAAGAAAAAAAAGTCTCTGCCCCACAAAGAGCTTACATTCTATTGCACTTCATATGTAAGTTTTAGTATACTAAAGAAAGGATTAGGGAAACCTATAAAACTATGAAGAAACAAAATAAAAATGCCAAAAGTACATATTTTGAACAATTAACATTCTTTATTTTAAAGGAGAAATCACACAAGAGCCATTTTGAACAAAGTCACTACCTTGTCTACACATCCAGCAATATCCAACTTCAAAATACATAGTCTTTCTGAAATGGTAAAGATATGAAAAACCATTTAGCTCAACCCCTTCATTTTATGGATAAAGAAACCCAGGTGCAGGGGGATGAAGCCTTTGAGCAATCACATAGCTCTGAAGTCCATACCTAAAAGCCAGGCTTTCTCCTTTCCCACAGAGAGTATGAGAAATATTATTTTACAGAATGAAAATAAATTCGGCAACCTATGAGGTCAAATATTTATGACATTTGGATGGATTCTGATAAAGATTACCTTCAGTACAAATATACTGGTAAGACATACACAAAATAACTAGTAAGGTAAAGAAAACATGCGTAACAAAGTAGAAAGGAGACAAGAAATCTAGACATGGTGACCAATCTGGTCACATGGTCATTATTTTTGATGGTATCTACTAGGTGGACAGTTGTCTGGGGCATCCTGAGCTGTCTCACTTCAAACATTTCCTCTGGTAAAATATCTTGGAAACCAAGAAGCTGAGAGGTACCCATTCCTGGGCCAGCTCTTTGCTCCAGAAAGGAGTTTCAGGCTGTGAGCTATAGACAAATTGCTGAAGCATCTGTGAAACAGTGAATTACTTTGTGAACTACCATATCACTAGCTTACTTCAGATAACATGATTCACAAAGCCATACACTGCACCTCACATTTGTCTACAGCTACATTTGTGTTTCTTTCAAAACCTGCCATGCATGTTTCCAGGGACTTCAACAGTTTCTTGATCACAGACCAATAGTGAGTATATACTATTTTTTCATAACAAATTTAAAAGTTCCTCCAATTCTCTCACCCCAAAACAACGAAACACTAACTGTTCATCAAAGACATGTAACATCAAAGACAGAGAAACAGAGGCAATCTTGTCAAATAGTGAGAGCAAATGTGTGGTATTATTATGCGTAAAACATCAAAAGAACAGATAAGTTCCAGTGTGTTGAATGGATCCTCTACACATACTGCTAAAGAGAGTACCTATAATGACAAGATCACAGAGTATACTTCGGATAATAACTTGCCTATCTCCAGTGAAGATCATCAGAATATTTACTAAGCCTGCTAGTTTAAAGATATCCATTTAAGTTTTTCATGGTTTAAATGATAGCTGTCATCCTAATACAGTATAAAAATGCTCACGATAAACCTATTAATGAGAAATAATATATCTCAATGACTCAGAATAATAATTATGGAATTGAAATGAATATTATATATGAACTATGAACAATGCATACTAAACCTGGAGCAAATAACAAGAATTCACTATGGGAGGAAAAAAAAACTTCAGTTCATCGATTTAAGGTAATTTTTAAAATAGTAACTTGAAGTATGATTTGACTCAAAGTATTTGTGAGTCAAACTTAAATAGAAATAATTCTAGCAAAAGTAATAAATATAGACATAGTCACATTTACCCCCCTCATCTTTGGCATCAATGCTTTGGAATTTATCTAATGTTCCATTTTGTATAAACTCTTCTCCAATATACAATTGTTTGCACATACACATAAAAATTACCAAATATATATTTTATGTAATCAAACAAAATACAAAATTATATAATCTTGTACAAAGAACAACACACACCCAGTTTAACAAAGATTTCTGCCAGATTTTAATATTCCATCAAAATCATTAAAATAAAATTTGGTCTTTATGCTTTTACAAAAAATTCATTATTACAGGTAATGAATTCTGTCTTAATCCATTATGTTGTTTTTAAAAGTATTTTATCCTATGCATTAGAACTAAAACTAAAATGCCAGGAAATGTCTACAGAACAGTATAAATAACCATACATTATTAACATTTTCCCATCACTTTCTAAAATCTAGATAATCAATGAAACAAATCAAGCCCTTTGCCAATTTCTGAGGTATAAATGAAAATTTAATAGTCAGTGGGATACAAGCTGGTTCTGACACAGAGATGTTTCCATATTCTCACCTAATTATTTTGCTAAAAGCTTTTGCCTTGTTATACTTAAATGCTCTAAAGGGTCCACGATCTTTACAGATTTAGATATTTCCTCCAAATATGATGACCACAACCCATTCAGCCTATTCAATTCTTGTCCATATCCTCCCAGAAGTCTACTATAAGGGGTTGACCCAATGTACTAAAGGCTTTCCTTACTTGATTTACAATCTTTGATAAATAAAAACACATTTAATTAAAAGTGTATTTGAAAGTGTCTTGCATTTTTTTCCATGGAACCAAACACTGAAAATACAAAAGGAATCCTATAGTTTACAATGTAGAAAATAAAAGAAGTCAAAGCAGCTAGATGGAGATTTTGTGCTTACCTACATACCCAGTCAGGACACAGTTTATGTCACTGGGTCACATCCAAATGTCTCAGATCCTTGATGCTCCTGGCTCATCTCTCCTTGTTCTCTGTAAATCAACCTATGTATTTAGAATACACATTTTAAAGCACCTGATATATGCTTTATATTATGTTAGATATACTGGGGAATGTAAAAGTAGAAATAACTATGCTTATGGAATGTTCAGTTTGAAATGTCCAATAGGCAGAAAGAGATTAGACCTGGATACATAGAGCTGGGAATCATCTTCACTGAAATGCTAATTAAACACATGGCAGTTGATGAGACTGAGAGAGTGTGTATGTATAGGGAGAATAGAAGAAAAACCAGGACAGAGCCCAGTATTTCATTCACCATTAGGAGATGTCACCAGAAAAGTAGACTGAGGAGAAGCAATCAGATGGTTAGGTAAAGAACAAGGAGAGAGTAGTGTCAGAAATCCCAGAGAGAAAAGAGTAACCCTAAGAAGGTTGTCAACAGAGTCAAATATAGCAGATGTCATGTAAGATGAGGAAGGAGAAAAAGTCATCAGTTTTTCCAATTAAGAAATTGTTGGGAGAGGATTCTGGGAAGATGGAGGAGTAGGTCAGAAAATTTTATTTCCTCCACACAAGAGATATAGCACCTCTAGGCGAACATAGAGCTGTGGAAACAAATGACAGTAGGGACAGAAGAGGGGTCCTCCTGGGACAACTGGAGAAGATCTGAAGAAAAATTCTGGACCTTCCTCTCTGTGAAGAGTAAATACCTCCAAGCTAGGGTTGGCTTCAACAACAAGCCTCAAGCTGCTTAAACAACAAGTGGCAAGCCCTGGGGTTAGCTGGTATGGGAGGCTGCCTTGGCCCCAGCCACAAGAACTTTTACCCCAGGGACAAGAGAGAGGAGTTGGTCATCTGACCTAGAGAAGATAGAGGGGGTGGAGCCAAGATGGCAGAGTAAAAGCAGTGACTTGCTTGAGTTCTCCCCCAAACCCCTCCAAATACCCATAAAAATGGCTCTAAACAAATTCTAAAGCACCAGAACCCACAAAAAGACAGAGTGAAACAAATTTACAGCCCAAGACAGCCTGGATGGTTGATCAGAAAGGTCTATCACGCCAGTCAGGGAGAGGAACACTGTTCAGTGTGGGCATGCAGGCAAGGCAGGCCTCAGCAAACCTGGAGCAGGCTTCAGAGGACTGAATCGCTGGCAGCTGAGGCAGTTTCCAGACTTCTCAACCCAAGAATGCCAAAGACAACTTAGAAGGTCAGTAGGAAAAGTCTGTGAAAGTGATGAGAGAGAGAGGCAGGGTCCCAGCCCCATTACCCAAGCATGGCCCGGGGGCAGAGGCTGCTTCTGGAGATTCCAGCCCACAGACTGAGAGGCGGATCAAGTGGCTGATCAGAGGAGGATTTCAAGGATCTCTCTGCTGGTGCAGGATTCTCTTGCTTTGCCCATGCATGGATCTGGGTCACAGTTCTGGGTGGTGGTCCTGGGGTGAAAAGGAGTGCTGGCATGGTGGAGCTTGCAGTGGTGGTGGAGAGGAAATCCTCCTCACAGTTCCAAGGCAGAAAAGAGTGCTTGTGTTCACTCATAGACCAGAGAACAGGCCAGGAAAGGAGTAAACACATCGTCCCTTATCATACCACTTTGGAAGAACTGAAAATTTACAGGTCCCTAGAGGTATCTCTGAAAACAGCTGCACAAAACCCCTGAAGCTTGGGACAGTATACTATCCACACTGGAAGCAGACCCCTACCTTAACAAAGAGTTTAAAACTCAAGTAATTGACTGAGATCATGAATAAATAAAGGTCCAAAAAAAAGTCAGATAATAGAATCTTTCTTTGGTAACAAAGATCAAAACATATAACCAGAAAAAGACAACAAAGTCAAAGCTCCTACATGCAAAGCCTCCAAGAAAAATATGAATCAGTCCCAGGCCATGGAAAAGCTCAAAAAGGAGTTTGAGAAACAAATAAGAGAAGTAGAGGGAAGACTGGGAAGAGAAATGAGAGTGATGCAAGAAAATCACGAAAAACAAGTCAACAGCTTGATAAAGGAGATTCCAAAAAATACCGAAAAAAAATAACACCTTAAAAAATAGCCTAACCCAAATGGCAAAAGAGGTCCAAAAAGCCAATGAGGAGAAGAATGCCCTAAAAAGCAAAACTGGTCAAATGGGAAAGAAAGTTCAAAAGCTTACTGAAGAAAATACTTCCTTAAAAATTAAAGTGGAGAAATTGGAAGCTAGTGACTTTATAAGAAATCAAGACACTGTAAAACAAATCCAAAAGAATGAAAAAATAGAGAACAATGTGAAATATCTCATTGGGAAAACAACTGACCTGGAAAATAGATCCAGGAGAGAGAATTTAAAAATTATTGGACTCTCTGAAAGCCATGATCAAAAAAAGAGCCTAGACACCATCTTTCAAGAAATTATCAAGGAAAACTGCCCTGATATTTTAGAACCAGAGGGCAAAATAGAAATTGAAAGAATCCACCGATCACCTCCTGAAAGAGATCCCCAAAGGAAAACTCCTAGGAATGTTGTAGCCAAATTCCAGAGCTCCCAGAGAAAATATTGCAAGCAGCCAGAAAGAAACAATTCAAGTATTGTGGAAACACAATCAGGATAACACAAGATTTAGCAGCTTCTATATTAAGGGACCAGAAGGCATGGAATATAATATTCCAGAGGGCAAAGGAGATAGGATTACAACCAAGAATCACCTACCCAGCAAAACTGAGTATAATCCTTCAGGGGAAAAATGGTCATGCAGTGAAATAGGGAACTTTCAAGCATTCTTGATGAAAAGACCAGAACTAAATAGAAAATTTGACTTTCAAATACAAGACTCAAGTGAAACATGAAGAGGTAAACAGGAGAGAGAAATCATAAGAGACTCACTAAGGTTGAACTATTTACATTCCTATGTGGAAAGATGATATTTGTAACTCACGAGAACTTTGTCAGTATTAGGGTAGTTGGAGGGAAAAAAATTATAAATATGTAGATAGATAGATAGATAGGTAGATAGATAGATAGATAGATAGATAGATAGATAGATAGATAGATAGATAGATAGAT
>NW_020954570.1:9790686-9942732 GCF_900497805.2 Vombatus ursinus | reverse complement strand
GATAGATAGATAGATAGATAGATAGATAGATAGATAGATAGATAGATGGCACAGGGTGAGTTGAAGATGAAGGGGTGATATCTGGAGAATAAAATTAAGGGGTGAGAGAGAATTATACTGGGAGAAGGAGAAAGGGAGAGGTAGAATGGGGTAAATTAGCTCACATGAAACAAACAAGAAAAGGCTTTTATGGTGGAGGGGAAATGGGGGAAGGTGAGAGGGAATGAGTGAATCTTATTCTCATAGGATTTGGCTTAAGGAGGTAATAACATACACACTCAATTGGGTATGGAAATCTATCTTACCCTACAGGAAAATGAGGGGGGGAAGGGGACAAGAGAGCAGGGGGATGATAGAGGGAAGGGAAGATTGGAAGAGGAGGTAATCAGAAGCAAACACTTTTGAGGAAGGACAGGGTCACAAGAGAGAATAGAATAAATGGGGGGTGGGATAGGATGAAGGGAAATATACTTAGTTTTTCACAACATACCTACTATGGAAGTGTTTTGCATGACTACACATGTATAACCTGAATCAAGTTGCTTGCCTTTTCAATGAGGGTGAGTGGGGAGAGAGGAAGGGAGAAAATTTGGAACCCAAAGTTTTAAATACACACGTTGAAAAAATTGTTTTCACATGCAACTGGGAAATAAGAAATACAGGAAATGGGGTATAGAAATGTATCCTGCCCTACAGGAAAATAGAAGGGGAAGGGGATAAGAGAAGGGGGGGACAGATAGAAGAGAGGGCAGATTATGCATGCCATCTTGAGGTGGGGGGAGGAACAAGATGGGGAGAAAATTTGGAACTCAATCTTGTGGAAGTGAATGTTGAAAACTAAAAATAAATAAATTTAAAAAAAAAACTATAAAAAAAGAGAGAGAATATAGAGGGAACCTATTCTGACAAGGAACAGAACCAGCTGTGCTGCAGAGACATGGTAGGGGTGAGAAGGAACCAGCACATGCATGGTGAGTGCAGAAGCAGCGGGGTGATGAGGTCTCTGCTGTGGGCACTTACAGGAGACTGGAGGTCTTGGTTTGAGTTCAGGGTCAGAAGGGTGAACTGAAGAGGATTAGAGGCACCATCCCCCATATTCCAGGACTAGAGGTAATTTTAAAAACTAAATTATTACCAAAAAAAAAAAAGCACAGGCAAAGGAGAAAGAATTCAACAATAGAGTGCTATTATGGAAATAGAGAAGATCAGGGTTTATCTTCAGAGAAGGACACTGAAGCAAAGAAACCCTCTTGTACCCCACAGGGTAATGTCAAATGGTCACCTGCCCAAAAAGAACTTATTGAAGAACTTGAAAAAAGACTTTAAAAATCAAATGCGAATGAGGAAAAACTAAAAAGAAAAACAAGAATAATACAAGAAAAACAAGAAGATTATGAAAAGAAAGTCAACCAATTAGAAAAGGATATCGAGAATCTTAAGGAAGAAAATGACTCCTTGAAAATCAGAATTGGGCAAGGGGAAGCCAGCAAAGTTATAAGAGATGAATATATATGTGTATATATATATACATATATATGTATATAAATATATATATACACACACACACATATATATAAAGAATGAAAAAATAGAACAGAATGTGAAACATCTCAGAAGAAGAAAAACAACAGATCTAGAGAACAGATCAAAAAGAGAAAACATAAGAATAATTGGACTACCTGAATGTTCTGATCAAAAAAAGAATCTTGGTACAGTAATAGAAGAAATAATTAAAGAATATTATCCTCAAGCATTAGAACAAGAGAGGAAAGTAGAAATAGAAAAAATCCACTAATCACCACCTGAAAGAGATCCTATGAGGAAAACTCTCAGGAACATTATAGTTAAATTTCGAACCCCACCCCCCAGATCAAGGACAAAATATTACATGCAACAAGTAAAAAAAAAAAAAAAACAATTTACATATGATGGTACCACAATTAGAATCACACAAGACCTAGCAGTCACAACACTAAAAGATCGCAGGTCTTGGAACACTGTATATTGAAGAGCAAAAGAACTTGGCTTCTAGTCAAAAATATCATACTCAGCAAAGCTAAGCATAATTCTGAATTTTAAAAAAAATGGACATTTGATCAATTGTCAGACTTTCTGGTCTTTGTTAAAAAAAAAAACCCTAAACTCAATAAAAGATTTAACATATAAGAGCCAAGTGAAATATAAGGTACATGCCAATGACCAATTACAAGGGACTAAATAAGTATAGAATGTTTACCTTTCACATATGAAAAATGTAAAACCTATGTCTAAGATTGTTACTAGTAATTAGGTAACTTAAAAGGAAGACTGAGATAAACCTGAGTATGATATGACTCCAAAAAGTAAAACTATTTAAGTACAGCTAAAAGAGTAATTTTTTTTACAAATGAGGTACAAGAAGAAGAACCAATACAGAGGAATTAGATGGAGGAGGGGGGGCTGTTACTTCTGGAAACCTACTCTCATCAGGAATGGGTTTAAGAGGGGAAGATACATATATATTCAGAAGAGTATAAAAAACCTTCTAAATTTAGAAAGAAATAAAACTCTAACGGGATAGGGAGGGGGGAGAGGATAAAGGAAGGATCTTTAGAGGGGAGGGTGTGGGAATAGGTTAAAAGAGGAATATAGAAGGGAGTTTAGATTTAGAGGGATGGGAGGATGAGGGAGGGATTACTGGAGTGGGGGTAGGTTAAGTAATAGGAGAGTAAGGTAGCAGGTAGAAGTAAAGTAGAGGAGTTAGGAAGTGATAAGAAACAAAGAGATGCACAAACATAAAAACAAAGATTAAAAGTAAAATCTCTTAGGGAAAGTACATGTATGTGTATATATATGTATGTGTGTATATACATGTATGTATATATGTACATATCAATACCTATATATAAATATCTCCAATGCTCAACTGCAGCCTTGGGGTGGTGGGGAGGGGAGGGGAAAAAAAACAAAGTAAAAAGTGTGCAGCAGAGAACAAAAGAAAGCCTACAAGAAAGCAAACAAAAGATGGACAGCTTTCAACATAATGACCAGTATTTAATATATAGGCTTTCTTGGAATGAAAAGTTATCGCTATATAATTTGAATCTCCTATGTTCTGCTCTGCACATGACATTCTTTTTTTTCTCATTTTATATTAGTTTATAACATTTATTTTTCTTTTCTTATAATGTATTTATATTTTAGCATTTGTCTAAAATTTAAAAAAAACTTAAGAAAAAGAAATTGTTGGTAATTTTTAAGACAGCAATTTTAATTGAGTGACAATAGTAAGAAGCTAGGTTGTAAAAAGTTGAGAAGTGAGAGTGTAAGCAGAGGAAGTGGGAGAAGATGACTTTTTTCTCTGAAAGAGAAGAGTGATATAAAATAATTTCAGGGGATGGCAGGATCTAGTGAAGAGTTTTGCTTTTGTTTTTGTTCTTTGTTCTTTTCAGGATAGGGGAGATCGAGCCATGTTTGAAGGACATAGGGAAGGGACCAGTAGATAAGGAGATGTTGGAGGTTAGAGAAGTGATGGAAGGAGGTGATTAAAGGTACAATCTGTTGGAAAAGATGGGAGAAGATGGGATCCAGGCACTGATGGAGGAGCTGGCCTAGTCAAGAAGAAAGACCAGCTTAGAATAAGAGACTGGAAGAGTGTGAGAGATGAAGTCAAGCAGTTTTGAGATGCAGAGGAGAAATGTGTAAATGCCCACTTTTAAAGCTAATAATAATAGCTAATACAGCTCAGTAAGGTATGCTTTGCAAGCCTTACTGAGCTATATTAGCTATTATTGTATATTTCATAATTTTCATTTTGCATGATGAAGAAAATGAGGCAGAGGGGTTAAGTAACTTGTCCAGGATCATATACTAATAAATTTTCTTGAACTTTTCAGATCCAACACTCTATTCACTTTACCACCTGCCTGCCTCTACTTTACTCAGTAGACTAATAGGCTAGGTCCTTAACTGAGAGAGTGAGGGAGGGAAAAGTGTAGGAGGCTTGAGATTTCAGGACAGGGCCCTGAAGAACATCCGGGGCTGGTGGATGTACTATGGATGATGAGCCAGCAAAAACTAAGATGTAACAGTCAAAGGGGTAGGAGAACAAGGAGAGTAGTGTCTTGAAATTCCTGAGAAGAAAGGGTATGTACAAAAGAAGCTACAAAAGAAGTTCAAGAAGGATGCAGATTAAGACAAACTCATCACATTTGCCAAACAAAAGTTCATTGATTCTTTGAAGATAGCAGACTAAGCTGAATGATGAGATCAGAAGCCAGACTGATCAGGGCTGCAAAATGAATCAGGTGAGAAAAAGCTACTGATGTCAAAAAATAGGAAACAGATACAGGTAAAGACATAGGCATACTGTTACACGTCTCAAGCAACTGACATGTCTTATCTGGAAACAGCCTCTTCCTGGCCAATCAGATAGCTTCCCTTTGTCTTTTGTTTGAATCCTATATAATGTGTAACTTACAGAAACTTGTGGACAGTGGGCATCCCTTTTTCAGCTCTCCCCTCTATTGAATGACTTAATAAACATCTTTCTAAATTATTTCTGTTCTGGGTTTTGGTCTCAGCTAACAATTGGTACCAGAAGCAGGATCTCTGGTGGTCAGTCTGAAAGGTGGGATTTGACCTAGCTGGGATCACTCTGTACAGAGAGAACTGGGTAAGTACCACCATTGTTCAGATGGAACATAATCAAGTCGCCCCTGCTCCCAGACTACGTTTTGGGAGTGAGAACTCTGAGGATCAAGAAAGCTAGGAGGCTGACCTGCAGAATCACTCAGGGGAGGTTAGAACTAGCCTAGCCACTCTTTTGGGCAAATGTATATTTCTCTTAGACTTTTTAACCAGGAGTTCACTAGGAGTAGGAGGGTTGGAGGAAGGTAGATTCACCAGCTGTTAATCCAACCAGTCCTCTAGCAGATCTTTCTATTTTTTTCTTTCTCTACTTCTCTTTCTCTTTCTGTACTTCTTTTACTCTCCTGTAACTATTAGAAAATAAACCAGACACCTGGTGTGTGACTATGTACTGGAGGCAGTAAATACAAGGGTTGTCAGTTGAACCACACAACCTGCCAGAAGGAAATTATTTATCTGTTTAGTTAATTGAGTGACTGTGAAGAACCAGTTGCCTATCATCAATCCTACATTTATTCACTTAGGATAACTCTAGATAGGAGGCAGCTAGGTGGCGCAGTGGATCGAGCACCGGCCCAGAAGTCAGGAGAACCTGAGTTCAAATCTAACCTCAGACACAGGAAAACTGTGTCTTGTGTCATATCCAGTGTTACTTGTCATTTCTGCTAACTTGGAAGATTTCTAAATGGAAACCACAGCTAGCTACAGAGACTGTTGTGTAAAAAACTGCAGCCAGAGACTTCGGACTGCTGGGAAAGACAGCTCTCCCAGCTTTTTGTGATCTGATACTAAACTCTTAGTTTAGTAAGCAGGGGCTTATTCCCACTTTAGACTTTCGAGGGAGATAACTTTTGTCTCTGTTTTTGTTTTTTTGGGGGAACCTGTAAAACACTTTGTCTCTGTCATTTCAGCTCTAGCCAAATTGGGGTTACAGAGATAAAGTCAGATAAGCAAAGAAAGGAAGTTTTTTTCCTATGATTGCAAAAGTTTGTGGCATTATAAACTAATTAGAAACTAAATTTGTAATTGAAACGTAGTATCTTTGCCGTAAATTACCAAACTATGGTTCTCAATTTTGTTCTCAACTAACTAAATCTACATAGACATCAAGGACATCCTTAATAAAGGTACTGGAAAAGCAGACAGGACTTTTTGCAAGTGATATTCTACACTCGTCTACACATTTTACATCACACAACTGAAAAATGTATAAAATGCAATATTATACTGTATTTATTTATTAACTATTAAAAAAGGATTTTACTTTTTAGGCTTTCTTCCAACATAGTATCTTCTATGTACATGTCAAAATTATACATTATTTTAAAAGGGGTAACAACAGAGATAATCTTTTACATCCTTCTCATTATTAATAATAAATGATGCATAAAACAGGGAGAAGGGTGTTAGCCATTGTAATAAAAATGATGAAACAGAGTTCAAGTTGAAAAGGGATTCTCTATAGATGGTAAAGTCTTTTAGAAGGTGCTATTTGCAGGTGATATTGTGCTGCTTACATCAAACCCTGGAACACTGCAGAGCCTCCTAATATGTAATCACTCAAATGAGTTTGGTCTATCTATATGGGAAAAAAATCAAGTGAACAGAGAATGTATACTTTCTAGACTATGATATACAGTTGGAGGGACAACTTAGACAAGTTAGAAAGCTTATTCATTGGATGTATATATATTCATTTTCTAAAAGACACAAAAACAAGGAACCTTCCTCAGTGCTCATTAACAAGCAAAGCAAAAAATAAAGGGCACTATTCCACTTTTGTCTTTGTATCTCCAGTCAGTGAATGCTTGACAATGAATTGATTGATATGTAATCTTATATTGCAAACAGATAAATTAGAGCCAAAATCAAACAAGAGGAAGAGAAATGACTGGATTGCTTTGGGGAAATGGCAAGGCTATTTTAATGATCAAAGGCCTTTCCTGGAAACAAAGGTCCATCTATTTAATAACATTGTTCTTCCAGTGATATCACAGGGCTGCAAATTATGCAAAACAATAACCTCCAAAGAACTGAAGTTGACGATCACCCAAACAACAATGGAGAGATACATGACAGATCTAAGCAGGCCACATGTAGAAGCAGTGAAGAATGCCACAGAGAAATGTGTGATTAAAAAATATATATGGTTGGCCATGTGGCAAGAGGCAATGATAATCAATGCTACATTTGTATCTTCATGCTTCATGATGTCAAGATAATAAATTAAAGATTTCTTAATAGTAAATATACCGAAAGCATGAATAAGAGTCATGTAAAATAGATGGGATGGATAATTTTCAATATTCATTACTGGAAGATTTCTTTCATAGCATTCCTGTGAAATCTCAAATACACTGCAATGACGTAGTAATTAAGTGTTACAGAAATGTCAGCTATCATTATATGCTTATTAATAGTCCACCGACGGCATAATTTATCTATAACTAGGAAACATTCCTTAATTTATTAAACTCCCTAAATCAATATATCTTCCAACTATCAAATTCTGTTGATAGCTAACATTGTGCACAATATGTAAAAACCATGTCAAATGAACATCGTTAAATAAATTGTTTAACATTTATTATATCAGTTTTCTCATTAAGCAGCCAGATTAGGCAGCTTGATAGGACACTGGATAGAATATTGGGTCTGGAGTCAAGAACAATTGAGTACTAGCTAAATGGGGATAATAATAGTGCCTACCTCCCAAAGTTTTTGTTAGGATCAAATCAAAAACTATTTGTAAAGCACTTAGCACAGTGTTGGGCATAGAGCAATAATTATATAATTTTTAGTTATTATTATCATTATTGTTATGGTTTGTTTTATGAAAGACAACATAGAAGCTATAATTTGTATTCTAACGAAATCTAATCCCTTTAACATGAGATTATTGTTTTAAAAGGAAAAATGACTATATTAAGAAAATCTCACTAAAGAAAGCTTATGGTCCCTAACCTCAATATTTTAAATGGCACCTATGTTTAAACAAAAAAAAGTAAGATTTTAATATCTTTTTGCCACTATTATAGTTATTTGTATGTACTCCCTTCTAGTATTTTTTGTTTCCATCAAAATTAAAAGAAGAATTTAGATACAAGTTTCACTTAAATTAAAAATTATTAGATTAATGTAATTGCTCTAAATTTTACATAATACAATATTTAGTTTTAGTATGTTAATATTTTCTCAATGTACTTTTTAAAAACTGTGGAATTTTTTATGTCTGAAAGTCATTTAAATATCTACTCACAGTAAAGCCATTTTAAAATGTCAAAGTCAGTTTTCTATTGCCACTTACATTCTCAAGTTTGCAATAAATTAAAGCCAATACTTATGTAATACTTTTAAGATCTGCAAAAAAAAATTAATAATGAATAGATGGTAAACTATAGCACTTTAAATATGGCCAAGTGCTTTGCAAATATTATATCACTTGATTGTCAAAATAACCCTGAGAGGTAGGCACTACTATTCCCATTTTACAAATGAGGAAACAGAGGCAGAGAGAGGTTAAGTGACTTCCGGGGTCCCACAACTAGTAAGTACTGGAGGCAAAATTTGAATTCAGTTCTTCCTGACTCAGGGTCCAGTACCCTATTCACTGTGCCATCAAGCTGATCCATTTGATCTTCATTGGAATGACCCAATGACTAACAAATCTCATGGAAGCTCTTTATAAGTGATTATCTGCTAACTACTTCTGAAAGCTTACTATTTTCTGAAATGAACACCTAAACATTACCTAAAGATTATGTAACTTATGTTCTACAATTATGCTGATGAATATTTTGTAGGCTTCCTATATGAAGATGAGACAAACTGTATGATTTCTTAAATTCTTTTCCAGTTATACAATTTTATGAAACATTTAAAACACATTTTCAAAATATTTCCCACAATGAAGTTATTAAACTATTTAAAACTTATTCTTACTTCTCATTATCAAATGTCACAGTTCAGTGAAAAATCAATTCAGAGAGCAAAATTTACATTCACATACTTATTTGTCTCCCATTAAGATGATTTCATTTAAAAAATAACAGAAATAGTTAATGAAGCTCAATATTGTTTATTGAAATTCACAGGTAATGTAGATAAAGCAAAAGTCCAATAAGTCAAGACTCTTCCTCTCCTATAACACAGAATGTATAATACTTTCTACAAATGACTTATCTGCAAATGAAGCACAAAACTGAATGTATTGTAGATTGAACTCTGCTCTTTAGAAACCATTTATTTTAGAATTTATAAATCTTTATCTGAAAATGAATTGTGAAAAATTTAACTGATATTTGAACACTGCTCTTTCACCATTTTTAGATTTTAACATTCAAATATTCTTTTAATGTAAAATATATTAATTTTGCATGTAAAGACAACTGTGATTTTCTTAGTTTTAACAGACTACTTTGGGCATAGCTCACTTTACATAATAGATGCATTCATAATAGCATACATAAATGTTTATTAATATAATCTTATATGTACTTAGGAAATTTTATATTTAATAAAATCTCACCATATATAAATCCCATGTGGTATATGATTGTAATGGAACACTTTTTTAATAAATGACAAAAAGGAGGATTTCAGAAAAACATGAAAAAAATACGTATGAACAAAGTAACTGAAACTAGCAGAATATGTGCAATGACCATAACAATGTAAATGAAGAGCATACTAAAAAAAAAAAGAAGATTCTGAGTAATAACAAAACTTGACAAGGAATAATAAAGTATATACACCTCCTGCATCTAAACAGAGAGAAAAGGAACCACAGGGGCCAGAATACAACATGATATCATTTGAATTTGCTCAACTGTTTTTCTTTGCTAAAATTGCTTAGGAGTTGAGAATATATGCAGAAATAGCTGCGATATTAAAACAAGATATGAAACCAGTGCAATTTATTTTTAAAATTCTATCCTAGGTTATAATACGGTAAGTAATATGTTCTGTTGAGCTGTCAGACATAATTTCTGTTGTGATTGCACCTAGTTTTTTATTGTACAGGTCCTTCTTTTTAACTTTGTGCCTTTAATTTGTTGTGGTACAAGAACTCAAGATAACCAAGTATAATAGAAACGTGTACAAAGTAAGGCTCAATCAACTATTAAAAAATAGTAGCAGGTTTCCTGACATGTAGTTACATTACAAAAACAGTAGTCTAGGATCATATGAAAATCAACATAAATTATTTCAACCTCTTGGAGACTTCTTATTCTTGTTTACTTCTCACTTATATTCTCAAAAAGGCTAAAAATGTGCAAAGTCTGTCCACCAAATGAGGAGGGGTTTACCATAATTTGGAGATTTCTTACAAAATAAAAGATCACAAATATGAACAAATGTCTAAGGAATTTCTTTCTTCTACCATATTATAAAAAAACTACTAGAAAACAATTAGAGCAAGCATATGAAATATAGTGAGCTAAATTAAAAGTGAGGCATAATGGAATAAGGGGGAAAATTTTTACCTAATTGTAACTCTCCAAAATTTCCACATCCAACTTTTTTTCCAAATGTAAAATTAGGTCCAACCATTAAAATTCCAGAGTTTGAAAAACCAGTGCGTCAAAGACAGTGCCCTGATTGACCATTGGAATAAGCCATTCTATAATCTAGTTTATCTATCTTGTCTTTCATATTGTTATTCATATCAAGTTTATGGTATTCCACTTTGAATTTTTTTTAAATCAAAACAAATAAACCAAAAGACAGTAAGTAGTGTGCAAAAGGAAACAACACAAGTTAACAATGCCAGGTGGGTAACCGATATTCAAATTATAGCAGATAGGTTGTGAAATGAAGCTAATTCATTCAAATCACAAAAAATGTTTCTCTCTTTTCTTCTTTTTCAGTAAAACATGTCCTCAAAAATTATATTTTTCAGGGAGGCTAATTCAGACCAACAGAGAGCTGAAAGATTAAGAAAGAAAATTAGTCAAATTTGAAAATTAAAGCACACATTGTTGGGATTCAGCATTAAGAAACAAGATATATGTTGAAAATGTATGTGTAGCTTATTTAAATAACATAACACTACTTGTTAATATCTATTAAAATCCAAGAGAGACTGTGAGGCCCAATAAATAGAAAGAAGCTTCAGAAGCAACAAGACTGGTTCATTCTCAAGTCCAGTCTCTGATAGAGCAATTAACTGTGTGACCTAGAAGAAGTCATTAAATTCTCACTGCCCTTTCCTCGTTTACAAATTCCCCATGTCAATAAATTACAAGTCAAATCTCTATCAAATCACTACGCCAACAATCAAACTACAATAAAACTTAAACTCTTTTCTACATTCCCAGGTTTGTTTATATTCTCAACAAGATTTTTAAAAAACTGCAAGAAAATACTACAAAATATGGGATATATATACACATATATATGTATAGAGAAGGAGATGGAGAAGGAGAGGAAGAGAGAGAGGGAGAAGGAGAGAGAGAGAGAGGATTACATCTTTTTTGAAGTTATTCTGTAAGTAAATATGCAACTAGTCTAAAATCTTCTACATCTACAGTACTGAATGATGTACTCATTTTGAACATGAATTCTGACAATAAAATCCCTAATATATAATACTTAGGGGGAAAATAACCACTTTAATAATTATGCCTTACCTTTCTAGGATAATTTACAAAATGCAAAAATAATGAATATACATGAATACATTTGATGCTATTAAAAAATCCCACAAAGTTGGCAGAACAAGTGTTACCATCTCCAATTTAGAGATGTGGAAACTGAAACCAGGAGACAGTAAAAAACTTTCGAAGGTTTGTAAAATCACTCCTGAATTAAACACTCTGAGTTTCAGCTTGCAGAAGTCAGAATATTCCAATAATTCATAGTGCTACAGTTAGAACTAAATAAAAAAGATTCTTCTGTTTAATGTTTTAAAAAATTACACCCCCCAAAAAATAGCCAGGATAATACAAGTCAAAAACATTTCATTTTATTATCATTTAAGATGCTACTGAATTATGAAAATGTAATATCCTCTCTGGCCTACTTACCCAACTTGGCAATTACACTAGTAAACCAAGTCCCCAGAGGCTGAATGCTAGCTCAGGTTTTAGGGGTAACCTTATCAGGCTGTACTCCTATACTGTACTGCCATAGCACAGAAGCCTGTACCACTGTACTTCCCATTTAAAAAAAAATTAATCGGGGACACAAATAACTCTTAACATAAGCATTTACTTTTATTTTTTTCTAATTCAGTGAAATATTTTTTGGAAATTTAATTGGGATGACATTGAATATATATAGTTTAGGTAAAATTGTCATTTTTATTTTGTTTTTATTATGTTGGTCCTGCCTACCCATGAACAATTAATATTTCTCCAATTATTTAAATCTTATGTTATTTGTATAAAAAGATTTTTATAATTTTGTTTATATAGTTCCTGAGTTTGTTTTGGCAGGTGTATGGCTAATCTTAGACAAAGCAAAAATAAAAATTGATCTAATTAAAAGAGATAAGGAAGGAAACTACATTTTGCTAAAAAGTATCACAGGCAATGAAGTCATATCAATACTAAATATATATGCACCAAGTGGTATGACATCCACATTCTTAGAGGAGAAGTTAAGTGAATTACAGGAAGAAATAGACAGCAAAACTATACTAGTGGGGAACCTCAGCATCCCCCCTCAAAACTAAATAAATCCAACCCCAAAACAAACAAGAAAGAATTTAAGGAGGTGAACAGAATTTTAGAAAAGTTAGCTATGGAGATATCTGGAGAAAACCAAATGGGGATAGAAAGGAATATACCTTTTTCTCTGTGGTACATGGCACCTACACAAAAATTGACTTCGTACTAGGGCATAAAATCCTCACAATCCAATGCAGAAAGGCAGAAATATTAAATGCATTCTTTTCAGATCATGATGCAATAAAAACTACAGGTAATGAAGGCCCAAAGAAAGATAAACTAAAAATTAATTGGAAACTAAATAATCTAATCCAAAAGAATGAGTAGGTCAAACAACAAATCATAGAAACAATCAATAACTTCACCCAAGAGAACAACAATAATGAGACAACATACCAAAACTTATGTGATGCAGCCAAAGCAGTTCTTAGGGGAAATTTTATATCCCTAATACTTACATTAATAAAATACAGAAAGGGCAAATCAATGAATTTGGCATTCAACTAAAAAAGCTAGAAAAAGAGCAAATTAAAAATCCCCAATTAAATACCAAATTAGAAATGCTGAAAATCAAAGGAGAGGTTAATGAAATTGAAAGTAAGAAAACTATTGAACTCATAAATAAAACTAAGAGCTGGTTTTATGAAAAAAAACAATAAAATAAATAAACCTTTGGTTAATTTGATTTAAAAAAGAAAACCAATTTAACAGTATCAAAAATGAAAAGGGTGAATTCACCACTAATGAAGAGAGAATTAGAGCAATAATTAGTAGCTATTTTGCCCAACTGTATGTCAATAAATCTGACAAACTAAGTGAAATGGATGAATATTTACAAAAATATAAGTTGTCTCCATTAACAGAAGAGGAAATAAAATGCTCAAATAACCCCATTTCAGAAAAAGAAATCAAACAAGACATCAATGAGCTCTCTAAGAAAAAATCTCTGGGGCCAGATGGATTCACAAATGAATTTTTCCAAACATTTAATGAACAATTAATTCCACTACTATATAAACTATTTGGAAAGTAAGCAAAGAAAGAGGCCTACCAAATTCCTTTTATGACACAAATACAGTGCTGATACCTAAAGCAGGAAGAGCCAAAACAGAGGGAAAAAAGTATGGACCAATTTTCCTAATGAATATTGATGGAAAAATTTTAAATAAAATATTACCAAAGAGATTACATCAATTTATCACCCGAATAATATACTATGACCAGGCAGAATTTATACCAGTAATGCAGAGCTGGTTCAATATTAGGAAAAGTATCAGCATAATTGACTATGTCAATAATAAAACTAACATAAATCATGACTGTCGCAATAGATGCAGAAATAGCTTTTTACAAAATACAGTACCCATTCCTCTTAGAGAGCAGAGGAATAAATGGAGTTTTCCTTAAAATGATGAGTAACATCTATCTAAAACCATGAGCAAGCATTATATGTAATGGGGATAAGCTAGAAGCATTCCCAATAAGATCAGGGGTGAAACAAGGATGTCCATTATCACCACTGTTTTTCAATATTGTACTAGAAATGTTAGCTTTAGCAATAAGAGAAGAAAAAGAAATTGAAGGAATTAGAATAGGCAATGAGAAACAAAGCTATCATTCTTTGCAGATGTGATGGTATACTTAGAGAATCCTAGACAATCAACTAAAAACTACTTGAAATAATTAAGGACTTTAACAAAGTTGTAATAAATAAAATAAACCCACAAAAATTATCCACATTTCTATATACTACTAACAAAACCCAGCAGCAAGAGATAGAAAAAGCAATTTCATTTAAAGTTACTGTAGACGATACAAAATATTTGAGAGTCTACCTTCCAAGACAAACCCAGGAACTATATGAACACAATTACAAAATACTTTTCACACAAAGTCAGATCTAAATAATTGGAAAAATATCAGTTGTTCATGGGTAAGCCAAGCTAACATAATAAAAATGACAATTCTACCTAAATTAATTTGCTTATTCATAACAAACTACCAAAAATTGTTTTGTAGAGCTAGAAAAAATAACAAAATTCATCTAAAAGAACAAAAGGCCCAGAATATTAAGGGAATTTATGGAAAGATGTACAAGGGAAGGTGACCTAACCATATCAGAACTTAAATTGTATCATAAAACAGCAATCATCAAAACTACTTGGTACTGGCTTAGAAACAGGGTGGTGGATCAGTGGAATAGGTTAGGTACACAAGACACAGTAGTCAATGATTATAGTAATCTACTGTTTGATAAACCCAAAGACTCCAGCTTCTGGGATAAGAGTTCACTATTGGACAAAAACTGCTGGGAAAACTGGAAAATAGTATGACAGAAACTAAGCATAGACCAACATCTCACACAAAATAAGGTCAAAATGGGTATATGACTTAGACATAATGAGTGATGCCATAAGCAAATTAGGAGAGCAAGGAATAGTTTACCTATCAGATCTATGGAGAAAGGAAGAATTTATGACCAAACATGAGATAGAGAACACTATGAAATGTAAAATGGATAATTTTATTACATTAAATTAAAAAGGTTTTGCACAAACAAAACCAATGCAACCAAGATTAGAAGGAAGCAGAAAGTTGGGAAACAATTTTTACAGCCAGTGTTTCTGATAAAGGCCTTATTTCTAAAATATATGGAAAACTGAGTCGAATTTTTAACCATACAAGTCATTTCCCAATTGACAAATTGTCAAAGGATATGAACAGGCAGTTTTCAGATGAAGAAATTAAAGCTATCTATAGGCATACGAAAAAATACTCTAAGTCACTATTGATTAGAAAAATGCAAATCAGTAGTTTACGATCTTATCCAGGCCATTATAATAATCTACTTATTAGTCTCTCTCCAAAGACTCCCCTCTAAAATTCATAATCCACACAGATTCCAAAATACTCACCTACTCAAAATTCTATGCTCATTGGTTGAGAACCAAGACTTTTGTCCAACACCCTAAAAGGAAAGGAGGAAAATCTGAGGCCCAGAGAGATAAAACTTGCCCAAGATAAGAAAGCTAGTAAATGGCAAGGTCAGGCTTCTAACCCTAAATTCTTTGACTCTAAGTGCAGTACTCAATTGACTTCAGGATAAAACTCTTCAATTTGGAACTTAGGGTCCTCAACAATCTTGTCCCAACCTACATTTCAGGTTCTCAACCTGGGATTTTCAGCCTTCAACAATCTTTTTCTAAGTTACATTTCAATTATTCCCTTCTGCCTATTATTCTACATTTCACAGAAACTGAGCTGTTTTTTATACTCAACTTTCCATCTGCCGCCACCCTGAATTCTAATAAACTGTTACCCAAGTTTATAATGTACTCTCTCCTCCTATTCTCAGAATTCTTATTTTCCTAAAAAATTCAGCTCGTATGTCACCTCTTCCATGAAATCTTCCCTGGTTGACAAATTACTATCATTCTCTTTGTCTTCCAACTACTTTATATTTATAATCTATGTTCTTATTTTTAATTCCCAAGAGAATATAATCTTCTTGAAAGCAGAGATCATTTCATTTTTTTTCTTTGGATTCCTATAGCCTAGTACAGGGCCTTTTATATAGTATGTGGTATGAGGGATTTATATAAGAGACCTGGATGACAATTACACAGGATGTGAAACCACATTGAAATTTTGCATTGGTGGTAACCATGGGTCCATTAAATCATTATTTATAGAGCCAAGATGGTGGAGTAAAAGCAGTGACTTGCTTGAGCTCTCCTCCAAACCCCTCCAAACACCTGTAAAAATGGCTCTAAACAAATTCTAAAGCAGCAGCACCCACAAAAAAGACAGAGTGAAACAAATTCCCAGCCCAAGACAACCTGGATGGTTGATTGGAAAGGTCTGTTGCACCAGGCTGGGAGAGGAGCACAGTTCAGCATGGTCTGTGCAGGCAAAGATGGGGCCTCAGTGAACCTGGAGCAGGCCCCAGGGGACTGAATCAAGGCGATCTGTGGCGGTTTCCAGGTTTGTCAACCCACAAACACCAAAGACAACTTAGAAGGTCACAAGGCAAGGTCTTGGGGCAGCTAGGTGGAGCAGTGGATAGAGCACTGGCCCTGAAGTCAAGAGGACCTGAGTTCAAATCCAGCCTCAGACCAAACACTTGACACTTACTAGCTGTGTGACCCTGGGCAAGTCACTTAACCCCAATTGCCTAAAAATAAAAAATAAACTAAAAATAAAAAAAAGAAGGAAAGGTCTGTTGGACCTCAGTGAGGGAGGAGCACAGTCTGGTCCCCATCCTGGTGCAGCCCTGGGGCAGTGGCTGCTTCTGGAGCTCTCATGTCAAAGGAGCTAGGATCTAAACCAAGAATCACCTACCCAGCAAAACTGAGTATAATCCTTCAAGAGAAAAAATGGATATTCAGTGAGAGGACTTTCAAGCATTCTTGATGAAAAGACCAGAGCTGAATAGAAAATTTGACTTTCAAATACAAGACTCAAGAGAGGAATGAAAAGGTAAACAGGAAAGAGAAATCTTAAGGGACTTATTAAAGTTGAACTGTTTACATTCCTACACAGAAAGAAGATATTTGTAACTCATGAGACCTTTCTCAGTATTAGGGTAGTTGAAGGGTATATATATAGACAGAGGACACAGGGTGAGTTGAGTATGATGGGATGATATCTAAAAAATAAAGTTAAGGGATGAGAGGATTGTACTGGGAGAAGGAGAAAGGGAGAGATAGAATGGGGTAAATTATCTCACATAAAACAAACAAGAAAAAGCTTTTACAGTGGAGGGGAAGAGGGGGGAGGTAAGAGGGAATGAATGAGTCTTACTCTAATCGGATTTGGCTTAAGGAGGGAATAATATACACACACAATTGGGTATGGAAATCTATCTTACCTTACAGGAAAATGGGGGGGGAAGGGAATAAAAAAGGGGAGATTAAGCTCATTAGAGATAATGTATATAAAACACTTTGAAAGGGAGGGCAGATTGGGGGAGGGGGTAATCAGAAGCAAATACTTTTGAGGAGAGACAGGGTTAAAGGAGAGAATAGAATAAATGGAGGTTGAAGGGAAATATAGTTAGTTTTCCACAACATGGCTACTATGGAAATGTTTTGCATGACTACATATTTATAACCTATATGGAGTTGCTTGCCTTCTCAACGAGGGTGGATGGGTAGGGAGGAAGGGAGAGAATTTAGAACCCAAAGTTTTAAAAACAAATGTAAAAAATTGTTTTTATATGCAACTGAGAAATAAGATGTACAGGGAATGGGGTATAGAACTCTATCCTGCCCTACAGGAAAATAGGAGAGGAAGTGGATAAGAGAAGAAGGCTGGGGTGAGAGAAGTGAGAGCAAATCAGGGGAAAGGGTATTCAGAATGCATGCTGTCAGGGTGGGGAGAGGGGAGAGATGTAGAGAAAAGTTGAAACTCAAAATCTTATGGAAGTGAATGTTGAAATCTAAAAATAAATTATTTTTTTTAAAATCATTATTTAATATAGTAAAGAATATCTTCCTTTTTGTGTAGAATTCTATAGCTTTCAGAACATTTCATATTTATTACCTTATTGACCTTCACAACCTTGGAAAAAGGCCAGGGTTATCATTTTCATTTTATCGATGAGGTCCATCTGTCAACCAGGAACATAAACACCTAAAAAGCAAAATAGTCCATATATTCTACACTTAGACACAATGTGTCATCATGCATAGCATGGACTTCAAAGCCAGGGGAGAACTGGGTTCTAATCCAGCCTCCAACACTTATAAATTGTGTAACTTTAAACCAGTCATTTAATCCCACTAAGTTTCAGTTTCTTCATCTTTAAAAGAGATTATAATAATACCAGGAGTACCTAACTTCTGGGGTTGTGGTGAAGCTCGTAAGAGATAATGTATATAAAGCACTTTGAAAACTTTAAAACAATTATACAAATACCAGCTATTATTGTCATTATAGTCAGCTTAGTGCCCTATGATTTATGGAGATTTAAATGTGAACTGTTTTCAAAACATAACATTGAATTTTCAGTATCCAGTACTCCAATTTTCTCTTTTCCCCAAAATAATGATTACTATTATAATTAAGGTATGAAATTAACATTTTTATCCAAATTCATTTTGAACTGGTTGGGTAAAACTAGAGGACGCATAAGTACATTTCCCATAATAGGTAACTAAGAATTACTCATTTAAATTCAAACTAAATCTAATCAGAAAAAGAAGTTTTCAAAAAGTAGTATCCATCATTCTTTTTCCCCCCCAGGCAATCGGGATTAGTGACTTGACCAGGGTAACACAGCTATAAAGTGCATGAAATCAAATTTGAACTCTGGTCCTCCTAATTCCAGGGTCAGTACTCTATTCACTGCGCCAACATGTTGCCCCTCCATCATTCTTAATTGTAATTTTATTACAATTTGCTTTTATACCTCCATTGTTTTTTTTTAAGGAATTTTGTGCATTTTAGAGGTTACTGTTAAAACAGCAAATATGTGGCCTAGAATATTAACAATCGTTTATTTGAGCATCACTTGTTAACATATATCATCTGTCTCGGTATTATATAAAGAAGTGAATTCAATTATACAGATATTCTATTAGCCACTCAACTTATCAAAAAGTAAGTTTCTAATTTTTCAATTAAAATATGGAAGTGAGGGCAATCGGGTAACCTGAAATGCACATATTAATAGCAATTATTTGCTTACAATAATGGTGCACAGGATTCTCTAATCTTTATCTCAAATGCCTAAAGTATGCATAACCTGTTTCAACCTACGGGGAGGGGGAGGAGCAGGTTTCACACAAGCTCTTCAGGTAAAACACACAAGTCACCCCGTTCTCACGCCCCACTCCTGTCAACTTTTACAAGCCCTTCTCCCCACCCCTACCCTCTTCCCTATCTTTAACTCTTTAAGGCTCAACATCCTCCCACCTCTCCATTCCTTTTGGCTCCTTACCTCTTAATAATTCTAATCACCGCTTTCAATCTCACAACTTCTGCACCAGCCCAGCACTCATGCTTCTTCAAGCTCCTCCCGCCCCGCATCTCATCACACGCCTCAGTCCCGGGAAGCTCCGCCTTTCCCCCCCAACCCCTGCGGCCCCATCACCCCCTGCACCCCCTGCAGCCTAGGCCGAGGCTCAGGCCGCCCGCACCGCGATCCCGACCGCGCAAAGGAGAAGTGGCTCCTCCGGGCAGGTGCTCGCTGGCAGCGGCAGCCGGAGGAGCGTCCAGAGAAGCCAAGCTGGCGGGGAGACGGGCGCTTTACATGGACTCTGGTCGGCCGCCTCACGCACCGAAGGGGGCTCCCCGGGCGCCCGTGGAGGAGCAGGTGGGAGGTTTGGGGCAGCCCAAACACCTGGCCCCCTCAGGCAGAGGCGGGGAGAGAGGTGAGGGAGGAAGGAAAGAGGCAGAAGCGAGACAGAAACCGAGGGATGGCTAAAGGGAGAGACGGGAGGAGAAAGCGCTCTTGGCTCTTCTGGCCAAGGGGCTTTGGCTGCAGTTAACACCTAGAAATGAATATACAGGAGGGCCTTGGTTATCCTCAGATTTCATTTATCCTCCCACCTCACACATCCATTGCCAATGAACCCGGAAGTTTAAAAAAAGTGAAAGGAGGGGAGGGAAAGAAAACTTCTTTGAAAGCAAAAGAAGCAATGTCTTAGAGGACTGGGACAACGAACAAGGCCCAGGAGACACACCCGCCTGATGTGTTGGGATTGGTCAGTTTGCCTTCCAAAAGGAAATGAGCACAGTTATTGGCTGGCCTGAATCATGAAAAGAAAATTAATCTGGATGCTGATAAAACTGCAGAAAGGACAAACTGGTGAAGATGAAGGAGAGGAAAAGAACACAGACGCTGTGAGAGTCAAGGAAAGAGTCAGAAGTAGAAAAGTTCTGCAAAATCGCAGGTACTCACGTGGGTAACACTGCCTGAATGAAGGCATTTACTATGCTAAGATTGGGATACATATACAAAAGGAAAGTCACCCTCCATCCTCAAGTACCTTACATTCTAGTAGAGAAGATGGCCCAAAAGGGTGATTTGGTCTAGAAGTTGCTGGGATTGAGTGGAGCCACAGAGAATAAGAGTTTTCCATCTGCCACCACCGCAACCACAAAAGCAATTGAGGGATATCAATGAAAGAGCAACCAGTACTAGAAAGTGAGGCCGAGGATGCAGCGTCAATAAGATCTTTGGCTCTCACTGAGAGCCAAAGGATGAACTGGGAAAGGAAAAGATTTAAGATGAAAGTGAATTTAGTAATTAAGGGGCAGGCATTTTAGAGAACACAGTGAAGGTGTGAGCAGATCTGGAATGGGACATTGTGTGTATATAGAGTTGCGGTGTGGTGAGAAGGGTTGAGGAGGATGAGAGTAAGGAAGAGTGGAATGAGGAACAAGGTTTTTAAATTGGCCAGGAGTTCAGAATCACTGAGACAGGGAAAGTATACTGGGATAAGAGTATGGTAATCACTGAGTCAAAGAATCTGGTCAGAAGAGTATCACTGGTAGAGGTCCATTAAGGGCAGGGTGATTAGGTTGTTCGAGGCCCTTTCTATAGATCTTTAATATAAGCATATAGAAAATACATACAAAAATATATAAATTCAAAATAATTGGGGCAGAGAAGCTTAGAAGTTGGGGAGAACTGGGAAGACTTCACATAGAAAGCAGTGTTTGAATTGAAATTAGAAGGAAGATAGTGATTATAAGAGGTGGTGATAGGAAAGAGGCAGTATATTTCTAGCAGGGAGGACAGATTTTCGGGGATGGAGATAAAAGATGGGGCCATAAGTGAGGAAGAGCAAGCAGGCCAGTTTAGTAAGAACATGGTATGTGCGAAGTATGTGGATTGGAGCCAGACTGTGAAAGCCAGAATTTTTATTTGATTTTAGTAAATAGGGAGCCTCTGGAATTTATTGGGTACTAAAGTGATATGGCTAGACTTGTGCTTTAGGAAAATCACCTTTGTGGTTATGTGGAGGATGGACTAGAGGGAAGAGAGGCTTGAAGATGACTCTGATGTCAAAAACCTGGATGATTGAATGTGTGGTGTTTCTGTTAAGAGAAATAGGGAAATTCAGAAAGGGTTGAAGCAGAGGGACTTTATGGGGCGGTTAAAGGGGAGAGTAGAGATGATAAGCTAAGCGTTGATCCCTCAATACCTTCAAAAGTTACACTTCAAACACAGATTCCTCTCCATATACTTTGTCTAGTCTAGCTGCTTTTCTCATTTTTTTTCTTTAGAGCCATTTCTACTTCTTCATAGGGAACAGTAGGAACTGTGACACTGGAATCCACCTCATTGATGGAAAAAATAATTTGTCATAGAACTCAATGTATGTTCCATTTTTGTCCATATGATTTTTTCTTTAAAAAATGTTTATTGTGCAATCACAGTTATTTCTGGTGTAAGCCTCCTCTAACTTTTACTCATACTTAAAGATTGGGTCTCTATATGATTTATGTTACTCCAGTAGGGAGAGAAGAAAATAGAGAAGGGAGAGAAATTCCTGGCTTCTTTCCAGCAGGAATCTCCCTCCACAACTGCCTGAAGCCTTGACTGTCCTAAACTTTGCAGGGCTTGACTATTTAAAGTCCTCAAAGTAATAACTAATTTGTTTTCTCAGTCTCATATAGTTCCCTTTTTGACTCAGTCATAAAGGTATTAGATCATAGACACATCTTATTTACATATTAAAATGGCATCATGTGTAATGACATTCTGACTTCTACTGAGATGGAGGAGGGGACCCACATCTTCCATCTCCCAAACTGAATATACCACCCACCACCACCCCTAAATTATACAAGGGTAACAAACAAAAACAATAGAAAATGCAGTGACCCCAAGCTGTTATATTAACTGTTCCTTGGGACTATTATTAGTTTTTAAATTGTCTAGAGTTCAGCTTCCTTTTATTGAGCTTTGTTTTCATTTCTATGTATATTTTAATCATTATATATACTGATCAATATGTACATTGGTCACTATATATTTTTCTTCTGATTTTGTCTGAACAAAAGCTTTTCAGTTTTTTGTAATCATTGTTATCTATTTTATCTTTTTTAATTGCATCTATGCCTTATTTGGTTAAGAATATATCTCCTGGAGGTGCGGAGCCAAGATGGCAGACTCAAAGCAGGGAGTTGCTTGAGCTCTCCTCCAAAACCCCTCCAAATACCAGTAAAAATGACTCTAAACAAATTCTAGAGCAGCCGAACCCGCAAAATGACAGAGTGAAACAAACCTCCAACCTGAGACAACCTGGAAGGTGGACAGGAAAGGTCTGTTGCATCAGTTTGAGAGAGGAGAACAGTCCAGCACAAAACACACCAGCGCAGACTAGGCCCCAGCAAACCCTGAGCAGGTTTCAAGGGACTGAATCATGGGCAGCTGTGGTGGTTTCCAGACTTCTCAACCTACAAACGCCAAAGACAAATTAGAAGGTCAGTAGGAAAGGTCTGTCAGACCTGGGTGAGAGAGGATTGTGGTCCAGCCCCAGCTCCAGGGCAGCAGCTGCAGCAATTACTGCTACTGGAGCTCTCCGCCCAAGGTGGGATGATTGAGTGGTTGTAGAGGGGGATTGCAGGAATTTCCTTGCTGGCAGTAAGGCAAGATTATCTTGCTTTGCCCTTGCAAAGGTTGAGGTTGAGGTCCTGGAGCGAGGAGGAGTGCTGGCATGGTAGAGCTTGTGGTGGCAGGGGGAGAGGGAATCTTCCTCACATTTCCAATGTAGAAAAGAGTGCTTGTGGTCATTCACAGACCAGAGCACAGGCCAAGACAGGAGTAAACACCTCTCCTTTGATCATACCAACTTGGAAGAACTGAAAATTTACAGGTCCCTAGAAGTATCTCTGAAAACAGCTGCACAAAACCCCTGAAGCTCGAGGCAGTACATTCTCCACACTGGAAGCAGAACCTTGCCTTAACAAATGGTTTAAAAGTCAAGTAATTGGTTTGGAAAATGAGCAAACAGCAGGAAAATTATCAGACTATAGAATCTTACATTGGTGACAAAGAAGATCAAAACATGCAACCAGAAGAAGACAACAAAGTCAAAGCTCCTACATCCAAAGCCTTCAAGAAAAATATGAATTGGTCTCAGGTCATGGAAGAATGCAAAAAGGATTTTGAAAAGCAAGTAAAAGAAGTAGAGGAAAAATTGGGAAGAGAAATGAGTGATGCAAGAAAATCATGAAAAACAAGTCAACAGCTTGCTAAAGGAGACCCCCCAAAAATTGAAGAAAATAGCATCTTAAAAAATAGACTAACCCAAATGGCAAAAGAGGTCCAAAAAGCCAATGAGGAGAAGAATGCCTTAAAAAGCAGAACTGGACAAATGGAAAAGGAGATGCAAAAGCTCACTGAAGAAAATAATTCCTTAAAAATTAGAATGGAGCAAATGGAAGCTAATGATTTTATGAGAAATCAAGAAACAACAAAACAAAACCAGAAAAATGAAAAAATAGAAGACAACATGAAATATCTCATTGGAAAAAACAACTGACCTGGAAAATAGAACCAGGAGAGAGAATTCAAAAGTTACTGGACTAGCTGAAAGCCATGATAAAAAAGAATCTAAAAATCAACTTTCAAGAAATTTTCAAGGAAAACTGCTTCGATATTCTAGAACCTGAGAGTAAAATAGAAATTGAAAGAAAACACCAATCACCTCCTGAAAGAGATCCCCAAGGCAAACTCCTAGGAATATTATAGTCAAATTCCAGAGTTCCCAGGTCAAGGATAAAGGTGCAAGCATCCAGAAAGAAACAACTCGAGTAATGTGGAAACACAATCAGGATAATGCAAGATTCAGCTGTTTCTGCATTAAGGGACCAGAGGGCATGGAAGATAATATTCCAGAGGTCAAAGGAGCTAGCATTAAAACCAAGAATCACCTACCCAGCAAAACTGAGTATAATTCTTCAAGGGAAAAAATGGATATTCAGTGACATAGAGAACTTTCAAGCATTCTTGATGAAAGGACCAAAGCTGAATAGAAAATTTGACTTTCAGATACAAGACTCAAGAGAAGCATGAAAATGTATACAGGAAAGAGAAATCATAAGTGACTTATTAAAGTTGAACTGTTTACATTCCTACATGGAAAGATATTTGTAACTCATGAGACCTTTCTCAGTATTAAGGTAGTTGGAGGGAATATATATAGACAGAGGGCATAAGGTGAGTTGAATATGGAGGGATGATATCTAAAAAATAAAATTAAGGGGTGAGAGAAGAATGTACTGGGAAAAGGAGAAAGAGAGAGGTAGAATGGGGTAAATTATCTCACATAAAACAGACAAGAAAAAGCTTTTAAAGTGGAGGGGAAGAGGGGGAGGTGAGAGGGAATGAATGAATCTTACTCTAATCGGATTTGGCTTAATGAGGGAATAACATACACACTCAGTTGAGTATGGAAACCTATCTTACCTTACAGGAAAGTAGGGGGGAAGGGGAGAAGAGGAGGGGGGATGATAGAAAAAAGGGTAGATTGGGGGAGGGTGTAATCAGAAGCAAATACTTTTGAGGAGGCACAGGGTCAAAGGAGAGAATAGAATAAACAGGGCACAAGGTAAGATGGAGGGAAATATAGTTAGTCTTTCATAATATGACTATTATGGAAGTGTTTTGCATGGCTGCACATGTATAACTTATATCAAGTTGCTTGCCTTCTCAATTAGGGTGGGTGGGGAGGGAGAAAGAGAGAGAATTTGGAACTCAAAGTTTTAAAAATGAATAATAAAAATTGTTTTTACCTGTAACTGGGAAATAAGACATAAAGGCAATGGAGTATAGAAATCTGTCTTGCCTACAGGAAAATAGAAGAGGGAGGGGATAAGGGGGGTGGTGATAGAAGGGAGGGCAGATTGGGGGAAGGAGTAATCAGAATGCATGCCATCTTGGGTGGTGGGAGGGAAGAGATGGGGAGAAAATTTGGAAATCAAAATCTTGTGGAAATGAATGTTGAAAACTAAAAATTAATTAATTAATTTTAAAAGTGGGGAAAAAAGAATGTATCTCCTGTCCATAAGTGTGAGAGGTATATGATCTGCTTCTCTTCTAACTATTTTTATAGTAGTATCTGAATATTAAGGCTAAGTATACATTTAAAATGTACTGTAGAATATGGTGTACGATGTTGGTCTAAGACTAATTTCTGCCAGACCACTCTCCACTTTTCCCACTAGTGTTTATCAAATAGCAAGTCCTTGCCTAAGTAATTTGTTTTCCTCTTTATCAATCACTGAGTTTTGATTTACATTGTCTCTGTTTCTCCCTTGTCTAGCCTTTCCATTGATTTACCTCTCTATGTTTCAACCAATATCAAATGGTTTTGATGACTGCTGCTTTATGAAGGACTAGAAATGCTATTCCCCTTTGTAGCTACTTCTTTTCATCATTTCCCTTAACAATTATACATTTTTTAATGATTTTGTTATTAATTTATCCATTTCTATAGCGTATCCCTTCAATAATTTGACATGGCATTAAAAGTGTAAATTGACTTTGGTAGTATCCCCATTTTATTGCATTGGCACAAAATTTTTAATCTCTTATTTACTTATTTTCATGCCTTTAATTTCTTTCTCCTGTCTTATTTATATTGCTAGCATTTCTTGAACTACATAAAGTAATAGTTGGAAAAGTGAACATCCTTGCTTTACTCCCATATTTATTGGAAATGGTCCTAGTGCATCCCCATTGCAAATGATGCTTGCTTTGAGGTTTAGGTAGATACTTTTATGATATTAAAAAAAAAGTTTCTCTATACATATGCTTCAAAGCTTTTTCCCAGCTATAAAGATAATCATGGTGTTTGGGGTGTTTTTGTTTTTAATATGATTATGTTCATTGTTTTCCTTATCTTGAACCATCTTTGCATCCCTAGTATGAATCCAAATTGGTCATAATAAATTATTTCTTGGATAAATTGCTGTAGTCTGTTTGACATGTTTTTATTTAAAATTTTTCCTTCTGTGCTTTATATTTTGCTAGTTTATGTACTACTACTACATTTGTCTCATAAAAGAAATCTGGACTTCTGCTTTCGGAGCCAAGATGGCAGAGTAAAAAGGTAGTCACTCTCACCGTCCCCTACCAACCTCTGAAAACCCAGAAAATGTCACCCCTGAAAAAACCCTGGAACAGCTGAACCAGAAGAAAGATGGGGTGTACTAGTGCAGTAGCCCATGTAGCAAGAGGGATTAATGGAAAAGGCCCCTTTTACCCTGGGGAAGGGGAGCAGTACGGAACCGGAAGTCACCTAGCCAGCTAGTGGAAAGACCCACTTTAGCATACCAGGAGAAAATTCTAGTGCCTCGGTATTCTACAGCAATGGGTATCCCAGTGCCTCAGCAAAAATCAGGGAAGTAGCACTACAAAGGGCCCCAGGCAGATCAGCATCCTGCAGCATTTGTCTGAAAGGAGCTGAAGAAAGCAACCTAGAGTTGTCTGGAAGTTCCAGCCTTGTTGATTCCAGCCCAGCACCAGGTAAACTGTCAGAACCCTACAGCCTCCAACTGCCAACCAGGAGGAGACCCCGAAGCCCAGGTGGTTGAGCAGGCAAACACCAACAGCTGGACCTCTGAGTGCCTCAATGAGGGCAGGGGAACTGGTGGAAGCCAATGCAGAAAACCACCAGATGCCTTGGCATTCTAGAGCAAAGGAGTTTCCCATCGCCTAAACAGAACTGAGGGAGGCAGCACTGCAAGGGGCCCCAGGCAGATAAACACCCAGCAGCATCCATCTAAAAGGAGTTGAACAAAGATAAAGGAAAGGAAAAACAGACAATCTAGATTGCCTGAAAGTCCCTGCCTTGCTGACTCCAGCCTAACACCATGTAAGCTACCAGAACCCTACAGCCTCCAATTGCCAACATAAGAGGCCCCAGCATACAAAGTCAGTGACCAACAACT
This sequence comes from Vombatus ursinus, assembly GCF_900497805.2. Classification (NCBI taxonomy): domain Eukaryota; kingdom Metazoa; phylum Chordata; class Mammalia; order Diprotodontia; family Vombatidae; genus Vombatus; species Vombatus ursinus. The sequence continues at coordinate 9,915,517 of NW_020954570.1, read as the reverse complement.
AGGCTCTCAACACAAGAAGCTTGGGTCAGTGCCCTCTGCTACCCAGCAGGAGAGCATAATCTCTTTAAAGGCCAGGGAATAAAGAAACACCATGAGTAAAAATAAACGTACAATAGATTCATATTATGAGAAGAGTGAAGATCAAGACAGAAATTCTGAAGAAGACAACATTGTCATCAGACCTACATCTGCAATGTCAAAAGGGAATATGAACTGGTCTGAAGCCCAAAAAGCCTTCTTAGAAGAGCTCAAGAAGGATTTTAAAAGTCAAATGAGAGAGGTAAAGGAGTCCTTAAAAAGTACGATTTGCCAATTGGAAAAAAAGTACACTGAAGAAAACAAGTCCCTAAAACACACAATTGGCCAACTGGAAAAAAAGAATGCTGAAGAAAACAAATCCCTTAAAAATACAATTGGCCAACTGGAAAAAAAGTACACTGAAGAAAACAAATCTCTTAAAAATACAATTGACCAATTGGACAAGAAAGTACAAAATCTAACAGAAGAAAACAATATGTTAAAAATTAGAATTGAACAAATGGAAACTAATGACTCTATGAGAGAGCAAGAATCAGTCAAACAGAAACAAAAAAATGAAAAAATAGATGAAAACATAAAATACCTCATGGGTAAAACAACTGACCTGGAAAATCGATCCAGGAGAAACAATTTAAAAATCATAGGCCTACCTGAAAATCATGATGAAAAAAAGAGCCTGGACAATATCCTTCAGGAAATCATAAAGGAAAACTGCCCTGGAGTCCTAGAACCTGAAGGTAAAATAACTATAGAAAGAATCCAGCACTCCCTGCCTGAAAGAAATCCCAAATTGAAAATGCCAAGGAATATAATAGCTAAATTACAAAATTACCAGATTAAAGAGAAATTACTGCAAGCAGCCAGAAAGAAACAATTTAAATATCATGGAACCACAGTCAAGATTACACAGGACCTTGCAGCCTCTATGTTAAAAGACCATAGGGCATGGAATATGATATTCCATAGGGCAAAGGAGCTTGGAATGCAGCCAAGGATTAACTACCCAGCAAAATTGAGCATGATTTTTCAGGGAAGGAGACGGATATTCAATGAAATAGGGGACTTCCAAACGTTCCTGATAAAAAGACCAGAGCTCAACAAAAAATTTGATTTTCAAGTACAAGATTCAAGAGAGACATAAAAAGGTAAATGGGTCAGAAAGATACAATATGTTGTTAATAAGGGCAAAATGTTTACATCCCTACAAGGGAAGGTGACACTTGCAACTCTTGAGAACTGTATTGTTATTGTACCATGTTAAAGGAGTATACATAAAGGGGATGGATATAAGTTGACTTTGATGTAATGATAAAAAAAAAATTTAATCACGTGGGTTAAATGGATCCAAGTAAGTGGATTAGTCTGTGGTAAGAAAATGTACTGAGAAAGGAGGAGGCAGACAAGGGTAAATTACATTACAGGAAAAGACACAAAAACCTATTAGAGCAGAGGTAAAGAAGGGAGGGGGATGAGCATTGTTTGAACCTTAATCTCATCAGATTTGGCTCAAGAAGGGAATAACATAATTAGGTATAGAAATCTAACTTGCACTATTGGCAGTAGAAGGGAAAAGGGGAAAGAAAAGGGAGGGGGGATAGAAGGGAGGGAAGAAGCAGTAAGGGTAAAGGGGAAGAAAAGGGAAGGGGATAATAGAAGAGAGGTGGGACTGAAGCAGGTGGTGGTCAAAAGCAAAACACTAGTGGGGGGGAAGGAGAAAGGAGAAAGAAAAGCATAAACAGGGGGGAAAAAAGGATCGAGAAAAAGACACAGATGGTAATCATAACTGTGAATGTGAATGGGATGTACTCTCCCATAAAACAGAAACGTATAGCAGATTGGATTAAAAACCATAATCCTACAACATGTTGTTTACAGGAAACACATTTGAAAAGAGTGACACATAAAGGGTAAAGGTAAGAGGCTGGAGCAAAATATATTATGCTTCAGCTGAAGTAAAAAAGCAGGGGTAGCAATCCTGATCTCAGACAAAGCAAAAGCAAAAATAGATCTTATCAAAAGAGATACAGAAGGAAACTATATCCTGCTAAAAGGCACCATAGAAAGTGAGGTAATATCATTACTAAACATATATGCACCAAATGGTATAGCATCCAGATTCTTAGAGGAGAAGTTCAGGGAGTTACAGGAAGAAATAGACAGCAAAACTCTACTAGTGGGGGACCTCAACCTCCCCCTCTCTAAACTAGATAAATCTGACCACAAAATAAACAAAAAAGAAGTTAAAGAGGTGAATAGAATATTAGAAAAGTAAGATATGATAGACCTCTGGAGAAAACTGAATGGGGTTAGAAAGGAATATACTTTTTTCTCAGCGGTACATGGCACATACACAAAAATTGATCATATACTAGGGCATAAAAATCTCACAATCCAATGCAGAAAGGCAGAAATATTAAATGCATCCTTTTGAGATCATGATGCAATAAAAATTATATGTAATAAAGGGCCATGGAAAGATAGACTAAAAAATAATTGGAAACTAAATAATCTAATCCTAAAAAATGATTGGGTCAAACAACAAATCATAGAAACAATCAATAATTTCATCCAAGAGAAGGACAATAACGAGACAACATACCAAGACTTATGGGATGCAGCAAAAGCAGTTCTTAGGGGAAGTTTTATATCTCTAAATGCTTACATACATAAAATAGAAAAAGAGGAGATTAATGAATTGCGCGTACAACTAAAAATAACTAGAAAAAGAACAAATTAAACATCCTCAATTAAACATCAAATTAGAAATATTGAAAACCAAAGGAAAAATTAAGAAAATTGAAATTAAGAAAACTATTGAACTAATAAATAAAACTAAGAGCTGGTTTTATGAAAAAAACAATAAAATAGATAAACCTTTGGTTAATCTAATTTAAAAAAAGAAAGAAGAAAACCAAATTACTAGTATCAAGAATGAAAAGGGTGAAACTACCACCAAAGAAGAGGAAATTAAAACAACAATTAGAAATTATTTTGCCCAACTATATGCCAACAAATTTGACAATCTTAATGAAATGGATATATATTTACAAAAATATAAATTGCCCAGAAAGAGGAAGTAAAATACTTAAATAACCCCATCTCAGAAAAAGAAATAGAACAAGCCATTGATGAACTCCCTAGGAAAAAATCTCCAGGGCCAGATGGATTTACATGTGAATTCTATCAAACATTTAAAGAACAATTAATTCCAATACTATATAGACTATTTGGTAAAATAGGTGAAAAAGGAATCTTACCAAATTCTTTTTATGACAAAATATGGTGCTGATACCTAAACCAGGAAGAGTCAAAACAGAGAAAGAAAATTATAGACCAATTTCCCTAATGAATATAGATGCAAAATTTTAAACAAAATGTTAGCAAATAGATTACAGCAACTTATCACAAGAATAATACACTATGACCAGGTAGGATTTATACCAGGAATGCAGGGTTGGTTCAATATAAGGAAAACTATCAGCATAATTCATCATATCAACAACAAAACTAACAGAAACCATATGATCATCTCAATAGATGCAGAAAAAGCTTTAGACAAAATACAACACCCATTCCTATTAAAAACACTAGAGAGCATAGGTATAAATGGAGTCTTCCTTAAAATAATAAATAGCATCTATCTAAATCCTTCAGCAAGCATGATATGTAATAGGGACAAGCTAGAAGCATTTCCAATAAGATCAGGGATGAAACTAGTATGTCCATTATCACCACTGTTGTTCAATATTGTACTGGAAACTTTAGCTTTAGCAATAAGAGAAGAAAAAGACATTGAAGGCATTAGAATAGGCAAAGAAGAAACAAAGCTATCACCCTTTGCAGATGACATGATGTTATACTTAGAGAATCCCAGAGAATCAAGTAAAAAACTACTTGAAATAATAAACAACTTTAGCAAAGTTGCAGGCTATAAAATAAACCCACATGAATCATCGGCATTTCTATATATTACCAACAAAGCCCAACAGCAAGAGATAGAAAGAGAAATTCCATTTAAACTTACTGTAGACATTATAAAATATTTAGGAGTCTACCTCCCAAAACAAACCCAGGAACTCTATGACCACAATTACAAAACACTCTTCACGCAAATAAAATCAGATCTAAATAATTGGAAAAACATCAGTTGCTCATAGGTAGGCTGAGCTAATATAATAAAAATGATGATTCTACCTAAGCTAATTTACTTATTCAGTGCCATACCAATAAAACTATAAAAAAAAACATTTTATAGAGTTAGAAAAAATAATAACAAGATTCATTTGGGAGAACAAAAGGTCCAGAATATCAAGATAACTAATGAAAAGAAATACAGGGGAAGGTGGCCTAGCCATTCCAGATCTTAAATTGTATTATAAAGCAGCAATCATCAAAACTGCTTGGTACTGGCTAAGAAATAGAATGGTGGATCAATGGAATAAGTTAAATATGCAAGACATAGTAATCAATAACTATAGTAATCTATTATTTGATAAACCCAAAGACACCAGCTTCTGGGATAAGAACCCACCATTTGACAAAAACTGCTGGGAAAACTGGAAAAGAGTATGGCAGAAACTAGGCATAGACCAAAATCTCACACTATATACCAAAATGAAGTCAAAATGGCTTCATGATTTAGATATAAAGGCTGATACTATAAGCAAACTGGGAGAGCAAGGAATAGTTTACCTGTCAGATCTATGGAGAACAGAAGAATTCATGACCAAACAGGAGACAGAGAACATTATGAAAAGCAAAATAGATAATTTTGATTACATTAAATTGAAAAGTTTTTGCACAAAGCCAATGCTACTAAGATTAGAAGGGAGGTAGAAAATTGGGAAAGAATTTTTACAACCAGTCTCTCTGATAAGGGCCTCATTTCTAAAATATATAGAGAATTAAGTCAAATTTACAAGAATACAAGCCATTCCCCAATTGATAAATGGTCAAAGGATATGAACAGACAGTTCTCAGATGAAGAAATTGAAGCTATCTATAGTCATATGAAAAAATGCTCTAAATCACTATTGATTAGAGAAATGCAAATCAAAACAACTCTGAGGTACCACATTACACCTATCAGAATGGCCAACATGACAAAACAGGAAAATGATAAATGTTGGAGAAGATGTGGGGAAATTGGAACACTAATGCATTGTTGGTGGAGATGTGAAATGATCCAACCATTTTGGAGAGCAATTTGGAACTATACCCAAAGGGCTATAAAAATGTGCATACGTTTGACCCAGCAATAGCACTTCTAGGGCTATATCCCAAAGAGATCACACAAATGGGAAAAGGACCCACATGTACAAAAATATTCATAGCAGCTCTTTTTGTGGTGGCAAAGAATTGGAAATTGAGAAGATGCCCATCAATTGGGAAAGGGCTGAGCAAGTTGTGGTATATGAATGTGATGGAATACTATTGTGCTATAAGAAATAATGAACAGGCTGACTTCAGAAAAACCTGGAAAGACTTGTATGGTCCGATGCTGAGTGAAATGAACAGAACCAAGAGAACGTTGTACACGATAACAGCCACGTTGTGTGATGACTAATATTGATAAACTTAACCCTTCCTGGCAATACAAGGATCTAAGAAATCTCCAGAGGCCTTGTGATAGAAAATGCTATCCACACCCAAAGAAAGAACTATGGAAGCCGAATTGCTAATTTTTTTCTCTTCTATTGAGTTTTGTTTCCTCTTTCTGATGGTTCCTCCTATTGGTTTTAATTTCTACTTACAACATCAGTAATGTGAAAATATGTTTAATATGAATGTGAATGCATAGCCTGTATCAGATTATGTGCCATCTTGGGGAGGGTGGTGGGGAGGAATGGGGAGAAAAATTTTAAACTCAAAAGCATATGGAAGTGATTATTGACAAATCAAAATAAATTATTTAAAAAAAAGATCTGGTAGTGTACTTTCTCAATTTTTGAGAATAATTTGTGTACTGCTAATTGTTCTTTAAAAGTTTGATAACATTCTTCCATGAATTCATCAAGAGTTTTTTCCTTTGGTAGTTCTTCATATCTGGTTCTATTTTCTCTTCTCTTCTCTTGGGTTATTTAAGATGTCTCTTTGTTCTTCTATTGCTTTGCATATTTTACATTTTAAAGGCATTCTTCCATTTCTTTTTTGTTATCAATTTTGTTGCGTCTAACTGCCTTTAATAGTTTATAGTTATTCTTTTTTTTTATTTCTTCAAATTTTGTGGTGAAATCACTTTGTTCATTTGCTATTTTGTTGATTTAATTTTCTGCCCTCTTCTTTTTAATCAGATTGGCTAGAGATTTATTAATATTATTACACTTTTCAAATAACTATATTTTAGTCTTATTTATCACTTCTGTTTTTTTTGTTTTCTAATTTATCTATTTCTCTAATTTCAATATCTCCTCTTTTGTGCTTATTTGAGCTTTGTTGTATTTGTTGACTTTCTGATTTTTAAATGCATATCCAATCAATTAATCCTCTCATTTTTTATTTTGTTAATATATATTGTTAGGGACATAATTTTTCCCTGAGGACTATTTTAGCCATATCCTAGAAATGTTGGCATGTTGTTTCATTATTATTTTCACACAATTTTTAATTGTTTCTATGTTTTCACTGACACATTTCTTATATTTGAAGCAAACATCACAAAGATGATGGGAAAGGAAATTAGAATTGCAAGGGATAGAAAGAGAATCACTAGATAGTTTTGCTGGATTTCCAGCCTGGAGAACATTGACAAATTAATTTTACTGTCAGGATTAAAAGCCAGTTCAAAGGACATTGTGTCATATAAAAGAAGATGTAATTGTATTTAAACTAATTCACACTTTCATTCTACTTTGGATATTATTGGTCATGATTTTATTGTGAATTTTTCTCTGCATTTTTGCAAATGGATTGTATATATTCTGAATCATTTATATTCTTCTGGGACCTTTATCTCACTACTGCTCACTCATGTAGCCCTGATTGGTGGAATATTCCAGTGTTGAATGAGAGAATGGACACAAAGAAAAATACTGTTGCTCAATTAAATAAGTATTATGTTAAAAAAAAATTTAACTTTTGTTTTTAACATCACCGTCATTTCCAAATATATCCTCTTTTATGTCCATTGATTAGGGGGATACTAAATAAATTGTGGTGTTTGAATGTAATGGAGAAGAATGAAGACATTGCTGGCTAAGATGGAAAGTGCAAAATGACAACTGTTGGAGTAGCTGTTGGATTTGGGGTACTGCTGCATGTGCAAAAGGAGACTTTATTGCTGATTGGCAGAGAGAAGGCTGAACTTAACACTGCCTACCTGCTTGAGGGTCTTACTGAGATGTCCTTTGGAGGGACATGTGGACAAAAGACACTCCAGGGAAGCAAAGGAGAAAGGCTTAGAAATAGATATGCATCGCAATCCCTATCATGTCTGTGGACTGAAATTCTAAGGACTGCTAGAATGGATCTCTAGGTGAGATTACTTCTCTGCTGATTTGAGCTGAGATCTCATTTTGCTCTCAGCTGAATAGCTCATCCCATCTTATGTGTTCTTTTGTATATTTCAATTTTTATAACTTCTATTTCTGTTTTTAAATAAAGCTTTATTGTATTTAAATGTAATTTTATTATATTTTAAATTGTATACATTTAAATAATATATGTGGGAACCCATATTATACTAATTTCTGGTTGCTTTTCTTGCAAAATTTTGTTTTTTCATTTTTTAAAGAGTTGGAATAGTTTTTAACCCATGGTGCTGATGTTATGTTTTTGTTTTGTTTTGTTTTTTTTACCTCAGAAGTAACCCATTGTTTTTTTCTGAAAGTAGGTTTCAATTTGAATTGTCCTGAGCTCAGTCATAAGCTTTCCATCTTAAATGGATTTTAAATGAATCTATTGTCTCAACCTGTAAATTTTGAATGATTCCACAGTATTAAATAGCTATTTTTTTTGTTTCTCTAATTGAGTTTTAAATTCAGAAGTGTGTTGTGCATATTTTTCTTTCTTTTTTTCTTTATTTGAAAGCCAGTTGTTAAATATTTACCAGAACACTTACAGCTTGAAATCACATTTCCAGATGAGTAGTTCTGAATCCTTCCAATGCTTTCTTTTTCCTTTGTAGTTTTAAATATTTTGTTTTACTTATGGTAGTGGGAATAAGTATGTTACCTTAGCATTAGCAGCTCTATTTGAAGTATCCGTTTTGAGATAAAGTAGTTCTTATGTAAGTTGTTTCTCTATAATAAGATAAGCAATAGTGTATAGTTTGGTAACTACCTACATCCCCCAAATCTGTTGAACAGCTGATAAACATTTGCTGAGTTAGTAACTAAAGCATTGATTGGTCTGATGTTTGTATTATTGAATATTAAAGTTTAATTGCATGAAATGATTTACAGCTTAGTGTCTATCTATTTTTTAAATATTATTTTAACTATGTCATTTAACTATGGTATTTTTAGGCAAACTGCATTTTCATAGCAAGTGTGACTAATGTCAGATTCTATCTTTATTTTTTCTTTCCTCTCTGAAAGGTAATTAAGTATCTCTAAGTCTACCCCAAAACTAAAATACTTATAAGCAGCCTCAGTAGTATGTACACCTGATCAAGAAATTCCTGATGATTATTATTACAATTAATTTTTGATGTAAATGTAAAAGGATATTGCTAAAAGCATATTGTACATTTAATTAAACCAAGACAGCTAATGAGATAAACTTTCACTGTAACTCTATGCACCATTGTCAAATGATTTAAAGGTCATATCTTTGTTCTAACGCACATTACCGAAGGTATTGAAATGAATATGTCACATGTTCAAATAATTTTGTATTCAGGAAATACTCATTAAGCATCATTCAGAATCTTTCTATATTTTCATGTGGAGCATAAAAGGACAGTGAGTTTATCAAAATATATTTAAATTAAGACTTGACATTAGCTCAGCTATTAAATTGTGCATGCATGAGGTTGGATTCCACTGCAGTTTAGCATAATACAACAATAAAACATTTTAATCAGTATTAAAACTTTAAGCCAGTAATGCTGCATGCCTGTTGTTGCTGCCAGCATGAGTCAGTAAATTTTTCATTGAGTGCCTTACAATAATTTAAAATCAAGCGCATGTAATCAAGCACTGTGTTAGACTATGGGGTTTAATTTTTAAATCATCAGCACTCTTTCCTTATGTATGTGTGTATATATCTATCTATATACATATACATATATATGTATATATATATATACATACGTGTGTATGTATGTATATATGTGTATTAAGAGAGAGAGAGAGAGAGCCCCACAAGTATTCACCTGTTCCTTTTAAGAATTTGGTTGTAGCTTTACCACTCTGAAAAATTATTTGTACATTTTACTGTTCTTCATTGTCCCATAACAGATGGCACAAGATGCTTTTTTTAAAAATTAAATTTATATTACAGGGACAGAACCAACATGTTCTAATTCTTTCGAAGACACTGTGACTGTGTACAATAGAATTTTTAATTTCCTAAAAGACAGGTTGTCCAGATATCACTTAATTTCTTTGTGGCTTATACAGGAAGGGAGCTTGGGCAAGAAGTGGGAAAAACAAGGAAACTCATGACTTGAGGTTTCTATCTCTAGCTTGACCACCACTCTGCAGCCAGCTGCTGCAGATCCCCGAGTCTCTGGCCTTCCTAACCTTCACCTTGATATCATGTAAGAAGCAATTAGTACTTGGAGAGAGCCTCAAAACATAGTATCCTGTTTGAATAAACAGGTCTTAGTGCACCAGAAGATTGCTTTCAATCCAAAGTTAGTCCCTCTCCTCCTTAATGGATTGGCTCTTCCCTTGAATTGCTGCTGGCCTCAGTTCTTTCCTCCCCATTTTCCAGACTATCCTCATCCAAATTCTTGTTTTGCTTGTGCTCTTTCTCCTCCTTAAGTGTTGTCATAGGTTATCCTATGCCTTTGGGACCAAGGTTCAGAAGTGCACAGAACTCAATACCTCAGGACTGTAACTCATCTTGACCAAAGGGAGACAATGTTCAATTCGATGATCAGAACCTCTTGGTTGGAGCAGGTTCAAACCATTTAGAGCCAGACTTATGAAACTTCTTGTTGGAGCACCTGGAGCCAGCTGCTCTGACTTGATGTCACCACTCTCCAGCCTTCTCTATGGACTTTCAGCTGTTAAGCAAAACAACTTATGTAACAGCTTTGAATGGCTGTGCCTTCCAGGAGACTCCCTCCCCACTGAAATGTATTTAAACCCCGCCCCTTCTTTGATATAGTGTTTTATGGTGATTTGTCGAATGTTTATGTACTCAGATATTTCTTCTCATTGTTTGGGGTTCATTTCTTTGTTCTGCTTATATTTTTGTATTGTCATTTTCCTTATGTAGATTTTCCCCCACCTTTTTTGCTGTTCTTGTCCTTTATTTTTAGTGCTTTCTTGCTATTTTAAGTTGGTAAATGATTACTTGATTTAGAATTACCTTTTCAATGGGAGATCTTGCTAGAAAAGTGTTGTTTATCCAATAATTCAGAATCTCTTAGGTCAAACCTATTTAAGGCCTGGTATTTTTTGGAAGGTAGAGCTTTAGGGGTGGAGGGAGAAGGGGTCACATGACCAACAAAATGAAGGACTAAACACTATCTCTGATCTTCACAATGTTTCAAACCTTTATAAAAGAAGAATGCGTAAGAAATAAAGCAATTTCAACTGCCTTCATAATCTAAGACACCAAGTAAAAACCTGATGAACTAATGGCAGAGAAAGATAATCCATAAACCCATAATGTGTTCCTTCAACATCCTCACCTCTACCAGCCACTGTGTTCTAGGAAGGCCACAAATAAGCAATAAAACAAGAGAAAAGGAGTAAAATTAGGTAATATCTGTATTTGCTGATGACATGATGTCCTAGGGAATCAAAAAAGATACTAATTGAGATAATTAATATCTACAGCAGAGTTGCAGGCTACAAAATAAACCCTTAAGAGCTAATAGCATTTCTATACAATATGACATAATATGACATAATTGATAACAGTATTAAATCTTAAAAATAATTATTATAACAACAACTACAAAACCATATAATAATAATAGCTAGTTGCCTCAGTAGATAGAATGCTGGGCCTGAACACAAGAAGACTTGAAGTCAAATCCAGCCTCAGATACTTCCTAGCTTGGTGACCCTGGGCAAGTCACCCAACCTCTTTGCCTCAGTTTCTTCAACTGTAAAATAATTGCACCTACATCCCAAGTTAGTTGTAAGGATCAAATGAGATAATATTTGTAAAGCATTTAGCATAGTGCCTGGCACATAGTAGGTGCTTCAAACTTATTCCCTTCCCATAATAATAATAAAATCCAAGAGGTAAAAGCAGAGTCCCACTCCAAATAACTAAAAAATGTATGAGATATCTGGGGATCTATCTACCAAAACACTCAACATACTTGTATAGATCAACTACAAAATGCTCCTTTAAAAAAAATAAAGAATAACTTAGAGGAATATTCCATGCTGGGCCATGTCAATATCATAAAAATGACAATACTACCAAAGTTAATTTACAATTTTAATACTATACCAATCAAATTATCAAAAGAAATGTTTTAGAGAACTAAATAAAATAACAGAATTCATTTGGAAAAATAAAAGACCTAGAATACCAAGGGAAATGATGAAAAGAGGTAAGCATCTATTTTTTCCCACACAACTCTATATTAAAAGTTTGTTACATTATGAATATTTTTGCATATAGAAAATCCACTGGGCTCAATACAGCTTAACAAAAAGCAGGCCAACACTCAGGGAAGGAAAGATTCTTGTCCTCTGGTAGGGCCTTGGGATTGGAGATAAGTCATGTCAGCTATCACTATCACTGCCCAATTACTAGGGAAAAGTGTAAACACCCCCCACCCCAAATCCCATGGCCTCAGAATGAAGGAGACTGGTGGTCCAGAGATAAGCCAACCCATCAGGGGTTGTTCATCCACATGAGCTCTGGGTTAGCTTCTCCTGTGTCACAAATCTCTCTTTACAATCCCTTAAATTATATTGGCCTCGGGGACAGTCCTAGTTCCCTTCATCTTGCTACCTACCATATGTCAGAAGAGTGGACATGTGGCAGAGCTCAAACCTAGCTACTTTGCTATCACTTCACCGGGGCAATACCAGATAATTCGGTGCTGTTGTTGTTGCTAAGTTGTTTCATTTGTGTCCAACTCTTCATGACCCCATTTGGACTTTTTGTTGTTGTTGTTAAAACAAGGGACAAACAACATGAACAAAGTCTGTTTTGGCGTCAAAATTTGGTATCTTTGGAAAAAAATCCAGCATTGTCCCCTTGACTGGTGGGGCCCAAAGGTTCCGGACTTTAGATAGAGATTTGTGGGGGAGATTGTAGAGGGGAGGTACCACTTTCTGACCTCAAATTATATTATAAAGCAGCAGTTATCAAAGCTATCTGGTATTGGTTAAAAATTAGAGAGATGGATCAACGGAACACACTAGACAAGGGAGAACAAAAAAAATGGAATTCAATAGCTCAATGTTTTTTAAACAAGAAAACATAAATTATTTATGAAAGAACTCCCTAATTGATAAAAACTGCTTGGAAAACTGGAAAGTAAGTAGTACTCTGGCAGAAATTATACCTAGACCAACACCTTATATCATATTCCATAATACATAATTAATGTAATATGTGATTTCAATAATAAAGATCATATTATTAAAAATTATAAAAGAAGACTTTTTCATCTACAGGTACATGTATTTCTTAATAAAATATGAGATAGAGGCAATTAAAAACATAATAGATGATTTTGGTCATGTACCTCAAAAGTTTATTCACAAAAAATTAACAGACCTAGGATAAGAAGAGAAGTAGTCAAATGGGAAAAAAAAAAAACCTTTGTATTATATTACTCTGACACAGATTTGGTATCCAAGTTATATCCTTAATATGTAAGTGGTCAAAGGATATGAACATACAGTTTTCAACAAATCTCATGCTACTGACATCCATGTGGGATGACTTCTGGGTCAAACAATCAACAAGATGGAAGATTAGACATTTTCTCTGATCCCCTTCACTTCTTAAACCTCTCCAAAATAGAAATTATGCACTAAAGATAAAGCACCTTCAACTATCTCCATGATTTAGGACACCTGGAATCCAAAAGGTTAATACCATGAAACCATGGCTATGCAGAGCTCACTCTATACACCCTCATCCACCTCCCATGTGCTAGCTAGTCCAATTCACCCACAACAGAGGGGGGACAACGAGAGAAACACAAAGGACCCAGTCTCACTCTCACTGGAGAGCCTAGTCTAATTAAGGAGATGAAGAGCAGGCTGAGATAAGAGCCCTGGGTAGGTTTAAGCAGTGAAGGCTATGAGATTCTGAGGGAGGGACTAATACATGTTCTGGCAACAAAAACCAGCACCACATCCTGGTTCCCCCTCCCTCTTCCAGTACCATGGAGCTCCTGGGTCTGGGCGGTGGAAATCTTCTAGAGACTGCAGCAGTATGCCAGGATGGGAAAGCTTTCTAGGGCCACACTGCCATGGTAGGCAGAGTTATGTGCTGCAAAAGATATCTCAAGAGAAACAGGAACAGAAGGAAAATGATAGGCAACAATGTCTGTTTAAAATAGAGTTCAACGGGGAGTTCCAAGGCAGAGACAAGATGGTGGAGTAGAGAAGCAGTCAGCCAAGCCCTCCCAATATTCCCCTCCAAACAACTTTAAAATGAAGCCTCAAATCAAATTCTGGAATGGCAGTGCCAACAAAAGGTCAGAGACATCCTTCCAGGCCGAGACAACATAAGGGATAGTAAAGAGAGATCTGTGACATGGAAAGAAGCTAACCCAGAGTCCATGTGGATGAAACACCAGTGGTGGGAGTAGTTGGTGGAGACAGAAGCAGCACCAGCTTTGGGACCTCTCAAGTCAGAAATAGTAAGCGGTCCTGGCAACCAGTCAGAAAGAGATTACAGGGCATACCTATGCCCTGTGGATACAGGAGCAGGTGCTGTCTGGGAACTGTATTGCCTTTATATCCACTTCTGGGTCTTTCTGGGTAGAGAGGAGCACTTTCAGGCAAGAGGGAGGGGAAGTACTGAGGGGCAACTGTTTGGCAACTCCATTGTTTATGTTCACTTCTGGGTCATAATTCAAAGACAGAAAGGAGCACTTTTGCTCAAGGGAGAGTGGAAACTCTGAAAGGCAGTAATACTTCCACCCCCAAGGGATCAGGGACCCTGAGGAAAAGCATAATTTTCAATCCCAAAGGAGGAGGGGCCTGAGGAGCAGTATCAAATGCAATAGTAAGGAATTGGGTACCCTTCCTGGAAAAGCACCAAAGGGCTGACCAAGAGTACAGTGACCACACCTTTCCCCAGATCATACCACCTTGGAAGCATCAAAAACTTCCAAACCCTCAGAACTAGCTCTGGAAACAGAATGTGAATAAGTCTGAAGCTTGAGTCATAGCTCCTCTGCCTTCACACTAGGAACAATGCCCAACATTAACATAAAGTTCCAAAACAAGAAATAGGGTGGAAAAATGAATAAACAAAAAATAATCTGACCATAAAAAGCTTCTATGATGATATGGAAGGGCAAGACCCAAACATAGAAGAAAACAATGACATCGAAACAACTATAAGAAAAATATCCAAAAAAATGTGAACAGGCCCAACAAGATTTTCTAGAAGAGTTAAAAAATTATTTTCAAAATCAAATAAGAGTGGTAGAGGAAAAATCAGGTAAATAAATGAAAGCAAAGGAAGAAAATTGTGAAAAGACAATTAACAGCTTGGTGGATAGAAGAGGCATTTTTAAAATCCTAAAAAAACAAAAACAAAAACAAAAAACTTTAAAAAAGAAAATTGTCCTAATGGAAAAAGATACAAAAATGTGCTGATGAAAATAACTCCTAAAAAAGAAGAATTGGCAGGGCAGCTATGTGGCACAATGGATAGAGCACCAGCTCTGGAGTCAGGAGGATCTGAGTTCAAATCCAGCCTCAGGCACTTTTTTATTTATTTATTTTCATTTATTAACAATCACTTCCATAAGCTTTTGAGTTTAAAATTTTTCTCCCCTTCCCTCCACACCTCCTTTCCCAAGATGGCACACAATCTGATATAAGCTTTACATACACATTCCTATTAAACATATTTTCACATTAGTCATGTTGTAAGGAAGAATTAGAACCAATAGAAGGAACCACAAGAAAGAGGAAACAAAATACGATGGAAGAAAAAAATGGCAAATAGTATGCTTCGATCTGCATTCAAACCCCATAGTTCTTTCTTTGGATATGGATAGCATTTTCCATCATGAGACTTTTGGAGATGTCTTAGATCCTTGCATTTCTGAGAAACGCTAAGTCTATCAAAGTTAGTCATCACACAATGTGACTGTTACGGTGTGCAATGTTCCCCTGGTTCTGCTCACTTCACTCAGCATCAGTCCATACAAGTCTTTCCAGGTTTTTCTGAAGTCTGCCTGCTCAAAATAACTTCTTATAGAACAATAGTATTCCATTATGTTCATATACCACAACTTGTTCAGCCATTCCCCAATTAAGGAATTGAGCATATCCCCTCAATTTCCAATTCTTGGCTGCCACAAAAAGAGCTGCTATAACTATTTTTGTACATGTGGGTCCTTTTCCCATTTTTATGATCTCTTTGGGATACAACCCTCTAGAACTGCTATTGCTGGGTCAAAGGGTATGCATATTTTTATAGCCCTTTGGGCATAGTTCCCAATTGCTCTCCAAAATGGTTGGATCATTTCACAACTCTACCAGCCTCAGACACTTAAAACTTAAGGTCACTTAACCCCAATTGCCTCACAAAAAAAAAAAAAGCAGAATTGGCCAAATGGAAAAAGAGGTACAAAATGTCGCTGAAGAAAATAATTCTTTAAATATTAGAATTGGGCAAGTCAAAGCTAATGACTTCATGAGACATCAAGAAATAATGAAGCAAAGTCAAAAGAGTTAAAAAAAATAAAAACAAAATGTGAAATATCTCATTGGAAAAACAACTGACCTGGAAAATAGATTGTGTAGAAATAATTTAGGAATTATTGGATTACCTGAAATCCATGATGAAATAAAGAGCCTATACATCATATTTCAAGAAATTATCAAAGAAAATTACCCCAATGTCCTAGAACCAGAGGATAAAATGAAAGAGTCCACCAATCATCACTTTAAAGAGATCACAAAATGAAAACTCCCATGAATATTATAGCCAAATTGCAGAGCTGACAAGTCAAAGAGAAAACACTTCAAGCAGCATGAAAAAAAAAAGAAAAACATTCAAATATCATGGAGCCAGAGTCTGGGTAATAAAAGATTGAGTTTTGGAGAGTTGTTTTTTGTATCTTGAAAAACAAAACAAAACTATATTTTCTTTGTCCACAAGAGGTCATGATGTAATCAGAAAAACCACACCAATACTAAAATGTACATGAAGATCCTAGTAATAAGAAGACACTCACAAAATTTCAGAGTTGGATAGGATCTCAGAAATTAAGTCTGATCTATACCTGATCAAGAATACCTTCTATAATATCCTCAACAAATTGCCACCCAGTCTTTGCTTAAGTTCTGTAGTGAAATAGATTTTACTACTTTCTGATGTAGTACTTACTCCATTTTTGGATAGCAATAATCATCATGAAGTTTTTACTTAACAATAAGATGAAATTTATCTCTCTGCCACATATACTTATTGCTACTCATTCTAACCTCTGGGGCTGGGGCTGTGCAGAGAAAGTATGATTCCTCTTTCATGAAAGCCCTTTAAATACATGAAGACATCTATCTTATCCCACCTGTCTTGTAATGCTTGAGATGTATTGTGCCATGTAGAATGAAATTGCTAAGAGCAAAGCCATGAAATAAGAGTAAGGGTATTTTTCTCTTAAACTGCTACCATATCCCCAGTTGATAAGTAGTCAAAGGATATGAACAAACAGTTCTCAAAAGAATTGCAAAGTACTCATAACCACATGAAAGAATGCTTCAAATCACTAATAATAAGGCTTATCAAAATAACTTTGAAGTTTTACCTTACAACCTGCAAACTGGCAAAAAAAATGACTAAAAACAAGACAATACTCAATATTGGTGAGATGGTAGAATGATAGGCAAACTAATACATTATTGGTGGAGTGATGAAATTGTACAATTATTTTGGAAAGCAGTGATTTGAGCCAGAGACTCCATTACTGAGTTTATACTCTAAGGAAGCTATTGATAAGAAGAAAGTCCCTTATGTACATCAAAATATTTATAGTGGCACTTTTTCTTTGATCACCAAGAATTGGAAACAAAATAGATACCCATCAATTGGGGAATGGTTAACAAATTGTGATACACAAATGTAATGGAATAATATTGTGCTGTGAGACATGATGAATGTGATCAATACAGAAAAGCACGGAAAGATCTACATGAACTGACACAAAATGAAGTAAGCAGAGCCAAGAAAGAATGTAAATGGAAAAAATAACCACATACCAAAAATCTCAAAAGTAAATGTAACAAAATGATAAAAATCAAGCATGACTGACCAAGAGACATGAGGAAGATCTTAATTCCTCCCTTCTTGGAGATGGGACATTCACAGTTGTAGCACATTGCATACATTTTTTGACTTTTTCAGCACATAATTATTTTGTGCTGATTTTTTTTCTTTAAAAAATACTATTTCTTATATATGTTGGCTCTCTAAGAGGGGATCACAGGTAGGGGAGACTGGGATTAACTATGACAATGTAAGAAACAGAAGACATGATTAAAAACTAATTTTAAAAACTCAGACCATAAAATACTTTATAAAGTTTATAATTTAACACCCTTAATAAAATTTAACTTCTTTAATCTTATCGTGGAACATCTACATTGAAACATAATGGAATGCCTCTCAGTCTTAAATAAAAACCTATGACTACTAATTTTGCTATGGATCAAATATTAAAATAAAATTTATCTTAAAAAATACCTGTTGTTGAGAATCTCAACTTTGAACTCGAATCAACTGAGTGCAACCTTTGGAGGTCCTGCATAATAACTCCATAAAGCATCCCAGCTATTGTCCTGATCCTCCTCATCCTCCTCCCACCAGAAATTTGGATCTGGCTTCACCTTGGCTCTGATGGTGAGCTTTTACCTTATCTTGCCTAGAATCAGGCCTTCACATTACTTCTTAGCCACCATTTCCAAACCAAGCTGCTTGAACTCCAATCATTTTCCTTATCCTACTAATCCTTTCTCCAACCAGAACCTTGAACTCTGTCCCTGGATCCAAATTGGGCTTTGGATTTTCACCTTAGCTTGGCAAATGGTTTCAATTTTTCAACAAAATATGATACAAGGTCCTCAGATGAGAGGTCTGGGAAAGGGAGAAGTTATGGGAGTTTTGAGGAGGGATGAAAAGGTGCGAAACAGACACTGTGATAAGTGGGATAGTGAGTTAATTAGGTATGTATAAAAGGATTGCTTTGCCAAAGTGAGGTCCTAGCTGAGGTTAACATAAATTTGTAGTGTACCCAGGCAGCGTAGTTTCATGGTTTTTTCCAGCTTTGTTCATCCACATATGAGAAGGAATGAAGGCAACAGATGGTGGGAGTAATCCAAGACTGAGGCTTGTCACGGTAGGATCAGCAATATAATAAGGAGGAAAAGTCTCAAGAACAATGTAGAGTTGAACTGATCTACCAAGGGGTTAACATGGGGAAGGAAAAAGAATGTTGCTAGGGCCAAGGTTATGCCCTTGAGAGCTAAGGGGTTGAGAGATTCAAGGTCACAATGCATATGAAGAACAGATAAGGGAATTTCAGAGTTTATGAACATGGAAGTGGTACATTTGTGTGTAATGACAAGATCAAAGGTATGACCATCTTTGTGTATAGCTAACATGGAATGAAATAATAAGTCATGTGAAATTAAGTAAATTTCACATAAGGCTATTTGAGGGAGTATCAATACATATACTGAAATCCTCTACTATGAAGGCAGGAATTGAATAGAGAGACTGTGAGTTAGGCACTCATTAAGGCAAAGAGTTTGCTGGAAAAGACCAAATTCCTACTATATACAAATATGATCCTCATAACTAAACTAAGAAAAAATAAATCAAAGAAAGAAATCTATAAACCATTATCACTAATGGATATTGATACAAAAAAATTTAAGTAAAATACTACTGGTACAGTGATATCAACACATCAAAAAGATTGTACCTTATGACCAGGTTGCATTTTTAGAAGAAAAAAAAATACATTCCCTGTACAATATAATGAAATTATAAACTTAGTAGATTTTATTAATGACAAAAATAATCAAACTAATTTGATTATGTCAATAGATGCAGAAAAAAAGCCTTTGATAAAATACAATACACATTTCTATGAAAAACACTAGAAGCATAGAACTTTATCTTGATAGTGAATATTATCTCTCTAAAACCAAAGACCACATTGATGGGGTGCCCACTTTGTTAAGCATTATAGTAAACTTTGCCACTTGGCTAAGAGATGGCTTGAGCATGTGAATTTGTTCCAGGCAACACCACCTTGGCATTCTCGAGGTTCCCAGCACCCCAGACCTCATCAATGTGATATACAATGGTGTTACACTAGAGATCTTTCTTAAAATTAGGAATAAAGCAAGGATGCCTGTTAACACCACTACTAAACATATTGTTAGCAATAAAACAAAGAAATAAAAAGAGATCAAGTGTAGATGGAGAGGAATGATGGTCTACATAGAGAATGTTAAAGAAAAAATTATTTGAAATAATAACTTCAGCAAAGTAGCAAGATATAGAATAAATCAACACAAGACATCAGTATTTTTATAGATGACCAAGAAAATTAGCCTGAAGAGAGGGAAACAGAATTTCCTTTCAAAATAATTAATGTTCAAAATGAATACCAACTAAAATACACATAAAAATTAAGTAAATACTGAAACAGATAAACATAAATAAATGGGAAAATTATTAATTACTCATGGTTGGCCCTTCTCTATGTAATAAAAATGGCAAAACTACATAAATTAATTTATTTATTGTCATGCCAATTAAACTTCCAAAGGCTTACTTTATGGAACTAGAAAAAATATAATAAAGTTCATCTGAAGGAAAAATAAAGATCAAGAATCTCAAGGAAAATCAATTTTAAAAGTGGGGAGGAAGATATCCTACCAGTACTAGATCTCAAACTATATTACAAAGTAGAAATTATCAAAGCTATGACGTACTAGTTAAAAAGCAGAAAAGTTGTTCAGGGAAGCAGTGAGGCACAGTGGATAAATCCCCAGGCCCAAACTCAGGAAGACCTGAGTTAAAATCTGGCCTCAAACATTTAACTAGCTGTGTGACCCTGAACAAGTCACATAGATAGGTCTGCCTCAGTTATCTCAACTACAAAGTGGAATTAATAATAGGACTTACAACACAAAGTTATTGTGAGGATCAAATGAGATAATATTTGCAGCATGTAATAGGCACTTAATAAATGCTTGTTCCCTTCTTTCCTTTACCTTCAGATTAGGTGCATAACAAACGTACACAGTAGCACAATATTTGACAAAACCAAAGACTCTGGTATAAAGGCTCACTACTCAATAAAAACTCCTCTGAAAACTAGAAAACTCTGTCAAAAATGAGGCATATATCAACATTTCATAATAAATTTACAATAAGTTCTAAAAGAATAAACATATATACATATATGTATATAGTGATATAATAGACTAGAGGAGCACAGAAGGAGGTACCTTTTGCAATTATGAATAGGATAAGATTTCATTACCAAACAAGAAATCACCAAAATAAACTGGACAATAATTACTGCAAAAAAAAATTGAAAAAATTTTGCATAAACAATATAAATACGGTAGTTAAAATTTTAAAGAAAACAGTTAACCGAGGGAAAAACAATCTTTGCAGCTGCCTTATCTAATAAAGGTCTCATATCTAAGATATATAAGAAGAGCTATTCCTCAATAGATAAATGGCCAAAGGATATAAACAGGCAATTTTCAAAGCTATCAACAGCCATGTGAAAAAAAATGCTCCAAATCACTGACAGGAGAAATGCACATTAAAACAACTCAAAGTTTCCACCCATAAGATTGGCAAAGATGACACTAAAAGGAAAACGACAATTGTTGAGGTTGAACTTTTAGTGATGCTGTGAATTAGTCTAATCATTCTGGAAAGCAATTTGGAAACTATGTCCTAAGAGTCGATGACTCAGTGGTACATCTACTAGGCATATATCCCAAAGAGATAAAAAAGGGGGAAAGAACCAAAAATATTTATAGCACCTCTTTTTATTGCAACAAAGGGCTAGAAACAAAGGGGCACTCACCAACTAAGGAATGGTTAAACAAATTATAGTAGAAACGGAATATTGTTAAGCCACAAGAAATAACAAAAAAAAAAAAAGACTGTTACAGAGAAACTTGGTAAGACTTTTATGAACTAATGAAGAGTGAAGTGAGCAGAACCAGGACAATTTATATAATAATAACATATAATAATAACAACAATGGTGGCACTGGGAATGGGGCTTTAGATCTGCTTCCCAATGCTAATTATTATTCACTGGATTATAGTATCTCTCAGTCTCTAATCTGTTTAATGCTACTGCTGGTCACAGCAAGAATAACACATGTGAGAAATAAACTGAAGAATAGTTTAATGTCCTTTATGTGACCAGAAAAAAGGAAAATTATAAAAGTTTTAGAATTGCTAGGTGAAGTGGTGCACACCTAGCTACTGAGGGGACAGAGATTAGTGATCACTTGAGCTAGGAGTTCTGAACTGCTGTAGGGCTAAAAGTCCTGAGATTAGATGTCTGTTCTAAGTCTGGTACCACTATGATGAGTAGCTGGGGCTAGAATAAGGGGGTTCAGGGAACCACAAGGCAGCCTAAGGAGGCATGAATTAGCACAGGTGGGAAAAGGAACAAGTAAAAGCTTCTGGGCCAATCACACCTGGGATCAGGCCCATGAGCCGCTGCTGCATTTCCAGGATAGGGAGACCTAACGGGGAAGAGGGAAGATAGGGGAGTCAGAATTATTTACAATTTTACTTATTTGGCCTGTGCAGAAAATGATTCTTGACTGCAGATAAAATTATTTAAATAAAGTAATTAATTCCTCCATAATTAAGGCAGGTGCTTTCTTTTTTTTTTTTTGCATAAAATCCAAAGGCACTTTTTGTGGATTAAAATTAATCTATCCCAGTGTCCCGAAATTCACAAACCACAAAAAATTTTAATATTTTACAAATTGAATATTTGAAATATGCTATCAAAATAGTAGATGTAATCCATAAATTTCCTTATTGTGAAAGCTGACAAATATGTAGAAACCTCTGTCTCTGATACTTATTTGTGGGAGAAAGTACATATTTAAACATTTTTCTTCACCTTAATAATCCCACCCACGATCCAGTAGATAACTATATTGGCCAGAGTTATTTTTTCTGGTTTAAACTGTTCCAAATACAGTCAATATTTAACAGATATTCCATTTGATGTTGTGGACATTTAATGAATGCCATGGCTTAATAGCATTATTGTAGTTCATATTATTTTCCTAGTTTTACATCTCTTTTGAACCTCACAAGAAGTATTATTTGCCACATTTTACAGATGAGGAAATGGAAGCTGAGAGAGGAAGTGACTTTTTAAAGAGTTCACAGGGAGTAAGTAGTCGAACCAAATTTTGAATCCTTTTAAATTCACTGTCAATATTCAGGTCAGTATCGATTCAGTAGAGCATAGTTAACTCCTCATAAATCTGCAAGTACCTCATCTGGAAAAAAGATCATAACAAGCATTAGTACATTCTTTAACATACAGGAATATGTTAAAATATTATTGCAAAAGTCTATTCCAACTTCATTCTTTCGATGCTATTATTGAAAAATGGGTAGAATATGTAGCTGTGCAAAATTGGAAAACACTTTCTTTTAACTATTCTGAGATTTATCTACTTTCTAGCAGGGCATCTGGGGCTCAGAAAACACCTGCTTTCCTTAAAAATTATCTACCAGAATGATTTAGGTTTCTCAATAGGAGAAATATAGAAATCTACAATCTAGATATTTTCCAGCCTTTATGTTGTTCTGCACCCTAAAGGGTTTCCCACAGGGGCCTCAACTTCACAAACTACCAGGTTTAGGGTATGAAGTGAAGTAAGTTCCCCTTTTCAAATGTATGTGTATTGAATGTAGATCAACTAAAGAGAATTCAGATCCCTTAGCTAATTTTATCGTTTCCCCTTTAACTTATGGTGTTTAACTGCATGAATGAAATGAATAGCACCTTACTCTAAAACCCTAGAGCCAATCAAACATAGTTTATCATTCTAGTTTGCGAGCAAGAGCTGGACTTTTGCCCAAATTGCTTGCAAGCCCTATTGTTGAAACCATGTATGAAAGTTAAAACAAAGAACACACAGTCTTTAACCTAGGAGACCGTCGCCTGCGCCTAGGGCACCCCAATCCAATTGCACTTTGGAAACGTGTGCAAGTGGAGATATTCAACTGCAATAACAGATTGGATGAAAGAAAAGAGTAATACAATTGTCCCATCCTGCGCCACCCCCACCCCACAACCCATCAGCAAATCCCCACCCTAGTGGCAGGTGGACAGTGTTGCTATGAAGAAAAAGAATCAATTGTCTAAACTCCAAACTGCCACACGCCAGACCTCCACTATTGTATGCTTTCAATAGAAATGCAAACGAGCAGCGTGTGCCATCCACAATCTGCTCCACTAAGACTCATTATTTATTCAGGGCTTGTGCGGATTTTGGTAAAGTTTTCATTTCAGCCCCAATCCCTATTTATACTTTTAAACGTACATTGCAAACCCCAATTTCTGTTCTTTTAAGAATTGGGTGTTAGCAGCAAATAGGTTTTGTTCAATTTCTGCAAGCTAGAAGCAATATTTCAAGTTTTATTTTACTATTATTTCCCTATTGAGTGAAATGCTCCTGAACCGTAAGATTTGTCAAAAAAAATTTTTTGCGAAGATGTAATTTTTTTAATAAGCAGCAATTTCATTAGCCAAACCAACTTTTTCTTTTCTTTCCTCTTTACGATTTAAGAGACAGAGATTAAATTTACAGGCTCCAGTCTGCCTGGTAACAGCATAACAAAAGCAGCAGATTTGAGGTATTGTAATCCCTCAACCCCCTCCACTCACAAACACCTCCCCCCCCCACACGTGGCCTTCTGGCACGAGTCGGCCAGCCTACAGCCTTATTACCATCATAATACTCCCCTGCCTCAGCCAATCAGTGTAAGGAACTCCACCAGCTGTCTTCTCAGCAGTCAGAAAGAACATAAAGAGGCTCCTGAGGAGACTCCTCTAGCAATTTTACTTGGTTGCTCTGTCTGCTGGGATCTTATCCATTGAGCAAGGAGCAGCCAGAGCTTCTTCTCTTCTTTGTGGATAACTTTTTTTTTTTTTTTCCTTCTCCCTGAATCATGACTCTGGAAGAAATCCACAGCCAGGAGATGGTTACCGAAAGCACCAATAGGTAATTATCAACTAGCAGCTGCTAGAAGGAAAGGAAACCCTTGATGTAGGCTGTAGCCAGGGCAAGCTCCTGTAGAGCTGGGGAGCACATTCTTAGAGCCTGAGCAGGAGCATTCCAACCTCTGCAGGGGAGAATGGCTCCCTACTCTGCCTGACCTTTCAAAGTGCTTTCCTTTCGCTGTTTCTGCAGGATGCAGAACGCCAGAAACTTTTATTCAAATAGCTCTGTCAGATCATTTCGCCTTTTTAGCAAAAAAGGGACCATACAGTTTTTGGTGGGGTTTGTAGCTACTGCTGTGTAGGAGGAAAGAAAAGGTGGCAGGGGTGGTTTATGGAGGCTGTGAGGCAATTGGGGTTCCCTCCTGTGGAGGAGAAACATCCACAGTAGCAGCATGTGTTGGGAAGGATATTTGAGAATTTGCACTTCTCTTACCTGTGTTCACAGCACCTACCCGACAGCCGGAGAGGCCTTAACGATTTTTCTCCCCTTTTTGGCCTTTTTCTCACCCGCATGCCCTCTTGTGCTGTCCCTGTAGGATGCAGAGCGCCGGGAAAGCATTGAACGAGCTGCTGCTGTCTGCCCAACGCCAAGGCTGCCTTACTGCAGGCGTATATGAGTCTGCTAAAGTCATGAATGTGTGAGTATCCTATCAAGCTGCCCCAGGAAGTTTCTTTTTTGACTGAAGTGTGAAGTGGAGATGATTGCTAGACTATCTAAGGAACATGTAGAAATACAGGCAGAGACAGTAGGACAGCCCCGAAAAAACACACCCTAAATTGTAATTTCAAAGTAATATTGTATTCCTCCTTTTGATATCCAGGATCTAACTTTCTTTCTCATGTAACTTTCCTTTCACCCTCCATACAGCGATCCAGATAATGTGACTTTTTGTATCCTGGGTGCAGATGAGGAAGATGAAGGGGACATTGCTCTGCAAATTCACTTCACTCTCATTCAGGCTTTCTGTTGTGAAAATGACATCGATATTGTTAGAGTCAACAATATCCAGAAGCTGGCAGAGATTGTAGGTGCTAATGAGGATTCTGGAGAGCCCCAAGACCTACACTGCATCTTAATCACAGTAAGTATCTTTTGACCCTGTCCACTTCTTCTTTACCCAACATCAAAGATAAATCGATTGATGTTAACTATATAGTAAAATGCTCGAATGTTTTCCCTTTCCTTTTCATTGCAGAATCCCAATGAGAATTCCTGGAAAGATCCAGCTTTGGAAAAACTAAGCTTGTTCTGTGAGGAGAGCCGAAATGTAAATGACTGGGTACCCACTATCACTCTGCCTGAATGAGTATGCTAGCCTAAGGCACTGGGAGGAGCCTTAAAACCTTTGTTGTCTTATCAACTTGGTGCTACACACCTGGGCTAACCAACCAACCCGTGGCTGATTCTGTAGATTAGCATGGAGGAGAAATCCAGAATTGAGCTGCTTGGAATGGTGTACAGTGGGCTGTTGCCAACAGAAGAGAGGAGAGTGAACATACTGTGTACGTGATTGGTTAATGCCCACCAGCAAGCCTTTGTGGTGCTTCAGCACTGGCGAGGATGGCTTACCTTGGAGCTGAAAGAATATTCGAAGTTTTATAAATCAGATAAAACTGTCTTGATAAGGAGAACAGGTTGAGGAAAGAGAAAAATAGCTACTAGAAGTTGAAACTGAGCTGTTCAGCAAAAGAAGGGAAACACACCAGCTAGGTCATGGACCCTTGGACTTGACAAAAAAATTACAATTGAACAACCTTATTTACCAGGGACTTCTGCATTTTTCCAAAATTGATTATTGCAGTAATCCTAAAACAAGTGGTGCTCTCAATGAAGCAATGATGGAAGTTTACAATAATAAACTTATTGAAAATGAAGTATCCTATTTGCTTGTTTTGCTCTGGGGCGGTAAAACAATTCCAAAAGCATTACTCAACATAAGCCACTAAGAGATTTCAGTTCTATTTAGGCAGCATGCTTGTTTGAATCTTTACATTTTATGACTTACTATGGCAACTTAAGCAAACTGTTCCAGAGAGGAACAAGGTTGATTTCATACTTTTCCCTTTAAGAGATCCAAATATTTTAAAGTAGTAGCTAACTGAAGATAAGGCAAATAAATGTTTTCTATTCAATTTGATAATCTGACCTTTAGCCTTCTCTCCTCTCCTCTATTCTTTGCTACAACTGGTTATCACAATGTCTGGCACTGCATACTTAATAAGCTCTGCTTTTGTGGTAGGTGGCCTTTGTATTCTCCTCCAGTGATCTGACAGACTATTCCCTAAGGAAATAATTTGTGTCATAAAGCAACTTTGGACATATTAAGAACATCCAGCAATAATTGCAAAGGCAGCTATATTAAATATAACAGTTGATATCTGCACTTGATATTGCTTTTAATTTTTCAGTTTTGTTTTTAAATATTTTTTTCAATTACCAAAAGTCTATTTTTTCTCCCCCCACCATCCTCCCCATTAAAAAGGAAAAAGCAAATCTGCACAGTGAAGCAAAACAAATTCCCACATTATCTATGTGCCCAAAATATATGTTTAATTCTACATCTTGAATCCATCACTTTCAGGAGGTGGGTAGCATGCTTTATCATCAGTCCTCTGGAGTTCTGATTGGCCATTGTTTTGATCAGGGTTTTTTAAGTCTTTTCAAAGTTGTTTGTCTTTACAATGCTAGATAACTTCATTGGAGCACAAATTGCTCAATATTGTTCTGTCATTATGGTAACAACAAAGATTTGAGTAAAAATTTCAAGACATTGTGTAGACATGATTAATTAGGCATATCACTTACATCTGCTATAACTATTTTGAGTTTTCTTCGTCCCTACACAAAGGGACCATTATTCACAAATCTATTTGCAGCCTTACAGGATTAGTTGTTGAGGGTTTTTTTTCCAAGTTACTTTTTAAAAGTAATGTGGGATTTGTTTTAGTCTCTATACTGATGTGGGAATTTCTGGTGTGGAAAATTTGCTACATGAATGCAAATTGGGAACATCTGTAATTTATGTCTTCAGAGAATTTTGTAGTGTTACTGAGAGGGTGACTTGTCCATGGTCACCAGCCAGTACGCCTTAGATCTCTGAACACTGATCCTCCCTGACTCCAGGGTTGACCCTGTATCCACTGCTTCTTAGAAGATTTGAAAAAGCATATGGTTAAGGAACAATTTGACTAAAATTCAACCTTTATGTTAGACTAATATTGTATAACAACTATTCATATGCTAATTTCATATCAGTCTCAAGGCCTTCAGTGGGGGATGTTTTTTATTTTGTTTTGTTTTTTATCAGGAAGACCTCAATTTTGTAAATAGTATTTTATTTTTTCCAATTACATGTAAAGATAGTTTTCAACATTCACTTCTTATAATATTTTGAGTTTTAAATTTTTTCTCCTCCCTTCCTCCTATCCTCCCCTCCCCAAGACGGCAAGCAATCTGATATAGGTTATGCATATGCAATCATGTAAACATATTTCCACAATAGTCATGTTGTGAAAGAAAAAACAAAAGCGAAAAGTCCCAAAAAAACAAACAAACAAAAAACTGTCGGTCTGCATTCAGACCCCATAGGTCTTTCTCGGGATGTGGGTAGCCTTTTCTGTCATGAGTCTTTTGGAATTGTCTTTCTTGGATCATTATATTACTGAGAAGATCTCAGTCAATCACAGTTGATCATCACAGAATGTTGCTGTTACTGTTTACAGTGTTATCCTGGTTCTGTTTACTTCACTCAGCATCAGTTCATGCAAGTCTTTCCAGGTTTTTCTGAAATCCACTTACTCCTCATTTCTTATAGCACAATAGTATTTCATTACATTTTTATACCACAACTTGTTTAGCCATTCCCCAATTGATGGGCTTTCCCTTGATTTCCAATTCTTTGTCACCACACACACACACACACACACATACACACACACACACACACAAAAGCTGCTATAAATATTTTTGTACATGTGGGTCCTTTTCCCATTTTTATGATCTCTTTAGGATACAGACCTAGAAGTGGTATTGCTGGATCAAAGGGTATGCACAGTTTTATGGCCCTTTGGGCATAGTTCCAAATTGCTCTCCAGAATGGTTGAATCAGTTGGATCAGTTCACAACTCCACCAATGATGCATTAATTTTTCCACATCTTCTCCAGTGGAGGATGTTTTCAATGGGCTTAGCTTACCTTGTTAATTAGTTGCATGCAAAAGTCAATCAGAATATTTATTCATTAAAAAAAAAAACAAGTGGACAAGATGCACGAGAGACATGCTGAGGCATCTTTCAACGAAAATTGTATAACTGCTCACACTGTTAGAACTGGGAATCTAGGTTGTGTGGGTGATACACCCAGTGTTTGATATACCAAATTTCAAAGTGTGAGGGGGAAAACATGAGAACTGAATAAGCTAAAATGCTATTACCTGATATTATCATTTCATCACTTTTTCACATCATTAAAAAAGTTTTTTATTAGATAAGGATGGATATAATGTACTCAGGTGTATAAATATCTGAATTTTATTGGGATCTAATTTATTTGACCTGAAGTCTACACAAATTTTGGGTTTATTTATTAAGCATACTCAGACTTCGGACTTATTTTGACATTTTGTACAAGAACACACGAAGGTTCTGAAATTTTGGTTAGCACAGGAAACTACAGGTTTGAGAACAACTTTCACTAATACAAATTACAACCTGTTTATGTTAGTAGAAAAGTATTAGGGACTTGCACAAGACAAAGATTAAATGACTTTACCAGGGTCACATAGCTAGTAAGTTACAGAAACAAGAAATAAACCCAGGTTTTCCTAAATTCAAGTCCAGAACACTATTTAATATATCACTCAGCCTCTTAGGTTTCCATGATGTAGTAGTAGTAGCAGCAGCAGCAGCAGCAGCAGTAGCAGTGGTATAAGCAGCATCCTGGCGTCTAAGTGCATGCGCTTAAAATTGACCAATGGTCTGAGGGCTAAGATGGTAAGAATAAAAGGAAACAATATAGCTTAGGTATATTCTAGTATTAAACAGTCCAGTAACTAAGTAACTCACACTTTAGCCAAATCATAAATGTAATCCAGATCCCCTTAGGGATGAAAGTGAAAAGTTTAAGAACTCAATGGCCCTTGTATCAGGAAAGCAAAAGTGAAAGTGAAAAACTTTCCCTCCTAAAAGTCTCAAATGCCTCAGCAGGAAGAAATTCCCCAAGGGACTAAAGTGAAACTGACAGATTTTTCCTCTAAGGTAAACACAAACAGGCACACAAAAACCAAAGCACTTAAAGGGGATGAGGGTGGAGGACAGAGGACACCTTAGTAATGTAAAGGGAAAAGAAAAAGAAAAAGAAAACATACTTGGGTTGACAGTTGATTTAAAAGAAATGGTCCCCCATAGGAAGTCCTTGAGGGACTAAAGTGAAACTGACGTACTTCAGAGCTAAAGTAAAAAAAAAAAAAAAAAAAAAAAAAAAGGCAAACTAAGAATTAAGGGGCTGAGGGGATGGGGAGAGGAGCGTGAAGAAAACTAAAGCTTTTAGTAAAATTGACAGTTGAACTTTAAAAAAATAAAAAATTATGGAGGAAAAAAGGACCTTAATCTCTCTCTTCTTCCCCTTCAAAGAAAAGGCCTCAACAAGATCTCTCCCGCCAGAA
The DNA here is from genome assembly GCF_900497805.2 of Vombatus ursinus. Lineage (NCBI taxonomy): Eukaryota > Metazoa > Chordata > Mammalia > Diprotodontia > Vombatidae > Vombatus > Vombatus ursinus. Next base: position 9,885,223 of record NW_020954570.1, on the reverse strand, counting down.
GAGTTTCTCCTCGGATTTAACCAAGGACTAGCAAAATTGATCGCAGCAGAAGACAGCTTTGGTGTCTATAGTAAAGGAACAATCCCTAAAGAAAGAGCAAAGGGGTAGAAGAAAACTTTGATTTGAACCTCAGAGTAAAGGAGACGAAGAGCTCAACCTTCAAGACCTTAGTAACAAAAATGACTTGTTGTTGTTTTAAGGACTTTTATAATGCTAAGGATATGCAAAGCATAAATTCGGAAGAGGAGAATAATTTTTAAAATACCCATAATGTTTCAAAAATCTAGGGAAAACAGATTGGCCACAAGAATTAGAATTTTTCAAAGAAATTATATGAGTTTTAAATATACATAAAAGAAATTAAAACTACAGAGAAAATTGGAAAAAGATCAATCCTTTGATGGAAGAGGTACAAAATCTTAGCCAAACTACAAGCTCCCTAAAAATCAGAATGAACCAAATAGAAATTGATGACTCAAGGAGATAAGTATTTGAGAAAACAATTGACCTGGAAAACAGATCAGTAAGAGAATTTTGAAATCATAGGATTACCTGAAATTGTGACAAAAAAAAAAAGAACCTGGATATCATAGTTTAAGAAAATGTTAAAGAAAATTGGCAGACATATTAAAACAAGAAGACAATGTAAAAATTAAAAAAAAAATTCACCAATTGCCTCCTGAAGGAAACTCCAAAATGAAAACTCCCAGGAATGGGATTGCCAAAATCCAGAGCTTCCAATCAAAAGAAAAATACTAAGGAAGCCAGCAAGAATTCAAACATCAAGGAACCATATAAGGATCACCTAAGATTTAGCAGCTATCACTTTAAAGGACTGAATCACTTGGAATGAGATATTCCAAAAGTTAAATGACGAAGATCTACAACCAAGAACAATTTACCCAGCAAAATTCAGTATCATCCTACAAGAGAAAAAAAAAATGGACCTCCAATGAAAGAGAAAATTTTCAAATATTACTGATAAAACAACCAAAGTTGTAAAGGCTTTGAAATATAAAAACAGAAGTTAGGAGAAAAAGAATAACAGGAAGGGATTTTGTAAGAATTAACTATTTAAATTCCAACGAAGAGAGGGAATTTAATTCTATTGTCACAAGGGGTCACAGGAGTAGTCAAATGAATTAAAGACATATATAAATAGTTTTGTTATATTTTAAAGATATGGAAAAGAAAAAATATGGAGAAGATACATTAAGGGAAAATGGTAAAAAAAAAAAGATGGGGAACTTGTTAAGACATAATGGGATTGTATAGAACTATATATAAAAATAGAGGAGTAGGAGAGTGGGCATCACTTGAACTTCACTACTGTCTGATTCAAAAGAAGACAGAATATACATATATGAACATGAAGAGTTTGGTGTAGAAATACTTAAAACTCAATAGGAATACAAAGAGGACAGGAATATATAATAAGGAAAAAGGAATATAAGAAGGAAGATTGATTCAGGAAGAGATTAGTCATAAGCAAAATGAATCAAGATTGGAGAGGGGAATAGTGAAGAAAAGATTAAAAGAAAAAAAGGCTGTAATGTGAAAAACAAGGAGAGAGTATTATAGCAAAGAAAAAGCATAGTAGAATAGAATAGAGGAAAATAAACAATTAAATATCATAACTAGAATGTGAATGAGAGGAACTCACATAAAACAAGGGGTTAGAAAGCAAAATCCAACATTATGCTTTTGTAAAAATACACTTGAAACATAAACACAGATTTAAAATAAGGAGTTGGAAAAAATATAATATGCTTCAGCTAAACACGAAAAAGGCAAGGATAGCAATTATGATTTCAGATCAGGAAACAACAAAATAGGCTTAATTAAATTAAGTAAAGAGGGAAATTACATTTTTCTGAAAGATAACACAATGAATTGATTTCAATATTTAATATAGATACTTCCAACGGATAGCTTCTAAATACTTAAAGGAAAAATTAAGGTAATTACAAAGAGGAATAGACAATAATAATAGACAATAGACAATAAAACTGTGGGGGATAACCTTTATGTATTTCAGATATAAACAAATCTAACAAAAAACAAATGAGAAAGAAGTTAGGAACCTAAGTAGAATTCCAGAAAAATAAGATATGATAAGCCTCTGCCTCTTATTAAATAGAAAGAAAAAGGGATATACATATTTCTCAACTGTGAATAACACCTGTAGGAAAAAAAAGATCACATCTTAGGATATAAAAGCCTCACAAGCAAATGCAGAAAATGGAAATATTATAAACATATTTTGCTCATCTAAATGCAATAAAAATTATATCAAATAATAAACCATTTAAAAAGTATTAAAAATCAACTGGAGAATAAATGACGTAATCTTGAAAAATGGGTGAGTCAGAATCATAAAAACAATAGAATTCCATTAAAGATAATGATGAGGAGACAACATTCCAAAATTATGGGCATAGAACCAAAGAAGTTCTTAGAGGGGAAAGTATCTCTGAACACTTTTATTAACAGAAACAGAGAGAACAGATCAATGAGTTGGAAGTGTAGCTAAAAATACTAGAAGACAACATTTTAAATTTCAGTTAAATACCAAAATAGAAATCCCAAAAATTAAAGAAAAAATTAAGAAAATTGAAAGCGACAAAACATCAAAATAATAAATAAATGTAGGAGCTATTGTGGGAAGTAGATAAATCATGAGCTAATCTGATTAGAAAGAAGAAAAAGGAAAACCAAATTACCAGTACAAAAAAGCAATATTAGAAAAACCAAAAATTTAATTAATTACAAGTGTCCTCAGAAGCTCTGTGTACCATCCTCTCTAGGCAGGATGAGTGACTTCTTCAAGTCCCAAACCTCACCACACAACACCTGGCAGAAATTCCCCATTTACCTTCATGAACATCTCTTTTCCCAAAGGAACATTCATCAGTGGCACCCCTTCTACCACCAAAAGACCTCCTTCTTTCAAATCCCTCCCCCTACTTCTCTCACACTCCCATAGGCTCCCCTTTTCCTAAGAGATCACAACAGCCGCTTTTCTCTCATTGTTAGGCCTTGACTTGACCACAACATGCCACTCACTCTCCTCTGTTCTCCTCTCCTACTTTCCATGCACCCTCAAATTCTGTCATTTTAATATCACAAAAATCATAGATATACCTATAAGCAGATATTGTGAGGTTCAATCCATAATGCCCCAGGTCACCTCCCTACCAATACCTCTACCTGACTTTGACCTTCACCCCATCTCCTTGGGTACATTAAGAAAAAAGACTGTCAGTCATCTCTTTGTTGTCACTCTGTTGCTGTTAAGATCCTTGTTTTTCTGTTCTGCTAATTGTTTTTGTTGCTCAGGTCATAAATTCTGTTCTTATAATTCATCTTTTCTCTATTAAACCACTCAGAAAGACATACTGTGGTTCTATGTTTTATTCAGAGATGCTTTAACTTATTTACAAGATCTGGAATCCATATTTACTTCTCTTAATGTCTCTCTTATTGATTTATATATTCAAGATCTTTGATTTTTCTTCCTCCTGAAATCTTTAGTAATGTCAGTCTCCCACCCTGCCCACCCCCCTTATTTTCTCCTATTGCTCATTTATTTACTCCTTCCCCTCTGGTTATGGTTTTGTTGGGGCCTGCCTCTTAAAGCATCTCAATCTCCTCTCACACCGAGCAATTCACAGTTCACTAGTTTAGGTCCCTGTCGCAAATGACTTAGGGTGAGTGGAGGAGGGCAGGAAGGGTAGACAAAACTGGGCCCAAACTGGGCACTCAGATCTTTCCATCAGGATTGTCACATTGTCACATATCATACATGGTATTCTGTCCTCTCTATTTTTCAATTCTCTGGTCCAGTAGTACAGACTGCTGGCATTATTGCTGCTATTGTATTTTTGGTAAATTTCTTCTATTTGCCTTTTGAATACCCCTAGAACTGAAAAGAGGGAGAAAGAGTTTTGGAGGGTGGGTTTGAGCTATATTTTAAGCCCTCATGTGTCTTACCCTGTTTCTTTTGTTCCTCTGTCCTTCTGCAGAATTCTGTTATAGCACAGAACACTACCATGGTACCAGTTATCAGGGCCTCAGCAAATGTCTGCAATTTGGAGTTTGCATCTCCATAGCACTGCAAAGAAGAAAGGGAGAAGTTAGATTGTACAGTTGCTTTCTGTTGCAAGTCCATGAGTTGAGTCAGCTAGTGCAGCCATACTGGCAGAGCATGCTGGGCATTGGGGCAGGGGATATTTAGTGAGCTCAAGTTAGGTGTTACTTCATGAAGTTTTTACCATCTTTGATTTTTGGTGTCCTAAACCATGTAGATAACTGAAATTACTTTATCTCTGATGCATAATTTCTGTTTTGGACAGTTTTGAGAGGCCATGATGATCAAATAAAGTGTCTAGTCCTCCATCTTACTGGTCACTTGAGCCAGAAGTCCTCTATTTTCTTTTCTTGACCCATATATCCAAAGTCATCATATAAGGCATTTATGGCTATTAGGTGGTATGCTCTGGGTAGTACCAGCTGTTTCCTGGTTCCCTATATGGGATTAGTCACAGTGCAATACAATACTCTGTTACACAGTTCTAGATTCTGCCATTGCCTCAGCAGTAAGATGCCTTCTGCTGACTGGAACTTAGTATCTTTAGACTTCCTACCTTGCTTTTTGGCCTGTGTGACTCCTTAGTCCTTTATTAGCCACCTGTTTTGTTGCCAATCACTCACAACTATGGCAGGAAAAATTGGTTAAAAAGCATGCTTTACATACATGTTGCCATGCTGTCTGGTAGAAGTCCCAAGTTGTCAACTGTACTTTGGGTTGTAATACATCTCCTTTCGTGTCATGTATTGTTCTCATTACACCCTCTTGGGTTTGGTAGCATTCTGGAAATACTGTTTTATACATATAATTTTACTTGGCCTCTGGTCATCATAAATGACCGTTGCTGATACTCATGTCTGGCAAGTGACATTCAACTTAGCACTGGTCAAAATATACATCAGTGAATTATTATCAGTCCATAGCTGAAGTTTTGCTCCATATTCATAGACTTTGAATCTCCCATTGATAACCCATTTCAAAGTAAAGTGCTCAAGCTTTCGGAGATGCTCACTGTCAATCATAACTCTGCTGGAGAATTCAATTAACATTTGTAGACCATCACTCTCTTGGTATAGAAAAGCACCCAAACCTACCAGGCTAGCAACTGTGTGGAGGACAAAAGATTTACTTGTGTCTTCATAAGTCAAAAGCAGTACATGGGTAAGTCAGTTAAGTCCTTAAAAATGTTTTTTGTTGTTTTGTTTTTTTTTAATTTTTCCCTATTTATTTTCAAAAGGTTTTGGAAGTTTAAAACAATTTTACCTTTCTTGATATTTTGTTTCTGGATCCCTTCAATCATATGTGGATGAATGAGATCATTCAATTGTTTAGCTATAATAGCTAGTTGTTTTCTTTCTTTCTTTCTCTTTTAGAGATTCCTTTTCTTGTCTCTTTCCTAGGATCAAGCTGAATCTTTTTTTTTTCTTTGCATTTATCTTGTAGTCAGTATATATTGTTTTCCTGAGTATGTTTACTTCATTTTGCATTAATTCATATATTTCCATGATTTCTGAATTCTTCTTATTCATCATTATTTAATGATGGAGTAATATTTCATTACCTTCACACATTATTTGTTTAGAATGAAGAGCATCTTCTTTATTTCTGATTCTTCACTGTTGTGAGTATTTTTGTGTATATTTAACTTTTTATGACTTTGGCCTCCTTCTACTCTATATCTAGCAGATTCTAAGCCAAAGGATATGGACATTTTAATCACTTTTTTTTAGCATAATTCCAAATTGTTTTCCAGAATCATTCAAATAGACGACAGTTCCACCAATGGTATATTAGTGTCTATCTTCCCACATCCCTTTCAACATTGACTAATGCCATCTTTTGGCATCTGCAAATATCCTAGGTGTGAGGTATAATCTCTTATTTCTCTTATTAGTAATTAGGAGGATTTCATGTGATTTAATTCACAATTCTTTTGAGAACTTTTGATTATGATTTTTGGTCTTAGTTACCTGTGTAATTTCTATTTGTAAAGATTTCTTCCCAATGACAGCTTCCCTGCTTTTCCATTTTATTCATGTAAGAGATTTTCAATTCCACATGCACAAAGTCATTTTATCCATATTGCCTCCATCCTTTTTATGGTTAAGAAATCTCTACCAAGCTACAGCTTTTTTGAAAGATACCTATTATGGAGGGGGAAGAACCAAGATGGTGGAGAAAAGTCCGAGACTCACCTAAGCTCTTCACCAAACCCTTCCAAACAACTTTAAATAATGCCTCAAAACAAATTCTGGAGCAGTAGAACCCACAAAGGGATAGAGTGAAACAATTTTCCGGCCCAAGAAAACATAGAAGGTTGGCAGGAAAGGTCTGTTGCACCAGAGTGAAAGTAGAGTGCATCAGCACAGACTGGGCCCCAGCAAACTAGTAGTAGGCTTTGGGGGCAACTGAATTAGTGGTAGCAGTGGCAGTTTCTGGATCTCTCAACACACAGATGGTAAGGGGGTCAAAAATTGGTCAGTAAGAGGCTACAGGGGAACCCTTTGCTGGCACTGGGGGGCAGGACTCTGTTACATTGCCCATACTTAGATCTGGGTCTCAGTCCCAGGGTGAGGAGGAGCACTAGCACACCAGAGCTTGCAGCTACAGGGGAGCCAGGACTCTAGTCACAGTTCCAAGGGAAATAAGAGTGTTTGTGGTCACTCACAGACAAGAGCGCAGGCCAGGAGAGTAGTAAACACTCCTCTCCCTAGGTCATACCACCTTGGAAGAACTGAAAATTTACAAGGCCCCAGAATTATCTCTGAAAACAGCTACACAAAAAAATCTGAAGCTTAGAACAGTGTCCCCTCCATTCTTGAGACAAAGATCCTCTTTAACATAGAGTTAAAAGTTAAAAAATAGACTGAAAAAATGATTAAAAACCATAAAAAGCTCCTGACTATAGGAAGTTAGTATGGTAACAGGCAAGATCAAAAGACAAAGTCAGAAGCAGGCAACAAAGTCAAAACTCCTACATACAAAGCCACAAAGAGAAATATGAATTGGTCTGAGGCTATAGAAGAACTCAAAAAGAATCCTAAAAATCAAGTAAGAGAGGCTGAGGAAAAAGTGGGAAGAGAAATGAAAGTGATTCAAAAAAAAATCATGAAAAAAAAGAGTCAACAACTTGGTAAAGAAGACACACAAAAAAAATACTGAAGAAAATAGCAACTTAAGAAACAGAATATGCCAAATGGTAAAAGAGGCACAAAGAGGGAATAACATACATACTCGGGTATAGAAATCTATCTTATGATACAGGAAAATAGTAAAGGAAAGGGAAAAGAGAAGGGGAGTTGATAAAAGGGATGGTGGATTGGGGGAGGTAGAAGTCAGAAGCAAAACTCCTTTGAGAATGAACAAGGTGAATGGAGAGATAGTAGGCTAAATGGAAGAAAAATATAATGGATAGAAATACATAGTAATCATAACTGTGAAAAAATTTTTACTGTAAGTTTCTCTGATAAAGACCTCATTTCTCAAATATATATATATGTATATGTATATAGAGAGAACTGAGTCAAATTTATAGAATTTATAGAAATAGGAGCCATTCCTCAATTGATAAATGGTCAAAGGATATGAATAGGTATTTTTCAGATAAAATAATCAAAACTATCTATAGTCATATAAATAAATACTCTAAATCACTATTGATTAGATAATGCAAATTAAAACAACTCTGAGCTACCACCCCATACCTATCAGATTAGCTAACATGACAGAAAGGGAAAACGATAACTGTTTAAGGGGGTGTGGGACAATTGAGACACTAATGCACTATTAGTGAAGTGGTATACTGATTCAATCATTCTATAGCTCTATGCCCAAAAGGCTATAAAACATGCATACTCTTTGACACAGCAATACCACTACTAGGTCTGTATCTCAAAGAGATAAAAAACGAAAAGGAAAAGGACCTACATGTACAAAAACATTTATAGCAGTTCTTTTAGTGGTGGCAAAGAATTGGAAATTGAGGGGATGTCCATCAATTGGGAAATGGCTGAACGGATTGTTGTATATGATTGTGACAGAATACTATTGTGCTGTAAGAAATGACAAACAGAATACTCTCAGAAAAACTTAGAAAGACTTACATGAACTGATGCAGAACCAGAAGAACATTGTATACAGCAACAGCAATATCGTATGATGATCAACTGTGAATGACTTAGCTATTCTCAGCAATGCAATAATACAAGACAATCCTGAAGAACTTACAAGGAAAAATGCTATCTGCAGAGAAAGAACTGATGGAGTTTGAATGCAGATCAAAGTATACTTTTTTAACTTTCTTTTTTCTTTTTTTTGGTCTATGTTTTCTTTTACAACATGACTAACATGGAAATATGTTTTGTATGACTGCACAGGTATAACCTACATCAAATTACTTGCCTTCTGTGTTGGAGTGTGAGTGATATAGGAAAGGGAGCAAGGGAGAGAATTTGGAACTCAAACATTTAAAAAAATGAGTGTTACAAATTGTTTTTACATGTTATTGGGAAAATTTAAATATTAAATTAAAAAAGAAACATACCTGTTATGATTCTAATTTTTTATGGTAAGATCTTTAAAATTCAGATTTCATTTGCATTTTCAGTTTATTGTGTAAAGTTAATTTAAATTCTTTTTCTGCAAAACTGACTTCAAATTTTCCTATCAGTTTTTGTCAAATAGGAAATTCTTCCTCAATTAATTTATATTTTCAAGATATGGAACACTGAATTGAGTTTAATTGTTGCTCATTCATTTGCTTGCTTTTAATAAGTGATTACAGTCTAACTGGTATCTCCCCAAAGATCACTTTGCCTTCACTATACAATACCTCCATCCCCTTTTCTCCCTGACAACAGTAATAGAATCCATAGTACTCAGAGGATAAAACCATCAAAGAATTATTTGTAAGAGTGAGGACATGGCTTGGTTTACAAGATCTTTTTAAGGAAGACTACAGCTTCCTCCAGCTGATTCAACATCAGTTTCTCCTTATGCTCCTCCAGTGTCTAACCCAAGATAATGACATCATCAAGACATACTAACATTTCCAAGTAGTTCATGTCCCCAACTTCCTTCTCTATCAGCCAACAGAAAGATGCTTTGGGGCATCTTTAAATTGGGAAAATGCAACTGGACAGATGAAAGCAGTCTTTTCCTTGTATTCCTCAGGCATAGGAACCTTATATCAAACCTAAATTTTTTCTATGCAGATCCACCCACTACTTCTAGTTCTGTTTTCTGGAGACAATCAGAACAAGTCTATCACTCTTCCATGTGATTGTCCTTTAAATATTTGAAGACAGCCATCATGTTCCCCTAAAATCTTCTGTCCAAGCTAAACATTCCTTATTTCTTCAACAACTCCTCAGATGGCATGATCTTGGGGCTCTTTTGGAGTAAGAGGACCTGGTTTTAAACCTTAGCTCTTCCATTTTCTTCTTTTGTGACCTTGGGCAAATCACCTAACCTCAGTGAGTCTTGGTTTTCTCATTCATGGAAAAAGAATTTTGAACTAGAAGAGTTTTAAGGTCCTTTCCAGGACTGATTCAAATGAACTAAGAAGCTCACTCAGTATCCCTTATCAGAGAGTTACCAATTATCATTACTAATTTCTTCTTCCTCTGACACTCACTGGATGATATCTCATCCTGATGGCATCTGTGGATCCACATCATTATGATTTGGAACATAAGCAGATGCTTCCCTTTTCCAAAAGAAAAAAAAAAAGATTTCTCTCATTCTCTTCATTTTCTCTTTCTGTTTACTTTAGACCTTCATTCTCTGATACATAACCCCTCTAATTATCTGCCCACTCTCTCTCTCTCTCTCTCTCTGTCTCTCTCTCCTTCATACAATCAAAATTTCTAAAGCATCCATTCTAGGCTCTGCCCTCTGGATGCTTTCTTCCACTGCCTTGTAAGGCTTGCCTCATAGATTCCTCTTTTCCATTGTGTTTCACTTTCAGAACAATATTAATTATTTCAGGTGTCAGAAAAGACACTGTCCCAAAGTAAGGCCTCTCCTCCACCACCTCCCTTATATAAAAAATTGATCTATATATCCTTTCTTGTTGACTTTTTTCTACATTTCCCTAGAAATCTCTACCCTATGTCCATGCCCTCCCACCCTTCAAGGTGCCAGTTGCCCCAGGGGTTCTGACTTCCCCCCTCCCAGGGCAAGTAGACTTTTCAAGCACCGAACACCCCAGGCATTGTCCAGTATAAGGTCCTGACTCCCTTCACCCACATTAGCTTTCACCAGTGGAGCCTCCTTCTACCTCCAAAGTGAAGCCTCTTTCCTTCCCCCTACTCCCACTTTATTCCCCCTTTCCTGTCCTCCTCCTCACCTCTTTAGGTGCTTTTCTGAGACCGTAGAGATCACCTTCTTTTCACTGCCAGTCCTTGATCTGACTCCAGAGAATTACTCACTCCTCTCTATCCTGCTACTTCCCTATCCCTCTTTTATATACCTTTCCATGTTGTAATGTATTACAAAAAAAAAAAAAGCACTGATTCACCTGTAGTCAAGAGTGTCACTGGGTTCTGTGCATAATGCCCATTTACCTCTTCATCGTTTTCTCTCTGTCTCCTTGTGTACATTTAGAAAGAAGTCTCTTACTGGTTTCCCTACAGTCACTCTGTTGCTGTTGCTGTACTTGCTTGTTGCATTTACTCCTGCATTTCTGTTGTTTGGAGTGTTTGAGAGGAAAACAATCTCTTCAGTTCTGTTTTCATTTCCAAAAATGTTTCAAAATATTCTTTATTATTGAAATACATCTTTCATCCTGTATAGTTAAGTTCAGATTTGCAGGACAGGTCACCCTTCGCTGCATCCTGACCTCTGTTGCTTTTCACAACATGTTATTCTATTCCCTCCTATTTTTTCTAGTAGGTGGGGAATTGTCTTACATTATTCAAATGTCCTTTCCTTTATATTTGATGTCTTGCAGAACTTGTTTTTTGAATTCAATTGTTAAATATAACCATTCTGTGTCTTAGATTTTACTGCCAGGGGTTATTGTTTTTCTTTGTCTTTTTTCTTTGTAGAAGATCTCTGAATTCTTTCTAATGAAATTTCATTTTCTACGTTTAGAAGTTCTGGATGATTCTTTTCTATTATTTCCTTCATTATGGTTAAGATTTTTTTTTGTCTGACTGTGTTGTTCTAGAAGATCTATGATCCTAAGGTTGTCTGTTCAGTATATTTTGCTTGTGTAAGTGAGAAAAAACATTTTTTAATCCTGTTGTTTTTTACTTCTCTTCTTCTAGGTTGTTCTTCACTTCTGTGTAATTGCATTTTCAGGTTTTTTTCCCTTTTCGTGAAGCTTGTCATTTCAGATTCAAGTTTTTGCTGTGCAAACATAAATTCAGCTCTCATCATTCTCATTTCTCTTTTAAAGCATTCATAAATAGCATGTTGTGGTTCTTTGTTCTCTTCAAATTCCACAGGGTCCTCTGTTTCATCAAGTGTTGGATCATTTGCCTTCATTTTTCAGTATTTATTCATAGATGCTTTAATATGTTTACAGATCTAGAGGGCATATTTCCTTCTGTTGTTATTGGTTTTCTTATTTATTTATATGTTTATATTTAAAGTCTTTGAGTTTTCTTCTTCCAGATCTTTAGTACATTCAGTCTCCCCTTCTCCCCTTATTTTTTTAATTATTATTCACTTCCCAATATCCTCCCCTCTGATTATAGTTTCCTTAGAGTCTGGACCTCAAAGTGTCTCAACCTTCTCCCACAATGAGCAATTCACAGTTCACCAGCTTATGACACTGTCCCCATTGACATCTGGGTGACCTGAACTGGCCCCAGATGGATGCTGTGCTCTTTCCCTCAGGCTTGATGGAGTGTGGCACAGCACTCCAAGACACGTTGTGTTTTGTCCTGGTGACTAGTGCTATTCCCGATGTTCCTCAGCTCTTTGGCCCAGCACTAGCAAATTAGAGCTTTGTAGAGCTGGTGCTTCCAGGTTGCAGTCCCTGAGAGGTTTTTGTCCCTGAAAGGCTATGACCAGGCTGACTGTCATGGAGAGGGCAAATTTCTATAGCCTTGGGCCTGGATTTCCATGACATTAGAAAGAGGCAGAGGGGCTCAGAGTTTAGGGATAGGTTTTAATGTAAGCCTGTGTCATGTTCTTGAGTCTGCTAGTAGCATGAGAGATGGGAGAGGAATGCTGAGTGATTTAAGAGTCAGGAAGCATCAATTGCTGGGTTGGAGAGCAGCCTTATTGTGGATTCTGGGTGTCCTAGATGATGGAGACAGCTGAAGTTGCTTGGTGAATAATTTCTGTTTTGGAGAGGTTCAAGAGGCCACAGAAATCAGAGAATATATCTAGCCTGCCATCTTGTTGATCATGTGACCTGGAAATCTTTAGCTCTTCCATTTGTTTTAATGAATGAAAATGTATTTATTAAGTGCTGTATATGTGTTAACCACTGAGCTAAGCATTGGGTATACAAATTCAAAAGCAAAGACAGTCTCTGCCCCTCAAAAAGCTTATATTCTAATAAGGAGAGACACACAAGGATGTTGAGTGGGAAGCCATTTTGTTGTTGTTGTTGTTGTTGTTGTTCAGTTCTTTTCAGTTGTCTGATTCTTTGTGACCCCATTTGGGATTTTCTTGACAAAGGTACTGGAGTGGTTTTCCATTTTCAGGCATGTCCAACTCTTCATGATGTCATTGGGATTTTCTTGACAAAGAAACTGGGATGGTTTGCGATTTCTTTCTTCAGCTCATTTTACAGTTCAGGAAACTAAGACAAACAGGGTTAAGTGACTTGTCCAGAGCAGCTAGGCAGATAAATAGATACTTTCTTTACCTTGACCTGGCACAGTTGCCCCCAGGCACCTCTCACCCTAGTGCTCACCGACATCACCAGCTGCTGGCAGACAGCTAATATGCTGTCATTATCTCCACTGGCCAAACAGGAAAGGAGACACCAAGCATGCATTGCCTTCAGCCCTTCAATTTAGCTTTTTCTCCTCAAAGTCTTTTCCTTTTCCTTTCCTCATGTTCTTATTCCTCCTCAAATTCTTCTATTCAAATCCTCCATCATCTCTTCTTTATTAAACTCAAGACTTTCCTTCAGTTCAAGTTGTTCTCCTCCTTTTCCCTTTCTTTTTTTGCAGCTTCCAAAATTTAATTCTGACTCCCCCCGCCATGGTTTCAAAACCCAATGATTCTTTTTTATTTTTCTTCTTTTAGTTTAGCTTGATTCCTCATCCTGCTCATTCTTTCACTCCAACTTTTCTCTCAAAGATGGGCTTGTATAAAGTTATACATATTACAGAAATTTTTATGCCTTTTTATAATTTTGATTATTCAGGGCCATTAACTAAAAGCCTGTCTTCTTTTAATGTTAACCTCACCTGACCAAAGGCTGACTCCTGAAATAATAATGTTAAGGGAAGACAGTTTACATTCCTTTGATAAAAAAGGAGCTCCCCAAAGTGATTTAATTATTTGTTAGCTCCCTTATGTAAGGATTTCCCTGATGCCAGTGTTCATGATTATCTTGGTGACATGTAAATCTTCCCTTTCAATCACCCTATTTTGTGAACAGGTTAATCTGTAGCCTAACTTGGTTTACCTATAAAGTCTGTAAAACTAGGTTTGTGTATGTAGTGTATGTATGGGATTATGACTGTTTAACTAAGTTTGTTCAACTTTTATAACATTGAAGGAAGCATTGGATTATGAATCTGTCTTTTTCTTTACTTTTTATGGCTAAAGAGGAATGTCCAAGATTGTAATATGTGAAAGAATTCTTTTTCTGTCATTCTGGCATAATTTTGTCATGAGGATAACTAGTGGAGTGATAAGGCAACTGAATGACATGTCTTTTCCAGGAGTGATAGTGTTTTTCATTTTCCATCAGTGACTCTGCTTAGGTTCAACTCCATGAACATCATGCCTTTTTCCCAGGATGAGCTCATCACCTGAAATCTCAGCAAATAGGTTGATTTAGCTTTGATAATCAATACCTTCTAGACACCCTCAGTTGCCATTCCCTTCTGATTAGAAGTCTAGAAGGCAAAGCAATAAACTCTTCCCAAAACTTTCCTCTTCACAGGGCTCATGACTTTCCAAGTAATTCTTCATTTTCCATCATCGGGTTTGTTTGGTATTGACTCTATTGAACATCATACTCCACGCTGCGGAGCTGGCTACCCTCTTAATCCCAGCCCCATTTTTCAACTTCTTTTTATGTATTGTCTTCCTCCTTTATATTATAAGCTCCTTGAAGACAGGGGCAGTCTTTTTCTTATTTGTATCTCTTAGCACAGTGATACTTAGCACATTATCTCTTGTAACACTTACCACAGTGCCTGACACATAATAGGCACTAAATAAATATTTATTGATTTGATTATAGCTTTTAGAGGCAAAACAAGAAGTAGAAGGGGGACAGACAGTGTTCCAGGAGCATGAAAATGAATAGAGTTCACTCAAAAAATTAAATAGTCCATTGTCTCAAGGATTTTGCATTCTATAAGGGAAGACAACGGGAACACACACATACATATGTATATTTATATCATATGTATATGTAAAGAATGAGTGGCCCCACATGTGTAGTGAGTATCCACATGTGGCAAGGGGGCTGTCGTTGTGTGTGTGGCCCAAAATGGAAGCAAAATAGATATCTCTAGCCTCTTCTCCCTCTACCCTTCTCCAAGGGAGATTTTCATTCCTGCCAGGAAATAAAGCCAGAGGTTGGGGCTGGAGGTCATCACTTTATTCTCCTCAGAGAGTGGGGGCACCAGACTAGAAGCACATCTATCTGCTCCTTTAAGTATTGTTAGTCTAGGACAAATAATTGGGTTTGGGCTAACTTCTGATTGATTTGTCATTTTAAGGGGGAAGGGGAACACCAAACTGTATGTCCAAGGCTTGACCCTTTTCCTACCTAATGCCAGTTCCATTATAAACACACATAGAGAATAGCAAATAAACCCATTTATCTAAATCAGCAGCAACACTGCTATCAGAGAAGGAATACATAGGAGAATATATACCAGACAATACAGAGGGAAGGAGCTCTTCAATTAGGAGTGAGATAGCTCAGCTCAACCAAGACAGAATGTGTTTGGTCTTACTCAAGGGGAAACTCCCTCAGAGACTGACCACTCTTCTCACATCTCTACAGAGTCTTTTTTCTTCAGCATCTTAAAATGCAGTTAGTCTCTTTCCATCTTCTCTTTTAAAGTCAAGAGCACCTGAAGAAACCTGACATTCAAAGAACAGTTGAAGCTTGACCAGTCCCAAAGAGGACTGGCCCTGAGAAGTCCCTAGAGGGTGTTCCCACTTGAAGAGTCCCCAGAAGGGAACCCAAAGGGGATTCTTGCTTGGATATTCTCAAAAGGGACTGGATGAGACTTGAGGTTTTTGCCTCTAAACAATTCCACCCTTGACCCTCATGAAGGGCAGGGTATTTATCTCCATCAATAAGGAGAGAGTCCCATGCCATTGGGCTTTGGGCCAGGCGTTACAGATATAAAATAAAACAATTTGTGTGAGTGTGGCACTAGTAGCTTAGAGGACCAGGTAAAGTCTCATGCAGAGGGTAGAACTTGATCTGAACTTTTGAAAGAAAATAGGAATTGTGAGAACCAGAGAGAGGCGGGAGTCTATACTAAGCATGAGGTGGGCAAGGGGAAGGATTTGGAGGACAGCCCATTTAAAGACACAAAAATAGGTTTTACTAATAACAAGAAATCCAGATTGATTGAACCATAGAGTCTTTGAAGGGGAGTTATGTATATTGAGGCTTAAAAGATAGCTAGGACCCAGGTTATGATTTACTTTAAATGTTAAACAGAGGAATTTGTGTTTAATCCTAAAATTAATAAGTATTCACCCAATGAAGTTTACTAAATAGGGAAGAAACAAGGTCAGACCTGTACTTCAGGAAGATGACTTGAGCAGCTGTGAATAATTGATTAGAGCACGGACTGGTAAACTATGGCATAATGGTCAAATCAGGCTTGCCAGATATTTTTGTATGGCCTGTAGCTAAAAATGGTTTTTACTCAGATTTGTCCTGAGGGCTATAGTTTGCCAACTCCTAGACCAGAGAGGAAGACTTGAACCAGGGAGAATAATATATAGGCTATTATATTAAACCAGGTTGAGAGGTGATAAGGGTTTGAATTAGGATACTGTCTGTGTGAGTAGAAAGATGTATGTGAGAGATACGGTGGTGAAAATGAGTAAGATGTTGCAACTGATTCAATACACAGGGTTAAAGAGAATGAAAAGTGCAGGTTGAGTTGGGGGTTGTGAATCTGGATGACTGGAACATTAGTGATGTCCTTGATAAAAATAGGGAAGTTAAGAGAAGTGGGACTGGGGGGAAGGGGTTCTATTTTAGACTTAATGATTCTAAGAAGCATGTGGAAGATTCAGTCCAAAATAAGGCTAATAGGCAGTTGATGATATTACGATGGAATTCAGGAGAGATACCAGGGTTGGATATATAGATCTGGGAGCTGTATTCATAAAGATGATAATTAAACACATCAGGTCCAATGAGGTCACCAAGAGAATGTAAGGAGGGCCCAGGATTGAAGGTTGGAGGGCAACCACATTAGGTGATATGATATAGATGATAATCTTACAAAGGAAACTAAGAAGGAGTAGTCGGACAGATTCATAATCCAATGCTTCCTTCAATGTCACAAAAGTTGAACAAACTTAGTTAAACAGTCATAATCCCATATATAAACAAACCTAATTAAATAGACTTCATAGGTAAACTAAGTTAGGCTAATATAAATATAGATTAACCTATATACTTGAACAGGAATCTAATGTAACATCGATTGTAAGACATGAGAAATGCTGGCACAGGACAGCTCATCATGGTGTGCTTGCATAAAAAAGGTGCTGTGCTCTATGAGCAAAGCAGAATCACGGTAGTACAAAGGAAATGGGATATGAACAAATTTAGAGACACGTCCATTCCAAATGTTCAAATGGACTATTTGTGCCCAACCTGTGGTAGATCCTTCTGAGTACGTATTGGACTGATCAGCCACAGCTGAACACACTGTACCTTGACCCCAACATCATGATGTCATTGGTCCTCTTTGAGTATGAAGGACAAACAACAACAATTCATGTTATAGTTTTTTAAATACTTGAGGTAGGGAGCGGGGGGGGGGGGGGGGGTGGAGATGAAGCCAAGAAGACTTCAGTAGTGGCTTAAACTAATTGATGTATGATTTAGTTTCAAATCCTTTCACCATCTTGTACACAGTCCAGTCTTTTATTGTGCTTCCTAAAATGTGGTGCTCTGAATTGAACATGATACTTCAAATATGACATGACTGGTCAGAGTAGAGTGGGAGTTTCATTTTGATAATTGTGGACATTATGCACTGATTTATTATTAAAGACAAAGATCACCTTGGGCAGCTAAATGGCATAGCACTAGGTTTGGAATCAGGAAGACTCATCTTCATGAGTTCAAATCTAGCCTCAGACACTTACTGGCTATGTGACCTTGGGCAAGTCTTTTAACCCTGTTTGCTTCAGTTCCTTATCTGTAAAATTAGCTGGAGAAGGAAATGGCAAGATGCTTCAATATCTCTGCCAAGAAAACCCCAAAATTATCACAAACATTTGGACATGACTGAAATGACATAACAACAAAAAAATCACCTTATGTTTTTTTAAAGCAATAATGTTACACAGTTCATTGAACTAGCAGTTCACTAAAACTCAGAGAGGCAGTTTAGTTTAATAGGAATAGTATTGGGTTCTGGAGTTCTCTGTTCAAAATCTGCCTCTAGTATATGTGTGTGTATATGTGTCCGTATGTGTGTGTATACTCATATACATATACGTATATGTATGTGTATGTGTATATCTATATGTATGTGTATGTATGTATATAAACACACACATATACACACACACATACATATATTTTTGCCAGCTGCATGACCATCATTGATTTCTCTTAATCTATTTTCTAATCTATAAAGTGGAAAATAATCTATAATAACTTTTTCATATACATACATACACACATGTTTTATGTGTTATATGATATGATATATGATATATGTTATATATGTTTTACATATGTATGTAAAACTATTCCATAAATACTTTTATTTGTAAGTTCTTTATCTGGATGCAGATAGCATCTTCCTTCATATGTCCTTTGTAATTAATTTGGGTATTTATAATAGTCAAACTGACTTATTCACTCAAAGTTATTCTTAAAACAATATTGTTGTTATGTGTATACAACATTCTCTTGATCCTGCTCATTTCACTTTTCATTATTTCGTGCAAGTCTATCCATGTTTTTCTAAGATCATCAAGCTCATCATTTCTTACACAAGTTGTGGTATATGATGTAATGGGATACTATTGTGCAATAAGAAATGATAAATAGGCAAATTTCAGAAAATCTTGGAAAGACTCATATGAACTGATGCAAAGTGAAATGAGCAGAACTAGGAAAACTTTTTACACAGTATCAGCAACACTGTGGGATGATCAACTACGAATGACTCAGCTGTTCTCAGCAACACAATGATCCAAGACAAGTACAAAGAATACATGAAGGAAAATACTATCCATATCCAGGTAAACAACTGATAGACTCTGAATGCAGATTGGAGCATAATTTTTTCACTTATTTTATTCTTTCTCATGGTTTTTTATCTGTTTCTTTTTTCACAACTTTGACTAATATGGAAATATTTTTACATGATAGTACATATGTAAACTATATCATACTGCCTACCGTTTTCAGAATAGGAGAGGGAAGGGAAGGAGGGAGAAAAATATGGAACTTAAAATCTTGTAAAAATAAATGCTAAAAATTTTCTTGACATGTAACTGGGGGAAAAATAAAATACTATTAAGAAAAAAGAAAAAAAAGAAAACCCAACCCCCCCCAAAAAAATAAAAGAGCAGAAAGCTTAATATGATATTCTGGAAGGCTAAGGATAAATGCTTAAAGTCAAGAATTACGTGTCCAGCAAAACTTAGCAGAATGTCATAGGGGGAAAATAAATCTTTAATGAAATTTAGGACATTCCTAATGAAAAAAACAGAGCTGTGAAGAAACTTTGAAGTTTAAACACAGGAGTAAAGAGAAATATAAAAAATGAATATGAATCAAAAATAATTAAGGACCAAACAAGGATAAACTGCTTATCAAATATCAGGATATGATATATATGTCTCCCCTGAACCTTATCATCAGAATTCACAGAGGGAACCTAACTAGAGAAGGCCTGGGAGTGGTTCTTTAACATCTTAATAATCTTAAGAAAAGTATGAAGAGAAAAAGAGGAATATGCTATGGCATGGGGGAAGGTAAGAGAAAATTATCTCATATAATGAGGCTGCGCAAGTAGACATCTAAACAAACAACAAGGAAGGAATGAGAGGATTGGCTGACACTTGAACCTCACTGTCATCTGAACTGATCAAAAGAAGAAAGAATACATACACACATAGTTGGGTATCAGAATATATTTCATTCAACAGGGAAATAGGAGGGAAAGGGAAAAAGAAAGAAGAGAAATTAAAGGGAAAGAAATTAAGTTAGGTATTAGTTCTAAGTAAAACAAACTAGAAATAGGCAAATGTACAAAAATATTTATAGCTTATTTTGAAGTGGCAAAGAATGGGAATTTGCAGGCATTCCCATAAATTGGGGAATGGCTAAATAAATTATGGAATATAAATGTGACAGGATTCCAAAGGACTGACGATAAAACAAGGACTTAGAATGCAGAATGAGAATTTTTTTTAACATGAACAATATGGAGGTTTCTTTTCATACATGTTTGTCATTATATTTGGGGATTGTGTGTGTGTGTGTTCTCAATGTATGAGGAGGGGCAGAATTTGAGTTAGGAAGTTAAAGTGAATCTTGGTTGAGCAAAACAAATAAAATATATTTTCTTTAAAAAGGAGTCTACAGTTCATACTTTTGCTTTCTGTCTCTTAAAAAAAAAGAGATGAACAATTCTGAGCTAGATAGTTCTAGTCAGATCTGATTAAAACATGACGAACTCCTTTTACAAGAGAAGATGGTCACTGATAGGAAGATGAATCCCAACCCTCTCTTGGCTTGTCAGATGCCCTTGGTTTCCTGAGCTGTCCTGAGTAGCCATCCCTTATTTCATCAACATAGTGCACCAGGCAGTCAGTGGCACTTTAGAAGTACCCACAGCATTATTATAGCTCTGGTACAGGGAAGCAGTGCTCAGGCATGGAAAGTAGTATTGGAAGTACTAGAAGTATTCAGTTCAGTGTGGGCAGGGCAGGGGTGGGGAGATTAGTGGGGAAGAATTCAGGCACAGCAATGAAAGTACCAGAGCAAGAAGATAGTGGCAGAGCCTCCAGAAAATCATGTCCCCATATGGAAGGCAGAGGTCAGGCCCCTGAGGAGTAGCGTTCAGCAGAGGAGGTTAGTGTAGCATGAACAGCAATAGTGGCAGTATTGGTGCAAGTACTTGGAATAGTATAAGGGGACAAAGCTCTGGCCCTAGGAGTCATCCAGAACTTGGAGATTGTGGCTGTGTGGCCTGACATATAGAGGTATCACTAGGCTCCAACATGGGGAGGGTGAGCAGTGAAAGCTTAGTAGCAAAGCAAGCAGTAACATGGGCCTGAGCTACTTCACTCTCTAATGGGGCTCATATCAGTGCCAATTGCTGCTTGCTGCTACTGGAACCTCTCTGTAGCTGCCTACATCACTACCACTTGTGAACAATAACCCATTGTTACAGCCCATATTGCTGTTCCCTATCAATAAAAACAGACATGGGTAAAAGAAATAAAAAGAAACTATATTAAAGGCACAAGGTGTTAATGAATTATAAAACTGACTATAGAGATATGTCTATGTCTTGATCCTTTATGAGATGCTAATACCTCTCTAACTGTGTAAAGAAGGGAACAATGCAATTGGCAGCAAAACAAATTATCCTTACCTTTGGGGCCTTTAAGCCCTGGACGAATTTCAGGGTTTAAGAATTGGACGTATTCCTAAGTCTCCTTTGCTCAGGGAGGACGGAGGCCTATAGAGGGAGAGAGAGGGTTAGAATTTCTCCCTCTCCCCTCCCACTCCTACTACCAGCCATGTAGCTTTAAAAGGAGCTATGGAACGTACAGGAGAAATTGTTTCCAACAAGAAGCAGAGACATACACCCTAGAGTGACACAGATACAGAGAGACCCACAGGCAGCAGAAAAGAGAGTTGGGCTATGGAAAGGTGCAGATCTTGGGAACCATACTGGCAAACCAATCTAGCAAAGATGCTTCAACCAAAAGGTTATAAAAGAGTCTACAAAGAAAGTACTTCCAGTCCCTGTAGTAGTTGTGGGTTGGCCTTGCTAATTGTGCCTACAGGATGACTGCTACCAGAAAGCACTCTGGTGGAGGATGATGAGCCATAGTGTTAGGCATACACACTCATACAGTTGTCCCTAAAACTCATTATAGACTGCCCATCATCCCTACAAACCAGTGTAGGAGTTAAAGAGTAACCTAGATGTGTTGTCACTTTGCATGAACTGTTGCAGAATGAAATGAATAGAATCTGGATAATAATTTACACAATGACATTTTTTAAAAAAGCCTTTGGAAGACTTCAGATCTTTCACCAACATAACGATGAATCATAACTTTCACAGAATGATGATGTAATTTGCTTCTTGGATCTCAGAAGTGTTGTACTAGAGGTGGAAGATCAGTCATTAGACATTTTCAGATACTGGCAAATGTGTTATTTTATTCCATTTGACTATACTTATTTGTTATGGAAAAGAGCTTGATTGTAGAATACGGACATGAGATGATAAGATAATAAGAAATAACAGATATGTAAAAAAAGAGAAAAGAATGTCAAAACAACATAAAAATATATGAGAAAAAGCAAAAAAGTTCAAAATGAGACAGAATAAAACTTGACAGTTTTGTTACTAAACTTGCTAAATTTAATGCGCACAATCACCTACTTCCCTGCTTTGGGTTTAGTCTAGGTACTTTGGATGTAGAAATTGCACATTCTGTTAGACGCAGGTCATTTGTTGATTGGTTTTCTTGAACTTCTTTCTTTTTCTTCTTTTTTTCTTATTTTATATTACATAGGTTGCCTTGTTACACAGGTGAGAGGAAGAAGGATGTGTTTGAAAATAAAGATGATGTTAGAAAAAAGATAATTTTTGAAAGAAATTTTAACTTCTGAAAGCCAGAAAAATGAATCAATAAATCATCATGTCAGATGAATCCTTCTTCAAGTCTAAGTACTTGGCAATCCTTGACTCCCTTTTTGACTTCTTATCTTAAGAATGTTTGAGACCTTAAGCAAATTTTCACCTCCCTTAGGATAGGTTTTGGCCAACTTATTAACCTCCTGACTAGGAGAAATGACCCTGACTTCCCCTAAATAATAAAAATTAATAAGAGGAAATCAAAGATAAAAAATTATTATCATGATCCTTCATTTTGATCATAGAGAGGTCTGCAGTAACTTTCTTTGATCCCACACTTATAAATTGTTGTATCCATATTAAACTTTGGGCATACATTTCTGCAAGCAAACATAGAAGCACTAGGAAACATTAAAGCAAGAGTAATACAATAATGATCATTAATATTAAATAACATGAGTTCTCCTTGATCCAGTTTGTTCCTGATAACCCACTCCAAATTTCCATTTAATCAGCATTTTCCATTTGGGATTTTAGCTGCCCCATGTGGCTATAAGATCCTGGGAAACAATTTCCCATGGAAATTCTGGAATAGGCCTTATTCCTAGGGCAGTCCTGGAGATGTGTTCCTCCTAGTCACTTGTAGACATTCCCTAGATAATACCACTAAAACCTCCTGTTGATAAGACTTTAACACAAGACCTAAAACAACTTATTAAATTTGCTATTCCAATAACTAGTTCATATGGTAAAAAACAACTTCAAAGCTCAAAGAACTAACATTTTTAACAATGGAGATATATGAAGAACATCAAATTAGGAACCCATAATTCACCCAAAAGTTCACAAAATTTCAGTTTTTACTTATCACTTGGTTTTTCTATTTTTACCTGAACTCTGTACCTGATATGGATAATGCTATCTATGGGTTGAAGTAAGAATCTTTAAAAAAGATCCATGAGTGCTTGACTTGTAAAATGAGTCCCTTTGCCTCTTAATATGATCAGATAGATAGAGACTTCAAAACAGGATAAAAATAAGATTTAAAAACTTATTTACAATTATTAATGCAATTTTATATGTAAAATCCTTATTCCAATTTCAAGAACTTATTACTAAAACATAATAAAAGCAATATCCCAAGAAAAAAGAAGAAAAACCTTTTTACAAAAAAATAATCTATGTATATTCATTTGAACCTAAAGAATGTCCAATTCCTTGTTCTATTTTTTATCTTGTTCTTGATAACCTTCAGAATAAAAAAATATATGTGTATGTATGCATGCAGATATACATGCATGTACATATATATCCAGGAATGTCATGTTTTTCTATTCTTTTGTCATTGCTTTTAATGGAAATATTTGCAAGCTTACCATATATGTGTGTGTGTGTATCTATCTATCCATATATATCTATATACACATATATAGACACACACATATATGTTCTTAGTGAAAACAATCTAGTTTTATTGTTTTTCTCAAAATGAAGTTTACT
Source organism: Vombatus ursinus (assembly GCF_900497805.2). Lineage (NCBI taxonomy): Eukaryota > Metazoa > Chordata > Mammalia > Diprotodontia > Vombatidae > Vombatus > Vombatus ursinus. Next base: position 9,861,433 of record NW_020954570.1, on the reverse strand, counting down.
ACCTACTCCATTGAAATTTAAAAAATTCTTACATAAAATTTGAAACTTAAAACTTTTACATCTTTATCACATCACATTTTTGTCCTAGACCACTTAAAGGTGGTGTATGTGTTCATATATGTGTGTATACACATATATGTGTGTATGCACATATATAATACATACACACAGCATCTAGAAAAGAGGTGATAATTGTGCAAATCTGATGCTACACATGAATGCATGGAAAGCCTAAGCATTTATTTACCTAATTGCTTAGGTTAGGAAGTTAAAACAAATTGTGGCCACAAATTCATTAAGGTCTTTCATACTTGAATCTTAATATGAATTATTATTCAGAGATGTTTGAGTATTGCAACAAGATTTATCATATTAAAAAAGTTACAACTTACCTGTCTTGGTCATAGAATTTTTTCTATGAATGCAGAAAGGAGGGATTGCATTATGACAAAATCAAGATCTTCTCTTCAAGAGCACTGACTGACCTGACAAAATTTAACAGGATAAAGCTCCCTTACCTCTGTTTGATTCCAGATAAGAGTCATATTTAACTTTTTTTTGGAACAGACAATCATATAGCAAGGTTTCACACTATTCAGAAGATATAATGGCCAAGCTCAAAATTCACCAGCTAGGAAAATTTCCTGTTCAGAAAGGAAATAGCACAGTAGGGAAACTGAGTCAAAAGGCTCATGCCATTACCTTTTCAAAGTTGTTTTCTCAACCTTCCTAGGCATATGCTGCTCAAAGAGACTAAGATATGAGAAGTGCTGCAGGTAGATGGCTGTGCATAAGGAGGTAATTTTTTTTCTGCTGATCAAAGCTCATAGGCACACCTGTAAAGAAAACTGTCAAGTTAATTGTTGGGCAGCCTGTTTTTAAATTTTAAGACAGAACTTTGATTCTCAGGGTCTGCCAAAATTTACCAATAAGCTATTTTATAAAGATATTGATTTTTCTATAGCCAGTCTAAGCCCATGCAGAGTATTAAAATCAAAGAATCCTTTTCTGGGACAAGGAAACTATTTTCTGAAGTTAATCCTATACAAAGTTAATCCTGTAAAAACAAAGGTTTTTAAAATTGAGCTTTAGATAGTTTGGATTTCTTGAACTTAATATTTTCCCAATTAACCAGGAAACAACCTGTAGGAGTTTCTTTAGAAGAAACAGACTGACCATTTTAAAATAAAAAAAAAGTTACCAGGGATACGAATCAGAATTTGAGGGACCCAAAAAAAGAATGATTTTGGAAACAACTTTTTCTGACAATTCAGAATCACTAAAACCAATTCACTGAACTCTTTAAAGTAAAATTTTATGTCAGTTCAAAGCTTTGTTGGTGATGGCAACTACAACGTTGGAAAATAGACAATTAAGGTAGAAAATGGAAAGAATGAGATGCCCAAATGATTTCTGATCTATGCTCTATACACAACTTAGGCATATGCTAGATGTGTATTTTTTTTTTTTTACAAACAGAACCAGTCAGTGATCAATTTTAACCAGACCAGAAAGAAGATCTCAGACTAAGCCACTGCAAGGTTTTTAATTAGACTAGAACAACTGAAATATTTCCAAAATGTCTAACTCCAAGTGTCCATTTAGACCATTCTAAATGATCTCATTTTAGACCACAAATTTCTTGCTTATGTGACTGAGACTAAAAGGCAGATTTGGACCCAAAAAAACCCAAAAAACCCAGCGTTTCTCAGTCCAGCCCTTGCGTTAGACACCTAAATCACAGTGCATTGCTCATTAGAATGTTTGAGCAGCTCCCAAACTAAGCACCACCCCCACAAATTTCAATAGACTGATTATTCAAATGTAAGAAATAAAAAACAAAAATTAAAATAGAAATATAATAATAACAATAATAATAATACATTTAAACACAGAAGACACACATAGGAGACAGATTTGCTTCCTTTCTGCAATTTTTGCCATCCTTAAAGCATCATATAAATATTAATGGTTCTTATTATTATCATCCATATTTTTAAGTGTATCCAAAAGACATCATGATGTACAGCCTATAGCAGATTGTGCGCCATTTTGGGGAGGGAGGTGGGGAGAGAGGGGGAGGAAAAATTTAAAACTCAAAAGCTTTTGGAAGTGATTGTTGAATCAAAATAAATTAATTTTAAAAAAGACAGTATGGCATAGTGGATCAAGAACTGGCTTTGGGGCCTGAAAGATGGGGTTCAGTTGCTATTTCTGATTTATACTGGCTGTATGACCTGGGCAAATTTTTAATCTCTCAGTCCTCTAGGCCAGAGATTTCAAATTTGGGGCCAGCAGCATTGTAATCTGCAACACTTCTGAATGGGGCCAGAACCAGGTTGAAATATAACAGGAAATTATTTAACAAAATGTTAACTTGTGATTTTCTAAGTCAATATGTTGCCCATAGGGATCCTTACAATGGTTTAGTGCCGGCCTCTCCTTTTCCCCTCACAACACCACCCCCACACATACCCTATCTCTGTTTCTATTTGAGTTTGACACTAGTGCTCTAGACCAACTCTTCAAGGCTATAAATTCCAGAGACTATGCCAACCCGCCTTGGTAAAGGTTCCTCCCTGGAAGCTCACTATGCCAGTAAAATCACAAATCCAGTCTTTATGTTACACTAATGTGTTCATGTAGGAATGTCAGACATGGGATTTGAACTGGAGAGCATTAGGGTATATTTTGGTTCAGTTTGATATGCATACATCACTGTAGTTATTTGGGGGTAGGGATTAATACTGGGATTGCAAAGTATTATTGCAAGTTATTCTAACTCGATGACCCATTGTTCCCAGACCTGCTCATCAATCAGTGTTGGGGGGAGGTGTCACTCAGTCTCCTGATATTTTTCACTGTCAAGTTACCCCCTACCTGGTAATTGTCATGTACTCCTTCCTATCTTGGGGAGGAACTGAGATGCATCTGCTGATGCTGATGTATCTGAATTGTCTTCATCTTATTACAAAAGTTACCAATAAAAGCTGGCCCCACCTTGAAGCCATTGGTGATCTTCAGGGATCCACCCTTCAATGTGTTGCTACCTTGACAGTGTGGTCCATAGGGTCATTAAAAGTTAGATATGACTGAACAACAAAATAAATTCTGGCTATTATTATAAAGGGCAGCTCAGGGATATGAAAGGGCAACTAGGTAGCACAGCGGCTAGATTTGCTGGGCCTAGAGTCAGGATGATTCTTTTCCCTGAGTTTAAATCCAGCTTCAGACATTTACTACCTGCGTGACCCTGGGCAAGTCGCTTAACCCTGTGTGCCTCAGTTTCCTCTTCTATCAAATTAGCTAGAGAAGGAAATGACAAACCACTCCAGCATCTTTGCCAAGAAAACCCTAAATTGGGTCAGGAAGAGTCAGACAAGACTGAAAAATGCCTGAACAATAATACCTTGACATATTTATAATAACTCCTTTTAATTCTTTTTGTCCTGAGTTTGCCTCCTTAATCAGGGTGAAAGGCCAAATGAAGAATTTTTCTGTCAACAAATGGTGAAGGCAGCCTAGGAGTTTTGAGGGCTTTCACTTCTGGCTCCAACTGCGGGAAAGCCTGCTCCATCTATCAAGCTGTCATTCTGGCCTTGTCTGAAAACAGGCTAGAGTGGATGCCCCAGGAGGTTAGTTAGGCAGTGAAGTAGTGGAAAATTTAGCTCCCCAGAACTCAGCACTGGAAGGAGAATTAGGTCCCAAAATCTAATTTTTTTTTTTTACTTTTGCATGAAAAAATGAAGCAAAAAAAAAAATGTGCTTGGTTGGACTGGGCAGATAAGTAAAGGCTTACATGCATTTGCATGGAAATACTGGTATTCACAAAGGGAACAGGACTCCAGGGGAATCAAACTGCAATGGTTTGGTAAAAATCCTGCCAGTTAAGTCTACAACTGCAAGATGAGGCTCAGTAGGGACTGGAAAAATTGTAGGAAAAAGAAAAAAATTCGGCCAGATAAGAGCTGGGATCTTTCAGTGAGGTTGAGAAGAGCTTCGAAACAGCTATAGACCTCATTTTCATAAGACAAAGACCAAAATGCCCTGGAAGGTAACATAAAGATGGGAAAGGTTTAAGAAATGGAAAGGGAGATGTAGAAAAACTTTGGACTGACCAATCCCCTTACCCTCGGCCACATGGGACACCCCCATCATGGCCTAGGCCCAGACTAGTTGTGGATAATGGGGATAAGATATTGATAATGAGTGTTAGGGGAGGTAAGGAGGAACTGGAAGAAATTCAATGGAGTGAGGTGTAGTCTGGGATATGATTGGTACTAGAAGTGTCCTATCAGGATGTAAAAGAAACAACAAGAGTTCCGGTTTGCTTGTTTTTTTAAAGCTAAGATTAAAAGAATGCAGAAGACGTTTAAGGGAGCTAGAGAGAAAAGGAAAAGAGTAGAAAATTAAGAAAAGTTGTGTAGTCTGAGTAAACAGTTTTGGAGATTTAGAAAGAGAGAAGTACAAAAGGTTTTTGATCTCATGTAAGGTTATGGGAAACTTTATGTGGTCATTCTTTGTGATATGCAGCTTTTAATACCTGGGCTCCAAAGGTGGGGGACGGGAATGGGAAGCTGTTGCTTATTCTTATCTGGAGACTTAAGGAAAAGTAAACAAGACTGGAGACTAAGAATTGATCCAGGTCTTTGAGAAAATAGGGGGAAAGTTATAGGTATCTGGAAATTGCCACCACTTGCCCTTAAAAATGAATTTATTGATAATAATGGATTCCTTTTTTTGAAGTGCTACCAATAAACGATCCTTGGATGAATTGAGATTTAAATATTACCATTAGCGATTATAAATCAGTATTTGATTTAATTTAGTTGAAATCTGTCCTGAAATTAAATCAAAATGTTGTCTGTGTTCTCCTATTAAGATAATTGTGGTAAAGCACAACTCAATGCATAAATACATTTGCTATTTCATATGAAAACATGAAAAACTGGGAAATGCCCTCTGTCTATGTATACTCCTTCTAACTGCCCTAATGAGAAAGTTCTTTGAGTTACGAGTATAATCTCCCCATGTAGGAATGTAAACAGTTTAACCATATTGAGGGTCTTGTGATTTCCCTTTCCTGTTTATGCTTTTCCTTTTTCCTTTTTATGCTTATCTTGAGTCTTGTATTTGAAAGCCAAATTTTCTATTAAACTTTGTCTTTTTTTTTATCAGGAATGCTTGAAAGTCCTCTATTTCATTGAATATCAATAATTTTCCCCTGAAGGATTACACTCAGGTTTGCTGGGTAGGTGATTCTTGGTTGTAATCCTAGCCCCTTTGCTCTCTGAAATATCAGATTCCAAGCCCTCTGGTCCTTTAATGTAGAAGCTGCTAAATCTTATGTTACCCTAAGTGTGGCTCTATGATACTTGAATTGTTCTTTCTTGCTGTTTGCAGTATTTTCTCCTTGATGAGGGAGCTCTGGAATTTGGCTATAATATGCCTGGGAGTTTTCATTTTGGGATCTCTTTCAGAAGGTGAACAGTGGAATCTTCCCATTTCTATTTGACCCTCTGGTTGTAGAATATCAGGGTAGTTTTCCTTGATAATTTCTTGAAAGATGATGTCTAGGCTCTTTTTTTTTTTATCATGGCTTTCAGGTAGTCCACTAATTCTTAAATTATCTCTCCTGGATCTATTTCCAGGTCAGTTGTTTTTCCAATGAGATATTTCACATTATCTTCTATTTTTTTTCATTCTTTTGGTTTTGTTTTATTGTTTCTTGATGTCTCATAAAGTCATTAGCTTCCACTTACTCAATTTTGATTTTTGAGGAATTATTTTCTTCATTGAGCTTTTGTACCTCCTTTTCCATTTAGCCAACTCTCATTTTTAAGGAGGTTTTGTTGGGGTTTTTTTGTTTGTTTGTTTTAAATTTCAGTGAATTTTTGTGCTTCTTTTTCCATTTGGCCAAAATCTACTTTTTAAGGAGTTATTCTTTTCAGGGAATTATTGTATTTCTTTTTCCATTTGGCCAATCCTGCTTTTCAAGGCATTCTTTTTCTCAGTGGATTTTTGTACCTCTTTTGCCATTTGGCCTATTTTGTTGTTTAAAGTGCTATTTTCTTCAGTGTTTTTTGGACCTCCTTTACCAAGCTGTTGACTCTTTTCTTGCATCACTCTAATTTCTCTTCCCATTTTTTTCTTTGACTTCTCTTACTTGATTTTTAAAATCCTTCTTGAGCTCTTCTAGGGCCTGAGACCAATTCATATCTTAATTTAAGGTTTTGAATGTAGTAATTTTGACTCTGTTGTCTTCTTCTGAGTGTGTGTTTTGGTCTTCTTTGTCACCATAATAACTTTCCATGGTCAGAATATTTTTCCTATTTTTTTGCTCATTTCCCAAGCTTATTTCTTGACTTTTTACTCTTTATTTAAGAGTGTACTGTCCCAAGCTTCAGGGGTTTTGTGCAGCTTTTTTCAGAGATACTTCTAGAGACTCATAAGTTTTCAGTTCTTCCAAGGTGGAATGATCTAAGGAGAGTTGTGTTTACTATTCTCCTGACCTGTGCTCTGCTTTGTGAGTGACCATAAGCACTCTTTTCTGGCCTGGAACTTTGATGAGCGTCCCTGCTTGACAGCAGCCACAAGCTCTGGAGTGCTAGTGCTCCTCCTCGCCTTGAGACTGCCATCCAGGATTGTGACCAGGGAGTCCTACCTTCAGTGCCAGCAAGATACCTTTGTAATTTCTGTCTGACCAGTTGTTTGACCCCCTTAAGGTTTGTGGGCTGAGAGCTCATCTGGAAGCAGCACTAGCAGCTGCTGCTGCTCCTGATTCAGTTGCTTCCAAGGCCTGTTCCTGGTTTGCTGGGGCTGCTCTGCTCTGGTGAGGCCTGTGCTAAACTGCACTCCACTCTCACCCTGGCGTGACAGACCTTTCCTGCCAAACTTCTAAGTTGTTTTGGGCTGGAAAATTGTTTCATCCTGTCATTTGGTGGGTTCTGCCACTCCAGAATTTGTTTTGGAGCATCATTCAACTTCATTCAAACAGTTTTGGGGAGAGCTCAGGTGAGTCTCTGCCTTTTCTCTATCATCTTGGATCTGCCCTGCCCTCTTATTTTCTTTCTGATATACAAAATTAACTATTGAATTCTCCTTACTCTACATTTGATAAAATTTGATTTAAAAGAAGTAATTGAATTGAAGGATATATCTGCATTATGTTGCACAGATATAGGTTTCCATCTCATCACTTTGTTCATAAAGTTAGTAATTGACAAAATAGAAGGCAGGTCAAATGCTGCTAATAGTATTTTATTTCTTCTGCAAAAAATATTTCTATTGTTTATGGATTCAAGAATAATGACCACATTGAAATTCTACAGAACAATAATGATAATGGTGATGATGAAGCATTTATATAGTGCTTTCAGGTGTTCAAAGCACCTACATATCCTTGTGAGTATTGAAATGTATTACTAAATAAAACAGCCTTCTTTAATGTATTTATTTGTATTTGTATTTGTATTTGGTTTTTGCTTTGGTTTTGTTTTCCTAGGTATTGAGTAAAAAAAAAAATGAGTAAATGCCTGATAATATTTTCTTGAAATATTTTTCTGACTGTGAAACTAATTTTTCAATCAAGATTGGAAGCATATGGGGGCAGCTAGGTGGCACAATGCATAGAGCACTAGCCCTGGATTCAGGAGGACCTGAGTTCAAATCCAGCCTCAGACACATAACACTCACTAGCTGTGAGACCCTGGCCAAGTCACTTAACCCCGTTGCCTAAAAACCAAATACATATATATATAAGGCATTTATTCTGTGAGTAATATTTCAGAATCAGTAGTTCAGTAGAAGTATAGTTTGAACAATGACGCTGCCTAAAACAGGCCCACAATCACTGTAACAGCATTTATCTAGGGAGATGGGGCCTTGGCATGGAATCTCAGTTTTGTAAATCTGAGACTTTTAAATTTCAAGTAATGAAAAGTTTCCACTGGGATACTCTCATGTGAAGCTCAGACTTTAGGCTATCCAGAAAATTCTAATACTTCTACTGAACTGCACACTACTGGTTCATTTTGTGAGTTTTTTGTTTGGAATTTCAATTACACACACACCCACACCCACACACACACACCCACACCCACCCACACACACACACACACACACACACATACTGAACACACATATATTTAGAAAATCTAGTCTACAATGTATACATAATACATATATGCATACATCCATACATATCTATGCATCTATCTATCTATCTATCTATCTATCTATCTATCTATCTATCTACTTTTAGAGTGGATTTCATGAGTAAACAGAATTGAACTGCAGAGTCAAGAAGCTTCTTGGGATGAACAGAAAACCCTAGTTGTCCATGGCCAATTCTCAGACGTGAGAGTGCCCCCATAAAATTAGCCCGCCCAAGAATAAATATTGCCACTATCCTTTGTTTGGTTAAGAATACATCTCCTACCCATAGTTTTGAAAGGTTTAGTATCTGATTCTCTTCTGATTTTTTTTTGTGCTGGGATTTTCAATATTAAGCTCAAATAAATATTATAAATATGTTGTTTGTGGAACATAGCAAAAGATGTTGATCTGAACATAATTTCTACCAGACTACTTTTCAGTTTTTCCAGCAAGTTTTCTCAAACAAGGGGTTCTTTCCTAAGTAATTTGTTTTCTAGTTTATCATTAACCACTGCCTTATTGTGTTCCATTGTTTCTGATTCTCCCTTGTCCATTCTGTTCCATTGATTTACTTCTCTATTTTTTAACCAGTACCAAATGGTTTTGATGTCTGCAGTCTGAAAATTGTATCCCCCTTTCATTCTTACCTTTTTTATTATTTCTCTTGATGTTCTAGATCTTTTGTTTCTTCAAATGAATTTTGCTATTATTTTATCAAATTATTGAAAGTATTCTTTGGGTAGTTTGATTGAAATCAATAAAGTAAAACAATCCTTTTAGACTTTTCTAATCAATTCACTACCCCACTCATCACAGCAGTTTTCCCAAAACTTTTTATCCCTTCTCAGTCCTCCCATGGCTCTCCCTTGCCCTACCCTCCCATTTGAGAACTTTGTCTCATATTTCATTAAAAAAAATTAGGACTGTTTACTAAGAGCACATTCTTCTTCCTTCTCCCCTTATCTCACCCAGATGCGTTCCCCCACTATCTCTTCCTTCATCTGTCTCACTAACCCCTATAAATGCACAAATGATCCTCTTCCATTCTGCTTTCCTATCATTCCTCCTCTCTCACTAACCTTCAATCTTTTCTTGGCTATTAGATACTTCTTTTCTGTCTACAAAAACATCTATGTCTCTCCAGTATTTGAAATCATCTCTCCTATACACCCCTCTTTTCCCTCTGACCACCCTGGTGCAAACCTTCATTACCTCGTGCTGTATTATTACAGTAGTCTTCTGGTTGTTGTTCTTTGCCTAGTTTCTCCCTACTCCAATCCACTATGAAAGTGACCTTCCTAAAGTGCATGTCACTCCCATACTCAATAAATTGAACTAGCTCTTCATTACTTTCAAGATCAAATATAAAATCCTGTTTAGTTTTAAAACCCTTTATAATCTGGCCCTTTCCTACTACTCCAATCTTCTTACACCTTCTCTACTCCATGTATTTTACAATCCAGTGACAGATCTCCTTGCTGTTTCTCCCACAGGACGAGATTATCTCCTGACTCTAGGCATTTTTCATTGGCTTTTTACCCCATGCCTGGACTTCTCTCCCTCCTCATCTTTGCCTTAGGACTTCCCTGGATTTTTTCAAGTCTCAGCAAAAGTCCCACCTTTTGCAAAAAGCCTTTCTCTGTTCTTTATGCTAGTGGCTTCTGTCTGAAATTGTCTCCAATTTATCCAGGATATGTCTTATTTGTATATAATTGTTTGCATGTTATTTTCCTCACTTAACCTGAGAGCTCCTTAAGGACAGGGACTGTTTTTGTTTTTCTTTCTATCCCTAGTGCTTAGCATAGTAACTTCAGCACATAACAGATATTTAATAAATCCTTAAAGGCAGTTAGGTGGTGCAGTGGATAGAGCTCCAGTCCTGGAAGACCTGAGTTCAAATTCAGCCTTAGACACTTACTAGCTGTGTGACCCTGGAGAAGTCATTTAACCCTGGTTTGCTTCAGTTATTTTTTTTTTAATCTGTAAAATTAGCTGTAGAATGAAATGGCAAGCCACTCCAGTTTCTTGGCCAAGAAAACCTTAAATGGTGTCATAAAGAAGTGGACATGACTAAACAACAATAAATCCTTGCTGACTTGACATGACTTAGCATAGTACTATAATTGTAAATAAACATGGCAGTGTTGTTATTTTTATTTTATTGACATGGCCCAATTTTGAGCACTGAATTTTCCTCAAGCTATTCAAATCATCCTTTCTTTAAGAAGTACTTTGTAATTGAATCTATATGCATATTTTGTGTGCTTTATTACATCGATTCCCAAATATTTTAAGCATTTCATAATTATTTTGAATAAAATTACTATTTCTTTCCTATTATTGCTTCTTTGATTTTTGTTACTATTTTATAGAAATGCTATTTATTTTTAAGGGTTTCTTTTTCTGCAAATTTGAAGAAGCTATTAATTATCGTAATGAGTATCTTCGCTGATTCCCTAAGATTTTCTAAGGAAACCATCATATCATCATCAAATAAGGACAGCTTTATTTGCTCTCTGCCTATCTTTACAGCTTTTTTTCTTGTCACTGTTATTGTTTGTATTTTTTATAATTTCATCAGATAAATAATAGTAGGAATGAATATTCTTGCTTTGTTCTTGCATTTATTTTTCTATTCCTATTTGCTTTTCTACCTTTTGTTCATTACTATTTTTATTATGCTATGTTCTAAAAAACATTTACTCACTATTTCTGTTTTTACATTTATTTACATTATTTCCACTCTTTCATACAATGTTACTTTTTCCAAAAGTTCCATGTGATACTGAGATATATGTATATCCTTTAGTCATAAAAATGCCATAAATATCCTAGCTCTAGTTTCTCCAGCAATTTTTTCCATTTTATATTTTTACTTTTGTTGATCTTTCTCTTAGATTATCTAAAAATGAGAGCTGAATATTATGATCTTATATTATTATTATATTACTGTCTCTTTACTTCTTCTAAATCAGCTAATTTTTCCTTTGTGAATTTAGATGCTAAGGCATTTGGGGCACATAAGGTTAGTATTAATACTGGTTTGTTGTCTGTGATTCATTTCAGCATAATGTAATTTTCTTATTTATCTCTCTTTTTTCTTAGTGAATTTTTGTTTTTCCTTTGTGTGATAGCATGATTGCAACTACTACTCTTTTGGGTTCACTTGATGCATAATAAATTTTGTTCCAACCCTTTATTTTTATTTTGTGTATGTATTTGCTTTTTAAAGTGTTTCGTAGAAATAATTTATATTTTAATTAAATCTGTCAATGTCTTTTGTTTTATTGGATTATTTAATTCATTTATATTTAGAATTTTGAGAATTAGATTTATATTTTCCTTCATTTGTCTCTAATGTTTTTGTATTGGGTTTTGGGGGGGGGCTCCTTCTCCTCTAAATTTTTTTGCTTTATGTTTTGCTTAATTTGCAGTTTTCTCATATTATTTCTTGTATAGTGTTCCAGCTTTTGGATTTATCATCTTCTTCTGGGAAACATTATTCTTGAGTTCTCTTATGCATCCAGTCTTCAAGATTAATGTTGTTTTAAGGTTAATGAATTTTGCTTCTCCCAGATTGCCCTTCACTTCAGTATACTTGAATTCCCAATCAATTGTTCACTCATTTTTTCAGAGGTTCATCCCAATAGGGTCAAGTTTTATTTTTTTAAATTATTTCCACTGTGCAGGCCATAATTCTGCCATTTATTTACCTTGAATTTATGCTTTCAATATTCTTGTATCTCTCTTGAACTAGTCATAAACATTGTGCTGTAGTTCTATGCTCTCTTGGGAATCTGCAGGGTCCTCTGCCTTTTGAAATATTTATTAATTTCCTTTTTCTTACAATAATTATTTATAGATGTCTGGACTCATTTAGAAGTCTTTACCTGTGTTGATTTATATACTTATGTTCAATTTTTTAAACTGAGTTTTCTTCCTCCTGAGATCTTTGCTAATTTTGGTCTTTTTTTTAACCTGATATTCTTCTATTGCTTACTATCTAATTCATCCTTCTTTGATAGTGGATTCCTTGGGACTTGGACCTCAAAACTGTTTCAGTCTTTTTCCAGGTTGGGGAATTCATTTTTCACTGGCCCAAGTCCCTGCCCCAAGTGACTTTTGGGAAAACAGAATTGGCCCCATCCGTATGCGAATCTACTTACCTTTACACTTGGTACAGATACCTCCTCTCTTCCCCACCACCACCACTACCACCTCATGCTGACATCTTATCCTTTTTCCTTCTGTGTTTCAGGTCTCTGGCTGAACATTCCCTGCTTCTGTTTTCTTTTACTTCCCCTTCCTCTGTAAGACTGGGAGGATTTAAGATTTATTGTTCACTGTCACAGAATGGTAGGGTGAGGGCTGGGGCAGGACTTGCTGGCAAGGACTATAGCAGCAGCAGCAGCAAAAAAAAAAAAAAAAAGCTAAATGGAGCCATTGGGATGGGATTTGCCTCCCTGTCAGAGTATGGAAACTCATAAGGGAAGGGGGTAGATTAAGTATATTAGGATTAGGACTTATACTACTCTGTTATTAATTCATCAGGTTGTTACCTTTTTAGAATTCCTTTTATCTTGGCATAATCCCTGTTTTGGAGACCTTTGTAAATTCATGAGGACTTGAGAAAATATCTAATCCTCCATCTTGTTAATTGCATAGAGGATGATTTTGGGGGCTGAAAATTTTCTTTCTCTCTTTCTCTCAGAGCAAGAGTTCCTCCCATCCTCTCACCTCACTTCACACTGAAAAGGAATAATTCTATGTTTGTTAAAAGGCAAAAGGAGTTCTCCCAATTTCTATGTGTTTATCTTTCTATCATTAGTTAGTCAGGACTGTTGGCAACTTTTCTAATTCATCTTAAAAATGAAATATCATAAAAATTCAAAATGTTACATAAAATCAAGATAACAAAAGTATGAGCACAGACTTTGTGGAAAGCTAGGGCATACAGTCCATCCTTCTTACCCTCTGTCTCCTTTTCCTCGCACTGGACAAGAAGAAGACCTTGAAGAGATTTCCTAATACACTAATAAGGGTATGAGATTTCAGCTGAGCTCTACTTTAGAAGGCAAGGTGGGTTGGGAGGGAGTAGGAGAACAAAACTCTCATTTGCTGTGCTGCAGTCTTATCCAACATGTCCAATAAGTTTTTCTCCATGACCTTGTATCACCATATTAGTAACCACAAATGGGATCATACCAAAAGAAGTAGGCTGGGAAGAAAGACTTCAGGTATCACGTATGCCATGCTATACTAGTACTCTACTCTTCCTCTGAGTGACTCTGAAAGATGTCCTTCTCTTTCTCAGAAGTCTTTCCTTTAACAAGTTTCAAGGCATCACCAAGACTGATGAATTCTTTAAAAAAGTCTGATTGATTTGTAATAGCCATTTCCAGAATTTGGTATCTCTGTGACAATACTTGCAATGGTTGGGGTTGCATTTGAAAATTAATTTTGGAAGGCCTGTGGGGAGACTGGTACATTAATAGATTACTGGTGGAGTTGTGAAGTAGTTCAACCATTCTGTAAAGCAATTTGGAATTATTCTGAACAAGTGACTAAAATGTCCATGCCTAGGTCTAAGGATCATACATGCATAATTCAAGAAGTTCAAAGATAGAAAGATTATACACACATACACACACACACACACACCCCCATATATAATATTAATAAGCAGCACTTTTGTATAAGCAAAGAAATAGGTGCCTATAAATTGGGAAACAAATTGTTGCACATGAATGTAAATGGAATATTATTGCACCACAAGAAATAACAAATGTAAAGAAGTCAGAAGAGCATAGGAAGACATATTATCCATAAATTTAAAAAACACACAAAAAAATCTTTGAAACTGATACTGTATAATTATATTGATCAAGCTTTACCTAGAAGAAGGGTTGAAAAAAATGATCTCTTCTTTCATTGTGGGGATGCAATAGTATGGATGTGGAATGTAGTATATATTGTCAAAGTCAATTTGTTGGTTAGTTTTGGTGAATTGTTTTTATTTTTCTTCCTTTTTTTTCTTTGTTGGATGAGAAGACTCAAGAGTATGTATGTGTGTAAGGATTTAATATCTGGAGAAATGTGATGTAAAAATAAAAATATATATATTGAGTGGCACTTTGTGAGACTACACACATTTTTAAAAATCTATAAAAAAGTATTTTCCCCTCAACAGTAGTACTTAGCACTCTAATAATCAATTTGTTAATTTTTATTGCTAATTGCAATAACTAAAAAAAGAGGTACTTGGAAAATCTTCGCTTCCCCTTCTTCGCCATCCCTTCAGCTCTCCAGAATTCTGCCCAGCAACGGCTACTCTCCATCTGCTGTCTGGTATAATGAGCTAAACCAGGATCTCTGGTATAAGCCAAATTTCCTTCTATTCGCTCAAATTATCCTTTAAAGTTCCCGTTGTTCTTGTTAATGGCCTTAATGTGGGCCTGCCTTTTCCACCTTTGTTCTGCATGGAGTAAAATCTTAATCTGGGTTCCAAATTAAAAGGGGATGACTCTGAATTAATAATGCAAGGAGTGAACTGCCAAGAATGTAGGAGCTTGATTCAAGAGATGTATAGAACTCTAGTGCCATCAGATGCTGTGATTAACCAGTCATGTCACAATATTTTATTTAAATTTTCCCTTCCCCCCATAAAGAGTCCAGTTTGCCACATGGCCTATCTTGTACTGTCTTTTCAAGTCCTGTACCAATCAAGCAGCAAAAATGCCCTAGATACTATGACAGATGGGGAGTCAGTTAGTTTAATGCTAGGCTCAATCCCTCAGGCACACACTAGTAGATCAATTCACTGTAGATTCTAGGAGTCAGATCTGTACTTAGCTTGAGTAATTTCTGGCTGAATTTAAAGTTTACATTTTATGATAGTATGGACAAAATTCTCCTGTAACTTAGCTACTCTGTTGTGTTTTCCTAACAACTTAGAAGTTTGAACCTTAATTAGTTGACATACATACCCAGGGATACAGTTTTTGAGCCTTAACAAATCTTTCTGTAGAAAGTGAAAGAGTTGAAAAATGACAACAGAAAAAGCACAATGTTTAAAGGAAATCATTTTAAACATTGTGCTTTTTCTGTTGTCTTTTTTCTATTTTTACTAAAATAAATAATAATTTTTTTAAATTTTTGATCCCAAAGGCAGGTGATTATTATTCACATTTCCCCTCTTTTGGAACCATACACAATATTACATATAGTTATTATGTAACAGCTTCACAAACATGTTTATGTAGTGCTTTATAATTAACAAAATGTCCTCAAAATAATCCTGCGAAATATGTAGTACAAGTCTTATAGTTCATTTTTACAGCTGAGGAAATTGAGGCTTAGAAAGGTTAAATAATTTGTTCAAGATCACATAGAATACATGCTGAAGCATGGATTCCTGACTTCCAAGTCTAGCAGTTTGTCTATTAAACCATGCTGCTGAAATGGAACTCTGTTTTAAAATGCTGGAAAACTAGCTGTGGATATCACATTGGAATATTTCTAGGATTATTTTTCTGCAAAGTAGAAACAGAACAAAAACTGACAAAATATATGTTTTGATTTTTTAAAAAATGCCTCAACTATGATTTTGCAATTAGACATTTAAAAGATGCTTCGTGAGACAGCTCGAGAGTTCAGCATACATTTGCCTATACTTAGATGATTTGCATTGTTGTACCTTGCTTTAAGAAAGTTATTTTTTATACCAAATCTAACTCATAAATAAAATTGTATTTGTGTATTGTGTAAAAATGCAATTTTTATACAATAATTATGGTGTGGTAGTGTGTATGTATCCATGCCTGTCTGTGTGATTGTGCCTGAGCATTCATCTGTGATGAGGCATCTGTTTTGTTACCAATGCTGATAGCTTTCTCCAGATTTGCTGATCTTAAAAGCAATGATATGTTATGTCAAATCTGTCCAATAGTCCAGGCACGTGGCTGCAGTCCAGTATGCAAATGAGCTGGAATGCTTTTGCCCTGTGGCCCCTAACACAAGGATAGGCTGCCTGACAGCCAAAGATTGCCAAGCAGGTGCACGACACAAGGCAGGTGCACAATCTACCATATGCTCTGGCTAGGGTCATATTTCTTTAAATGACTTTAAAATTATCAATTGAGTGAGATAAAGTCAGTGACAAGTACTCCCCTAAACCAGCCCTCCCTGCCCCCGCCCCACAGAATCTTTGGCCTGCACAAGACATCCCTTGATATTAGAGTTTTCAGGGTTGTGCTTCCAGAGATCTGGATTGCTGTGTCAAGCCTCTGAGAAGAAAAAAATAATAAAAGTACAGAGCCTGACACATAAGGAATCAGTACAGCACTTAGTAACTGCTTCTGAAATTGATGTTTTCAAAAGGGACACTTACAATGTCTAAAAAATCATCTCAAAGAATTGCTTTGAGGCATCTCATCTCTGCTGGTAGGATTTATCAAGTCGTATGCAATTTGGGACTTCCCTTTTCCTCTTCCATATTCTGCAACATGAAATAGTATCATGAATAAGACTTTGTACAGAAAAATCACTTTAAATATCATATAGTTCAGACACTTCATTTTACAGATGAGGAAACTGAGCCTTAAAAAAGGGAAATGATAGTTCTACTATTGTGTCTGTTCAAAAAATATGGAGAGATTGACAAATCCTTAAAGACCTTTCTTATTTCTTGATCTAGGTAGACCTGAATTTACATTTATACTTATTAAGCTAAATACATTTAATATGTATTTGCTTACTTTACTATCCTTTGAAATGAAGCATCCAATGTCTCACATTGAAGGGGAAAATAATTTAAAGATTAGGGGGATGTGAACTGTTGCTATCTCATTCTACTCATGTTGACCAATCAAATTTACATCAAAATTAGTCTAATGATCATTATTTACTTTCAAATAGTTAATCTGTACTTTATGCTGTCTATTACAGAAAAAGAGCTGAAAAGAAGCTGCATCATCTAAAGTTGGCATGTGTGGACTGTGCATTAAGGCAATGTTCGCCTATCTCCTTCGAAACCTACAAATGAATAAATAATCAATATTAATGCACATCCACAAGCTCTGCATGCTGAAGCTGAAACATATGTTTCCTAAAAGAGCACAGGTTACAGCCTAGAGAATATAGCTATCTGTGTGGGGTGTGCTGTGGTCTGGCTTGGGGCTAGTTAAGGAGAAGCAGGGAGGGAAAGGGGTATTTTTTGACCGTACAACATTTCATAGCATATGTGTCCAACTGCTGCAGGGAGAAAGAGAGAGAAAAAGAAAGTGGAGAGAGATACATTACTTCTAGTCTCTCAACTCCACTTTTTACTGCATCATTGTTATTCCGGAGCAGGCAGCAGGCCACAGTGACAGCTGTGCATTGCGTGTATCCCTAACAGCTGCCTTTTCCTAGAGTGAAATTAAAAGATTAGGGGGATGTGGGCACGTGCTGGCTTCTGCAGACTCAGACAATGCTTGATTTAGGGTGGAACTTGTACGTGGAAGCTGACAAAAGAGGTAGACTGGAGCTAGCCAAGAGGTCAAAGGGGAGTTTGCTTTGACAGAGACAAAAGAACACATGATAGAGAGAGACAGAGCAAAGGGGAGGGGAATGACAGGAGCTAAGTGAAAAGAGGGCCCCAGTAGTGGTCTCGCCTAAGCAACAGCTGCTCCTGTACCAGAAATTTGAGCAGATCTTTTCACAAACATAAATGCTAAGAGAAGAATAGTTGGGGCCACACTTTGCTAAAATGACTTGTTTGCAAATGGAAAAAGGATTTGGAGCTTCTTATATTTTCTAGGTTTGTACCTAGGAGGCTGAAAAATGATTAGTCAAAGTAAATCAGTAGCCATCAGTACACCATGGACCATATGGGCAAACCACTTCTCCCTTTTCTTTTTTGTGTTTTCATTACAATCGTGAGCTACAACAAAATGATGCAAAACTTGAGGGGAAATAGATTGTACACACTTAGAAGCATGTTTGTCTTTGAATTCTAATAGTTATATGCCATCTAGAGGCCCATGTGAATTTATGGCCACAATCTGATTGACTTTCAATTCATATGTTGGGCCAAAATGATTCTGATTTTAGCTAGCTAAAGAAGTGTTAACATGCTTTCTAGCAGTAAGCAGGTAGCTCAGCAGCGTAAATTGAAATGATCATCCTATTGGACTACAACCC
Organism: Vombatus ursinus; assembly: GCF_900497805.2. NCBI lineage: Eukaryota > Metazoa > Chordata > Mammalia > Diprotodontia > Vombatidae > Vombatus > Vombatus ursinus. The sequence continues at coordinate 9,843,094 of NW_020954570.1, read as the reverse complement.
TGATTTGCCTTGCTTATTTTCAGCAATAGCTATTTGGCTGAGATAAATCATGGACAGCAAGAGGATACATCTCAGAAAGCACTGAAACCCACTGTTATGGGTTTAAAAACTAAAAAAAAAATGCTTATGATTTCAGACATGTGGTAGGTACAGTGATGATTGTTGCAAAAATGGCAAAAAGGAAAAGGAAATGCATTGTTCCTTTCTCTGGGAAATGCCCAATGTTCATAAGTATGTTCTCATTGGATCCTGTCATTTCCTAGTGGACTGTGTATTGTAGTTTCTTTGGTTTTTTTTTATAGCTAGAAAAATTGAAGCACAGAGAGGTTAAGTAACTCGTCCCAAAGCACTGTTATTCATGGGATATTCAGAAGTTTAGTGTGTTCTCAGATCACATAAAACCAGTCTTTTCGAAGAAGTAAAGTAGTTTAGTGGTGCCTGAATTAGCATATTCTTTGAAAACAAATCTCCACCAAACTCGTCTTGTAGAATAAAGAGTTTCAGGGAGCTTCTGGCCTCCTGTTCAGTGATAGGTCATTTGCAATAATGGCTGGGAAAATAAACTTATTTTATAACTCTTCTTATGGCTTGGTTGGTTATTTTGGGGTAGTGAAAAAAAAATCATCTCAGTGACAGAAGAAAAAAACAAGACTTAGTGAAGATGATATGTAGGTTCAAATACTTAAAGAACTGGAGAGGAAGCATGGTGTATTGGAACATTCTTGAGGTCAGAAAATTTGAGTTCTAGTCTTTGCTTAAAACTTTAAAAGACAAGTTTCACTTCTCCCTTATTCTCTTTTCTCAAGTAATACTTGCCATTGAAATAATTCAATTCTGAAACAATTTATAAGGTAAAATAGGAATTTGACAAGAGAAATGACATCAGCAATGATTATATAATCATTGTTTTCAAAAATTTAACTAATGTAAATCAATTGCCACAATAAGAAACTCAGCAAATACCTTTGTCAGCGAACACAATTTCCTTGTTAAAGTGGAAACATGTGCTTTTAATAACATAATATAAAAACTTATAGTAAAAATGGTAATATGAAAGATTCTAGGCAGACCCAGCTTCCTGAAGAACATCCATTAATATTGGAAAGCATCAAATGAAATTCCAAAACGCAAACAAAACAAAACAAAACAAAACACTGAGATCTTTTCTCCATAAAGGATAGGACAGGATCTGAAACAAGGTGCACTCTGGGCTTGAGGCCTCCTTATAGAGATAGCTCTGGGAAAAATAGCTGAATTCAATGCACATAGGATCTGGGAACACTCTGGAATGTCAATCTAAAACCAGTGAAGATTCTAGTGTGGTGCTGCCCAAGAGCCTCAGGCCTGAAGCTGCAGACCTCTGATAACTACATAGGCTTTGGGGACAGCAAGTAAGCAGCTAGAATGAACCAGCCTGAGGCTGGATTATTGCCCCAGAAACCAAGGCCTAAAGCTGCTAGTAGTGATTGCACAAGGAAACTAACAAGGCTTATCTCCCCAGCTGAAGAAGACCCAGAGGAAAGGCAAATCTATGGACTGTGGGAGGAGCTTGGTACCAACTCTGTGTCCAGTTCTTGACCAGAAGTCAGGACTAAGATTCTAGAAAGATGGATATGTAGATTTTGGGGGGCTTGGTACTAACATTATGTACAGCTTTTTGACATAAGCCAGGACTTAGGTTTCAGGACAGGACTTCAGCTGACAATTTTCCCATAACCCTACCTGACTTAAATCCAATTTACATGTGAGTCAAAAAAGCATCCCCCCTACCATTTTGATATTTTATCATTTTACTATATTACTATTTCCTTACCTCAAAGTCCTATGATTATGGGCTAGTAAAGAAGCAGCAGGTGTGGATACACTGGGAGCTGTAGTCACAGCTCTGCACACAGGCAGCCCAGAGCATGGGGTGGTCTTCTCAGCAGCAGTAGGATTCAGCGGCCCTCTAGGTGTCTGAGTAGCCCTTTCAAGGACCATACTGCTCACCTCGTAGCATGTGGAAGGGGCTAGAAAAGGTGCCCTAAAAAATTGTTCTCTACACCTAACTCTAGCCTGCTAACTGTGGCAGTCAGGGATCCCATCCTGTGGTTGAAATAAAAAAGATTGTACAAAATCTTTTACAAGGATGATTCCATTCACCATTAGTACATGAAATGTGTACATGCTTCTGGACAACACAAAATCCAGTAGACCAGAAAGATGAGCAGCTCTTGTTGTAAGAGAATTCAGAAGTTATCAAATCCAAATAGCAGCCCTAAGTGAAACAAGGCTAGCAAATGAAGGCAAGTTTGTCGAAGTCAGAGCTGGATATATGTTTTTCTGGAGTGCCTCCTGTGATGAGGAGCACCATGTAGGTTTTGCAATCAAATATAATCTAGTCAACAGTCTCGTCTGCCTCCCAAAAGGAGTGAAGAACAGGTTCATGACAATGCAATTGCCACTTGCAGGAAAGGTCCACGCCACCATCATCAGTGAGTATGCTCCCACCCTCATGAACCCTAATGAGGTCAAAGAAATATTTTATGAAGAGCTGGAGACTCTCATCATCAATGTGTTTAAAGAGGACAAGCTTTTAATTCTGGGTGACTTTAATGCAAAAGTAGGCATAGACTATCAGACATGGTAGGGAGGCCGTGGGAGGAATGCAGTAAGAAACTGCAACACTGGTGGTCACTTACTACTGAAGATTTGTGCATCTTATGACCTTCTTCCTCACCTACACTGCCTTTCATTTACCTAAATGAAATAAAACTTTATGGATGCACACTCACAGCAAACATTGGCATTTAATAGACTATGTCATTGTAAGTAAAAGAGATAGGATGTGGAAGTGATGAAGGCGATGTGTGGTGCAGAGTGCTGGACTGATCATAGACTCTTCTCCAACTCAAACATTTATATTCAACAAAAGTGGCAGCCCCAAGGTAAAATGACTACCAGAAGACTCAGCATCAACTGATTAGAATGTGTCTCCATGTGTGAACAGTTTGCTGCTGACTTGGAGGGAAAGCTGAGCTAACAGGTGGTCAGCAACAGTGGAGCAGAAAAGAAGTGGGCAGCTTTCAGAGATTTGGTGTGCAGCACTGCATTTACTCATCTGGGCCAGAACATTTGCATACATCAGGAATGGTTTGACAAAAGTGATGTGGAAATTCAGAAGCTACTAAATGAAGAATGAGAACTCTACAGGGTTTACCAACAGGATGGTTTGTCTCCAGGAAGGTAGCATTTAACTCTATCAAAAGTAATGTACAAGCCAAGCTTAGACAGATGCAGGATTCTTGGCTCAGTAATTCAGTTTTATCCTGATAGCAATAATCCGAAGCTCTTTTATGTTGCTCTGAAGGCTATTTATAGGCCAAAGACCTTTGGTGTATCTCAACTACTCAGCGCTGATGGAGCCACACTCATCAGTGATAGAAACATGATGCTGAAGAGATGGGCTGACCACTTCCATAGTGTTCTCAACTGACTGTCATCAACCAATGCTGAAGATATTGGATTTATAAGTCAGGTAGAAGTCAATCCTCTCTAGCCTAAATGAAGAGAGGTTTTAAAAGTCATTAGTTTCCTTTTGTGTGGCAAAGCACCTGGTGCGCATTCCATTCCAGCAGAGATTTACAAGGCAGGGGATCCACTGGTTATATAAAAAGCTGATTGAAATCCTCTGAGTTATATGGCAAGAGGAGGTTATCCCCCAGGAGATCATGGATACCTCCATTGTCCATCTCTATAAAGGAAAAGGAAATAGGATGTCCTGTGATAATCATGTGGGGTCCCTCTCAGTTATTGCTGGCAAGATTCTTGCCACAGTCCTCCTTAATCAGTCAATTCTTCATCTGGAAGATGGTCATCTACCCACGATTCAGTGTGGCTTCAGAAAAGGCCAGGCAATGGTTGACAATGGTGTTTGCTGCCTGACAATTCCAAGGAGAAATTCCAGGAGCAGAACACAAAGGAGGTGTGTACACAATGTTCATCAATCTGACCAAGGACTTTGATACTATCTGTCATGAGGGCTTCTAGAAGATTATGGTGAAATTTAATTGCCAGAAGTTAATCAGCATTGTATGCCAGTTTCATGATGGCATATTTGAACAGGTTCTATATAATGGATGGTGCTCTTGTGCTTTCCCAGTCACCAGTGAGTGAAGCAGGGCCATGTATTTGCTCCCATGCTTTTTATTTTTATTTCAACTTTTTTGTTTTTCTATTTTTGAATATTTTCATTAATTTATTTATAGTTTTCTACATTCATTTCCACAAGATTTTGAGTTCCAAATTTTCTCCCCATCTTGTCCCTCCCCCCAGCCCAAGACAGCATGCATTCTTAATAACCCTTCCTCTAATCTGCCTTCCCTTCTATCCCCCCCTTCTCTTATCTCCTTCACCTTCTATTTTCCTGTAGGGCAAGACAGATTTCTACACCCCATTCCTTGTATATCTTATTTTCCAGTTGCATGTGAAAACAATTTTTAACATTTGTTTTTAAAACTTTGGGTTCCAAATTCTCTCCCTTCCTCCCTCCCCACCCACCCTCATTGAGAAGTAAAGCATCTCAGTGAAGGTTATACATGTGTAGTCATGCAAAACACTTCCATAGTAGTCATGTTGTGAAAAACTAACTATATTTCCCTTCATCCTATCCCACCTCCTGTTTATTCTATTCTCTCTTTTGACCCTGTCCCTCCGCAGAAGTGTTTGTTTCTGATTACCCCCTCTCCCAAACTACTCTCCCTTCTATCATCCCCCTGCTCTCTTATCCCCATCCTTCCTATTTTCCTATAGGGTAAGATAGATTTCTGTACCCAATCAAGTGTGTATGTTATTCCCTCCTTAAGCCAAATCCAATGAGAACAAGATTCATTCATTCCCTCTCACCTTCCCCCATTTCCTCTCCACTGTAAAAGCCTTTTCTTGTCTGTTTCATGTGAGCTAATTTACCCCATTCTACCTCTCCCTTTCTCCATCTACCAGTATAACCCTCTCTCACCCATTAATTTTATTCTCCAGATATCATTCCTTCATCTTCAACTTACCATGTGCCCTCTACCTATCAATCTATCTATATATACATGTAATTTTTTCCCTCCAACTACCCTAATACTGACAAAGGTCTCATGAGTTACAAATATCATCTTTCCATGCAGGAATGTAAGCAGTTCAACCTTAATAATTCCCTTATGATTTCTCTTTCCTGTTTATCTCTTCATGCTTCTCTTGAGTGACTCTCATGCTTTTTAGCATGATATTTTCAGTGTTGTTGTCAGATGCTTTCAATGAGGATGAAAATGGCATCAAGGTCAGCTGCTATGCTGACAGTAAAATATTTAACTTGAAAAGGCTACAAGCCAAGACTAAAGTGGAAGGAGAGTTAATGCATGATTTTTCTTTTGTTCACAGATGATTGTACACTCAATACAGCCTCTGAGGATGATGTGCAACAGAACATGGATCAATTCTCTGTCATTTATGCTAATTTTGACCTGACAATTAACACCAAGAAAACAGAGGTTCTGCACCAGCCAGCACTGTACCATCCATATGTTACAGCAAATGGAGAAATTTTGAATTCTATGGATGAGTTCACTTACCTTGGCAATATATTTTCCAGGGGTGTACACATAGATGATAAGGTTGATGCATGCATTGCCAGAGCTTGCTCAGTATTTAGGAGACTCCAAAAGAAGCATGGGAGGGAAGATGTATTAGGTTGCCAACCAAAATGAAGGTCTATAGGGCCATTATGCTGAGCTGATTCTTGTGTGCCTATGAAACTTGAATAGTCTACCAGTGTCATGCTAGAAAACTGAATCATTTAAATTATCTTAGGAATATTCTGAAGATCACCTGACAAAATAAGGTACTGGACACTAAGGTCCTTTCTCAAGCTGAACTGCTGCACATTCAAACTTTACTGCAGAGGACACAACTCCAATGGGTTGGCCATGTTGTTCAGTTACCAAACATATATTTGCCTAAAAGGCTATATTTTATGGAAAACTCACTGAAGGCAAGTGCTCACCTTGAGGTCAAAAGAAGCAATACAAGGACACTCTCAACGTCTCTTTGTGAAGCACTTTGCTATCAATTGTGAAACATGAGAGACATTGGCCACAGAACTCTCCAGTATGGCATGCTTGAATTAAAGAAGGCACTATGTTCTATGAGCCAGAATTGCAGTAGCTAAAAAGAAATGCAAGATGCACAGATTTAGAGATCTCTCCATCCCAAATGTTTATATGGACTATTTGTCCAAGCCTTTACAGCTTTTATTGGTCTGATCAGCCACAGTTGCACATATTGTGCAACCCTGACATTGTGATGTCATTTTGGTCTTCTTCAAGTATAAAGGACAACAATGACAATAACTGATCTATTCTTTCTGTTTTGTTGATGAAAGTAGTTAGAGATATAAATTTTCCCCATAGAAATGCTTTGCTTGAACAACAAAAGTTTTGATTTTTTTATTATTGCCATTTTATTTTATTTTTCTTTTTTTTGTTAGGCAATAGTGGTTAAGTGACTTGCCCCAAGTCATACAGCTAGTAAGTGTTATGTGTCTGAGGCTGGATTTGAAGTCAGGTCCTCCTGACTCTAGGGCTGGTGCTCTATACACTGCCCCACTTAGTTGCCCCTTTTGTCATTTTCTTTGATAAAATTTTCTATTGTTTATATGATTTGTGACCACAGATTCTTTGACGATGAATACTTTAATACTAAATTATTTAGATTCCAATGATGAAGGAGCCTAATACCTTAAGCCCAAGAGTCCCAGCACCAGCAGCTCTGCATCCACTCTAGCCAAAATACAAGGATGTTATTTTTGCTGTTTTTATTTTGTCTTTTTTCTCAATTACACGCAAAAAAATTCAACATTTTTTAAATTTTGAGTTCCAAATTCTCTCATTCTAGTTTTCCCTCCTCTTTAAGAAGGCAAGCAATTTGGCATAGATTATACATGTGATTTTATACAAAACATTTCCATATTAGTCATATTGCAAAAGAAAATGTTGACCAAAACAATAACATTTAAAAACAAAGTTAAACAAAAAAACGTTTTAAAAGTATGCATCAATCTGCATTCAAACTCCATCAATTCCTTCACAGGAGGAGGATATCATTATTTGTCAAAAATCCTTTGGAATTATCTTGGATCATTGCAAAGAATTGCAAAGAATAGCTAAGTCATTGAGAGTTATCATTGTACAATATTGCTGTTACCATGTTCTCCTGGTTTTGCTCATTTCACTTATATCTGTTTATGTAAGCCTTCTCAAATTTTCCTGAAAGCATCATTTCTTATCACACAATAGTATTCTATTACAATCATATATCAGAATTTGTTCAGCCATTCCCCAATTCATGGGCATCCTCAATTTCCAATTCTTTGCCACCATAAAAAGAGCTGCTTCTCTGCAAATGGCTTTCCCTTTTTCTTTAATCTCTTTACGGTACAGACCTAGGATTAGTATTGCTGGGCCAAAGGGCATGTATGATTTTATAGCCCTTTGGACATAGTTCCAAATTGCTCTCCAGAATGGATGGATCAGGTCACAATTCCACCAACAGTGCATTAGTGTCCTAATTCTTCCATATCCCCTCCACCATCTGTCCTTTGCCTTTTCTGTCATATTAACCAATCTGACAGGTGTGAAGTGGTACATCAGAATTGTTTTAATTTGCATTTCTCTAATCAGTAGTGATTTAAAGCATTTTTTTTTCATACGGCCATAGATTGCTTTGCTTTCTTCTTCTGAAAACAGCCTGTCCATATTCTTTGACTATCAATTGGAGAATGACTCATACTCATATATTTGACTCAGTTCTCTATATATTTGAGAAACTAAAGTCTTTGTCAGAGAAAAAAATTTCCCCATTTCCTGCTTTCCTTATAATCTTGGCTGCATTGGTTGTGTTTGTACAAACCCTTTTTAATTTAATGCAATCAAAATTATCTATTTTACATCCCGCATTATTGTTGTTCATTTGTATCAGAAACTTTGTTTTTCCTTAATAGTATTTTTTTCAATTACATGTAAAGATAGTTTTCAATATTCATTTTTTTAAATTTTGAGTTCAAAATTCTTCTCCCTCCCTCCCTTTCCCCCTCCCTAAGACAGCAAGCAATCTAATATAGACTATACATGTAAAATCATGTTAAACATATTTCCACATTAGTCATGTTGTGAAAGAAGAATCAGAACAAAGGGGAAAAACCACAAGAAAGAAAAAACAAAAAATAAGTGAAAAATATTCTTTGATCTGCATTCAGCCACCACAGCTCCTGTGACAACTGCAGACCCAATGGGATGTGGGATGGAGAGACAGCTTTATGTGACAATGGAGCCTGACACTGCTGAGACCCCAGGATCCCAATAATGTCTGTGAGGACAGAGTACGAGTTCAATGTTTGTGATCGAGTGAAGTATCATTGTACAGAGAAACTGATTATGATAGGGTCTGAGGAATGAGAATGCCAGGAGAATGGGGTCTGAAGTGGGACTGAATTCATTTGCAGATCTTTCTACTCCTATGATTTCCCTGAAGATCCAATCCTTTTCTCAACTCCTTGGTGCCACCAATGCCCTGATGCAAAAATCGGGCAATTTGGGCCAGTGCATCCAGATCCAGAGGTCAGGCCACCTGAATCTCTACTTGCTCCTTGATTCTTCCCAAAGTGTCAGTAAAGAAGACTTTGACATTTTCAAAGAGAGCACTCAACTTATAGTAGACAGGATCTTCAGCTTTGATGTCAATATCAGTGTTGACATTGTCATTTTTGCTAAGACTCTGAAAATAATCTTGTCTGTCACTCACAAAGATTCCCAGGAAAAGACTGAAGTAGTCAAAAAGCTAGAGGAGATCAAGTATGGAGACCCATACTTGGGAGTGAAACCAACATCTACAGAGCCATGATGCAAATCTATGAAATGATGAATAATGAAATGACCACTTATGGCACAAGGCACAAAGAGTGGGAAGAATTCTGACATACCATCATCCTTTTAACAGATGTAAAGTTCAACACGAGTAGATTTCCAAAAGCAGCTGTAGACCAGTTTGAAGAAGTGTTAAACAGAAAGTCAGAAGGAAGGATTATCTGGACATCTGTGCCATTGGTATGGGGAAACTGGATGTAGACTGGAAAAAGGTGAATGATCTGGGGTCAAAGAAGGATGGGGATTAGCATGCCTTCTTTTTCTCAGACTTCAAAGCCCTCCTCCAGGTCTTTGAGAATATGTTGAATGTTTCCAAGTTTGTGGACACCATCTATGGTATGGGAAATATGTCAACCAATGCTTTATCCCAAGAGAGGACACCCTGGCATGTCACCATTAAGCCCAGCATCAAAGAGACATGCCGTGGGGCACTTATCTCTGACCAATGGATCCTGACTGCAGCCCACTGCTTCCATACACATAATAACACCAAGCTGTGGAGAGTCATTGTGGGTAAGGAGTGGAGGGGAAGGAGCCCCAAACTACAAAGGACTCAGGCTCTTGGTTCAATACTTCCTTTCTCTCCCAGAAATCTTATTGCCCCTCAGGGATATAGGAGCTGGGCTTCTCAATCTGTTACCCCATATTCCTAGGAGATCCTAAGTTAAAGAGGGGTAGAGAGATGCAGATTGATCAGCAGTTCATTCCAGAAGAGTACAATGTTTATACTAAGAACCAAGGAATCTTTGAGTTCTATGACAGTTACATAGCCCTGCTGAAGCTGACTGAGAAGGTCAACATGTCCAGCCATGCCAGACCCATTTGTTCTCTGTACTGTGGGGGCCAACCTGGCCCCTGCAGCTTTTGCTAGTCAGTGCCTGTTTTGACCATGAGAATGAACTTTTGAAGAAAAACGAAATCTCCGCTCATTTTGTCTCATTGGATGATAATGAACATGGTTCTCAAGAATGAAAATGTGCAGACCCTCTGCCTCCATGCTATCTCTGAAGCCAATTTCTGTGTAGCGATGCTGGAAATGAGGCATCTCCTTGCAAGGGAGAATCTGGAGAGGCAGTTTTCCTTCAGAAGAGATACAGGTATTTTCAGGTGAGGGTGGTGAGTTGGGGTCTACATAATCCATGTTCCTCAAAGACGACAAATCATGCCCTGAAGACAATGGACCAAAATGAAGTGAAATGCCAGCCACCCCCAGCTAACAGTCAAGCTCAAGATTTCCACATCAGTGTTTTTTGGCTTCAGCCCTGGTTGAGGCAACATTTGAAAAATATCTTGCATTTTCTGCCCCTTGGGCCAGGTTCCTGAATTCTGACCTTCCTAGTCTCCAGCTATTGCCCTTCAAGTCTCAAGTCCCTTTGATCTCAGCCTGCTCTTTATAGCAGGGACCTGCCTGCCCTCTAGCCCTAGTTGTCCTAATGTTTGGGTTCTTTATATAGTCCTTTTCTTTCTACGTTATCACATTTCCATTTCCTCTCCCCCCTTCCCTAACTTTACTTTCTGTTTCTATTTCCTACCCTTTCTAGGCATGCCTGGATTTTCCCAGTTGTGAAATTAATAAATTTTTGATATTTCACCATAAAAAAATAAGTGTTTTGTAATTGTTTTCATATAGTTCCAGAGTTTGTTTTGGCAGGTGAACTCTCAAGTATTTTATGTTGTCTGTAGTTATTTTAAATGGAATTTCTCTTTCTATCTCTTCCTGCTGGACTTTGTTGGTAATATAAAAAATGCTGATGATTTAGGTGGGTTCATTTTGTATTCTGTGACTTTGCTAAAGTTGTTAATTATTTCCTCTAATTTTCAGTTGATTCTCTAGAATTCTTTTAGTATACCATCATATAGTCTGCAAAGAGTGACAGTTATGTTTCCTTATTGCCTATTCTAATACCATCAATTTCTTTTGGCTTGATTTATTGCTATAGCTAGCATTTCTAGTATAATACTGAATAATAGTTGTAATAATGGGCATTCATGAGTCACCTTTGATTTTATTGGGAAGAAATCTATCATCTCCATTAAAGATAATTCTTGTGGATGATTTTAGATAAATAGTACTTATAATTTTAAGGAAAGTTCTATTTATTACTGTGCTTTATAATGTTTTTAATATAAATGAATGTTGTATTTTGTCAAAAGTTTTTTTTCTACATCTATTGAGATGATGATTGAGATAATGATCTATTGAGAATATGATTTTTATTATTTTTTGTTATTAATATGTTCAATTATGCTGATAGTCTTCCTAATAACAAACCAGACCTGCATTACCGGTATAAATTTCATCTGATTGTACTGTATGATATTTGGATATACTGCTATAATCTCCTTGCTAACAATTTATTTAAAATTTTTACATCAATATTCATTAGATAAATTGGCCTATATTTTTCTTTCTCTGATTTTGCTCTCCTTGGTTTAGGTATCAGCACTATATTTGTATCATAAAAGAAACTGGGTAGAACTCCTTCTTTGCCTATTTACCCAAGTGGTTTATACAGTATTGGAATTAATTGTTCTTTAAATGTTTGGTTGAATTCACTTCTGAATAAGTCTGGTCCTTGGAATTTTTTCTTAGGGAGCTCGTTGATGACTTATTCAATATCTTTGTGTAAGATTGGATTATTTAAGTATTCTATTTCCTCTTCTTTTGATCTAGGCAACTTATATTTTTGCAAATATCCACTCATTTCACTTAGATTGTCTGATTTATTGCCATATTATTAAGCAAAATACTTCCTAATTATTGCTTTAATTTCCACATCTACTTCTGCTGTTGTGGATCACAACAAAATGTGTCAAGTCCTCAAAGAGATGGGAGTATCAGATCATCTTGTCTCCTGAGGAACCTGTATGTGGGCCAAGATGCAACAGTTAGAACTGAACACTGATCAGTCTAAGAGTGGAATAGGAGACTTCCAGGAGCCAAGATGGCAGCGTAAGCAGTAAATCACTGTAACTCTTCCAAGTTCACCTCTAAACAACCATAAAATAGTGCCTCCAAACAAATCCTGGAACAGCAGAACCAGCAAGAAGATGAGGTGAATTAATCTTTAAGCCCAAGAAACTTGGAATAACTACAAAAAAGGTCCACCTCACTCAGGTAAAAGGGGAGCACAGGCCAGCATAGGAAGTATCCCAGCAAGCCAGCATCAAGCCCCACCTCAGGAAACCAGTGGGAGATCCTGAGTCCCAGTGGGGTGGAACAGGCAAATGCCAATACCAGGACCCACCACATGCCTTAGCATAGCCAGAGGAACTGGCAGACTCCAGCTCCAAAAACCACTATGTGCTTCAGTGTAGCCCCAGGCATACAGACATCCTCCAGTGGCCATACCTCCACATGTAGCTCTGGGGAAAATACAGAAACATGCCACTGGGACTCAGCACAAGCCAGGCACCACCAGGAGGACCCCAGCTCAGCACCAAGAAAGCAGCCAGACCACTACAGGCTCCAGTAGTGCCAACCACCCCACCCCACCCCCTCAGCACAGCACCAGACATGAGGGTCCCCATGGGTTTCCAGACAACATTAGCACAGTACCAGGTAAACTGCCAGGACCTGCAGCAATTGGCACAAGAAGCCTGAGGCAGTGCCCCTACCACCCTGAGGAAAGAGCTCTAATTTAAAAGAAAAGAAATAGGCCAGAAAAAAAAAACCATGAGCAAAAAACAACAAAAAAAAAATTTGACCAGAGAAAAATATTATAGTGACAGGGATGATCGAGACACCAACTCAGAAGAGTAAAACTATATCAAAACACCTATATGGGCAAAACCCCAAAGAAAAACAGGAAGTGGTCTCAAGCACAGAAAGAACTAATGGAAAAGCTCAAAAAGGAGCTTTAAAATAATGTAAGAGAGGTAGAAGACAAATTGGGAAAAGAAATGAGAGTGATACAAGACAATTATGAAAAAAGAGTAAATAGCTTGGAAAACTGCTTAAAAAGTAGAATTGGGCAAATGGAAAAGGAGATACAAAAATCCACTAAAGAAAACAACTCCTTAAAGAACTCCTTAAGGTTGGCCAAATGGAAAGGAAGTACAAAAGCTAATTGAGAAAAACAACACCTTAAAAGTTAGAATTGGGCAAGTGGAAGCTAATGAATCTATGAGACATTGAGAATCAATCAAACAAATTCAAAATAATGAAAAAAATGGAAGAAAATGTAAAATACCTCATTGGAAAACAACTGACCTGGCAAATAGATAAGGAGAGACAATATCAGAATCATTGGACCACCTGAAAGCCATAATCAAAAGGAGGATCTGGACAGCATTTTTCAAGAAATTATCAAGGAAAACTGCCCTGATGTCCTGGAAGCAGAGGGCAAAAAAGGCATGGAAAGAATACACCAAACACCTTAGGAAAGAAATCCCAAAATAAAAACTCCAAAGAGCATTATAGCTAAATTTCAGAGATATCATATCAAAGACAAAATACTACAAGTGGTCAGAAAGAAACAATTCAAATATCAGGGAGTCATAATTAGTATTACACAGGACTTGGCAGCTATAACATTAAAAGATCAGATGTAGTGAAATATAATATTCCAGAAGGTCAAGTACCTAGGACTACAACCAAGAATCACTTACCTGGCAAAAATAAGCATAATACATCAAGAGGAAAATATGGTCATTCAATAAAATAGAAGGATTTCAAGTTTTCATAAAAAAAAGACCAAAATTAAACCAGAAATTTGACTTTCAATATCAAGACCCAAAAGAAGCATAAATAGGTAAAAAATAAATAAATAAGGAATTCAATAGAGCCAAACTATTTATATACCCACATAGGAAGATGATACTTATAATTTTTTAAAAATGTATCATTGTACAGCTAAAAGGAATATACATAAACAGAGGGTATGAGTATAAGGTGAATTTGAGGGAATGACATAAAAAGATCAAAGGATGAGAAAGAGGAGTACAATGGGTGCAGAAGGGAGAGGTAGAATAGGGTAAATTATTTCACATGAAGAGGCATGACAGACTGATTACAATGTAGGTGAAGATGGGAGAGTGAGTGATAAGCATTGCTTGAACCTTACTCTAATAAATATTGACTGAAAGAAGGAATCATATGCACAATCAGTTGAATATATAATTCTATCTTACCTGACAGGGAAGTAGGAGAGGAGAAGATCAAGTAAAAGGGGGTAGGTTGAGGTGTGGACTGAAAGAAGGGAGGGTAGATCAGGGGAGGTGGTTGACAGAAGCAAAACACTGGCAAGGAGAGAAAGGGTGAAAGGAGAGAGAGGACAAACAGGAAGAAGAATAGAATGGAGAGAAATAATAAAATTTGTGTTGGAGAATCTTTTTTTGGTGACAAAGAAAATCAAAATATACAATCAGAAGACAACAAAGTCAAATTTCCTACATCCAAAGCCTCCAAGAAAAATATGAATTGGTCTCAGGCCATGGAAGAACTCAAAAAAGATTTTGAGAAGCAAGTAAGAGAATTAGAGGAAACTGGGAAGAGAAATGGGAGTAATGCAAGAAAATCATGAAAAACAAGTCAACAGCTTGCTAAAGGAGACCCAAAAAATAATGAAGAAAATAACACCTTAAAAATGGTCTAACTCAAATGGCAAAAAAGGCCCAAAAAGCAGAATTGGCCAAATGGAAAAGGAAATCCAAAAGCTCGTTGAAAAAAAATACTTCCTGAAAAATTGGAATGGAGGAAATGGAAGCTAGTGACTTTATGAGAAATCAAGACATTGTAAAACAAAACCAAGAGAATGAAAAAATAGAAGACAATGTGAAATAGCTCACTGGAAAAACAAGTGACCTGGAAAATAGATTCAGGAGAGATAATTTAAAAAATATTGTAATACCTGAAAGCCATGATTAAAAAAAATGAAAAGAACCTAAACATCTTCTTTCAAGAAATTATCAAGTAAAACTACTCTGATATTCTAGAACCAGAGGGCAAAATAGCAATTGAAAGAATCCACCAATCACTTCCTGAAAGAGATCCCCAAAGGAAAACTCCTAGGAATATTATAACCTAATTCCAGAGTTCCCAGGTCAAGGAGAAAATATTGCGAGCAGCCAGAAAGAAACAATCAATTATTGTGGAAACACAATCAGGATAACACAAGATTTAGCAGCTTATACATTAGAGGACCAGAGGGCTTGGAATATAATATTCTGAAGGTCAAATGAGATAGGATTACAGCCAAGAATCACCTACCTAGCAAAACTGAGTATAATCCTTCAGGGGAAAAAATGAATATCCAGTGAAATTAGGGGACTTTCAAGTATTCTTGATGAAAAGACCAGAGCTGAATAGAAAATTCTACTTTCAAATACAAGATTCAAGAGAAGCATGAAGAGGCAAACAGGAAAAAGAAATCATAAGAGACTCATTAAGGTTGGCCTGTTTACATTCCTACGTGGAAAAATATTTGTAACTCATGAGAACGTTGTCAGTATTAGGGTAGTTGGAGGGAAAAAAATTATATTTATGTAGATAGATAGATAGATATATAGATAGAGGGCACAGGGTAAGTTGAAGATGAAGGGGTGATATCTGGAGAATAAAATTATGGGGTGAGAGAGGATATACTGAGAGAAGGAGAAAGGGAGAGGTAGAATGGGATAAATTATCTCACATAAAACAGACATGAAAAGGCTTTTACAGTGGAGGGAAAACAGGGAAAGGTGAGAGGGAATGAGTGAATCTTATTCTCATCAGATTTGGCTTAAGGAGAGAATAACATACACACTCAATTGGGTATGGAAATCTATCTTACCCTACAGGAAAATAGGGGGGAAGAGGATAAGAGAACGGGGGAGATAGAAGGGAGGGCAGATTGGGGGAGGGGGTAATCAGAAGCAAACACTTCTGAAGAGGGACAGGATCAAAAGAGAGAATAGAATAAATAGGGGGTGGGATAGGATGAAGGGAAATAGTTAGGTTTTTACAACATGACTACTATGGAAGTGTTTTGCATGACTACACATGTATAACCTGTATTGAGTTGTTTATCTTCTCGATGAGGGTGGGTGGGGAGGGAGGAAGAAAATTAGGAATCCAAAGTTTTAAAAACAAATGTTAACAATTGTTTTCACATGCAACTGGAAAATCA
The DNA here is from genome assembly GCF_900497805.2 of Vombatus ursinus. Lineage (NCBI taxonomy): Eukaryota > Metazoa > Chordata > Mammalia > Diprotodontia > Vombatidae > Vombatus > Vombatus ursinus. The sequence continues at coordinate 9,827,040 of NW_020954570.1, read as the reverse complement.
GATATACAGGCAATGGGGTATAGAAATCTATCCTGCCCTACAGGAAAATTGAAGGTGAAGGGGATAAAAGAAGGGGGAGAGATAGAAGGGCGGGCAGATTAGGAGAAGGGGTATTCAGAACGCATGCTGTCTTGGGGTGGGGGAATGGATGAGATGGGGAGAAAATTTGGAACTCAAAACCTCAAGGAAGTGATTGTTGAAAACTAAAAATAAATTAATAGAACAGAGGAAGTACCTAAAAAAAAAAGTTATGATTGAAGTTACTCACCTTGCTCCAAAGCTTGAGAGAACTGCCTTTTTCCTCATCCGTAGAAGTCTATCCTATTCTGCATACAAAAGTGCCCATCCTCAACAAACCTTCACTTGTTTCACCCATCCCTTGTATCATTTCATATCTCTTTTACCTTTTGGCCCTAAACTACTCTACATGCTTCCACTTTCTTTCCTCTCACTCTCAACAATTTGATTTTTGTCCTCATCATTCAACTGAAACTGCTCTCTCCAAAGTTTCCAGGGATCTCTTAATTACCAATTCTATTTTTTTATCAATCTTCATCCTCTCTGCAGCCTTTGACACTATTGATCACCTTAACCTTGCTGTTCTCTTCTCTTTGCGTTTTTGGGACACTACTTTCTCCTAGTTTTTCTCCTATCTGGCTGCTCCTTTTCAATCTCCTTTGCTGGATCCTCATCAAGGTCACACCTTGGGGTCCCATAGGTCTCTCTCCTGGGCCCTTTTCTCTTCTTCTCCCTCTATATTATTTCACTTGGTAATTTCATAAGCTCCCACAGATACAATTACCATCTCCACAGTAATAATTCTCCAATTTACTTATCCAGTCCTAATATCACTGCTGACCTCCAGTTTCACATCTCCAGTTGCCTATTGGACACTTGAACTGAATGGCCTGTAAACATTTTAAATTTAGCATGTTCAAAACTGAACTCATCTTTCCCCCCAAATCTTTTTCCCTTACAAGCTTTCCTGTCACTTTCAAGGACACCACCATTCTCCCAGCACCCCAAACTCACAACTTAGAGGTCATCCTCTCATTTCCCTCCCTCCCTCCACCCCCATATCTAATCTGTTGCCAAGGCTTTTAGTATTTCTTGTATAATTTCTCTTCTTTTGTTGGTTACTGCCACTACCCTAGTTTAGATTCTCATCTCATCACAACTGGACTATAACAATAGCCTGTTGGTTTATCTGCCTGCCTCCAGTTTCTCCACTCCCCTCTCAAAAGTGATTTTTCTAAATTATAGATCTGACCACATGACAACTCCTATTCCCCTACTCTTTACTCAGGTGGCTCCCTTTCACCCTCAGGATCCTGTATAAAATTCTGTTTGGCATTCAAAGCCCTCCATAACCTGGCTCCTCCCCCATCCCATTCTAGTCTTATATATTTCACACTCCACTCTCCCCCCACTCCCATCCACTCTTAAATCAGGTGATGATGGCATCCTTATCATTCCTCAAACAAGGCACTACTCTTGACTCTGGAGCATTGTCATTGGCTGGCCCCCATGCACAGAATGCTCTCTCTCCTCATCTCTGTCTCTTGACTTTCCAGACGAAATCCCACCATTTACAGGAAGCCTTTCCCAATCCCTCTTAATTCTACTGCCTTCCCTCTGTTATTTTCCTTTAATCCTGTAGATAGCTTGTTCGCACAGAGTTGTTTACATGGGATCTCCCCCATTAGATTGTGAGTAGGTATTTAATGTTGATTGTCTGGCGTTCAATAGAATGATGTTTCTCCTCTTCCTGAGGTAGGCAGGAAACCAGGCAGTAGGCCTGGTGAGATGGAATAGTTTTCTCCTCTTATCCTAAAGGCAGGAGACTTACCATTTAACAAATTTTACTTTAACTTAACATAGAAAAGATATGCAATGACACAATGGCAGTTAGCTTCTCTGGAAAAGCCCCCCACGTTTCCCACCCCCGGTCTCCATTTGTAAACATTTCTAGTCAGCAAGTCACCAGAGCACTGGTGACTTACATGGTCTTAGGCACCAAGGAAGTGTGTCTTTTAGTTAACATGTATTGAGCCCTCAGACTCTTAGAATGTTAAAGTAGGAAATGGAGATCACTGCAGGCAACATAATAGAAAGAGCACTGGGTATAAGACCTAGATTCAAATAGTGTGTGACCTTGGGCAAATCAGCATTTCATTTAAATTCTCTGGGCCTAAGTTTTTTCATCTACAAAATGAAAGTATTTGACTAGACAATCCGTAAGAAGGGAGTCAGAAGATTACAATTCTGGTTTAGGTTCTGTCTCCTGTGTGGTCTTAGGAAAGTAATTTTCTCTTTATGTCTCAATTTCTTTACTTATAAAGTGAGTGGATTGGATTAGAGTTCTAAGTTTCCTTCTAGCTCTCACAATTGTACTTTTATCAAGTCACTGTAAATTTGAAAAATGAATCAACAAAGATGATCATGTGAGATTTTTTACAAGCTTCTTAAATCCAATGCTATATTGACTTTCATCAGTGGATAGCTAGAAAAAATGATTTTATTTAATAAACAACATAGAATGTAGGAAAAAATGAAAGCTGACATCTTTGTGGTCTCTAAAGTCCAACAGTGACCATTTTAAACCCTCTTTAGAATGTCTACCTATATAATAACAATACAAATATTTCCCTAGGCTAATGTTTCTAGTAGGCAAGTATTTGTGGCATCTCATGACTTTCCAGACTCAAGGAACCTTCAGACTAGGTCATCATTCTGGCAATAGAGAAAAAAAAAAAACCTGAAACAAAACAGAATTGGCTTCCATGTCTTATTGAAACCTTGATATGTGTTTGCCCAACTAAATTTTAACTGCTTTAGTTGAGTAGTGGAATACAAAGACATAAACAATCTGAATTGTAAAAAAAAAAAATTCTACCTCCAAAGGGACTGAACACTAATCACTGGATTCAACACATGTAAAACCAGATTTTGTCTTAGAAGCTGTTAACAGGAATGATAAAACAGGAAGGAAAATATCATTAGCAATCAATTTATCAGACATCAATTTATCCTGGCTATATTAGAGACCATAAGATCTGGTAGCACTACTTACTTCCAGAACACAGTCCAAATTCTATTAAAAAGAATGACTCAAAATGGTAATTTTCATCGTGATATAGTATATATAAAGCTTTTCTCCTCAGTGTTGCGAGTTCTCAGGCTTCTTCAAAAGAAGACTGAAGCTTAGTAGGAGTTTTTACTTGTTAAAATTTCAGAGCTAAAGTCAAATTTGGCTTCAGATAATTCCATATTACAAAATTCAAAATGCAACAGTGCCAGATGAAATTAAATACACAGTCAAGTTTGAGAGAATACCCAGAGGCAAATGCTTTAATTACTCACTGAAGCCAATTTCTAGTTGGCAAAGATTAGTAGAGATCAATCATAATATTTTCCTGTTTTCCAAGTTCCTTGGACCCATAATTTAAGTATATGATTCCCTAAAGTTTGTATTTAATTATAAGATGCATCTCAGAGCATCTTAGGTGTTTTAAATTTTATTTTTATTCCAAATTTAATAAACCCTAAATAAAGTGAGCATTTCCATAGACACTGTAGAGGAGAGAACTGTACATGACACTGTGAATCTCCACTAAATTTACAAGTATAAATTCAACATGTAACTTTTAAAGCTCCAAACATCATGTTGTATTAGTATATTAATACTAATACTATACTATATTAGTATATAATATATATAAACACATTACATAGTGTTATATATATATATACATACATTACACATTATTTTTATGTGTGTGTACACACAAACTTTTTTATATTAAGGGGAAAATAGTTTTGCTGGAGAGAAAACATTTGCTTACTTGTTAATATAGGTAGGATTTTGCCTTGTGGGTTCCTTAGCTATTATCATTGATTTAAAAAAAAAGTACAGCAAATTTGAGGGGAATTTCCATCCTTAAATAATGTCCTAAAGATTCTCTGGGGATGACTATAGTAGAAAAGCTTCCCCAAAGGGATTCTGTCTCTAGTTCACTGATGGATGATGCAACATGGCATAGTAGATATGGAAATAGACTTGAAGGAAGACTTTGTTTTACATCCTTTCTCAAAACCTGTGGGACAGTAGACGATGCCTCAGTTTTCTCATCTGTAAAATGAGAGGGTTGAACTCAATGGCTTCTAAAGTCCTTGACAGCTCTAAACCTATGATCTTATGATATAATTTTAACATGATGAATATTAAAGTACACACTAGTGCTTTAGTCAAATCTTTTAAAGTTTAAAATTGTTGTAAAAATACATATTTAAGTAAATATCAGGCTTCTGGGAAATGACTACCTCTGAATTTTTTTAAATGGATTTAAATTGTGATTTCATTGACAAAAGGAATTTCTGATAAGGAAACTTCCCCTACCAACTTTGAAACTTAGAGTCTTAAGAGAGTTGCCTAAGAGAACTGAAAAGTTGTTTCTTGCCCAGAGTCACATAGCCAGTATGTGTCAGAGGGAGGATTTGAGCCTAGATTTTTAAAACTTTAAGCCCAGTACTCTATCTACTACACATAATAGCTGCTTGCTAGTTGGAAGATGCATCTTGATGACAATGCTCCATTGAAGATGAATCTATGTGAGAGTAAATTATATGTTTTACAAATGCCAAATGTCCCTTGTGAGAGTATCTCTGTATAACAAGGGCTCCATACTCTTAAAATACAGGTAATTCTAGAAAATCTATCCCAAAATAAGCTTTTAATGCAAGAAAAGTATTTTCATATTTGATACAGATCTATAAAAACAAACAAAAGCAAAAACCAAAAATCTTTCCTCACAAACACTTGATTACAAATTTATAATATTTCTTTTCCCACAAAACAAAACAAAAAAAAATAAAACATTGGATATAACTGGTTACTAATGTTTGGTTAGCACAGGTACAAGATAGAAACAAACCTGGAGTATGTATGTGCTTTGGCTGTTTTACGTATGAGGTTTGGTTGTGTGCCCTTATATAGATAACACCTGTCAAAAAAGCACTAGTGGGACACAATAAGCCTTATTAGCACATAATAATATAGCTTAAAAAAGACTAAAGCAAACTAAACATCAATTAATTGTACAAGCACCTTTCATACACAATAGACTATGACAAGATGAAGCATACAGTGTATAACTACAGCATTAATGGAAGTTCTAAAAAAAAATTCAAAAAACACACATTTCCTTGGCTGCACTGCATGATTAGTTTGCACATATGGCAATCCTGAAATAGCCTGATCATAGTAAATGCACCATTAATCTAAGCCAGCACCAAACCCTGGGAAACTTCAGGAGTTCCTTTCAAAAGAATGACATTTCAGATGCCTACAGTAACACAAATATATAGAGCACCCCTTTTAAGAATGAGGTGTTATGGATAACACATGTACTTCCTTGAGGTTATGAGAAGGAAATAGTACAATTTGGTCTGCAATGCTAATGGTATTATAGGTAGTCAAAGTATTTTGCTACAGGGGTTGTGCTTCATCTTCTATTAATGTGTCTGGTGATATAGAACACAAACACAGTGAGCTGTTCTGATTTAGATCCTCCTTTACATAGTCTTATGTAATTCTCATTTAAAAAAATTATTATAATTTTCATTCAGCTCTGCAAGACTCTGTTTAAGATAGGACAGATGACTGGGGGAAAAAAGGATACATCTCTTGAATCTACTGAATTTTAAAAACATCACCTCTAAAATGAATTTATAAATTAATAAATCTAAAGAAAAACAAATGAGTTTCCCTTCTTGTGTAGTTGTTCATTTCTCCATATATTATTGTATTAAAATAAATATCTATATTTTTTAAATTACTGAACTATAGCAAAATACCTAACTTGTTACAGACTGTTAACAGGAAAAAAAGCTCACATTTTTACGCATTTAATGCCATATGTTGATCTCTTGAACATTTAGGTTGTTTTTTTTTTCATGCATTTTAAAGTAGTTATTAAAAAAAAAACGCAGTAACCCCGGTTCCTTTGTACCCAAATTTTTGGCCACAGCAGAGTTTAAAGTACATTTGGGGACAAGGCAAGTGGGAAAGGAGGGAAAGAGTAATAAAAGTCTTATTTTTTTCTCTTAAAAAAAAAAGTCAGACTCATTGCTTTCGAAGACTAGATATGCTCAGGTGGATTAAATAGGTGAACTATTTAGTGATTATTCAGTGACTTGAAAACTGAACCAAGTCTATAAAGGAGCTAGTAGAGTTGAAGTCTCATTTTGAGAGTTTCACCAAGATCCCCTAGGAGGTAGTTGTCCTCATTACTATCTTCCAGTTTCTCAAGTCCTTTCTGCTTATACAGAGGAATGCTAGTGATCTCCAGTGTGTATGTTCCAGGCACAGATTTTTTCTTGGCCATGTGCAAGTAGCTTAGCCCATCCTGTTGGTCAATTTGGAAGATGCCATTGTCATTTCCCTGTGAGATGATGTATTGAATGTGGTTGTTGAGTGACTCAATGGCAGCCATGAATTGTAGAACATGTAACTTAACGCCAAGGCTGGAAAGGTTGAATTTCATTTTTATTGGGGTGTCCACATTTATAGTTTCTAAGCCCATCTTTTCAACCTGAGAAAAAGGAGGAGATAACAATCTTCAGGAATAAGGGCTACAAACCATTACGATCAACAGAAACAGAGACTCTGACTGCAACATCAATTTAATCAAACCTTCTTACTCCTGGTTTCTGAATGCATTTTGAAGGAATCCTTGTCAGCTAGGAGAACTTAGATTTCTATAAATTTCATAAATCTTTATGACTTTAATAGGTAATTGTAGATTATGATAGAATCTGCTTACAATAAAAAAGTATACTTATTTAGTAAAATGTCCCCTTGATGGAGACTAAATAGATCTACTGTTGCTGGATAGTCTAGGAATTCTAATTCTTATTCTTAGGACTACTTAGAGGGCTTGGTTTATGGATGATCATAAATACTACATTTCTAATAGTCTCCAGAACTCCTAAGAGTGGCATCCAATGGTAAAAAACCTGTGTCGTCATGTTCAGGGACAACAGTGGAAGACATGAGAAAGCTGTACTGCAAAACAGGAAAAGCTATAATGTTTTGAATGGGTCTTTTAAAAGTAAAATCTTGACTCTAAGAGGGACAACACTGTAACATCATTGTTTTTCAGAGATTTTTTTTCATCACTAAAAACTGTGAGCTTTCACGAGTCTAAAATTAAAACAGTGCTCTTTCTTACTGAGGCACCCCCACTCTTCTACAATTCTCTCTACTTCTATTATCATTGTTTTTATTACGTTTATTCTTTGGCTGGTGAGGTGAAGGCCTGGCTTGAACATTGTTCAATCAGGTGTAATGAGTGTAATCAGGGAAACTACCCTTTTTACTTTCCATTAGTTCTATATAGAGTGCACTCAATGGAGAACGCCTGGAACTGGTCTCCTTCTAGTGACACATTTGTTCTCATCCTTTTCAATGGACAAAGTATGCTGGCTCAGTACTGAAAGACATATATATATGTATATATATTTTGTAAGGATAATACAACAAACCTTGGTTGGTTCCTTGGTGGACACAGCAAAGAGAAAAGGCCACTTCAGAGTATTTGTCCTAAAAAAAGGAAAAACTGAGTACTCAGTTGATATTAAAGGGAGTGACCCTGCCCATTAAACCTCTCTTTCTCCTTGTCTTTGGGGGATGGAGGGAAAAGGGCTGGATTCTTTGATCCATGAGACAGAAAAATTTTAGTATATACCCCAATCCTTGCAGAAAGGTAACTGTTCCTAGATGATAGCCAGCACACATGCCAAGTGAGGTGAGCCTGAAACTAGATCTGAAAGTCTTAGCTGCCTCTTCTGATATGTTCTTTCCTAAGCAGAAATGACTGAATAGTGATCCTAAGATATTTTTAGGTTTAAAGGTAGCTTTATAGGTTTAAAAGGGGTCAGGAAAGTTCTTGTATTCTTCAGTTATAGCTTACCAGAAGCTAGGGGTATTCTTTAACTATACCCTTCTCAGAGAAGATGACCATAGACAAAAGGAAAAGGTCCCAGACTTTGCCTGGCTTGTCTGAAGATATGGACCTTGTGGGAATTGTTCAGACATTACAGAGAGTGTAGGAGAGGTAAAATTCCAATAAAGCAATCTCACTGAATGTCTCATATTTTAATAGTTACAAGTTACTGTTTTTATTTAAGGAGATTTTTTCTTTTGGTCAATACCCTTAAGAAATGTGTAGGAAGCAAATGTTTTGCCCCAAAAAGAAGCACATAAAATATCTTTGTACTTCCTTTTAAGACAGCATCATACATCAGCCACACCTAAATTTTTAAAGTGATTATTCATGGAACTCTAGGGTGAAGAGCTCTCAGCCACAGAGTATAGGGGAAAAAGGCTACCCTCTCCAAGAACTGAACCCCATCTATATCCTGGTGTCTAGTGCTGAGAGGAGCTTCTTAATAAGAAGCAAAGGTGAGCATCTGAGTTACATGGGGCCAGGAGCAGGTTATGTATTATTACATTAGCGTTTGCTATTACTGCTACAGGAAAATATCATAAAATCTACTTCAGAATTTTCTTCTAATAAAAGGATTTGTAATGAGAGATCTGACATCGAGAGAAACTTTATGGGTGTTTGTTTCAAAGGAAGAAGATAGGTCTCACTCCTTTTTTGGTGTCATTCTCTCTCTTTTGTCTGACAAGACAGTTTTTCCTATTTATAGACTAATAGGTAACTCAGAATGGGTGCATCAAAATACCCCTGATGGAAGGGTTCTGGCACATTTAACTGAAAGTTAAAAAGGTCTAAAAGTTGGGTTCACTCCCTTTAAAATCCCCTGAATGGGGGCTCTTCTTGGTTTAGTGACCAATCTTTCAGAATTAATGATTCAATTAAGTATTTCAATTTGTTCTATAGATCTCTCTTTAGTACTGCCTTTGGAACTCTCTTTTGTATTGGATTTGAAAGCAGGGATTATTTTACCTTTCCTATTTGAACAGTGCTTGATACACAGTAAATGCTTATTAAATGCTTTTTCATTCATTCTTTCATTTAACTACTAATGGTGTCTTCCCCCGCCCCCCTTAGGCAGTTGGGGTTAAGTGACTTGTCCAGGGTCACGCACAGCTAGTAAGTGTCAAGTGTTTGGTCTGAGGCCGGATTTGAACTCAGGTCCTCCTGACTTCAGGGCCAGTGCTCTATCAACTGTGCCACCTAGCTGCCCCTAATGGTGTCTTCAGACGTATTGAGAACTGTATGGTCAAAAATAGCTGGATGGACTACTGTGTACCACACTTTTAGGAATAGTGAATTCCAAATGACTAGAGCCAATATCATGCTTAAGATGATATGATGACTTCTTCATATCCTGTTCATGAGTTGTTAATAGTAGTTTTCCCAAGAGATATCTATGTAATACTATGAAACAGGCAAGAAGTTGGGCTCAACAACTTGAATCTCCCAATCCAAAATTTCTTCTAATTTTGTAATACCATGCTTAGTACAAGACTATAAGCTCCTTCATGGAAGAGAACATTTTAAAATTCATGTTTTTCCAAGTGAATAGAGGGTTTTATCTCCAGGGAGCTCTAGACTACAAGTCAGAGTCGCCAATTTGATTTGGTGAAGGAAGATCCCATACTGGTAATTCCCCAAACTGGGCCAAAAAAAAAAGTTCTAGCACTCAAGTGTTCCAGGTTCAGTCAATAAAAGCAGCTTCATTAATTTAGAAGGAAATTTATGATCCCTTTTAGCACCATTTTTAATATTCAAATACTCCAATGGATAATCTTAAAACAATAATTTTCATACTTTTGCCCTTTGGCCCTTGAATTTTTATTTAGCACTTCAATTTTATTTAGCACTGTAATTTACCTATCTATTGCTTCAAATATGGCAATTTATAGTATATTGAGTTTCACCAAAGATGATAAAACACGAATATTTATTAGTGTCATTTTCACAAATAGATGAAATCTTGAGACTAAGTAAAGTGAAATTCTAAGTAGTAAATTTACTTACCACAGCTGGTTTAGTTTCATTAATATTTCCTTTTTGTCTGCTTTCTTTCTTAGGGTAGCTGTTTATTTTGCCCGCTTGAGGAGACAAAGTATTTTCTTCATCTACCTCTGTAGCCATTGATAGATACTGGCCTTTGTTAAATCCCATTCCTGAGACACAGTGACTGTTGGCAATAATCTGATGATACTTGACAGTCTTTCTTCCTAGCTTTCTCCCAGAGGGTCTTCTGAAAAGGAACAAAGTTTTCCCCATGAAAACTAATGTTCTCACTTTTTTTCTAACTACCCAACGACAAATAAGAGTTTTTACACTATTGGGGAAAAAAAAATTATTTGGACTGACTGAAGGCAATAAAGTATATGATGTTACATTCTGAACTTCTCTTATTCTTCATTTTCCTAAAATGGAAATATTAAATAATATAGAAACTAAAGCCAGAGAATCACTTTCCAAAGAAAGTACTTTAAAACGTCACACCATAAATTTGTGTTTATTTCCAGCTTGTTATTTATCTTAGTTTTAGGAATCACTGAATACACACTTCAGTAACAAAAAAAGGATCACTGTAATGAATCTTTATGACCACAGTACAAATAAATCTTTAAAGTGATATCTTGATTGCTATATGAAGAATTAATGAATTACTTTTTGAGGGACAAGGCCATAATGCTATTAAATTGTAGAAATGACTATTATTATTTTACTTTTATTTTTATCCTTTTACTTTAACCAATATTTCCATTGATAAGTTTAATGTGAGTGGAACAACTGTGAACTACCCATGTATTCTAGATACATCCCTCATCATTTATTCCAATATTCTAAAAGTTATGTCAACTGTTTTTATCATTGGGCTTTTAAAAATTACCAATACTGTACTATTAAACATTAACAGAAAAACAAAGAGAAAAAGACTGAATTCCTTGATGCTCTATGACTGGCTAAAACTCAGATAATACATGTAAAGTACATTGCAAATCTTATGTTAATTGTTGTTAATGTCATCTTCATCATCATCGTCATCATCATCATCAACACCATTTCAGTCTTCTCATCTTTCTTGATGGCATTCAGATAGATATATTCAGTAATCTGCTATTTTTCTTTTATATTTAATTATCTGTGGACTATTTATTGCTCAGGTGGAAAAAATAACTGCTTTTGTAGATGAATTGTATTATGATGTGGACCTACTGAAAACATCCTCATAACTCTGTATTCAAGGAACTTATCTTCCAATGTAAGATAACAGGTAAACAAATATATATGTAAACACACATACATATATACATAATTGTATATATGTGCATGCATATGTGTGAGAGTGGGTTTCAGTGTGTATGTGTGTGTGTGTGTGTGTGTGTGTGTGTGTGTGTGTGTATGTGTGTGATACAGAGAGTAGATGAATAGATGGAACTGGTCCCATCACTTCCTGGCAAATAGAGGGGGAAGAAATGGAAATGGTATCAGATTTTATAATCTTGGACTCAAAGATCACTGCAGATGGCAACTGCAACCATGAAATTAAAAGATGCTTGCTCCTTGGAAGGAAAGCTATGGCAAATCTGGACAGTATATTGCCAACAAAGGCCCATATATTGAAAGCTATGGTTTTTCCAGTAGTAACTTATGGCTGTGAGAGTTGGATTGCGAGGAAAGCTGAGTGCTACAGAATCAATGAGTTTTAATTATGGTGCTGGAGAAGACATTTGAGAGTCCCTAGAACAGCAAGGAGATCAAATTAGTCAATGCCTTTAAAAAATTAATTCAGAATATTCACTGGAAGGTAAAATACTGAAGCTGAAGCTTAAATAGTTTGGCCACATAATGAGAATTCAGGACTCACTGGAAAAAATTTTGATTCTGGGAAAGATTGAAGACAAAAGGAGAAGGAGACAGCAGAGGATAAGATGGATTAGATAGTATCCTGGAAGCAATGAACATGAGTTTCAAAAGACTTTGAAGGATAGTGGAGGATAGAAGGGCCTGGCATGCTATGCTCCATGGCGTCACAAAGAGTAGGACATGACTGAACTGAACAACCACAATATTGCAGAAGAAAAAGAATTAGCAACTATGAATACTAGAATTTGAAGGGGGTCAAGAGGAAAAAAGGATATGAAGTATCATTTTTGAGGAACTGCAAGTAGGCCAGTGTTGTTGGAATGAAGGGTGCACAGAAGAAAATAAAGTATGAGAAAACTGGAAAGGTAAGAAGGAGCCAATCTGTGAAGAGTTTGACTACCAAACATAGTTTATATTTAATCATGGAGGTAACGGGGAGCCATTGAAGCTGGTCTGACCTGGTCAGATCTACTGTTTAGAAAAACCAACTTGAGTGAAGATGGTAGAGTGAGAGGAAATGCTAAATAAACTGGAAATAAACAAGAAATATAGAAATGATAAAACTAAATGCTGGTTCTTTGAAAAGTATAATAAACTTGTTAAAACCTTTAGTTAATCAGCTTAAAAAGAAGAGGGCAGAAAATAAAATCAATAAAATATCAAATGAGCAAGGTGGTTGTGTGTGGTTGTGGTTTGTCCTTCATTCTCAAAGAGGACCATGACATTAGGGAGATGATGACATGACTTGCAACTGATTTTGATCTGAGTGAAGGAGGGCTGTGCAAAGTCACCAGCCTCACTTTCTCCTCCAGTGCCATTCAGGTCCAGTGGCCAAATATTGATCAGGATTACTGAAGATGGCGCAGGATGCAGTGGGAGACCTTGGCCCTTTTAAGCTAAGGTCTTTCCAGGTTCACACTTTGAGTGAGTCAACGCCCATTCAGTGAATAAGCCTCTTTAAGAAGTGAGTCAAGGGATGGTCCCTTTAATAATAATAAAAAAATAACAATAATAATAGTGATAATTAAACTGGGAGAGGAAGACCTTCAGGGTTGCTGGCCAAAAGAGAAACAGTTACTATTTACATTCACTCTGAGCCTGGAGAGCCCAAAAAATAATCATTAAGTGGTGCTTGGGCAGGGACCTATTGGCCAATCCATGAGATCCAGAGTGAATTCGGTTTCTCTTTTGGCTAGCAGCCCTGAGGGTCTTCCCCTCCCAGTTTGGTTAAAACATTATAGCAATTTATACAAGAAACCATTCATTATTATAAAGAAGGATTTATAGCAGGGATACGAAGATGGTTCAATCTTAGGAAAATGATCAACATAATTAATCTTATTAAAATCTCAAACATCCCAAATCTTGTGATCCTCTCAACAGATACAGAAAAAGCCTTTGCAAAGTAAAAACCCTAAAAAGTATAGGTATAGAGGGACCTTTTTTAATATCATAAAAAGCATCTATCTAAAATAAGAGTAAACATCATGGAGAACAGGGATATACTAGAGCCTTTTCTAATATGTACAAGAGTAAAACAAGGATGCCTTCTCTCCCCACTATTTTTTGGTATAGTATTGGAAATGTTACCAATAGCAGTAAGACAATAGAAAAGAATTAAAGGAATAAGGATAGGTAAAGAGGTGATAAAATTATACCTGTTTGATATGATGATATGATGATATGATGATTTACTTGGCAAATGCCAGGGAATCAACAAAGATACTATTGAGACAATTAATAGCTTTAGTAAAGTTGCAAGCAACAAAATAAATCCTCAAAAATTAACAGCATTTCTACATAATGACAAAATACAAGAAGCAATAATAGAAAGGAAAATCACATTCCAAATAACTAAAAAATTAATATCTGGAGATCAACCTTTAAAAGCACACAAAAGACTTGTATAGATTCAATTAGAAAGCATTCCTTAAAGAATTAAAGAACAATCTAAACAATCTAAATAGCTGGAGAAACATTCAGTGCCCATGGCTAGGACATGTCAATATAATAAAAATGACTATTACCAAAATTAATTTATACTTTCAATGCTATGGCAATTAAATAACCAAGAGGATATTTACAGAGCTTGATAATAACAAAATTCATTTGGAAAAACAAAACATCTAAAATATCCAGAGAAATGATGAAAGAGATAAGGATGAAAAAGGGATACTACTACCGGACCTCAAACTATACTATAAAGCAGCAGTCATGAAAATAATTTAGTATTAAAAAAAGAAGAGATAGATCAATGGAACAGATTGCACAAGAAAGTTTCAGATCAATAGAATTCAATGACCCAATGTTTGATAAAGAGGAAAACATATCTTACCTTGGAAAAAAAACTCTCTATTTGATAAAAACTGCTGGGAAAACTGGAAAACAGTCTGGTAGAAATTAGGCTTAGACCAAAAGCTGACATAATACTCCACAATACACCCGAAATGAATAACAACCTTTATATTAAAGACCATACTATAAAAAATTTAGAAAAGAAACAGATCATGTACATCTCACAGCGATGGGTAGGAGATGTATTCTTAACCAAATAAGAGAGAGGAGCAATTATACAAGATAAAATAGATAACTTTGATTAACCTGAAACTGAAAAGCTTCTACAAAGAAAAAATCAATGTCCTTAGAATAAAAAAGGAAATGATTGAATGAGGGAAAAAAATCTTTGAATCAAATTTCTCTGATAAAGGTTTGGAATCCAAGATATATAAACAATAATGTGTGTATATGCATATACATATGTGTGTGTGTGTTTAATAGCCGTTACTCAATAGATAAAAAACCAAAGGATATAAAGTTCTCACAACCACATGAAAAACACTCCACTTCTATGGGAAGAGATACATTCTCATTCTCTCTCTCTCTCTCTCTCTCTCTCTCTCTCTCTCTCTCTCTCTCTCTCTCTCTCTCCTCTCCCTGTCTTTCTCTCACACACACACATACACACTGACCTACAAAAGGTAATTTAATGGATACTCCAATGTGGCTGAAACAAGGTGGTTAGGTAATTTAGCCTTTGAAAAGTTCATTTCCACATATTAAAAAGTTTTGCCTTTCAAAAAAATATTGTCAAGGTTTCCAAGTACTCTGTATTTTTTTTTCAAATCTCTGGCTTTTAGGGATCATTAAAAATATCATTTATGCATATTTCCACAGATCACTCTCTACCAGATGATGAGTTTGGGCAGCACACTGCTTAAGAGGTATACTTTGTTACTTTCTAAAGTTAGCTTTAAGCTTGTTAGCTGTTCCAGTGACTGAAGGCAATTTGGAACCCAATCCTGGAAAGCATTCATAGGATTTACCATCTGTTTCCATGACATTTTGTCTGTGGTATGAGGTATGGGCACAGGTTTACTTATTTAAGGATGTCTTAAGGCTTTGAGCTGGGGTCAGGTGGGCAGAGGGGTCCTAACAAACACAACTTTTCAAAAACTCTATAAACGAATACTTATCACACCCTTTTAGTACTATCACTCAGTTTTTGTTGTCTAGGAGACCTCACACCTTATCCTGGTGTGAATGACCCACCACAAGAATGGCTCTCTCATTTGCATAAGTAGTCACAGTACAATATCAGGTCAGGCTGTTGGAGTTGATAAAGTACTTAACACATTTAGCTTGCTAGAGAAGTTTTGGAAGGGGCATCCTTAGATCATTATTATTGTTATTACTACAAGCTAGCTGGTCTCCTTCATGCTATCCCAGTGAAGGGAGGCTGTCCAGTCAAAAGTTCTGTGAGAATGTAGCCAAAACTCCAGACATCAATACACATACTGTATCAACTTCCCAAGATCTTCTCTGGCGCTCTGTAGAAATGAGACTGGGTGTATGTACTCAAAAAACAGTTAGACATAAGTCAATAACCTTGGTTGTACTGGCTTCAGGTCAAAGTGAATGATATTGTTTTTGTGGTGTATATCCAGGGATTGCAGGATAGATTAAGCAAATTTGTGTACCAGCTGAACACTGAACCTCTAAAACTTTTTCTTTAATTAGCTCATAGAGGCTCATGCTTAGCAGTTCAAAGGCCATACATCATTGCAGAATGTAAAGTTTTCTCCCATGTGGTTAATGTTCATGCTATCTACTTTATCTCATTTCTTAAGAAGTTCTAAAATCTTGGTTGTGTTGGCTGCTTGAAAGCCCTTTTCATTGAGAACCATCTTCAGGGAGAAATAATGGTAAAGTCTGCAGTCATAAACTCCAGCTTCCTGCCCAAAACTGCTTTTGCAAATGATTTCCAGCATTTTACTGTTGTTGTTGTTGTTTGTCCTTAGTTCTCAAAGATCACCAATCACATCAGGAGGGTGATGTCTTGATTTAAGTGAGGCAGAGCTGTATGAAATCATCAATTTCACTCTTTCCTCCAGGGTCATCTGAGTCCAGTAGCAAGACACAGACCAGGATGATGAGATGACCCTAGTTGTAGTGGGAGATCTTGGCTTTTAAGGCAAGTGGTCTTGAGGTACATGGATAAAGCCTCCCTCAATATCATCATAGGGGCCACCAATGACGCCATACCTTTTCTTGGCATTTGGACTCACAAAATAAATTTCAGGATAACTGATTTCTAGCTTCTCATAAGAAGTCAGTTAATGCTTAAACTGTTTCAATGCTTGTTTAGGAGTCAGTTGAATAAACTACTGGATTTGACAGTACTGTAACTGTCTGAACTTTTACCCTGAGAAATAGTAGAAGGATATTTTTCAGAGGCTGTTGCTCCTGTGGACTGAAGAGCATTGGCTCCCTTTCGCCAAATTCCTGAGACAGCTGTTTTACTTTATTATAACATCCATTTGTGATTGTTTAGAACAGTCTCTTTTTTATTAACTTTTCAGTAGTAACATATAATCTTCTGGGAAGAGTTGGTTCAGAAGAGTTGCAGGCTATATTTGAGCCAGGTGGACATATAGTTTCATCTAATATCATGAAGGTAGCATACAGACCATCCCCCAACCTCTGTAGTTCCTGGGTTGGGGGGAGGAGTCTTTCACAGCAGCCCCTCATCCTTCCTGCCAATCTATGAGCTGCCATTGTGCCACCCAGGACCCCACCAGGGCAGGTACAGGATAAGGGAACTTGGAAAGGGCTGGCTGGACGAGTCCACCAATTGTAGTGGGGCTGGCATGGGAGCCTGACCCAGCTAAGCCCAACCCTAATCAGTGCTGGAGATACATTTTCTCAATTCTTTTCTGGAATTTGGATTTGCATTGCTGTCATTATGCATATTATTTTGCTGGTTTTACTTTCTTCACTCATTAAGCATTCCTAAGTTTCTCTGAAATCTTTTTTTTTAATTCAGCACTGGCCCTGAAGTCAGGAGGACCTGAGTTCAAATCTGGACTCAGACCAAACACTTGACACTTACTAGCTGTGTGACCCTGGGCAAGTCACTTAACCCCAATTGCCTAAAAAAATATATATATTTATTTAACAAGGGAAGTAGTTCTAAATATTTCTGCTAACTCTGCCTTACTGTTGCATAGTTCTCTTTGACTTTTAAAAAGCATTTTCCAAGCTGTTATGTTTCCTAGCTGTAAGAATTACACACATCCAAGAGTATTTTTTCTAGTCATATCTTTTCTCAATATTTTTCTAAATAAAATGATTAGTAACAAGTCATCATCTACATTGGGAGGTGAGATAAGTTACCTCTTGATTTAACAGTGAAATAGAATTAACTAATCTGTGGACAAATATAAGGGAATTATACTGTGACTATACCTCATGAAATATAACCCTTTAAAATAGGGTATCACAAATAAATTGATTAAATTAGAAAAAAAAGAAATCCTTGAAAATTATAATTGGCTAAATGGAACTTAATGACTCCGTGAGACCTAATGAAATAATAAAAACAAAGCCAAAAATTTGTCAGAAAGACAAAATAGAAGAAATGTGAAATATCTACTAGAAAAAACAACTGTCAAGAAGAGATACTTTAAGAATCATTGGACTACTTGAAAATCATGAACAAAAAAAGCTTAGATATCATAGTATGAGAAATTATAAAGGAAAATTATCCAAATATCTTTAAACCAGACCGATGATAAAGTAGAATTTCAAAGACTTTGCTGGTTACCTACTGAAAGAAAATTTAAATAAAAACTTACAAGAATATAGTCAAAATCCAGAGCTGCCAGGTCTAGGGAAAAAATCTGCAAACAGCCAGAAAGAAAGAATTCTAAGTCCTGAGATACTACAGTCACGATCATGCAAGATTAGCAACTACCCCAATAAAGAAATGGAGAATTTGAAAGATGATATTCCAGAAAGCAAAAGCCCTAAAGTTTAAACCAAAAATAACCTACTCAACAAAATTGAGTATAGTCCTACAGGGGGAAAATGGACCTTTGATGAAATAGAGGAATTTCAAACAATCCTGATGAAAAGACTAGATCTGAGTAGAAAATCCAACATATAAAATAGGAGTAAAGAGAACCATAAAAAGGTGAACATGTGCATGTAATATAAGAAACCAAATAAGGTTAAATTATTTAAATTTTTAAATGAGGAGATAAAATATGTAGTCCCTCAGAACTCTATCATCTTCAGGGGTCACAGAGAGAGTTCAATTAGACAAAAGGCTGATACGTTTTGATAATCTTGATGAATGGGAAGGGTGGGAAGAGGAACACACTGGGAGAGGGCGGAAAAGAAAGGAAAAATGGAGGAAATTATTTTATATTAAATGAGGCTTGTGGACAGGAATTTAGACAAGGAAGGGACAATGGGGGCAGAGAGTAGGAGACACTCATACCTTACGTTCTTTTTTTATTAATTTATTTTAAACTTAAATACACAGTAAGAGAAAAAGAAACTAAAACTTAAACACACAATAAGAAAATAAAAAGAAACATTATAAACTTAAATAATGAAACTTAAATACAAAATAAGAAAAAAATTGCATGTGCATAGCAGAACGTAAGAGAAGACTCAAAATATACAGCAATAAATTTCCATTTTAAGAAAGCCTATATAATAAATACTATGCATTATGTTGAGAGCTGTCCATCTTTGCTTCCTTGTGAGTTTACTTTTGTTCTCTGCTGTGTACTTTTTACTTTGCTCTTCCACCCCCAGGCTACAATTAAGCACATATATGTGTATGTATATATATATATATACACACACACACATATATATGTATATATACATATATACACACATATGTATATGTATATGTATATATGTGTATGCACACATATATACATATATGTATACACATACATATATAGATATATGCACACAGATATATATATACACACACATATATATGCCCATACATACACATACTTATACATATATTTAGATATCTATAATCATACTCATATAGAGATATATACATTCATATGCATCTATGTAAGAACATACTATACTTATTTGTCCTCTGTTTTTCTGAGGGTAGATAACCTCTTCCTATATAAACTTAAGTCTTTCATATTTTTCCAAGTCCAACAACCTATTATTTCCTACACCACAGCAATATTCCAGTCTTACATTGTCTAGTTATTTTAAATAATCCAAAACAACATTAATGAATACAGTTGACACATAGTGTAGTTTCCCTATTTTTCTCTTTTGATTAAATCTATTTTAGTCTTAACTTCGTCTAAGATCATGATTACCACCCCTACTCCCTTTTCCCTAATAAATTCTACTCCTGATCCCTATTTATATTTGTGCATATCTCATCTTCTATCCCTCCTGACTCCTCTACTTTACTTCTACCTCCTACCTTGCCCTCCTATTACTTGATCTATTGCCCCTCCAAGGATCCCTCTCTTATCCTCCCATTCCTGTTATTCTAAACACCTTTCTATACCCCCCCTTTAACCTACTCCCTTACCCTCCCCTCAAAAAGACCCCTCCCTTATCCTCTCCCCCTCCCTATCCCCTTAGCATTTTACTTTTTTCTGAATTTAGAAGATTTTTATACCCTTCTAGATATATATGTATTGTTCCCTATTGAACCCAATTCCCAATGAAAGTAGGTTTCCAGTACTCCCAGCCCTCCTCCACCATCTAATTCCTCTGTGTCAGTTCTTCCTCTCATACCTCATTTGTATAAGATAATTACTCTTTTTAGCTGTTCCTAAATGGTTTTACTTTTTAAAGTCATATGATATTCAGGTCTACACCAATTTTTCTTATGAACTACCCAATTATGAATAACAATCTTAGATATATGTTTTACATTTCCTCATATAAAAGTATGTCCTTATTGAGGCTCTTGTAATTAATCCTTTATGTACCTTGTATTTATCTTGGATCTCATATGTCAAATCTTCAATTAAGTTCAGTTTTTGGTTTTTTTTAACAAAATCCTGAAAGTCTAACAATTTGTTAAATGTCCTTTTTTTCATGCAGGATTATGCTTAGCTTTGGTGAGTATGATATTTTCAGCCAGAACCCCTACTCTTTTGCTTTTTGATATATAGGATTCCAAGACCTGTGGCCTTTTAGTGTTGCCACTGCTAGGTCTGATTCTAATTGTGGCACCACCATAATTAGTTTTTTTTTACTTTTCTTGTTGCTCATAATATTTTATCCTTGAGCTGGGGATTTCAGAATTTGACTATGCAGGGAGCAGAGCCAAGATGGCGGAGTAAAAGCAGTGACTTGCTTGAGGCTCTCCCTCAAACCCCTCCAAATACCTATAAAAAATGACTCTAAACAAATTCTAAAACAGCAGATTCCACAAAAAGACAAAGTGAAACAAATTTCCAGCCCAAGACAACCTGGATGGTTGATCTGAAAGGTGTATCACGCCGGGTTATAATGTGCTGAGTTGGGAGAGGAGCAGAGTTCGGCAAAGGCGCGCAGGCCACAGCAAACCTGGAGCAGGCTTCAGAGGACTGACTGGTGGCTGTGGCAGTTTCCAGACTTCTCAACCCATGAACCCCAAAGACAACTTAGAAGGTCAGTGGGAAAAGTCTGTTTCTGCCATGAGAGAGGAGCACAGGGTCCCAGCCCCAATCCCTCGAGCTCAGCCCCAGGGCAGCAGCTGCCTCCTGAGCTTCTGGCCCACAGACAGAGGGGGAATCCAGTGGCTGATCAGAGGGTGATTGCAGGGATCTCTCTGCTGGTGCAGAATTCTCTTGCTTTGCTGTACTTGGATCTGAAGAAAATAACACCTTAAAAAATAGCCTAACCCAAATGGCAAAAGAGGTCCAAAAAACCAATGAGGAGAAGAATGCCCTAAAAAGCAAAATTGGCCAAATGGAAAAGGAAGCTAAAAAGCTTACTGAAGGAAAATACTTCCTTAAAAATTAGACTGGAGCAATTGGAAGCTAGTGACAATTTGATAAATCAAGGCACTGTAATACTAATCCAAAAGAATGAAAAAATAGAAGAGAATGTGAAATATCTCATTGGCAAAACAACTGACCTGGAAAATAGATCCAGGAGAGAGAACTTAAAAATTATTGGACTATCTGAAAGCCATAATCAAAAAAAGAGCCTAGACATCATCTTTCAAGAAATTATCAAGGAAAACTGCCCTGAGATTTTAGAACCAGAGGGCAAAATAGAAATTGAAAGCATTCACCAATCATCTCCTGAAAGAGATGCCCAAAGGAAAACTCCTAGGAATATTGTAGCTAAATTCCAGAATTCCCAGGTCAAGGAAAAAATATTGCAGGCAGCCAGAAAGAAACAATTCAAGCATTGTGGAAACACAATCAGAATAACACAAGATTTTTCTACATTAAGGGACCAGAGGGCATGGAGTATGATATTCCAGAGGGCAAAGGAGATATGACTACAACCAAGAATCACCTACCTACCAAAACTGAGTATAATCCTTCAGGTAAAAAATGGTCATTCAATGAAATAGAGGACTTTCAAGCATTCCTGAGGAAAAGACCAGAGCTGAATAGAAAATTTGACTTTCAAATATAAGACACAAGTGAAACATGGAAGAGGTAAACAGGAAAGAGAAATCATAAGAGACTTATTAAGGTTGAACTGTTTACACAACATTCCTACAGGGAAAGATGATATTTGTAACTCATGAGTCCTTTGTCAGTATTAGGGTAGTGGGAGGGGGAAAAATTATATGCATGTATAGATAGACAGATAGAGGGCACAGAGTGAGTTGAAGATAACAAAGTGATATCTAAAAAATAAAATTAAGGGGTGAGAGAGGATTATACTGGGAGAAGGAGAAAGGGAGAAGTAGAATGGGGTAAATTATCTCACATGAAACAGACAAGAAAAGGCTTTTACAGTGGAGGGTAAATGGGGGAAGGTAAGAGAGAATGAGTGAATCTTATTCTCACAGGATTTGGCTTAAGGAGGGAATAACATACACAATGGGGTATGGAAATCTATCTTACCCTACAGGAAAATAAGAGGGGAAGGGCACAAGAGAGCAGGGGGTTGATAGAGGGGAGGGCAGATTGGGGGAGGGGATAATCAAAAGCAAACACTTCTGAGGAGGGACAGGGCCGAAAGAGAGAATAGAATAAACGGGGGGCAGGATAGGATGAAGGGAAATATAGTTAGTTTTTCACAACATGACTACTATGGAAGTGTTTTGCATGACTACACATCTATAACCTGTATCGAGATGCTTGCCTTTTCAATGAAGGTGGATGGGGAAGGAGGAAGGGAGAAAATTTGTAACCCAAAGTTTTAAAAACACATGTTAAAAATAAAAATTAAAAAAAAAGAATTTGACTGTGATATTCCTGTGGGTTTTCCTTATAGGATCTCTTTCAGGTGGTGATCAGTGGATTTTTTTTTTTATTTCCACATTTTTTTCTTGTTCTAATGCTTCAGGACAATTTTCTTTGGTTATTTCTTGTATTATTGTATCAAGATTCTTTTTAGATCATAGCTTTCAGGTAGTCTGATTATTCTTATGTTTTCTTTTCTTGATCTGTTCTCCAGATCAGTTGTTTTTCTTATGAATTGTTTTACATTCTCTTCTATTTTTCACACTTTATATTTTGTTTGATTATTTCTTGGTCTCTTATGACTTTACTGGCTTCCCAAACCCAATTTTGGTTTTCAATGAGTTGTTTTCTTCCTTAAGATCTCCTTTTCTGATTGGTTGACTTTCTTTACATAATCTTCTTGTTTTTTCTTGGATTATTCTTATTTTTTTTTCTTTTAGTTTTTCCTCAATCTCAACTCTTTTTTAAGTTATTTTGTGAATTCTTTTTGAGCAGGTTACTATTTCATGTTACTCTTTGGGGTAGAAGAGGGTTTCTTTGCCTCAGTATCCTCCTCTGAAGATGAACCCCAGTCTTCTTTATTCGCATAGTAACTTTCCATTGTTGGATTTTTTTCTCCTTTGCCTGCTCTTTTTTTTTTTTCATTTGTAACAGCTTATTTTTTGTAATCACCACACGTTCTGGGACATGGGGGATGGTGTCTATGGTCTCAGTTTTCCTCTCTGGCCTAGGACCAAAACCAAGACCTGCAGCCTCCTGTAAATGCCCACAGACAGCAGTGTACCTGCCCCACTGCTTTGACACTCACCAGGCATGTGCTGGTTCCTTCTCACCCAGGGCCACATCTCTGCAGCACAGTTGAGTCTGGTGTTCCTTGTCAGGAGAGGTTCCCTCAATCTTCCCCGACTCAGACACCCAACTTCCCTTACTGTACAGAGATAAAAGTTCCTGTGGCTGGGACCCAGCCAGCCTCCCAACCTAGTTAACCCTAGGGCTTGCTGAACTTAGCCTGAAGGTGTTTACTCTTTGTCCTGGGATTTTTCTTCAGATCTTCCCCATTGTCTCAGGAGGTTCACTGTTCTACCCCAACTCTTATTATTTTTACTGCTCTATCTTTGCCCTGAGGTGCTATTTTATCTAATTTGTGGGGAAAATCTGGAGAGCTTGGAATTTTCTGTCCTACTCCATCATCTTCCCAGAATCCTCTCCCCCTTGGGAGAAGGGGAAAAGAAACAAAAAATGGAGGAAATTGTTTTATATTAAATGAGGTGTGTGAACAGGAATGTATTCAAATAAAGACAATGGAGGCAGAGAGTGGGAGATGCTTGTGCCTTACTTTTGTCTGAACTGGTTAAAGGAGGAAAGAAAACATTTACACACATAGCTGAGTACAGAACTACACCTTACCCAAATTGGGAAACAGGAAGGCAAGGGGTGAAGGGAAAGGCAGGAATAAGGAGGTGAGATCAAGGGAAGAATTAATCAGAAGAAAAAAAGACTCTTAAAAGATGGGATGGAGTGAAACACATAGCAAACATAACTGTAAATGTGAATGGGATAAACTCATTCATAAAATAGAAATGGAGACTATTAGAAATCAGAATCCAACACTATATTGTTTACAAGAAAAAAACATTTAAAATGACAAAGAGACAGAGAGAGAGTATAAGGGGTCAGAGCTGAGGCTATTATGTTTCAGCTGAAGTAAAAAGGCAGGGGAAACAATCATGCTCTCAGACAAAGAAAAGTAAAATGAATTTAATTAAAAGAAATAAACAGGAAAATTGCATTTTGCTAAAAGGCACCATAGATGATTATTTAATACTACTAATAAACATATATACATATATGTATGTGAATGCATATATATGCATATAGATATACACACACATACACCAAATAGCATAGCATTTAAATTCTTAAAAGGAAAGCTAAATGAATTGTAGGAAGAAATAGTAAAATCGTAATTGTGGGGCACCCAATTTAACTCTCTTAGATAAATCTAACAAAAAATAAAAAAGAAATTAAGGACTTGAGTAGAATTTTAGAAAAAAAATAGATATAATAAAACCCTAGGAAATACTGAACAGGAATAGAAAGGGTACCTGTACAAAAACTGGTCTTATATTAGAGCATAAAAACTTCACAAATACAGAAAAAGAGACGGTAAATATCCATCTTTTATCAACCGCTCTGTTATAAAAACTATGTTACATAAAGGGCATTTGAAGCAAAGATTAAAAACTATTTGGAAATGAAATGACTTAATACTAAAAATGGGTTGGAAAACAATCAGAAATAATAATTTCATTAAAGATAATGACAACAATAAAATAACATACCAAAATTTGTGGGAGTAGCCAAAACAATACTTTGGGCAAAATTTACTTTTACTTTTCTAAACTCTTTCTTCAATAAAAGAGAGATGAAGCACATCAATGAATTTAATATACAACTAAAAAAAAAAACCTGGAAAATCAACAAAATAAAATCTCTCAAATGCCAAAATAGAAATTCTGAAAAAGCAAAGAGTAGATTATCAAAATAGAGTTAAAAAAAAACATTGAACTAATAAATGAAACTGAATTGGATTTTTGAAAATTAAATTAAAATTGAAAAGTAACCCAATAAAATAGATGAGCCATTAGCTTATTTGATTTAAAAAAAAAAGAAAACACAACTAACCACTAGAAAATGAAAACAGTGAATTCACAAGCAATGAAGAAGAAATATAAGCAATTATTAAGGTCATTTTGCCCAAATATATGCCAATAAAACCAACAATGTAAATAAAATGCATATTTAAAAATATATAAATGGTCCAAATTAAGACAATAGGAATAGAATACTTAAATAAATGTACAATAGGAAAAGAAATTTAACAGCCATAAACGAACTCCTAAAGGAAACAAAAACATCCAGGATGAAATATACTTACTTAAAAATTTAAAGAACAATAAATTCTAATGCTATATTCATTGTCTGAAAGAAAGGTAAAGAAGTAATCCTATCAAATTCCTTTTATAATAAAAAAATGGCCTTAATTTCTAAACCAAAGAGAGTTAAAATAGAAAAAGAAAACTATAGATCCAGTTCTATAACGGACTGATGAAAAATTGTAAATAAAATATTAGTGAGATTACAGAAATAGAGTGCAAAGACTATGACTAGGCTGGGATTTTGTTAGTAATAAAGGACTAGTTCAAAATTAGAAAAACCATACGCAATAAGTGACCACATTAATAACAAAAACCCCCTCCAAAAATCACATGATTCTTTCAATAGATGCAGAAAAAGCTTTCAACAAAATACAATATCCATTTCTGTTAAAAACACTAGAAAGCATAGGAACAAATGTAGCTTTCTTTCAAACCATTTAGTATTTATCTATTTACCTAAAAGCAAGTTTTTAAACTATTCATCTAAAAGCAAGAGCCTGTGGTATCCATTATGGTAATAATAAGCTAGAAGTTTTTCCAATAAAATCAAAGGCAAAGTGAGGATGTTCATTATCACTGTTACTATTTAATGTTGTAGTAGAAATGTTAACTACTGTAATAAAAACAAGAACAAAAAATTGAAGGAATTAGTATAGACAAAGAGGAAACAAAAATATCTGTTTTTGCAAATGGTAAAACAATTTACTTAAAGAATCCTACAGAGTCCACCAAAAAGAAAAAAAAACAATGAATAGAAACAATGAACTTCAGCAATATTTCAGGATTATGATTAAACATGATATCTACTTCCAGACAGTAAACTGATGTTTATTTTCCTTCCTTTTCAATTTGGCTAATGTGGGAATTTGTTTTGCATATGTGTATGCATGTGTATGTGTATACACGTGTTTCATAAGCTTTGTTTCTCTAGGTTTCTCAATGAGTGGGGGAAGGAGAGGAGGTAGAAAGAGAACTTAGAAGTGAAAATAAATTAACTTAATTTTTAAAAGAAAAGTAGAAAAACAAAGAAAAAATATCTTGACAGCTAAGGAGAGGATGGATTGCAATGAGAAAGACTTGAGGCAGTTAGAAGTCTATTATAATAAGAGGTAGTTGCTTCTGTGGATCTAGAATTCAAGAAAGATTAAGGCTGGAAATATAAATTCGGGAATTATCTATATAAATACAATTGAATCTATGAGAGATGTTAAGGTTACCAAGCAAGATAGATAGTATGGAATCAAAAAAGAGTGCCTAGGATGTAGTTTTGAAGGATTACCCACAGTTGGTGAGCATGACATGAATGAGAAACAAAGAAAGAAGACTGGAAATAAGCAGAAGTACCGGGAGAGAGCTGTCTCATGAAAACCTGTAGAGGAGAGTATTCAAGAAGAAAAAAATCATCACAGCATCTAAGGTCAAGAAGGCTGAGGATTAAGAAAAGGCCATTAGATTTAGCAATTAATAAATCACTGGTTACTTTAGAGAAGACATTGTCATTTGAATGATAGGGTCAGAAATCAGATTGTAGAGTGTTTAGAAGTGAGACACCAATTGTAATGGCTTTCTCCTCCCATGAAAGGGAGGAAAGGATAGGGTAGACATGGACAAGTTTGTAGACAGCAGCTAAGGAGACAAAAGATAGAAAGATAACTGAAGATGAGAGAAAAGGGTCCATCTGCTAGAGAAGATGGGATGGGATAAAATCAAGGGTGAATACAGTAGATCTGGCTTTGGTAAGGAGAAGGGCCACCTCTTCACTGGAGACAAGAGTGATGTGAGATTAGAAGGAGGGAAAAAGATAGAAATTTCAGTAAATGACCTAAATTTTTTCAGCGAAGTATGAAGCAAAATCCCTGGCTGAGAGGATAGGAGAAAGGAATGTCATGGGAGGTTTGAGGACAAATAAGATTTGGAATAACACCGTGGAAATGAAATCAATTAGGAGAATCAATTAGGAATGGAATAAATGTCTGCCTTATAGCAGTTAAAGCTTAGCTGAGCTTAGATAACACAAATTTGCAATGGACCCCAACAGCATGGTTTCATGATTTCCTCCCAGTCCATCAACATCATGTGAATAGGAGGAAAGGGCAATGATTAGAAGAATCCAGAATAGGGGTTTAGCAAGGCATGATCAATGACAGGACAAAAAGGCAATTGATTTGAGTGCAGAGGATAGTGTAGAGTTGAACTGGTACACCAAGATGTTGAAGAAGGGAAGAGTGTAGTAAGTTCAGGGTCATGGTCTGGGAACAAACCAAAGGCCACAGGATGAAGGTCATAGTGTGGATGAAGAGCTCAGAGATCTTAAGATAAAGGGAAAGGTGGAATAATAGAAGATTCTTAACAGATAAGGGAATTTCACAAACACAAATTGAAATACTCCTGAGTGATGTTAAGATAAAGGATATAACTACCTCTGTGTATAAATGAGGTAAAGTGAAAGAGTAGGTCAAGAGAAAGGAACTTGAAGTAAGGGTATATGAGGAAGCATTGATATATGTTGAGATCGTCTACCATGAAGGCATGAGTTGAGGAGAAAGACTGAATCAGAAACTTAACTCATTAAGGAAAGAAGGAGAATACCTTAGAGGACAAGAATTCACAGATAAAAACTACAAGGATTAGGATTGGGTGATAAATCTGGATGCTGTGAACCTCAAAGGACTTCTACTTTGCTTAGTGATAGTAGAGAATGTGAAATTAAAAATGGGGAGTTAGGGATATACTGATTCCCCCCACTGCAACTAATAATTTGGGAGTGGGGTTATGACAGTCAGAAGTATAAAATGGATTTTTTGTTATTTAGCCATTTCATTCGTTTCTGACTTTTTGGGACCCTATTTGGGGTTTTCTTGGCAAAGAAATGGTAGTGGTTCTCCAGATCATTTTACAGATGAGGAAACTGAGGCAAACAGGGTTACATGACTTGTCTAAGGTCACACAGCTACTAAGTGTCTGAGGCCAGATTTGAACTCAAGAAGCTTCAACTAAGAAATGGATCATAACAGTACATTCCAGAAATAGCCATTACTATAAAGGGTGGTAAGGTGTCATCAGAAGTAAGCCAGGTCTCAGTGAAGGTCAGAGATGAAAGATTAAGATGAAAAGAAACTGTTCATGAGGAGAATAGGTTTGAAGTGCCTAGGGCTGAGGGAGAGATGAGTTAGGGATGGAAATGATGTTTTTCATAGGCAGCAGGGGGATCAGGATCACTGGGATAGGGGTAAGAATAAAAAGAATGGAGCATTTAACCACAGAGGGGAGAGTCTAGGCAAAGAGATGAGTGGAGAGAGACCCCTTGAGGGATATTAGACTATATAGGCCATCCCTTGAAATACAACCTGGTGGTAGGTGGAGTTATTTTATTCAGTGAAAGCCAGAGATCTTTTCTTTCCACGCAGCTTGGAGATTATGAGTATTTGGTATGGCTGCATCTATTAGAAACATTGTTTTCAAGTTTTTATGGATTAAAGTTATGTCTGAGAGATTGAGTGTTCAGTATGTGATCATGCTATGGTATCAATTTAGTTGGTTTAATTTGCCAAGATATTTGGAGTCTTTATTTGTAGTACAAGGATTTGTCATCTGTCAGTTGATGAAAGATAACATCCTTCTGAAGTATGATTCTAATTCACAGGTCCTTTCTTGCTAGTTATTTAGAAGGTGCTAAATTTTTATAGTTGGCAATAATGTTTTGTAGTTTCTACCATTTCCTTGTATAATCTATATTGATCACTAAATCCCAGCTGCTTAAGGATAATGACCCTTTTGTAATTTTGGTGCAAAGATTCGGTCCTGAATTGCCAGCATAAACTCTTCCATTACCACGTAAACTCTGCACGAGTTGGTTGTTTGATGTGTTTGTTTTCTTGTTGACATATTATTGATTTTACTCTTGGATCATAGCCTATTGGCTTCATCTGGAGGTAAATCATATTTGGTTACACTCAACAAACTCAGTGGTGTGTATTTTTTTATCAGCCTTTACTATTTCTTGCTGAAGTGATGTTTGCTTGTTCCAAAAGTATTTCTATAGATTTCTGACCTATTAAGTATTTGCTCTAAGAATATCAATTGACCCTCTTCCTCCTTTCTGATAAAGAAGTGCTATTCTTTCTATAGTTGCCTTAGTGTGATAGATCCCTTTTTATTATTATAATACGGGTTTTTGTTAGTATGCTTTTCAAATCTGTTATGATTCATTTTATACTTCTAAAAGTATACATTAAAACTGATATTGAGGTGTTAATTGCTTTAAATGTGTTCTTCCCATTTAGCTCTGATTTTAGGATGCTAGTATAAATATATTCAGCACAGACTTCTCTTTGATATATCTATTCCTAATGTGTTTTGCCTGGAAGGTTCAAGATACCTTAAGATATCACTTTTATCTTTTGGTTCAGTGTAACCTGATTTAGGTTTTTAGCCTTTAGTCTCTCTCTTTCCTTAGTGTTCATTAAGAATTTAACAATTATCAAGTTCAAATTACATTCTGATATAGTTAGAGAAAGATTTTAGATGATGAAGGAAGAGTTTAATATATTTTTGGTGGAGCTACACTACATGTAAATCAAGTGCTTAATAAGGTGTTTTGATTTGACTCGCTTTAATGTGAAAGCCATCCTTAATTCTATTTGGAAGAGATGATAATCGATTTCAGTCTAGGCAAAATCATAATGATTTAAATTGCCTGCCTGAAAAAGACTGTATTTTACATTGATTGTTCTTGATGTTTTTTGTGTTGGTGGCACATTTTAAATCGAAAAATTTCCAGGACATCAAACAATCTAAAATTTGCACTATGCTTGGATCTATTTTATATATTTGCAGTGTACATATAAGACATGAGTGTGAAACTGAGTCAAAAGATTTGTGGTACCTTATAAAGGCAAGATGAATGTTACCATGCTTTTGGGCAGTTCTTTCAACAATTACCAAACCAATAAGCCACTCTTTATAACCCTGGGACTTTTTTGGCACAACCTTTTTGCTCCTCAGGTAAGATATTAGTTTCTTTCCAAGCGTTTATAATTCATTTTTTGTGGCACAATCTGTGAATGCTTTGTATATAAACATATAATCATCCCATGATTGGGAGAGGAATTGCTGGTGTTTTTCACCTTTGGTTAAAAAAAAAATATGATACTTTCTGTTAAGAAAGGCTTGTGTCTAAGCTGGTAAAGTGCTTTGCTGGCAATTTATGAACCACTTTGAAACTTCTTAGCCAAAAATTATCCATCTTATCTTTCACCATTTTTACAGTATTTTAAAGAAGCCAGGGCTTTAGTTCAACTCCCTTGATATTACCATTTGTTATTCATTATAATAACAATACACAACCTTTCTATTTTTCATGGTCCAATTTGCCTATATATTGTGTTGGACTTTTTGTGATGACATAGAGCAGAATTTTCAACATTCTTCTTCAGGTATTCTTTCTTGTCTTTATTTCTCAAGCTTCTGTAGTAAAGTTCTTAATTTAGGTTGAATTGTTTATTTTGTTCTCTGTGATGCTCTGCCTGATATAACTTTAACATTTAGACTTTTGTTTTTATTTGCTAATTAAAATAATTTAAAATTTCTGATATGCTTTTATTTTCTGAATTTCTTTTCAAAGGCTTCTATTTTGTTGCCTTTAAATGGGTGATATGGCTTTCAAGTTTTCTATAGCATGTACCAGTTAGATATATGCCTTTCTACAGATATTCAATAGATCTCTCAAACTGCTTCTGTCATGGCATTGCTTGGTCCCTCTTCTTAAGGGTATTCCTTGTTAGTTCCACCTTTCTTCTATTATCCCTCTTACCTTGGCAAGCCTATGACTTATACTGAAGTGTGTAGACCCTGGAAGATTTTTGTACTTTCTGTCAAATACTGTAATACAATGTGTTTATTATGCAGGAATTCATGCAGTAGATATCAGATTTTAAAAATCACTCTGTTTTTCAAATTCAGAAAGGAATTTTCAGAATTTTTTCTAAGCATGCCCAAATATTTTTCAAAATTAACTGATATGTTGCTGCTATTTTTGGTATCTATTTTGTTATTAGGGAAAAGTTTTGCATTAATTATTTTAATGACATTAGGGTCTTCAACTTTTCTTTAATTTTTATCATTTTCTTGATTTTATCTTTTGTAGCATCTAATCTAAGCTTGGGGATGAAGTTACTTTCTACAACTGCCCTGCATTGGTCAGCATACATGGTTCTGTGAATTGGAATTTTGATGCCTCTGATAAAAAGCAGCATGAAACCTTTGTTTATAATTGGCGAGTTCTCTTTCTATCTTTCTTATGATACAGTAGTAGAGCATAACGTAAGTATTTCATGCACACTTGTGATTTGTATGCTTTTGTGGATAGTGTCATCTGCACTGAAGCATTTCTATCAGGTGAGGTATTAGTATGTTTGATTTGTTCCAATGTAGATTGCCTTCTTGGAGTACATAATAAGAAGGACTTCACAGTCCTTTATGACAAAATGATCATAATGACAGTTTCAAGTAGTCCCAGCTTGAACCCATATGCTGCCCCATTTATTTCTTAAATTCATAGAAGGCATTTCATAGCAGTAGCAGGATGTTAACCTAATCAGTGGTGTTGCCAGAGTCTAACTACCTGGTGTTTCAAGGTTTCTTCCAGGCTTTTGCAGCTATCATAGAAATCTTAGGGCACACAGAGTCCCTGCTATACCTCAACCTTGCTGATATTCTCTTACTCTGCCACTCCTCACACCCTTCCTTGCCCATAATATGTATTCTGGGTTTCATATCATCATCATTAGAATAACTTTTTCACATAATAAGTGTCTCTTTTTTAGCATCACATACAAGAGAATACAAAACTCTTAATAGTAGTTAATGGGATTATCTCACCCTCGTCTGATTCTGTAGTACCCAGGTGGGCAACCACAGAGATAACCGCCTTCTGTGTTGGAACAACCGTAATTGCGTAGGTTGTTTGTTGATAAATATTCATTCACATCATGGCATTCACTGGAAAACTGGTCAAAAGACAATCCGGATGGATAAGTACACCTGTCACTTCCAAAGGTATTGTAGAAGGAGGCAGAACCACAAGCATTTGGATTGGTGCACTCATTTTCATCTATTTGAAAAACAGAGGACTATTATTCAAGAACATAATATAGAATTAATAATCCCCCAAAGCTTTACATTTTAAAATAGGAGACTTTTATTTTGTTTGTTTCCACGTCCATGAGGACATGAGAAGTTGAAAACTATGTCAGTGTGATTTTGGCATGAATATCCTTTATATTTGGTTTCTTATTTGCAAGCTATACTAACATTCCTCTGAAAGAATTCAAGATTTACCTATTCAATAATTCCTCTTAAAATATAACTACTTCATTTATTTTTTCTCTTTGCCTGAAATATTCTTAACCTTCACTCCATAGGGAGAAATAATGTAAAGATTTAAAGAAAATGAATGAAGAGAAATTATTTATAATCATTTTCTTAGTATTGTTTTACCAGCTTAAAGATCAGTCTTATGTCAAATGCAACTTTCTCAGCTAGGCTCATGGAAAAAAACAAGGTGCAATTATTTTCAAGACTGCTAACATTATAATGATGATGCTTTAGATGGAAAGGGAAAAATTTTATATTTTATTAACATTCCTATAGGATTATAGTTTGACTACTTTTGACTTTGGCCACTATAATTCTGTACTTGATTA
This sequence comes from Vombatus ursinus, assembly GCF_900497805.2. Classification (NCBI taxonomy): domain Eukaryota; kingdom Metazoa; phylum Chordata; class Mammalia; order Diprotodontia; family Vombatidae; genus Vombatus; species Vombatus ursinus. The sequence continues at coordinate 9,793,837 of NW_020954570.1, read as the reverse complement.
TACAGATGATATAGAACATGCCTTATCACAAAGAAGCAATGCATCTTGCATGCTTCTGGCAAGTATTATAATCAAATTTTCATTCTAGGAAAAATTCACACTTAGCTTCATGGAATTCTTGTAATTTCCAAGTATCTATGTTGGACACTAAAATGTTTATTTAATATAGTATTTGTACAAATTATGCTACAATTGGCCTATTTACAGCTAGGCATTGGAAGCCCTGTTAATGATTTGTAGAAGTACAAAAATTTTTTTGGAATATTCCCATGGGAACTGAATATCCATTTGAAGAGATGTCTTACAATATGGATGGAAACACATAATAAAGTTTCTATAAGTAAAGGATATAGTTAATAAGAGAGCAAATATCATTTGCTAAACAATACTGTCATGAACAGGGATTCACAGAAAATAGAAGAAATCCCTACAGACTACAGAATACTATATCACTGCATTTAAGGTAGCATGTTTTTTTTTAATTTTAAGGAATTATGTTGAACAGAAAAACATTTGATTATATTTAATGGAGACAGTACTGGGCCCACCCAAAGTACGTTTTCTTTCTTTCTTTCGTGAGGCAATTGGGGTTAAGTGACTTACCCTGAGTCACAGAGCTAGTGTTATGTGTCTGAGGCCACATTTGAACTCAGTCCTCCTGACTCCAAGGCCAGTGCTCTATCCACTGAGCCACCTAGCTGCCCCCTAAAGTACATTTTCTACTAGTGTAACTAGCCTGTGCTATAATTAGATCTTACAACCGAATGTAACATATCTTTTCTAATTTGGAATCTTTATCAAATACAATAAACTATGGTGATAATGCTATTTTTTAAGCAAAGCTAGAGACTGTGTCAGAAATGTTGAAGTAGATTAAATTATCATGTCAATAAATGGATCATGTTAATTAGTTTTAAACATAACACTTTCAGAAAGTACTTTGTAAATTTTACAAGGAAACATTTTAAGTATGTTTATTAAAATAATATTTTAAAAGCATTGTCAAGAAGTATTCAGTTTTATATTATTCTTCAACATCATGACATATTGTAGAAATGAAATAGTACTTTTAAAACATATGTAAGGAGGTAGACTCATGTCCCCTCTACCTTACACATATTTTTGTTTGACATATGGTCATTGCCAAGTCAAATCCATCAAAGCTCTACTGGCATTTCATAAGTCACAGAATCAAGTGGAAGTTGCTAACCCAAAGTTGCAAAAACTTCACATAAAATAAGGTACTTCTTCCTTTCTTACCTACATGAAAGTGAATGAGACCCATAAATAGTAATTATTTTTAATAGTAAAATGTATACAAATTCTGCAAATTAAAGGAAATTATAAGGTTCTTTTTATATGTAAATGTTGCTTTTTTAATTCTTTAAATCATAAGCTTTTCTTAATGTCAAAACCCATGAAGTTGGGGCAGTTAGGTGACGCAGTGGATAGAGCACCGGCCCTGAAGTCAGGAGGACCTGAGTTCAAATCCGGCCTCAGACTAAACACTTGACACTTACTAGCTGTGTGACCCTGCGCAAGTCACTTAAACCCAAATGCCTAAAAAAAAAGTAAAAAAAACCGAAACCCATGAAAATCATTTATTTGTTATAATATTATGGAAGGATAAAATACCACTCTAGATCTGGAGTTCAATTCTATTTTTATTATTTGATTAGTTTTCTCTAATACTGTTCATTATTTTTTTGAAGAACAGTCATCATGTCACCTTTTTCTTAAGTCTCTTTTTTTAACCCTTCTTCAGCATTTGACATGAGAACTAAGGATGAGAATCTTTCAGGGATTTTTTTGGGGTGTGGGGGTTTTCCTACCTGTCTGACCACTACATCTTAATCTTCTTTGCTGGTTTAAATGTTGGAACACCCTGACGCTCCATCATGTACCCTCTTCTATTTCTAAATTCACTTTTTTGTAGCATTATTGGCTCCTGTATGTGTTTAATTATTATCTTTCTGTAGGTAACTAGAGAATCTATATTAGCATTCCTATGGGCTCCAGTTATGTATTTCCATGTATCTACTGGACATTTCAAATTGGATGTTCCATAGTTATCTCATGTTCAATATGTCCCAAAGAGAATTCATTCTTTTTTCTGAAAACCTACTCCTCTTATGAATTTCCCTACTTCTGTCAAGGACATCACCTTTCTTCCAGTCACCCAGATTCATAAATTTGGCATTTTCCTAGATTCTTTCACTCCATATCAGTTGCCAAATCTTATTTTTTCTACTTCTACGTATCTTTTACTTGTTCCCATCATTTAAATCACAGGGGCACCACTCTAAATCAGGCCCTCATGCTTTCTCTTGTGAACTGTTACAAAAGCCTTCTAATTGGTTTCCATGGCACAAGAACTTTCTATTCCAATCCATCATCTATACAGCTACTTAAAATGATTTTTCTAAAGCTCAGGTTTAATCATGACATTGCCCATTCAATAAGCTCCTGTGGCTTCCCTACTGCATTGAAAACCAAATATTAAATAACTCTATTTAGCTTTTACTGCTCATTGTCACCTGGTCCCAACCTACCTTTCCAACCTTATTATACATTATTACACTTCCCACAGTCTATGATCTTGCTCAATTGGCCTTCCTACTTGTCAAAGAATATCTTTGCCTTTGACTGTCTCTCTCCCTTCTAGGAGAGTTAAATTCTATCTTTTACATAAAACTTTTCCCATTCCACTAGCTACTAGTCCAGATTTTCTCAATTATTGTGTGCTCTATTGATTTTGTATATAGAATTGTCTTACCTAATAGAATGTCATTTCCTTGAAGGGAAGGATTGTTTCATTCATGTCTTTGTATCACTAGTACCTAGCAAAATGTGCAGTCCATAATAGACACTTAATAAATGGATAATAATTTGGTTTATTATGAAGAATATTATGGATTTTTGTGAAAAATAGACACTTTTGGTCCAAGTGAGAATATCATTCACAAACTAAGCAACGATTTGTAATCTCTTTAAATTTTACTCTTATATAATTCTTAATCTTTACTGTACAATGTAGAATAACCAGCCTGATATTCCTACTACTTCATCTCCTTTATGCTTTTTTACCTGCTTTGAAGTAAGATGAGATTCTCATAGTAATAAGGGCCCAAGACTAAGAACTTCTCCAATT
>NW_020954570.1:9371763-9790286 GCF_900497805.2 Vombatus ursinus | reverse complement strand
AATTGGAGAAGTTCTTAGTCTTGGGCCCTTATTACTATGAGAATCTCTTCTTACTTTCCAATATTTGGGAGTCTACCTGCCAAAACAAAACCAGGAACTATATGAACACAATTATAAAGGTAGACCGAGCTAATATAATAAAAATGACAGTTCTACCTAAATTAATTTACTTATTCCGTGCCATACCAATCAAACTACCAAAAAATTATTTTATAGAGCTAGAAAAAGCAACAACAAAATTTATCAGGAAGAAGAAAAAGTCCAGAATGTCAAAGAAACTAATGAAAAGAAATGCAAGTGAAGGTGGTCTCGCTGTACCTGATCTTAAATTGTATTATAAAGAAGCAATCATCAAAACTACTTGGTATTGGCTAAGAGATAGAATGGTGGATCAGTGGAATAGGTTAGGTCTGCAAGACACAACAGTCAATGACTGTACTAATCTACTATTTGATGAATCCAAAGACTCCAGCTTCTAGGATAAGAAATCACTATTTAGCAAAAACGACTGGAAAACTGGAAAAATGTGTGGCAGAAACTGGGCATAGACCAATATCTTACACTCTATACCAAGGCAGAGTCAAAATGGATACACGATTTAGATATAAAGACTGATACTATAAGTAAACTAGAAGAGCAAGGAATAGTTTAACTTTCACCTCTATGGAGAAGGGAAGAATTTATTACCAAACAAGAAATAGAGAACATTGTGAAATACAAAATGAACAATTTTGATTACATTAAATTGAAAAGTTTTTGCACAAATAAAGCCAATGCATCCAAGATTAGGAGGGAAGCAGAAAACTGGGAAAGAATTTTTGCAACCAGTGTCTCTGATTAAGGGCCTCATTTCTAAAATATATAGAAAACTAAGTCAAATTTATAAGAATTCAAGTCATTCCCTAATTGACAAATGGTCAAAGGATATGAACAGACAGTTTTCAGAGGAAGAAACAAAAGCTATCTATAGTTATATAAAAAAAATGCTCTAAATCATTATTGATTATATCCCTCTTTGTGGCCTTGTTTTAAAAAAAAAAAGAGCAAGCACCTTTTAATCTGAAACAGTCCTCTGGGATTAAATTTAAGTCAATATATTCATCAAGTGAAGGACTTTTTTTAGTGACTGTTTATAAAATAACATTGTCAAACTAAAATTATGGTGTTTGACTTGTACCATTATATATGACTTTACATATATGCATACACATACATAGACATATATGCACATGTATATATATATATATACATATATGCATTTTTATACTGCCATTCCTACATAACTTCTTATAAGTGGAGCTGTTTCAATTTTTTTATTTCTCCCAGCACCTAACACAGCATCTTATACATATTAGGTACTTAATAAATGCTTGTTGAATTAATAAATTAGCACCCAGAGTAGGGGTTCTTCACCTTGAGACCACAGACTCCTTAAGTGTTTATGGATAGACTGGCAGTGAGTCTATGAAGTTTGAATATAGTTTGACCCACAAGTCCCCAAACATATAATTCAATAATTCCTTAAAAACTAAGTCTTTAAATTTTCATTTTAGTAAGATCCTCTATTTTAGAGGCAAGGATACTGTGGCTTAGAGAGATAAAGCAACATCCCCAGTCACAAACACCTAGGTCTCCTGACTCTGTCTGGTACAGCCAAAACCACATTGTGTCTCTGTTTAGGAATGAGTGTGAGGACTCAAAGGATTTGGTTATTCAAAACTTCTATTCTTGCAGCAGAATAATATGTAGTATAAGTTCTTCTCCAATGATCAACCTTGAAATAATAACAACTATATCATTCTGATTTTCACAGGGCAAAAGAGTGATTTTTAATACTGAATTATCTTCTTAATTTATGAACTGCTGCTACAGCAAAGATAGTTGTGTTATATGTTGGGGTTTTTTTTTAAATCCTAAGATCCTAGAATAGTACCTGGCACATAGAAGGTGTTTAATAAATGTGTGATTGACTGATTGATAGAGATTTGAGAAGTCTACCAACAAATGAAATTAAATAAAATACATTTATTTTGCTGAGTATTAACTAGGAATATGGACTACATTCAACTTGGTTGCTAAAACATGGAAATGTTCAATTATTTAATCTTCAAATTGTTACTTTCCCCCTCTTCTGTTTAAGTATGTCATTTTCTGATGTTTCACATTTGGCTATGAACTGTGTTCCATATGACTCATAAAATTATAAAAACTTTAAGTATGAGGCATTTTCACATGTCTTATATTTCTGAAAAGCTGCCTTCACACAAACATTATCAATTTAGAACACAAAGCTGAATAGACAAGTTATTAATGTTAGAAAGATTTCCACTTTTTTGGAGCTGCCAACAGCACTTGTTGGAATTAAGAATATCAGTTGTTTTGTTTACTTCTACTTAAATATTTTACATTTTATTATTCTAAAGGAAAGGTGTATGAAAGGGAGGGGTGGGCAATTCTCAGTGTCAGTCTAAATTACCTTCAAAATTTTAATGAAGAGAGGTAGTTACTATCTGTAACACAAATTCAATGGTGATATAGTGTTATGATATAAATAACTGTGATCAATATACTTAACAAAGAATAATGAAAATTCTATTATTTTTAAACTTTGATGTCCTATTTATTGTTTCTAATGACCAAGAAATATATGTAGTGCATAGGTTCTTAACCTAGGTGTTATGATCCTATTAATAATATTTTGATAACTGTATTTCAGTATAAATTACATCCTTTGTAGTTCTATTTATTTCATTTTATGCATTTAAAATATTATTCTGAAAAGGAGGTTCATAGGCTTTTTTAGAATCCTAAAGGGGTCCCTGACACAAAAAAAGAACCCCTAAGGAGAACTTTTTATCTTGTTTGTTCTTACTCAGAAGTATTTGCAGTAAGGGAATTAAATTTCTCTAGGGGAATTATGCTCTTACCAACATATTGATTCCACTGATAATGTTGAATATACCCTTGTGGACAACCACACCTGTAACCTCTGAGAATGTTTTGGCAGTCATGCTGGCACTTATGGTTTGCATCATATTCATCCACTTCTGCAAGAACAATCCAAATAATATGACTATTAAAAAGAAAATCCCAAAATAAAAACTCCAAGGAATGTTATAGCCAATTTCAGAGCTATCAGGTCAAGGAAAACATACTACAAGTGGCCAGGAAGAAACAATTGAAATATTGGGAATCCACAATCAAGATCACACAGGACTTGGCAGCTGCAATATTAAAGGACTGGAGGTCATGAAACATGATATTCTGGAAGGCAAAGGAGCTAGGACTACAACCAATAACCACTTATTCAGCAATATTAAGCATAATACATCAAGGGGAAAAAATGGTCATTCAATGATACAGAAGGATTTTAAGCTTTCATAAGGAGAAGACCAGAATTATACCAAAAATTTGATCTTGAATATCAAGACCCAAGAGAAGCACAAATAGGTAAAAAGGTAAAAGAAAACATAAGGAATTCAATAGAACTAAACTGGTTACATCTCTACAAGGGAAGATGCTATTTGTCGTTCTTAAAAAGTATATCACTAATAGTACAGCTAGAAAGAATATACAGAGACAGAGGCTATGGGTAATAAAGTGAATCTGAAGGAATGATATAAAAAAAAAGGGATGAGAAAGAAGAGTACACTGGGTGCAGAAGAAAAGGACAGGTAGAATAGGGTAAATTATATCACATGGAGACCCAAGAAAGACCTATTACAGTGGAGGGGAAGATGGGAGGGTGGGTGATGGGCACTGCTTGAACCTTACTCTCAACAGTACTAGATCAAAGAGAGAATAATATACACAATAGATTGAATATAGGAAACTATCTTAATAGGGAAGTGGGAGGGGAGGAAATTAGGTAAAGGGGGGACTGAGAGAAGGGAGGGCAAATCAGGGGAGATGGCTGACAGAAGCAAAACACTAGTGAAGAGAAAAAGGGTGAAAGGAGAGAGAGAGAACAAACAGGAGAAAGAATAGGATAGAGGGAAATACATAAGTAGCAGTCATAATGGTGAAGGTGAATGGGATGAACTCTCCCATAAAATGGAGTAGATAGTAGAGCGGATCAAAAACCAGAATACTGTAACATGTTGTTTACAATAAACACACTTGAAGGAGAGAGACACAAACAGAGAAAAGGTAAGGCACTGGAGCTGAATTTATTACGCTTCAGCTGAAGTAAAAAAAAAAAAAGCAGAGGAAGCAATCTTGATCTCAGACAAAGTAAAAGCAATAGATCTCAAGGAAGGAAACTACATCTTGCTAAATGGTACCATAGACAATGAAGCAATGAAATTACAAGAGCAAGGAATAGTCTACCTGTCACATCTATACTCTTTGTTATATCACAGTGTTAAAGACACTGTTCTAGTACTCCTATTTTTTAATCTAAATAGTTATATAATTAGGTGAAATCAATTGCTATCTTCTTGCTATAATAAACAAGAAATCTGTCATGCTGAGAACTGGATAGGTATTCATAAGAAATACTTTAGTCTCCTAGTTGTCACGAAACTAACCAGCTTATTATCGATTACAGTTGTATTTGATTATTGTATAATCATTGTATTTGACAGACCTTGGTTTTTGTAACATTGCTTTCTCCAGGTTCTCCAATGTGTCTTGTCTAAAATATTAAAACAGTTTTTTAACTAATCTCCCTGCTTTAAGTCTTTTGCCATTCCCAACCCATCCTCCACATAGGTGCCAAAATGATTTTTCTAAAGAGGTCTGACCATGTCACCCTCCCTGCTTAATGAACTTTAGTGACTCCTTGTTACCTCTAAGATAAAAAATAATCTCTTTAGTTTGGTATTTAAAGCTCTTCATAACCTGATTCTTTCCTACCTTTCCAGTCTTTTTACACTCTGCTCTTTTTATACTCTGCTCTCCTCTACACTCTATTTCAGCAACACTTGCAATTCCTTGAACATGATACTCTTTCACTTTCTTGTCTGAATGCTCTACCCTTTTCACCTTTACCTCAACTTGAACTTCTTCAAGTCTTAGCTACAATTCCACCTGCTGTAGAAGGCTTTTTCTTCTGCCTCCCCATCCCCACCCCCATGTCAGCTGCTTCCCCTGTTAAGAGTGCCTTCCAGCTACTCCAGATATATCTTCTATCTACCTAAATATTTTTGTATTTTTTTCTCTTATTAGAATTTAAGCTCCTTGAGAGCAAGGACTTTCTTTGTGTCCCTGGAACTTAGTAAACACTTAAAAATGACTATTGATTAGACTTTCATCAGCATTTAAGTAACAGCTTCAAAGCTGTCAATACAGTTATTTGGAAGTATGCATTACAGCAATGATGTCAAACAAACAGAAAAGAAGGCCACTAAATTGTGTATAAGGATGTCTGCAGACTTAGAAAATCACATAACATTATTTATATTTTATTGTATTATACTCATTATTATTACTTATTTTGTTAAATATTTCCCAATCACATTTTAATCGATTTGGGCTGCACTTGGGAGTGCTGGGCCTGCCTGAGTGTTTGATACCTCTGCTATACAGCTAATTAATCATGTGTGATTCCATCAGGTTTTGCTTTCTGAAGTTAGACAATCCCTAGGACTGTCCTATACTGAAGTTCTTTTATAGATTGAAAAAAAAAATTCAAAATAAAGCAAAGCTTTCTTTTTCACCTCTATAAGTCTTTCCATCTTCTTGAAGGATATATCCTGGAGGATAAGAACACTTATAACTTCCATCAGTGTTTTTGCAGATGAAGTTGCAAGGTTTAAGAGATGGGGAACACTCATCAAAATCTAAAGAATGAATGAATAAGTTGCATAAATATTAATAACTGGTTAAAAGGTACAAATGACATCTCTCACTTCAAATCTATTAAATTTTTACTTATAGAATTATAAAACTGTAGAATATTAGATATAGCTTACAATTGGAAAGCAATTTGGAACCATATAAATCAAGTGACTAGTATGTCTATACCCTTTGAACAAGAAACTCGATTACTGGGCTCATACCCCAAGGAACTTACTGACAAGAATAAAGTCCCCAGATGTTTCAAAATATTTATAGCAACATTTTTTGTGATAGCTAAGAATCAGAATCAAAATAGATATCCATCAATAGGGGAATGGCTAACCAAAGTTCAGTACATGAATGAAGTTTATAGACTCCTAGTAAGTTTTTTTTTCACTTTACTGTAAGAAATAATGTGTGTAATGTCATCATTTTAGTAATTAAGCATTATTGTTTTCTATTTGTTTTGTTTCAAAATGTATTCATTAAAATATGTATGTAATACTGTAGCCATTTGCTGGCACTGAGGTATTATCTAGTTGAACAAAGCTTCTTGTCATATTCAGGTACGCAACTTGAGGATTGTAAAAAGGGATGGTCCTATTCTGTTCTATGACAGAACTTACATTTCAATGTTCAGTAAGGAAGAAGACTGTTAATTAAAACAAATGACTTGTAGGAAATATGCGACAATCAGCAATCAAAAGGAAAAGCTGATAGATCTTACCTACACAAGAAGTTCCACTTGTGTTGGCTATATAGCCAACATTGCAGAAGCATCTGAATGAATCCATGGTATTAATACACTGATCATTATTATACAAGTTTTGCATCACTTTATATTCATCTGTATCTGTAGGGAAGGAAAAATTAAGTTGAAGTAAATGGAATAAATGTATTTTCTGATCTGTAAAGACACAACTCAGAAGCTGGATGAAAGAAAAGGTTTTAATTGAATCCATCTTTATCATTTGTTTATTTCTAAATCAATTGAGTGTCATAGGCACCAGCACCATTCTCTGAAAAAGGCTTCAAGGAGCTAATTTAAATATATAATAACAAAATCCATTTCCCTGTAGATAAATGGTAGGAGATGTGAATAGGATGTTAGGAAGAAACCCAAGCAATCAATAAAACATGAAAAACATTTCAAATTATTAGTAGAGAAATGTAAATGAAAGTAACTCTTAGGTTACACCTCTCATATATTAGATTGGCCAAGATGATAAAAAAGCAAAATGACAAACACTGGAGGGATTGCAGAAAAACAGGCACATTATTCCATTGCTGGTGGAGCTGTGAATTAGTCAAAGCATTCTGGAAAACATTTGGAACTAAGCCTCCAAAGTCACTAAACTGTGCATGTTCTTTGGCTTAGGGATACCACTTACTAGGCCTATACCTGAAAGAGATTAAAAAAGAAATATATACAAAAATATTTACTGCAGCTCCTTTTTTAGGGGTAAAGAACTAGAAACTAAGAGGGTGCTCATCAAGTAGAGAATAGTTGGACAAATTATGTCTAGAGTATTTGACCTATTAGTTTTTTTCCAGTTAGTTTTCTTTTTATTTATATTAGTGTAGTCATGAAAAATAAAAAATGGATCTGAAAAATACTGAAATATAAAAGTGTTATTTCAAGTTTGTTGATTATTACTGCTTGGTAGTATAGTTTGAGATCTGATACTGCTGGCCCATTTCCTTCTGACTTTTCATTATTTCACCATAGATTTTTGATAATTGGTTTTTTTTTAATTGGTGTGGTACTAAATAAACAAATTGATTTAGATAGTATTGCAATTTTTAGCATTGACCTACCCATGAGCAATTAATTTTCTTAAATTATTTAAAATCTGTTCTTTGTATTTCCTACAGAATACAAAGTTGGTGAAAAGTTGAGGGTTTGTGTGACTCTAATCTGTATTATCTAGGGTCCCGTAATGGTTTTCTATGGTTACTGAGTGCTATATTCTTCAAAGATCCCAAATATGCTTCAGCCCAGGGAAATGCAAACTTTCAGTGTATCTAACTTGTCTAATTTGTGAAGTGGTCTGTTCTCAGCCTTCTTGCCCTGAGGTTTATAGACTCCTAACAAGTTTTTAAAATGTAGCCTTGTCCCTAGTTTTCTGGCTAAAGCCAGCTAGTCAGCAGGTTCTGTACTTTCTGAGTGCAAGAAATGCAAGTACTCCTCTAATCTGTACTCCCTTGCTCTGGTTACTCAACTGCAGACCCCAGTACAGGTCTGTTGGCTGAATCCAAGATCATACTCTAAAGACAGAGCTGTAGGGTTGCTGTTGGTCTGTCTTCCTTGCCTAGGTATTCATCAGCCCATCCTGGACCTGACTTCCCATTCAGCATCAGAGCAACAAAGCTACTGGCTGCTGCCTGTTGTTATTACCTGTCCTGCACATAGCTGCAAGACCAGTCCATTTTTCCTCATGGAAGCTTTTGTATCGGGCCTTACTGGTTCTATACTCTCTCCAGTCCATTTTCCTTTTCTGACATGGGCTGAAAAAATGACTCACTGTGGATTCTCCCTGGATTTCTCAAATATGTCTCAGTCTAGTACTCTTCCTCTACCTTTGTGGGAGTAGTTGTGGGTGAAAGCTAGGATATATTCTTACTCTGTCATTTTTGCCAGTCTAATATACAATTAATTTGAAGATATAGTAAAGAAATGGGAAAAGGGAGAAACGTCTTGAAAAAACCAAGGGCTCAGAAGAATCTTTTTTTCAGGAATGATCAGTAAAACTCCAGAGTATGTAGATATTTAGCAAAAAGTTGTACACATAATCTGTTCTTTTGTAAGTCCCAAAATTACAATATACTGTCAGTAGTAACCAATTGTACCAGAAATTTTTAAAAAATCATCTGCTTTTAGTTCTTCCTCATGTTCTAAATCTACCTGAATTTCCAACATTTATAAAATTCCTTAGCTCATCAGCTGTCATCTAAAACAAGCTTAAGAGATCATAGATCTTAGAGATGCTGAGTGATTTCTGAGTAAGACTGAGGATGCACATAAAGGAAATTCAACCAAAGTCAACAAACATCTACTAAGGGACTAGTATTACCAGTCCATTATGTGGGAGGGAAGTAAGCTTTTACTTTAGCCCTGGATACTGAAATGTCCTACAGAACAGCTGAGAAGGTAGAACTTGGACCAGTGATTTATGATGGAGGTTGCAAATATATTTATAGGATAGGAACAGCACACTCTAGTGGTAGTCAAAAGAAGAACAGAAACATACAGGGACATGATAGTAATATTAAGGAGAGGGTATGAAGATGGATAGCACTGGAGATGTACCACTGAATGAAATAGAGATTGGAAGTATGTTAGGACTAAGAGTATCTAGCTTTCTTTCCTAGAACTCTTAGCTTGACATGTAAGGTTCAGATTATTGCAAAGACACTTGGGATTGTGTGTGTGTGTGTGTGTGAGTGTGTGTGTGTGTGACAGAGGACTGATAGTCTTGAACTACATCCCAGCTTTCCAACTGTAGAGATGTTGATCCATGTAATTGCAGGTAGCATTTAAAATAAAATTTAAGTGGCTGAGTGTGGTGGTACAAGCCAAGAGTCCCTGCTGCTAGGGAGGCACTTGAATTTTAGGAGTTCTTAGTTGTACAGTAGACCTAAACTGAGTATCTGAACTTAGATGCAAATATGGCAAGCTCCCTAGAAGAAGAGACATCAAGCTGCTGAAGGACAGTAAAATCAAACAGGAAATAAGTAAATAAAATAAGTAAAATCAAACAGGAAAAAAACCCCATAACTAGAAATACATCTGTTCAGTACTCCTCAATCAATCACAAAATACTGAAATATATCAACTGAATGCTCCTTATCACTGAAACCTCAAATCTGGAGTGCAGTTGACTTGTAATCCATCAATTGGCCTAAAATTGTCTCTACACTATATGTGGAAAGGGGGCTTCCTAAATAAAATTAATAATGTAAATATGATTTACAGTTATTCCTTCCATATCAGGACTTTCCCCATAATGGTTTCAATATATTGTGAATCAGCATAAGAAATTTAATGGGAATTTTGAGGTAGTTTTGTGGAAGCCACAGATGATACGAGAAAAACCAGCAGACAACAAAAAGTTTAGAAACTCATAAATGCATAAAATATGTGTGTAGTACTGTATGATATATTGTGTAATATGGTTATACACTAAGTATACTCAATATTATTCTCCTCAAATTTGTTTCATTTTTAAAATTTTCAAATTTATTTCCTATTTTTAAATTTATTTTTATATAGTATTTTTGCTTAACATTGATCTACATATAGCCTATGACCAAATACTTCACGCAAATTTTAAAATAAGGTACTGAAAACACACCATAAAAGAAAAAGAAAAAGATCAAACTTCTTCTCTAGTATGAAAAGAAGGCCAAAAACTTTTATACAAATTTTCCAGATTGTGGGGACTCCATTCCCCTAATCCCCACGATGTGGAAGGGATAACTGTACATAACATATTTAAGTGTATTTAAACTAAGAGAGAAAATATATTTTAATTTTAGTCACATTGAAATATTACATTATTTTTATGTAAATAGAAGCTGTTTATCACAAAAAGTCTTATCTATTTATGAAAACAGATCTCGTTGATCTTTTACTTGTAGAATACTTTTTAGCAGTTAGTTTAGTTAGTTTGAATTTACAGTACTTTTTGAAAGAAATATAAGAGAATTTATTGAAATGTTAAATAATAAAATCAAGTTTTCCTTTGAATATATTAAATATTTTAAATAAGTCATACTTGTCATTTATTCAAACCAGTATGTAGATTCATACCTCTTCCATCTGTGGCATATCCTGGGCCATGACAAATCTTTACATACTGTATAGTTACAGGAAGTGGGCAAAGTTCACATTGGTTATGCCAGCCGCATCCTTCACGACAGCAACACTCAGACTTTGTGACAAGGTTCTGGCTACTGGAAGCCATGTGACATATGGACTGTAGAAGTTCAGCAAAGCAGAATCTTTTTCTGTCATCTGCATAAATAAAGTGGAGGAAAAATACAAACACCATAAAGGCCTATGATTTTTATTTATTATCAATGTTTACAAATAAACCTTAAATATATCTGTCAATGATTGTTGTCCAAAAAATAGTTTGCAGCAAGTACTTTTGCTATAATTATTCCTTTTTTCAAAAAATTTCCTAAGGACAATCATTATATAGTTCATAGGCACTATTTTAAGGTATTACAGGATTTTTTTCTTATAAGTAATAGAAATTATTTATAATCTTTGCTTCAGACTTAGGACGGTATTGACATGGACACTTTTAGTATGAGAAGTTTACACATTAAAGCACAAGGATTATCAGGTGCCCCTTAAAGCTAAAAAAACCCTTTCTTTTAACAAAAAGTTTACTAAATTTGACTAAATGTGATAAGGTAGTTCATCACCTTATAATAAGCACTCTAAAAGAACTGCCTCAGTGACCACAGGAACTTCCTTTCAGTCCTCATTGCTGACCCTGGTAATTCCTACTCTTTCTCTTCCACTAAAACCAGCTGTTGCTATTATATTTTCCTGATCCTTTAATCATATCCCTTCATCTCACCTTGGCCCAAGATTTGTTAGGGTTTGAATCTGAGATAATAGGTTCCTTGCTTCCTTCCACAATCGCAATTTCTCATCTCTCATCTTTGCCCTCTTTCCAGAGATCTCTTCCTTCTCCTTCCCTCTCACTACTCTCTCTCAGTCTCTATCCTGTTGATGTTCAATTAATTTGTGTGGAGCCATCCATTACAAGTGACATGGATTTTTCTCAGTAGATGTGAACTTTTACTTTCACTATTTGGCAGGAATAAGAAGATATGCAAGTGTAGCGCACACACCCTCCACCAAAAAGAGAAAGAATTTTAGAACAGCTGAAATGAAGCCTACTGGAAAGAATGGAAATATTCAGTTTGTTTTTGACCCACTGATGAAAGAGCGCTTATGCTTTTAAATAAAGCATAAGAGAAGAGTTATCTTTCTCTTGCCTTGAAGGAAAAAATCTTACAAGAGGAAAGGTGTGTGTGTGGGATAGGGATCTTTTGTGCAGGGGTTTTGAGAGAGCTGGTAGTTAGTGTGAAGGTAGGCAGAGCTGCTGGGAAAAGGGAGACCACAATGACGCTGTCTCAACCTTCTACACCTGGAAGAGCAGCTTGAAACTAAAAGAAGTGTCTGGGTAGAATGGTTGCTGTTTACCTTGGTGTTCAGAAGAATTGACGGAAATTTTTGTTTAGCCCTCCTCCCTCCTCTTTCTCTGATCAGGAAAGCATATGTTAAGTCCAAATTCTTCTTTAAAATTTGTTTATATTTCTATTCCATTAGTATTGAAAACTGATACGAGTGTGATGGACAACTGCAATTACTGATTTTTATGTATTTCAATATTGGTAACAGGGTGTGAGAGACAGGAACTAAGGCATTAAACACACACAAAAAAATAGATTCACTGTCTGAAGTTCCTAGAACTTTTTCTCTGGAGTCTCTGGAATAAAATGAAAAAGAATCTTATTGATTTATGCTTAACATCAAAAAGAGGGACAGAAGAATCTATTTTGCTCCTAGAAATAAAGAGTGAGCTCAGTCATAGTTTCTGTCTGGTGAAGTGATTGGAGTTTGGGCCTTCTCCATTCTCCTGCTCTGACCATGAGGGTGATGATTAGAGGCAAAGTCACATTGAATGAGAGGAGTGGCTAGAAAAGACTGGTGAGGACTGCATTTTGAAGGTGGGACAAAGGGAGAGGGAATAAAAATCCTTCCTCCTTTAGCAGTGAAGCAGAATCTTTTCACTGAACACAAACAAGCACTTACATGAATGATGAAGGTATTTGTAGTATCCGAAGTTTAAACTATGAATTTATTTTCTCTTTTAAAAAAGTTAGGGCAGCTAGGCAGTGCAGTGGACAGAGCACCAGCCCTGGAGTCACGAGGACCTGAGTTTAAATCCAGCCTCAGATACATAACACTCACTAGCTGTGTGACCCTGGGCAAGTCACTTAACCCTAATTGCTTCACCCAAAAATAAATAAATAATAAAAAAGATAAATATAGTCATTGACTATTGTGTCTTGCATACCTAACCTATTCCACTGATCCACATTCTATTTCTTAGCCAGTACCAAATAGTTTTGATGATTGCTGCTTTATAATACAATTTAAGATCTGATAGGGGTAGGCCACCTTCCCTTGCATTTCTTTTCATTAGTTCCCTTGATATTCTGGACTTTTTGTTCTTCTGGATGAATTTTATTATTATTTTTTCTAGCTCTATAAAATAATTTTTGGTAGTTTGATTGGTATGGTGCTGAATAAGAAAATTAATTTAGGTATTATTGTCATTTTTTATTATATTAGTTCAGCCTACCCATGAGCAACTGATATTTTTCCAATTACTTAGATCTGACCTTCTGTGGAAAGTATTTTGTAATTGTGTTCATACAGTTCCTGGGTTTGTTTTCACAGGTAGACTCCCAAATATTTTATAATGTCTACAGTAATTTTATTTTTAAAATTTATTTATTTTTAGTTTTCAATATTCACTTTTATATGATTTTGAGCTTAAATTTTCTCCCCCTCCCACTCCTCTCCCCCCACCACCAAGATGGTGTGTAATCTGATATAGGCTCTACTTATACATTCATATTAAGCATATTTTCCCATTAGCTGTGGTATAAAGAACAACTAGAACTAACGGGAGGAGCTATGAGAATGAAGCAATAAAACAAAACAACAAAGGAAAAGGAGAGCAAATAGTATGTTTCCCATTTGCATTCAGACTCCATAGTTCTTTCTCTGGAAGTGAATAGCAATCTCCATTGTGAGTCTTTTGGAGTTGTCTTAGATTCTTGCACTGCTGAGAAGAGCCAAGTCTGTGAAAGTCACTCATCACACAGTGTGGCTATTACTGTGTACAATGTTCTCCTGGTTCTGCTCATTTCACTCTACATCAGTTCATGTAAGTCTTTCCAAGTTCTTTTGAAGTCTGCCTGCTCATCATTTCTTACAGCACAATAGTATTCCATTACATTCATATACCACAACTTGTTCAGCCATTCCCTAATTGATGGGCATTGCCTCATTTTCTAATTTTTGCCACCACAGAAAGAGCTGCTATAAATATGTTTGTACATGTGGATCCTTTTCCCATTTTTATGATCTCTTTGAGATACAGACCTAGAAGTGGTATTGCTGGGTCAAAGGATATGCACAATTTTATAATTCTTTGGGCATAGTTCTAAATTGCTCTCCAAAATGGTTGGATCATTTCACAACTCCACCAACAATGCATTAGTGTTCCAATTTTCCCACATCTTCTCCAACATTTATCATTTTCCTGTTTTGTCATGTTGGCCAATGTGATAGGTGTGATGTGGTACCTCAGAGTTGTTTTGATTTGCATTTCTCTAATCAATAGTGATTTAGAGGATTTTTTCATATGACTATAGATAACTTTTGTTTCTTCCTCTGAAAATTGCCTGTTCATATCCTTTGACCATTTGTCAATTAGGGAATGACTTGTATTCTTATAAATCTGACTTAGTTCTCTATATATTTTAGAAATGAGGCCCTTATCAGAGACACTGGTTGCAAAAATTCTTTCCCAGTTTTCTGCTTCCCTCCTAATCTTGGATGCATTGGTTTCATTTGTGCAAAAACTTTTCAATTTAATGTAATCAAAATTGTTCATTTTGTATTTCATAATGTTCTCTTTTTCTTGTTTGGTAATAAATTCTTACCTTCCCCATAGAGGTGAAAGTTAAACTATTCCTTGCTCTTCTAGTTTACTTATAGTATCAGTCTTTATATCTAAATCGTGTATGTTAATGTTGATTTAGTTTAGCTGAGCTGCTGCCTCTAATCTACCATAAATCATTTCTTAATGGCACTGTGCCAGAATAAACTATATTATCATTTTGAGAAGACTCACATAGAAAATCCCAAAATAACAATCTGGTAAACGTTTAATTAAATATTAAACTATAATTTTTTTTGTCCTTAGTGACAGTTAATAAGCAGCTTTCATGTCTTTGTAGGCTAGAATTATGAAAAGGTAATAAAAAAAATAAAATGATGAGAACTGAGATGTTAACTACCAGTTAGCAAATCTAAGGGGAATAGATACTCTAAAAGAGAAGAATTTGGATGTGGTATCTAGCTTTGAAACACCTGGCAACATTTAACTTAAAAATGAAATAATTTGCAAAAAGAACCAGCAACCAACGTTTGGTTTAGTTTACTAAGAATGGCTAAAGAGTAGAAGGAGAGCTGGGATTTTTATAATCTAGCCACTGCTTAGATTCCTAAAAACTAGCCACAGCTTAGATTCTTAAAATCTAGCCACTGCCTAGAGTCTTATAATCTTGCAAATAGTTTGTTCAGACTCCTTAAGAGTCTGCCCAATGGATGTTCTAATAAACCTTGTCTTTGGCTGAAAGACGGCTCAGGTCGAAATCTTTCAGGCAGGACACACATGTTGTGATTTTGGGGTCCCAGGACTCCTGAACCCCTAAACTGCATCATTTTGGTGGCCCGTAAAGGGAAACTACTTAACCCCAAGTTCTTCTCCAGCCAAGACTGGAAAGTATGTAAGCCTCCTCTCCCTTCCTTTCTTGCTCTGCAGTTGGGTTCACTCTCTAAGCACCAAGGCTTGGAGGTGCTTTTCGGGCAGACAGTTACGAGGCTGTCTCACACTCGGCCTGATGTTCTCAGGCTCTCGGTCCACTGGGTCAGTTTGAGGCCATGGACCTGGGTACACCTTCCACAGCATAGAGGACAAGGATGGATGCCCTAACCAGAAGTGTATGAATTCCCTCAGCACTAGGGAATTGGGGAAAACTGTATTTTGGTTCCCTGAGGCTTACTTACTCCCTTCCCTCTGCACCTCTGAATCCTCCTTCTTGGAGGTTACAGGGAAAGTTAGAACAGCTAAAATATCTTGGCAGATTCTGGAGGTTTTGTGATTGATCATTAGGGAGTTTTGAAACACCTTTGATTTCACCCTCCCCCACCTGGGAAAGGAAGGAGGGGTAAGGGGCAGCAGCTACAGCATGGGCCCCACTGGCAATGGCCTTGGGCTCTGGGGCAACCTTTGCCTGGAAGCATCACTCAGGTTCAGCACATCCTGCTCAAGGTAAAGAAGCTGGCCTCTGAACTTGGGTAAGCATGCTCTTTTAAATTTGTAGTTTTAACTGTTAAGGATGAGATGTTGATTCTCTGTGTAAAGTAATTTGGAAGTGCATTTAACAAAACTGAAGTCACCTGATTGGTAATGGGTTTGTTTCAAGTCTCAAATTGGTGAACTTTCCGTATGAGTTATGTCAAGCAACTTTTCATAATTTGGTTACCACTAAAATAATTTGGCTATTGTTGGTTATTGTTTTAATGTATAAACTAGCTGAAAAGCTTGTTTGGGTTATTGCTTGCTGAGAATTTGCAAGTGTATAGAAATCTCTAATGACTGGCTTTTTACACCAGGAAAATTTAAGTTTGAGATGTAAATCCTGGAAAAGTTTTCCTAAGCTGTGATTAGTAAAACTTGCTCTTTGACATAAAAGTTCATAGGATTTTATTTTGAGTTGTCTGATGGGTCATAATCTATTGATAATCAATAATCCACCATCTGAGAGAAATGGCACAAGCTACTCAGAGAAGCTGATACTGGTGGGAAGTCAGCATTGGGAAAAGCTGAGAGGACAATTTTAGCCTCAGTCTAAGATGGGATCCTCCTGGCTCAGTTTCCCCATGATGTTCCTTCGAAAGGGAATGTTACCCACTTGGCTATTCCTGAGTCTGGCTATGAGGTGGGTTTGATGCTGCCTGGTTGGAAAACTGAATTATCTGAATCCAAATGAGCTAAGGATGCTTTATTCTCTCATTTGGACCCTAAACCTAGTCCCTGTTTTATATCTCGGCCCTGCAGTCTTTTCTGTCAGATTTGTGTCTTCCAGACTACAGACCATTCACCTACAGTTGGTAGCAAACAGCAAGTACCGGCCAGTGTTCCCCATCATTCTTGGATGCAGCCTGTGCTCAGTTCCAGTCAACTTCCTCTTTGGGACCCCCTCGAGGAAGGGACAGCTCTACACCCCTTGCCAGCAGGAAGCAATTTCAGAAGCTGAGACCTTCGCCCCTTACTCCTAAAGAATTTGGGTCCCACTTGTTTGAGGGGGGAATGATGGGGTTGGGATCTGGGCCCCAAAAAGGAAAAACCCTGGACTTATCCATATGGCCAAATCTCTGGCTTTCCCCTGAGGCTATAATCCCATCAACTTGCCTTTCATTGTGGACTTCCCTATGGCCTCAGGCCATTTCTCCATTCTCCCTTGGCCATGTGGTCCAGGTCCCTGGAATTCTATTACCTCATAGACTACTTGGCCATTCCTAGATCCCTCCCATAGTCTTTCTGTATATAAGGTCCATCTTATCTCCATTAAGATGCTGGGATTCTTAAAATCTAGCCACTGCTTAGATTCCTAAAATCTAGCCACTGCTTAGATTCTTATAATCCAGCAAATAGCTTTTTCACACTCCTTAAGAGTCTGCCCAATGGATGTTCTAATAAACCTTGTCTTTAGCTGGAAAAAAAAAAGAGTGGAAGGAGGAAAAAGTGGGATGCTGTAATTTTTAAGATTTAACAAAATACTTACTTAATGAAAGAGAAAGCAGAATGACCCACCAATTTATTTCACGGACTCATCTTTACTGACTACTGTCTCTCTATTGAGGGGCCATGTTTTGTTGGACTTGACTACTCAATTTGATCTTTTCTCTTTTTATTTTTTTAGAAAAATGAATATCAATGTCTTTTTCCAAATCTTACCTATACAACTTTCCCCATCAGATCTTTGGGACATTCCAGTGGGGCAGACACACATGAAAGTACCAATAATATTCTTACACATTATGCATCTGGATTCACAGTCATGTAAGCTTTCAACACATTTATCTAGATTTGTAAGAAACAGAATATTGTATAGCTAAGAAAAGGATCCTGGGAAGTAGGTTCATGTTCAAAATTTAAGCACAAGTATTTTAAAATAATAGCTTTATTTTCCTCTATAAACTAAAATTTTACTTTCCTTTGTAAACTAAATCTTGCGAGACTAAGAAATAACTCCCCTCAAAATACTCAGGATGTCTAAAGCAATTCTGCCAGATTTCTAAAAAATGTCCAAATGACGTAAAGCTAAGAAGAGTGCAACTGTCTTTATTTTAAATAAAATAGTCTTGCATAACAACAGTCCCATAACATAGTTTGTTATCTTACTACACAATCTCCCTCTGATATAACTTCAAGGTAATCAGGGGAACATCAGACATTCTATCATCTTAGGCCAAGATTACTTAATCAAAGACATATAGTAATGCAACAAATATAAATACCACTCTAGACCAAATTCATTTAAGAACTGGAACAGCTATAGTTCCAATATGGGCAAAGTTGGTATTAGCAGTATAAAACTGTTTTTACAAAATTAAGTATAAGCTTAGATTTTACTTATTAAATATCTTTACCTTTACACATCTTTTGATCTTCCCTTAGGGCATAGCCAGCAGGACAAGTGCATGCATAGTAACCAAAGGTATTTATGCAGCAAAAAGTACATAACAGTGGATTCTGGGCACATTCCTTGATATCTGAACAGAGATAAAAATGCAAATACATTTGTATATTCTTAACATAATAGTCTATTTAATTAAATGACAGATGATCATTAGACACTGTCTGTTACTCAAATAATGTTGAATTTCCTCTTAGACCTCATACAACACTGCTTTGCACCTATCCAATGTTATCATACGTTATTGTTTTACAATTATCTCTACATATGCCCTTATCCTCTACTTAGACTGTAAGATACATAAAGGCTAGGAATTGTGCTTTATACAAGTTTTATATCTTTCTCAGTGACTAGCCCTACATATAGTATTTAATAAATGTCAACTTAAATTTGATTGAACCTAGGTGAGTGATAAATTGTGTTTGCCTTTGAAATTGGTAACCAGAGGAAGGAAGAAGGAACACTAAAACAGTTTCAAACAACATGATATAATTGTGAACACTGAGAATCTATAGTAGTAGAGTGATCAATTTAGAGTAGCTATCTCACTGTGATATTATATGAAGGAGATGAGATAAAATATATGGAGATTAAAAAAATGTAATGGTGGTAGCAGCAACAGGGAAGCTCTTTTTGAGCAGAGGCTATGTATTAACCACACATCAAAGAAGCTTTTTCCTCTGGTGGAATGGGAAGAACACTAAATGGAGTCAGAATAGTTTTTTTAAAGTTTATAGTCCATTGCTTATGACGTGATCCTCAGTATGTCATTTAACCTCTTTAAACCTGTACAGTGGTGATAATATTATCTATTATGTCCACTGAATTGAGAGGACTGGCCATATCTATAATACACATAGACCTATCTCCATCAGTGGTATGATCTTTGTATGTGAAGGATATATTTAATTAAAGTAAATAAAATTTGAGAGGCAGCATGATGTCATGCACAGGCTCTTCATGTAATCAGAAAGATTTAAGTTCAAGTCTTGCTTCTAACACATACTAGCTCTGTGTCTTAGACAAATTTCTTAACTTCTCAGTTACAGAAGAATTATTGATTTGCATCAGTGGAAGGAAATTTTTATATAGAGAGTTTAACCATACTGATGAAATCATAGATCTTCCCCTACCTCAAAACAAACAAATAAAGAACATCAGAATAATTTTAGATGATAAACCAAAATACTTTTACCATGAAAAAACAAGGGACAAGAAAATAAAGATGTACTTTCACAATTTATCGTGGGACCTGGCTCAAATCCATCATTGCAGTTGCATTCAAAACTCTCAACAACATTAATATATGTTCCATTTCCACAAGAATTCCCACCTGAACATTCATTTGTATCTGGAAGACAAGAACATTTGGAAAATAATCATTTTAAAAGACAGACACATTTGCACCCAAGTCTTTGAGGAAGAGAGTAGATGGTTTTGGGTACATACTAATATGTCACCATATAGTATGTAAGATATTTCTAAAGCAGGAGCACTATAGCTCTGTGAAGGAATTCAATGCATATGCATATTCTGTGCTCTATAATTCATGAAAATGAATATGGCTTTTGGCAGAAAAGATGAAGAAGGGGATAAGGCTGGCAAATGTGTTTGTCTGCCAACTTTATAGTGTGTACTTGTTCTATCCAAGCTACTTCTTATATGCAACCTCCACAACACCTCTTACATATTTCTCTTTCTATTTATATATCCACTATACTCGTTCAGGCCCTCAGTACTTCTCACCTCAACTACTGCAACAGTCTTCTAACAACAGGCCTCCTTGATTCCTGTATCTTCCTTCTCCAGAGCATCTTTGACATAGATGCCAAAATAATCCTTTTAAAGGATATATGACTAGCCTGATCAGTAATCTTTAAAGTCACTCTCTTGCCTCTAAGATAAAATATAAACTCCTAACACCTTTGAAAGTCTTTCACAAGTTGGCTCCAGCAACATTTATTTTACACAATTCCTCTTTATATACTTTATGTTCCAGTGAAAGTAACCAACTTGTGATTTCCTGAATTCTCCATTCCTTCTTCATCCTTCTTCAGTTCTATCATCCTTAGAAGGCACCCTCTCCTTATCTGCATTTTTAGAAGCCTGAGTTTGTGATTGAAAGATATTTAAATTATATTTATCTATTTATATGTTTTATCTACTTGTTTCTTGTACCTCCATAAGTTACTTGAGGGCAGGACCTTTTGTTTCTATCTTTGTATCTCCAGTATGTAGAATAGTAGACAAGTGAATTGCATTGTATAGTTAGTATTTTTGTGAGCAGAATTCAAGAAATCATCTGGTTCACATGAGTATACACAGGGTTGGACAGGAGATTAAAAGAAAAGAGCAGAAAAACTTCTGACTTTGGGTGCCTGGCAGATCTATTCCTGAACTCAAATAAGTGGATTTTAAACATATATGTCATAGAAAAATGAAATGAAAAACACAAAACATATTCATGGAAATGAAGTTCAATTTCTGGCTCAGGAAATTATTAGACATTTGCTCTTGAGAAAGTCATTTCACCTTTCTGTACCCCTATTTTTTATCTATAAAATAAAGGGATTAGACCACATGATATAACAATTAGAGATATCCAAAAATAGATGGGTGGAGGTAGTGTAAGCTACTTTTTTTCTATCACCAGTAACGTGCACATAGCAGATGCCTAATAAATATAATTGATTTATTATAGGGTTCCCTCTCATCAGAAGTCTTTAAGCAAAGGTTAGATTACTACTAGTTGGGAATACTGCAAGGGGGGATTTTGAATTAGAGAAGCTAGGTGCTGAGGTTCTTATATCTCTGAGATTCTGTCATCTCTAAGGTCTTGTTTCCATTCTAATATTATATGATTCTGTGAATTAACACTTACCCACACAGTGTACAGGAGCATAATCTAGGTTGTAACCCATGGGGCATTCACAGCCAAATAATCCATCTGTGTTGATACACTGACCATTTAAACAAATGTCTGAGCTTTCAAGACATTCATCGACATCTGAAAAACAGAATTCCCAACTTCTACATGTTTTTTCAATTGGCAAATTGGATGGGCTCAAGCAAATTTTCAGATTTTAAAACATATGCAATTTGTTCTACTATTCAACATGGCATCACAATTTTCTACATAGGTGGATGTATTCTGTGAAGTAACAGAGGAATATGCAACTGTTAAATGAGAATTTGTGAATTTCTTGCTAAAATAAAATTAAATAATACCTTCCCATGTATCATAAAGACTAGGGACAGTTCTGTGGCCAAATGGACATAAATCCTGGAAAGCAACTGCAGAGAAATACTGCATAATAATTCCAAGTTATCCTGATCATTAAATAGTTATTTTCCATTTAAAAAACTAAAATGTGTTTTGCTTCTAATTTACAATTCCAAAATAATGTGTATTTGAAAAGTTTCCTTGATTTTCTTCTATATGTGTTTTTATTCCAAAAGCAAAACCTAACAGCAACATATTTGAAAGAAGGACCAGTACTTTCCCAGCACATATCAACTCAATGCACTCTATCTCTCCATCTTTATGGTATGCTTTTTTTTTTTTCATCAAAAGAAGCATGGATGATGGTTTTGGATTTGTTGCAAACTAACCTATAATTTAATTCTGCTGTTTCTCTACAATGCAATAATATCCATGATATTGGTAGTGTGCTGATTCATCTTCTCAATATACGATTTCTCATCTTATGAGCTATTTTGTGATGCAATACTCAAATGAAAACTTTAATGAAAATTGTAACATAATTTGTATCTTCTCCCCTACTCCATTGCCTCCCAAATTCTTCCTTTTGAAGAAGGGTAATTCTAACTTTTAGAAAGTAATCATTGAGTTGTATATTACACGTAAATTTATATGAATTGTTAACTATTTTAAAGAACTTTTCTATATTAAGTTATTCAATGAAACATACCTACCTGAGTACGTTAGGAAATAATTTCATTTTAAGTTACATTGCTTTCTTTTTCATTCAAAAATCATTCAGTATTTTAAAATCCATACCTTCATCACCTTTGGGACACAGTTCACAAGGGTCACCCCACCCTTCTCCTGGCATTTTACTGCAACATTTGCCTTTGTGGCATTGAAAGCTTTTGCTACTGTGCACATTCCATTCTCAAAATTTTTCAAGTTGAAATTCTGGCGAGTATTTAAACAGTTAAAAAATGTAAAAAGACTTCAATTATTTAGGATGATATTATAAAATGTTCTAATGCAAATATCTCTGAATAAAGGGACTAAGACTTTTAGTTGAATACAGTTTAGTACAGCAGTTTAAACACATTATTTGGGAGTAACAAAGTACTTTTTGCTACTTGTAATAATCTTATTCCATGACAAATGGTAATGTCTATTTGCTTGCCTTGTAAAATTTTATAAGAGAATTAAGACTTGTGTAAATAAAACTAAGCAATTATTATCTATTCAAATATTATTCTGATGCCTCATCAGTATGTGGAAATAACCTTGGCTTCTTGAAGGCTAATATAGATCATATCAAGCTAGACATGCTCAAGCATGGACCTAATTTTGTCATCTCAGGTACAATCTTCAGCAAGATTCATCACCATGTTGACTACATTGGCTACAATAAGTGAAGTATTTATTACTGACAGGACCCCTAAACTCCTAACATGTCATAAAAAAAAGCTGCAGTCTGTCTCTATGTACCTTTTTTTCCTATCACTATCATGTTGTATCCTAGCAAAAAATAAAAATACTTTTCTCTCCCAACATCATATAAATCTAGAAAGTAGGATACATCACTCAGTGAAGTAAACCATATAGTGAAGTAAATCACATAGAAGGCTAATCCTTACCATAAGCATATGGAATATATATTGTAAACTCCAGTAACAGTTATAAAAGTGAACTACAATGGTCATTTTATTTTCAGTACAGTATCAAAGATGAATACAGTATTTTTATCCTCATACTAATTTGTTCTTTATTTTTCAACATTTAAAAAAAATGAGTTCTGAATTCTCTTTTCCCTCCAACCCCTCCCCCACCCACTATGAAGGCTAGGAATATGATATACATTATACATATGATATGATGTGAAATATATGTCCATATTAGCCATGCTACAAAAAACAACACTTTTTAAAAAGTAGTTCAAAGAATGTGTAATCTTGTTGATGCGGATATTTTCTGAAACAGTGAAGACTATTTTTCTTATTCTCTACAATTCCCATTAATGTCTTACCATAAATGGTCCATATCTACCCATTATTCTGGAGACCTTTCTTTATGACTTTTAACATTCTTTGTGTATTAGGATAGCACTTGGGTTATCTGTTATCCTTTCTTTTTAACTTCGTAAGAGTAAAGAGGAAGACTTCCTCCTCTTCTGATAAGAGATTTCCTGGATGATTAGGCCACTCCTTTCATATAAGAAGTTGTTGGTGATATTTTGTAGCTGGCTTCCACCTATATTGTATGTTTCTTGCTGTAAGGTGTCTTGCATCAGTATTGAAAAAGGATATTCCTCACCAAAAGCCCCCTACACAGAGGAAATTAGGGTCCCAATAAAAATTATTATAAAATGCATTTTATTGATGCTTTCTATTTTTATGTAATCACTTCCAGAAAAAAATGAAACATTTCTTCCTTTCTTCCAGATTGAACCCTTCCCTTGTAAGAAAAGACAAATAAAAACTGATACAATGCATACAATATTTTGCCCTCAAGTCCCCTGCTTGTTTGCTGTAAAGAATGCATGTTTCAATATCTAACTTCCAGGATTATCAATTTTTTTTTCATTTACTCAGACTTTGACTATCTTATGGTAATCTGTTCATTTACATTGTTGTAGTCATTATGTATATTGTTCTTTTGGTTGTGCTTATTTTGCTCTGGGTCAGTTCATACAAATCTTCCTATAATTTTCTGAATTCTTTATATTAGACATTACTCAATAATATTCCGCTGCATTAATATGCCAATTGTTTGCTTATTCTCCAAATGATGGACATATTTTTTTCAGTTTTTTTCTTATCAAAAGGAGTGCTGCACAAATACTTTGTTACACACTGGTAAAGGAAACAAAGTGTTCAATGTTGTTCATGTTGTTCATGTTCAATGTTGTCATCTCTACATCAAAAGGTTTGTCTAACATTTGGATTTTTTAAAAAATCACTTTCAAAAGCTCAAAATGGTAGATAGTAATTTATCTGAAAAAGATCTATTGAGTGTGATTGGCAGCCAAGGGCTCATGTGTAATAGCTTACTGGAATAAGAAGTGCTACTCTGCCCCTATCAAATCACATTTGGAGTATTGTGTTCGACTCTAGACATCACATTTAAGGAAGTACATTGATAAGTTAGAATGTATCCACAAGAGGGCAACCAGATATAAAGGGCTGGTGACAGCTAAATCTTGTGTGATCCTCACTATGCCTTCATGGTATTCAATTTTTTTTTTCTTTCTGGCTGCTTGCAATATTTTCTCCTTGACCTGAGCACTCTGGATGTTGGCTATAATATTTTTAGGAGTTTTCATTTTGAGGTTTCTTTCAGGAGGCAAACCAATGGATTCTTCCAATTTCTACTTTGCCCTGTGCCTGGTTCTAAGATACCTGGGAAGATTTCCTTTATAATTTCTTTTTTTTTCTTTTTTTTTCTTTTTAACAAGGGTTTTTAAACACTTTATTATTAAAGTGTTTAATTAAACACAATTAAAAATTTGTGTTACAAATTTTCTCCCTTCCTCCCTCCCCACCCACCCTCATTGAAAGGGCAAGCATCTAGATACAGGTGATAGATGTGTAGTCATGCAAAACACTTCCATAGTAGTCCTGTTGTGAAAAACTAAGTATATTTCCCTTCATCCTATCCTACCCCCCATTTATTCTATTCTCTCTTTTGACCCTGTCCCTCCTCAGAAGTGTTTTTGATTATCCCCTCCCTCAATCTGCCCTCCCCTCTATCAACCCCCTGCTCTCTTGTCCCCTTCCCCTCTTATTTCCCTGTAGAGTAAGATAAATTTCCATACCCCACTGTGTATGTTATTCCCTCCTTAAGCCAACTCCTATGAGAATAAGATTCACTCATTCCCTGTCACCTTCCCCCATTTCCCCTCCACTGTAAAAGCTTTTTCTTGTCTGTTTCATGTGAGATATTTTACCTCATTCCACTTCTTTCTCCTTCTCCCAGTATAATCTTCTCCCACCCCTTAATTTTACTTTCCAGATATCCCTTCATCTTCAACTCGCCCTGTGTCCTCTATCTATCTATACAAACATATAATTTTTGACTTTCAAATTCAAGACTTAAGTGAAACATGGAAGAGGTAAACAGGAAAGAGAAATCATAAGAGACTTATTAAGATTGAACTGTTTACATTCCTGCAGGGAAAGATGATATTTGTAACTCATGAGTCCTTTGAGTCCTTTGGCATCACTCTCAGTTTTTCCTTTACTTCTCTTACTTGCTTCTCAAAATCCTTTTTGAGCTCTTCTATGGCCTGGGACCAATTCATATTTTTCTTGGAGGCTTTGGATGTAGGAGCTTTGGCTTCGTTGTCTTCTGGTTGCATGTTTTGATCTTCTTTGTCATCAAAGTAAGAAAATATAGTCTGACTCTTTTTACACTGCTTGCTCATGATCCTGGCCAATTACTTGAGTTGTAAACTCTTTGTTAAGGTAGGAGTCTGTTTCCAGTGTGGAGAATATACTGCCCCAGGCTTCAGGGGTTTTGTGCAGCTGTGTTCAGAAATACTTCTAGGGACCTGTAAATTTTCAGTTCTTCCAAGGTGGTATGATCAAGGGAGAGGTGTTTACTCCTTTCCTGGCCTGTGCTCTGGTCTATGAGCACTCTTTTCTGTCTTGAAACTGTGAGAAGGGTTTCCTCTCCACAGCCACTACAAGCTTCACCACACCAGTGTTCCTCCTCGCCCTAGGACCACTACCTAGAACTGTGACCCAGATCCAAGCATGGGCAAAGCAAGAGAATCCTGCACCAGCAGACAGATCCCTGCAATCCCCCTCTGATCAGCCACTCGATTCCCCCTCTGTCTGTGGGCCAAAAGCTCGGGAGGCAGCTGCTGCCCTGAGGGCACACTCGGGACTTGTGGCTGAGACCTAGCTCCTTCTCTCACCACAGTCACAGACTTTTCCCACTGACCTTCTAAGTTGTCTTTGGCATTCGTGGGTTGAGAAGTCTGGAAACCACCACAGCTGCCCGTGATTCAGTCCTCTGAGGCCTGCTTCAGGGTCACTGTGGCCTGCGCGCCCACGCCAAACTTCACTCTTCTCCCAGTCCGGCATGATATACCTTTCTGATCAACCATTCAGGCTGTCTTGGGCTGGAAATTTGTTTCACTCTGTCTTTTTGTGGGTTCTGCTGCTTTAGTTTGTTTAGAGCCATTTTTATAGGTATTTGGAGGGGTTTGGGGGAGAGCTTAAGCAAGTCACTGCTTTTACTCCGCCATCTTGGCTCCGCCCCTATGATTTCTCAGAACATGATATTTAGCTCTTTTTTTCATTAGTGGTTTTCAGGTAGGCTAATTCTTTTTAAGTAATCTCTCCTCGATCTATTTTCCAGATCAATTGCTTTTTGCTATGAGAGTTATATTGATTTTTCAGTCTTTTAAATTTCTTGTATTGTTTTTTGATGCCTCATGGAGTCATTAGCTTCTAAATCTAAACTTGAAAGAGTTGTTTTCTTCAGTGAGGTTTTGTCTCTCTTTTACCAAGCTCTTAACTCTTAATTCTCTTTTCATAACTCTCTTCGATTGTTCTTATTTGGTTTTTTTAATTATTTTTAGCTTCTTCTTTAACTCTTCCAGGAATTCTTTCTGGGCTTGTTTCCAACCTGTATTTTTTTTTTAAGGCTTTGCTTGTACATGTTTCCAAGTCATTATCTTCTTCTGTGTTTGAATCTTGCCTTTGTCACCACAGTAGCTCTTTATGGTCAGGTTCTTTTTTGTTTGTTTATACTCCTAGCCTACTTCTTAACTTTGGACTTTATATTAGTGCTGGGCTCTGTTGTCTTCAGGGATGGGGGGCAGGAAGGGGCAAGGATTTCCCTGCTTTCATGGCTTAATCTGGGGAACTGCAAGTTTTTAATACTTCCAAAGTGATGTTGTTATGGAATGGGTGTGCTAGGGAGCTAAGGCAAAAATCTTTTTTCTTACTCTGCCATTTTGGTTCAGCAAGAACTGATGAATCAGTCAATACAATTTTAGAGATGACTAGAGATCTGTTATCAAGACATAACACAGAAGGAAAGATTACAAAAGAAATATAGATAAATAAAAGGTGTTTGAGAAAATATCTCACATGCTTGTTTTATTTTCTTTTAAAAATCATTATGAAAATGATGTATGTCTACCTTAAGAATATACTTGATACAAACATGAAAAGAGAAGAGGAAAATGTTTTAAGATGATTTTCTATAGCAAATCATGTATTTACAGCCACACAAATGATCAAAAAGTGTACAGCATATAAGATCTTTATTTTCATATATTATTTCTTGGTTTTAAAACACTATTTGACCCAAAAAGAACAAAATGCAACCCAGAAGGCTTAGACATGATATCTGAATATTAAAATCATAGAAAATCTTATAATAGATGATTTACTGAATACTTACATGAAATAAGATTTAAAATTGGGAGAATGCCCTAAGATGCCACCAGTCTTCAAAGTAGTTTTGTGCAAAGCTTAACCAAAATAAAGATTCCCTATTGCAGACTAGGTTGTCTAGATGCTTTTATTTGCAGATGCTATTGTACTAATTGTTTTAGGCCAGGGGTAGGGACCTGTGACCTTGAGGCCACATATGGCCTTTTAGGTCCTTGAGTGTGGCCTTCTGACTAAGTCCAAGTTTTACAGAACAATCCTTTTATTGAGGGGATTTGTTCTATGAAGTTTGGATTCAGTCAAAGTGCTACACTTGAGGACTTAGAGGGCCACATGTGGGCCTCGAGGCCGCAGGTTCCCTATTCCTGTTTTAGGCTCTGGAACAATATAAAGCCTCTAGAACATAGTGAAAGAAATTGGTTCAAAATTGGAAAAATAAAGTTGATAAAAAGTACATATTGACTAGAGTTACGACATACAACTGGATTTGCAATCCATTGAATTCATTCATCGATTATCTTAGACAAGTCCTAGTGGACTCAGAATTGAGTGGTAGGATGAGGGGTGATGGAAACCATGTATTGCTTTCAGTGATCCCAAACTGCTTGCAACCACAAAAATTTCTCTCTTTAATATAATTATTTCTCTGATTATGTTACCATAAACTATGCAACATCATGATAAAAGAAGAATTAAAATTATATAAACCCAGTGACCAATGGGTAACCCAAGGGAAAGCTCCATTGTGGGAATAAGTAGGTTACAGAATGTTAATAACAATAGTGGGATGAAAGATACTATACATATATGCATATGTGATTATATGTAATGCATAGACATATGTCACATATATATCATCTATCTGACTGCAAAAAAGATAACTAATCTTGCATTAAGAATGAGATTATAGTACTCCTAATATTTTAAAAAGAACCAGAGGAAATTCTGTTGGTCTGATTCTGTGGAGAATATATTGAAAACATGGACAAGAACTGCATAAAATAAAGGGTGGAGGGATTGTAGAAGGTGTAGTTTAGGTGGGTATCTGCAATGATGAAAACAAGAATCCATTATGGAATTAAGTAGTAACAAAATGGTAAATATTGAGTCTAAGGTGTCATTTCAAACCTTACCAAAGCATCTCCATCCATTATCAGAAAAAATAAAATGTGTGGGGTAGGCACATTGGAAACCCCATAGAGTATTTATGCAAGAGTCAAAAAGGCAGATGTTGGGATCTTCATCACATTCATTTATATCTATAAAATAATAGGAAAAAAAGATTCAAAATTGCCTTTCCTCATGCTAATTTAATGAATTCTATGTTTTCTAGAAAATTACATGTTTAATCCTAAGACTACTGTAAGATAAAAAATAAACAAACAAAAAGAGGTAGTACAGTGGATAAAACTGAATTTGGAGTCAGGAAGAACTAGATTTGAAACCTGCCTCAGACACTTACTAGCTGTGTGATGCTGGGCAAATCACTTAATCTCTCTGTCCCTTATATGTAAAATGGTGATAACTACAGCCCCTACCTCACAGGGTTGGTTTGTTATAAAGATCAAATCAGTAAAGATACATAAAGTGTTTTGCAGACCTTAAAGCTCTATATAAATACTAGCTATTATTATTTTAAAATATGAGTTATATCCAATTCTTACTTCTAGTTACTATTCTTGCTTCAAAATTAAAAATTATATCTGCTACCCCTCCCACATACACACACATAGCAGTAAGGCTTAATGAAGAAAGAACTAATTTCAAATTCAGGAAAATATGCATTCAAATTCAGCCTCTGATACATAAATTCTCTAAGCCTCTGAATTGTAAAGAAATGCCTGACCTACATTGGTAGAGGGAGTTTTCTCAGCTGGGGATTCAGTTCTAGTCTCTAACCCTTTGATATGTACATACTGGGGGATCTATTCAAGTGTATTTATAGAAAAAAAAAGTCATTCATATCATTCTCGAGAAGCAATCTACCTGAATAAAAATGACAAACAGATCCTACTATAAAAGGGGGCAAAATAATAAACTGTTAAAAAAAGTTTCTAAAGGCACAAAACAGGGAACAAGCATTTACTCACTGTATGCAAAGTGCAAAGCATTTTACAAATATTATCTAATTTGATCCTCACAACAATTCTATGACATAGGTGGTATGATTATCCCCATTTTAGAATTGAGGAAACTGAGGTGGAGGGTAAGGCTTGCCCAGGGTCAAAGAGCTAGTAAATATAGGAAATAAAAGTTTTCAGATACAATGAAAGATGATTAAATTGATGGCTTCCTGATTAAAAGATAAAGTGAGACTTCCTGGAGTCAAGATGATGGAGTAAGCACTAAATTGCTGTAGCTCTCCCATATTCACCTCAAAACAACAATAAAACAGTGACTTAGAAGAAATCTAGGAACAGCAGAGAAAGCAGAAAGAAGGGGTGAAGTGGTCTTAAAAGCCCGGGTGACTTGGAGGATTGGCAAGGCAGGTCCATCTCACTCAGATAAAAGGGGAGCTCATTCCGGGATAGGAAGCATCCCAGCAAGCCAGCAGCAAGCCCCATCTCAGCAAACTAGCTAGAGATCTTGAGTCCCAATATGTTGGAGCAGGCAAATGCCTTAAGATAGCCAGGGGAACCGGCAAACTCCAGCTCCAAGAACCACTATGTGCTTCACCAAAGCCTAGGGCAAACAGGTATCCTCCAACAGCCAGAACTCCACATGCATCAGCACAGCCCTAGGCAGACGGGCATGTTCCACTGACCAGACCTCCTTGTGCTTCAGTGTAGCACCCAGGAAACACAGAAAAAACCCCACTGGGCCTCAGCACAAGCCAAATATCACCACAGGACCCCAGTTCAGCACCAGGTAAGCAGCCAGACCACAACAGCCTCCAGTCACCCCCAGCCCACTCCCTCAACATAGTACCAGACATAAGAGTTCCCCATGGGCCTCAGGACATCAGCACAGCACCAGGTAAACTGCAAGGGCCTACAGCCACTGACACAAGAAGCCTGAGACAGAGCCCCGTCTACCCTGGGAGCAGAGATCAATTAAAAAAAAAAAAAAAGGAAAAAGACCCCCCCATACCCCAAATGAGCAAAAACAACAACAACAAAAAAAAATAATCTCACCATAGAAAGATATTATGGTGACAGGGAAGACCAAGACATAAACTCAGAAGGGGACAATAATGTCAAAACAACTATCTGCAAAACCCCAAAGAAAAACAGGAAGTAGTCTCAACCCCAGAAAGAACTCATAGAAGAGCTCAAAAAGGAGCTTAAAAGGGAAAAGAAATGAGAGTGACACAACAGAATTATGAAAAAAGAATCAATAGCTTGGAAAACTTCTTAAAAAGTAGAACCGGCCAAATGGAAAAGGAGATACAAAAATCCACTGAAGAAAACAACTCCTTAAAGAGCACAATTTGCCAAATGGAAAAGAAAGTACAAAAGCTAATTGAGGAAAACAACACCTTATAAGTTAGAATTGGGCAAGTGGAAGTAAATGACTCTATGAGACATCAAGAATCAATCAAATTCAAAAGAATGAAAAAATGAAAATGGAAAATACCTCATGGGAAAAACAACTGAACTGGAAAATAGAGAGACAATATCAGAATCATTGCACTGAAAGCCATAATCAAAAGGAGGACCTGAACAGAATCTTTAAAAAAAAATTATCAAGGAAAACTGCCCTGATGTTCTGGAACCAGAGGGCAAAATAGGCATTGAAAGAATCCACCAATCACCTCAGGAAAGAGATCCCAAAACAAAAACCCAAGGAACTTGGGTTATAGCCCAGGAATAGTCAATTTCAGAACAGGAACACATACTACAAGTGGCCAGAAAGAAACAATTAAATATTGGGGAGCCACAATCAGGATCACATAGGACGTGGCAGCTGCAACAATGAAGGATCAGAAGTCATGGAACATGATATCCCCAAGGGCAAAGGAACTGTGATTACAACCAAGAATCACTTGCCCAACAAAATTAAGTATACTACATCAAGGCGGGGGAAAGGTCATTCAATGAAATAGAAGGATTTCAAGCTTTCATAAAGAGAAGACTGGAACTAAACCAAAAATTTGACCTCCAATATCAAGATCCAAGAGAAGCATAAACAGGTAAGAAGAGAAAAGAAAAGAAGAGATTTCAATAGAGCCAAACTGCTCACATCTGTACATGGGAAGATGATATTTGGAACTCTTAAAAATTTTATCACTAACAGTACAGATAGAAGGAATATACATAGACAGAGGGTATAAGTATAAGGGGAATTTGAAGGCATGACATAAAAAATTAAGGATGAGAAAGAGTATAATAGGTACAGAAGGAAGGAAGATGTAAAATGGTACAAATTATCACACATGAAGAGGCAAGAAAGACTTATTACAGTCAAGGTGAAGATGGGAGGGGGGAGGCAAGAGGCATCACTTGAACCTTACTCTCATTAGTATTGGCTCAAAAAGGGAATAATATAAATCAGGGGTGGGGAACTTGTGGCTAGGTCCTTCGGTGTGGCCTTTACACTGAGCCCAAGTTTTACAAAACAAATCCTTTTACTAAGGGATTTGTTCTGTGAAGTTTGGATTCAGTCAAAGGGTAGCACTTGAGGACCTATAGGGCTACATGTGGCCTAGAGGAGGCAAGTTCCCCACCCCAGATATACATAATCAACTGAATATAGAAATCTATCTTATCTGACAGGGAAGTATGAGGGGAGATCAGGTAAGGGAGGGAGGGTTGGGACTGACAGAAGGGAGGGCAGATCAGGGGAGGTGGTAGACAAAGCAAAATACTGTGGAGGGAAAGGGTGAAAAGAGACAGGATAGACAAGAGGAAGAACAGGATGGAGGGAAATACACAGGTAATAATCCTAACTGTGAATGTGAATGGGATGAACTGTCTCATAAAACAGAAGCAGACAGCGGAACGATCAAAAACCAGAATCCTATAATATGTTGCTTACACTTAAAGCAGAAAAACACACACAAGTAAACGTAAGGGGCGGGAGCAGAATATGTTATGCTTCAGCTGAAGAAAAAAAAAAAAAAAGCAGGGGTAACAATCCTGACAAAGTAAAAGCAAAAATAGACCTAATTAAAAGAGATAAAGGGCAAGGGCCACGCCCCCCTCCTCAGGCTTCGGAGAGGCTGTACCATTCCGCGTCCCACTCTCCAGTCACATCCCCTTTTTCATTCCTGTGGCTTTGCAGCCGCCTAGCCGCTGCTCACATGACCTCCTACACCCGGAAAACCGGCCCTCCCTCCCTACTACTTCCGCTCCTATCGATCCCAGGTTCCCGAGTTCATGGCAGCTCCGGGGCTGACATTACGTTACGGCAGGGGGCGAAAGTCACGTGTTCTCACCCCGCGTCCTGTCCCGAGAATGAGGGGATGGGGCGCGGGGGGCGGGGGGCAATGCGGCTCTGTAGAGCTGGGAACTGACCAACACCACGCAGGAAGGGCAGAGCATGGACGAGATCAATAAGCATGACAAGAAGCAGCAGCAGGGAATCGTGGCGGCCAAGCCCCCGACTAAGGATCACCATTACTTCAAGTACTGCAGGGTCTCAGCCTTAGCCCTACCGAAAGTGGGGATGCAGGCTGGATCAGGGGGCAACTGAAGTGATGGGTTTGAGGCTCGGGAAAGTGGATGGTGAAACCATGATCAGTATGGACAACTTTGCCTTATCAGTAGAGGGACTGAAATTCGCGTTAATGCATATGGCAGCATATATAGAAAATGCAAAACAGATGGGTCGACTCGAAAATGCAATGGCCTTGGCTCTCTGGGATTGATGTTATCATCCAGACACAAGAACCATTTTTAGCAGTAGTTATTGATCCAACAAGAGCAATGTCTGCAGGAAAAGTGAATCTTTGTGCCTTTAGGCCCTACCCAGAGGGCTATAAACCACCAGATGAAGATCCCCCCGAGTACCAGACAACTCCACTTAATAAAATAGAAGACTTTGGAGTACACTGCTAACAGTACTATGCTTTAGAAGTCTCTTTAAATCATCTTTGGATCACAAATTGCTTGAACGTCTGTGGAACAAATATTGAGTAAATACTCTGAGTTCTTCCAGCGTACTTACAAATGCAGATTATACCACTGGACAAGTCTTTGATTTATCTGAAAAACTGGAACAGTCAGAAAGAAGCTCAGCTTGGAGAAGGGAGTTTCATGTTTGGTTTAGAAACATATGACTAAAAGTCAGAAGACAAACTTCCTAAAGCAACAACAGACAGCCGTAAGACCAGCATAAGCAGCTATCAATGGATTGATGTCTCAGGTTATTAAGGATAAAGTTTTCAACCAAATTAGCATTTCTTTTTTTAAACATAAAACAATTATTTTAATTAGCTTATAAAGCAGATTTCAATTCCTTTTCCCAATATACAAAGGAATCCTACCATTTTTTTATAAGTAAAGTGTAAAAAATTTATTTGTATAAATAAAATTATCAATCCCTTGCATATACAAGTAGAAAATTCAGTCTCTTAATTCTGTCTCCAGATATATCCTTAATCTTAGAACTAAAAGCAAACTGGAGACATTGAAATTCATAGAATCTTAGAGCTAGAAGAGATCTTAGACATTCCAAGATTTTACAAGATATTAGAGGATATCTGATCTAATCTTATTTTACAGTCAAAGAAACTGATGCCTAGACAACTTAAGTGACTCACCTAAAGTTGTATTGCTACTGGAGTGTAATACATAGCAAATAAAATGTATTTTTTATGTTCACCAGAATGTGTAACATATAACTCAGACACCTGAGTTCTGATCTTACCTCTGACACTTCCTCTGTGACCATGACAAAATCTCAATATTTCCTAGCTTCAATTTCTTTTTTTAAGTTTTTTTCAGATTTTATTAATTTATTTATTTTTAGTTTTCAACATTCACTTAAGATAGATTTTCATAACCAACTAAGTGTGTGTTATTCCCTCCTTAAGCCAAATCTGATGAGAATAAGATTCACTCATTCCCTCTCACATTCCCCCATTTCCCCTCCACTGTAAAAGCCTTTTCTTGTCTGTTCCATGTGAGATTATCCCATTCTACCTCTCCCTTTCTCCTTCTTCCAGTATAATTCTCTCACCCCTTAATTTTATTCTTCAGATATCACCCCTTCATCTTCAACTCACCCTGTGCCCTCTATCTATCTATCTATCTATCTATCTATCTATCTATCTATCTATACACACACATATAATTTTTCCCTCCCACTACCCTAATACTGACAAAGGACTCATGAGTTACAAATATCATCTTTCCCTGCAGGAATGTAAACAGTTCAACCTTAATAAGTCCCTTAT
The DNA here is from genome assembly GCF_900497805.2 of Vombatus ursinus. Taxonomy (NCBI): domain Eukaryota; kingdom Metazoa; phylum Chordata; class Mammalia; order Diprotodontia; family Vombatidae; genus Vombatus; species Vombatus ursinus. The sequence continues at coordinate 9,754,969 of NW_020954570.1, read as the reverse complement.
GATTTCTCTTTCCTGTTTACCTCTTCATGTTCCACTTGAGTCTTATATTTGAAAATCAAAATTTCTATTCAGCTCTGGTCTTTTCATCAAGAATGCTTGAAAGTCCTCTATTTTATTGAATGTCCATTTTACCCCCTGAAGGATTATACTCAGTTTTGCTGGGTGGGTGATTCTTGGCTGTAATCCTATCTCCTTTGACCTCCAGAATATTATATTTCATGCCCTGCAGTCCCTTAATGTAGAAGCTGCTAAATCTTGTGTTATCCTGATTGTGTTTCCACAATACTTGAATTGTTTCTTTCTGGCTCCTTGCAATATTTTCTCCTTGACCTGGAAATTCTGGAATTTGACTACAAGATTCCTAGGAGTTTTCCTTTGAGGATCTCTTCAGGAGGTGGATTCTTTCAACTTCTATTTTGCCCTCTGGTTCTAAAATATCAAGGCAGTTCCTTGATAATTTCTTGAAAGATGATGTCCAGGCTCTTTTTTTGATTATGGCTTTCAGATAGTCCAATAATTTTTAAATGATCTCTCCTAGATCTATTTTCCAGGTCAGTTGTTTTTCCAATAAGATATTTCACATTGTTTTCTATTTCTTCATTTTTTTGGTTTTGTTTTGCAATGTCTTGATTTCTCATAAAGTCACTAGCTTCCATTTGCTCCATTCTAATTTTAAGGAAGTATTTCCTTCAGTGAGCTTTTGGACTTCCTTTTCCATTTGGCCAATTGTGCTTTTTAAAGCATTCTTCTCCTCATTGGCTTTTTGGACCTCTTTTTCCATTTGGGTTAGGCTATTTTTTAAGGTGTTATTTTCTTCAATATTTTTTTGGGTTTCCTTGAGCAAGCTGTTGACTTGTTTTTCATGATTTTCTTCCATCACTCTCATTTCTCTTCCCAGTTTTTCCTCTACTTCTCTTACTTGCTTCTCAAAATCCTTTTTGAGTTCTCCCATGGCCTTGGACGAATTCATATTTGTACTGGAGGCTTTGGATGTAGGAGCTTTGACATTGTTGTCTTCTTTGTTAAGGTAGGGGTCTGCTTCCAGTGTAGAGAATGTACTGTCCCAAATATCAGGGGTTTTGTGCAGCTGTTACCAGAGATACTTCTAGGGACCTGTAAATTTTTAGTTCTTCCAAGGTGGTATGATTAAGGATGAGGTGTTTACTCCTTTCCTGACCTGTGCTCTGGTCTATGAGTGACCACAAGCACTCTTTTCTGCTTGGAACATGAGGGGGATTCCCTCTCCACTGCTGCCAGAAGCTCCACCACACCAGCACTCCTCCTTGCCTCAGGACTGCCACCCAAAACTATGACCAAGACCCAACCACAGGCAAAGCAAGAGAATCTTCCCTCAGCACCAGCAAAGAGATTCCCTGCAACACCCTCTTGATTAGCCACTCAATTTCCCCTCAGTCTGTGGGCGGAGAGCTCCGGAAGCCGTGCCCTCCCAGAGCTGCACCAGGACTTGGGGCCGGGACTGAGCTTCTTTCCTTTTCCTTTCACAGACTTTTCCTACTGACCTTCTAAGTTCCTTTTGGCAATCATGGGTTGAGAAGTCTGGAAACCGCCACAGCTGCCTGTGATTCAGTCCTCTAAGGCCTGCTTCAGGTTTGCTGAAGCCTGTTTTGCCTGCTCGCCCATGCTGAACTGCATTCCTCTCCCAGCCTGGTGTGATAGACCTTTCCAATCAACCATTCAGGTTGTCTTGGGCTGTAAATTTGTTTCACTCTGTGTTTTTGTGGATTCTGCTGCTTTAGAATTTGTTTAGAGCCATTTTTTACAGGTATTTGGGGGAGAGCTCAAGCAAGTCACTGCTTTTACTCTGCCATCTTGGCTCCTCCTCCGCACCCCCATTAATATTTTTATTAGTTTATTTTGATTTATCACCAATCACTTACATAAGCTTTTGAGTTTTAAATTTTTCTCACTGTGCCTTCCCAAGATGGCATGCAATCTGATATAGGCTATACATATACATTCCTATTAAACATATTTTCACATTAGTGGTATTGTAAAGAAGAATTAGAACCAATAGGAGGAACCACAAGAAAGAGAAAACAAAAAACAGCAGAAAAAAATAGCAAATAGTATGCTTCGATCTGTATTCAAACTCCATTGTTCTTTCTTTGGATGTGGATAGCATTTTCCATCATGAGGCCTTTGGAGGTGTCTTAGATCCTTGTATTGCTGAGAAGTGTTAAGTTTATCAATATTAGTCATTGCACAATGTGGCTGTTACTGTGTACAACATTCTCCTGGTTCTGCTCATTTCACTTGGCATCAGACCATACAAGTCTTTCCAGGTTTTTCTGAAGTCTGCCTGTTCATCATTTCTTATAGCACAACAAATTAATATTTCTTAAACAATAACATCAAGTAGTTACTCATTTCTGCCTTAGAGGCATTTCCTTTGTTTGACAGCTAACCCTAACCCTAACCCTTGAGAAAAATACTCAAGTTAACACTTTAAAATTGGTCATCAAAAATCTGATTTGCAAAACAAAGTGCTTTGAAATTCTGTTAGTTGTATTAAAAATATTTCAGATTACTTTGGAAAACTTCTTAAGAAGAAACTAAAAAATCATCACTTTGATATTGGGTTTTAGTTATTTATACTGATCACTGAGCTATAATAAAAATTCCTCTAAAATGAAAAAAAAGAGATAAGGAATGAAACTACATCTTGCTACAAGGTACACAGACAACGAAGCAATCAAATTAGAAGGGCAAGGAATAGTCTACTTGTCAGTTCTATTGTGAGGGGAAGAATTCATGACCAAACAAGAGATAGAGAGTATTATAAAATGTAGAATAATTTTGATCATATTAAATTGAAAAGATTTTGCACAAACAAAACCAGTGCAACCAAGATTAGAAGGAAAGCAGAAAGCTGGGGAACAATCTTTATAGCAAGTGTCTCTAATAAAGGCCTCATTTCTCAAATATATATAGAGAACTGAGTCAAACTGATGAGAATACGAGGCAAATGGTCAAAGGACATGAACAGGACAAGACAAATGGTCAAAGGACATGAACAGGCAGTTTTCAGATGAAGGAATCAAAGATGAAGATAGACATATGAAGAAGTGCTCTAAATCACTTTTGATTAGAGAAATGCAAATTATTACAACTCTGAAATCCACTTCACACTAATCGGATTGGCTAATATGATGAAAAAGAAAGAGGATAAATGTTGGACAGGATTTGGGGATATTGGGACACTAATGCACTGTTGGTGGAGTTGTAAACTGATCCAACCATTCTGGAGAGCAATTTGGAACTATGCCCAAAGGGCAACCCAACTGTGCATACCATTTGATCCAGCATTGCTGGTGGCAAAATATTGGAAATTGAGGGGATGCATATCAATTGGGGGATGGCTGAACAAGCTGTGGTATATGAATGTAATAGAATACTATTTTGCCATCAGAAACAATGAATAGGCACATTTCAGAAAAAAACATGGAAATATTTGTACAGGTAGATACAAAGTGAAATGAGCAGAAGCAGGAAAACAACATGCACAGTATTGGCAACATCGTGTGATGATTAACTATGAAAGACTCAGCTTTTCTCAGCAACCCAATGATCCAAGACAAGTACAAAGGGCTCACAAAGGAAAATACTATCCATATCCAGATAAATAACTGATAGATTCTGAATGCAGATTGAAGCATATTTTTTCACTTTATTCTTTCTTGTTTTTTTTTTCCTTTTGATCTTTCTTTTTCCACAACTGTGATGAATATGGAATTATGTTTTATATGATAGCATATGTATAAACTACATCAAACTACCTCCTATTTTCAGAAGAGGGGAGGGGTGGGAGGGAAGAGAAAAATTTGAAACTTGAAATCTTATAAAAATGAATGTTAAACATTTTCTTGATATGTAATTGTGGGAAAAAATAAAATACTATTTAAAAAAGATAAAGGGAAATCAGCCTTACAGGATTGGTTGGTGGTTGTTCTTTATTCTCCAAGAGAATAAAAATGACATCACTATGTGGGAGCTAAGGTACAGTGTGTCTGACTGTGGCTGATCAGAAATATGAGCTCAGAAGGCTTTGCACAAATAGTCCACATGAACATTTGAAGTGGAGATGTCTCTAAATTTGCACATCTCACATTTCTTTTGAGATACTGTAATTCTTCACTCATAGAGCAGAACAAATTTTTTGACATAGGCATGCCATGCTGGGCAGTCCTTTACCAGTATCTCCCATGTCATGCAATATATTCCAAAGTTCTTCTGAGAGAACTTGAAAGTGTCCTTGTACTGCTTCTTCTGACCACCATGTGAATGCCTGCCTTGTGTGAGTTCTCCTTAAAATAGTCTTTTAGGCAAATGTACATTTGGCATTTGAACAACATGCCCAGCCCATCAGAATTGTACTCTCTGTAGTACAATTTGAATGCTTGGCAGTTTAGCTCAAGAAAGGACTTCAGTGTCTGGAACTTTATCTTGCAAGATGATCTTCAGAATCTTCCTGGGACAAGTCAAATGGAAGCAATTCAGTTTCCTGGCATGATACTGGTAGACTGTCCATGTTTCACAGGTATACAACAGTGAGGTCAGCATAACAGCTCTGTAGAGCTTCAGTTTGGCAGGTAGTCCCACACTTTCCTTCAGAGCCTCACAAACACTGAGCTAGCACTGACAATGTGTGTGTCAACCTGATCATCTATGTGCACATCCCTGGAAAGTATACTGTCAAGGTAAGTGAATCCACAGCATTCAATATTTCTCCATTTGCTGTATCCAATGGTTCTACATATGAACAGTCTTGTGTTAGCTGGTAGAGAACCTGTGTCTTCTTGGCATTAATTGTTAGGCCAGAATTAGCATAAGGAGCAGAGAATTGATCCATACTTTATTGCACCTTGACCTCAGAGGCTGCATTGAGTGCACAGTCATCTGTGAACAAAAAAATCATGTACCAACTCCCCATCCACTTTGGGCTTGGCTTGTAGCCTTTTTGAATTAAATAATTCACAGTCAATGTGGTAGCTGACCTTGATGCCATTTTCATCCTCATTGAAGGCATCTGAGAACATTGTGAAAACATCATGTGGAAAAGCATCAGAGCAAGCACACAGCCTTGCTTCACTCCATTGCTGACTGGGAGAGCATCATCCATTATCCAGAACCTGTGCAAGCATGAAACTGACATATAATATTCATGATCTCTGGACACCTAAATTTTGCCATAATTTTCCACAAGCCCTCATGACTGATAGTAACATAGGCCTCGGTCAGATTGATGAACATTGTGTACCTCTATTCTGCTCTTGGTATTTCTCCTGGAGTTGTTGGGCAGCAAACACAGTATCAACTGTTCCTCAACTCTTTCTGGAGCCACACTGGCTCTCAGGTAGATGACCATCTTCCAAGTGAAGGATCAGCCTATTAAAGAGGATTATGGCAAAAATCTTGCCAGCAATGACTAAGAAAGGGATGCCACCCTCCCCTGCTGTGACTGTCACCCGACAATGTATTTCCTTTACCCTTACAGAGATGGACAATAGAGGCATCCTTCAACTCCTGGGGGAAAACCTCCTCTTGCCATATAACCCATTAAATGGAGTTAAATGCTGCTTTCTTAGAGACAGATGAACTATCATGTTGGTATACCCTGTGAAGTTCTTTTTTGTTTAGCAGCTTCTGAATATCTCCATCATTATTGTCAAACAAATCTTGATGTTTGTGGGTATTCTATGCCAGATGAGTAAATGTGAGGCTGTGCACCTGACAGCTGTCCACTCCTTTTCTTTTTCCACTGTTGCCGACCATGTACTGGCTCAGTTTTCCTCCGAGTTAGCAATAAACTCTTCCCACTGGGAAAAGTGTTCTAATCTGTTGACACTGTCTTCTGGTACTTGTCTTGCCTTGGGGCCCCCACTTTTGTTGAATGTGAATGTTTAACTTGGAAAGGATAAGTCTATGATCAGTCTAGCACTCTGTACCACACATTGCTTTTGTTACTCTCACATCCTGTGTGTATCTTCTCCTTACAATGACATAGTCTATTAAATGCCAATGTTTGCTGCAAGGGTGCACCCATATAGCTTAATTTCATTTAGGTAAATGGAAAACCATATTGGTGATAAGAAGGTCATGAGATACACAAGTCCTCAGAAGGAAGTGAACATTGCTGTTGCTATTTCTGACTCCATTCTTCCCAAGGGCTTCTTGCCATGTCTGGTAGTCTGTGCTCACTCTTACATTAATGTCACCCAGAATTATGATGAGGGTCTCCAGATCTTCATAAATGTTTTTTTTAACCTCATTAGGATTCACCATATTGGGAGTATACATACTGATGATGATGGCATGGAGCTTTCCTATAAGTGGCGATTATATTGTCATGAGCCTGTTGTTTACTCTTTTTGGTTGGCATATAAGCTTCTTGACTAGATTAGTTTTGATTGGAAATCCTATGGCAGCTTCATGTTACTGTCTTTCAATGTGGCTGCTCTAGAAAAATGTATATCCAGCTCCAGCTTCAGTAACGGGTCCTTCATTTGCCAGCCTTGTTTCACTCAGGGCTACAACTTGGATGGGATTCCTGCTGAGTTCTCTCACAACAATTACTGTTTGTCTTTCAGGTCTACTGGATTTCATGTTGTCCATAAGTGTGCACACATTCCGTGTACCAATGGTGAGTGGAATCACCTTTGCAAAAGTTTTTGTGCATTTTTGTGTGTTTCCACCACAGGGAGGGATCCCTGCCAGCCAAGGTAAGCAGGCCAGGGTTAGCTTAGGTGAAGCAGATAATTTTCAGGGCACCTTTTCTAGTCCCTTCCTCATTCCAGGTGTGCAGAGTGGTCCTTCAAAAAGACTGCTCAAACAAGCAGGGGCTGCCAAATCCCACTGCTGCTTCAGTACAATGAGAAGATGATTGTATGGCCTGGGCTACCTGTCTTCAGGGTTTCACTACAACTCCCAATGTATCTGTACGTATTGATTTATCACATGCCTGTCACCACATCACTTTGAAGTATGCAAAAACAGTAAAATGGTGTGGATGATGTCTTTTTATTTGCCCATAAACTGGATTTAATTGAGGCAGAGTTGCACAAAGTCATTGGCCTTACTCTCTCTTCCAGAGTCATCAAAGTCCAGTGGCAAGACAAAAGTCAAGATGACTGGCAATGGCCCAGGATGCAGTAGATGGCCCTGGTGTCTTTGATGTCTAACCAAGCTCTAAGCACTCTATGATGCCTGCTTCTGCTGCTTTCATGGTCATTGGAACAATTTATTCTCATCTGCCCATTCTACCAGGGGAAGTCTTCACATGCTTGATGTAGACACCCCCTTAACTCACCGAAGGTTTTGAGATCCATCAGTTACCTCAACATGGTTTAATCTATCTGCTGAAACTGTTTATTGATATGTGACCACTGTGCATGCTATAGCTTCTTAAAGCCACAGGTGAGAGGTGGGTGAATCAGATGGGCACCAAAGGTGGAAAGCTGTGCTTAAAAAGGGCTTGACAACTCTCAAATCAGAGGTACTAGTCTTCCCTGAACTTACCCTACACCCCCTTATGGGATAAGGATATATGAAAAAGCATCTATTAAACACTTAGTATATACAAAGAACTGTGCAAAGAGCTGGAAAGACAAACAGAAAAGCTAGACAGTTGCCACTTTCAGGTAGATTCTAATAGGGAGCCAACACATATTTCAGCTCCCAGTGAAATTTAACAACAAAATGGTCCTCAGAGTGCAATGGTAAAGCAGATAGTAATGCATCTTCTTTAATGTTATTTCCATAAATATAACTAGATCTATTTCTAATGTTTAATCCTTCTACAATGCTAAGGCTTTCCTTTAATAAGAACTTTGTTTTCTGAGTGTTTAGTAGATGTGGTTGCTAAGAGACAGGACTGCAACACATATGGAGTAAGTTGCCAGGTCACATGTATATGAGTTGCTTCCCTGGACTATGGTTCCTAGTGCCATGTTGAAAGAAGGGTCAATGGTTTTGGGGATATTGTTATGTTCCTGGGCTCAGGATCTAGTACTATTTCTACCAGTCTGAGGAAAGGTAGTAGTACAGATGGTTTGATCTTTGTGTTCTTTTTTTCTAATCAATCCATATACAATTTTTCCTGAAAGTTCCAGGTTCTGACAGACACTAGGAGAACAAGAGCCCAGGAAAGTAACATATTCATTAGTTTCCTGAGAGGGGGAGAGGGAGAGGGAGAGGGAAAGGGAAAGGGAGAGGGAGAGAGAGTCCTTAATTTTACAGATGAAGAATCTAAGGACCAGAGAGATTACAGTGAAGAAACTGAGGCCCAGAGAGCTCACAAAGCACATAACTAGTAAGTATCTGAGGCAGAATTTGAACTCAGGTCTTCCTAACTCCACATCCAGCACTCTTTCCCCACCATCACCAGTTCTCAATGCATGGTCTGGGGACTGCTGGTGGTACCCAAGACCCTTCAAGGATCCATGAGATCAAAATTAATTTTATAAAAATACTTAAATGTCTTAATTTTCTAATGTGGTTAATATTATGGATATAACCCATCCAAATAAAAGCTGTTGGGAGAATACTTGATCATTTTTAAGAAATGGGGAAATGGGTCCTGAGGCCAAAAAATACCACTGCCTTACACTGTGCTTCACATAGCATAACATTTTCACTAGTTAAAATATAGGGGCAAAGCTCTTCCTAGGCTGTATACAAAAGTTCTTAAAGGCTGAATATATTCAGTACTTTGAAATTTTTCTTTGGAAACTAAATTCCTTAAATAATAAAGAAATTAAAAGTAGTAGAACAGTATACATTGACCACAAATGGATAAAAGGGTTACAATTGTATGCAGAGGAATAAATGGATAGCGAATGAAAAGAAACATGGAAGAAAGGACTGAGTTCAATTGCATCTCTCACCCTACCTGTGCGATCTTGGGAAAGTCACTTAACTTCCTTGGGCCTCAGTTTCCTCATTTGTAAAATGAGGGGGTTGTATAAGACTCACTCTGAGGTTCCTTCCAACTCTAATTTTATGATCTTATGTTCTACTGTTTTGACTGAATTGATTGATGATAATGTAGTATTTTTGAATGGCCTTTTCATTTAATTTCTTGCCTAGTTGACAGAAGAGATTGATGCAAACATTTCTTTTGTGATCATTTATCCATAGCCTGTATAAAAATTGTAATTCTAATTACAAATAGTCACTCTTCTTTTAATTATTTCCTATTAACCCTGCATATAGCTTGCTTTGTATATATTTCTTTGCATGTTGTCTCTCCTGTTAGATCATAAGCTCTTTAAGGGCAGATACTGTCTATTGCTTATTTTTGTATCCCTAGAATTTAGCACAGTGCCAGGGACAGAGTAGGCTATAAATGTTTACTGATCGATGATGATTGATCTAAATATTATAGTTATGTAACATAAAACATAAGCATATTCATTTATAATAATAATTTTCCCTTAATTTCATTTTTTATTTAGTATGTCATGTTACAACTGAAAGGATTGAAAAGAAAAAAAAAGGTAGATTTAAGTACTTACCTAGACAATTATTATTATGAGTAAGTTCAAACCCTGGGTAGCAGAGACAGGTATAGGATCCAACTGTGTTTCTGAATGTTCCATTTCCAGACAGATGATGCTCACATTCATCAACATCTACAAAGAAACATTTATATGAGGGAATTCTTTTTCTCCTTGTCAAATACAGTATGAACATTAACAAATTCTATCTATGAATTAAATTAATTTTGCTACTTAATAAAACCTCACAAATGAGATTAATTGAAGAAAAGTCAAGTATGAATCACTTAAAACTTTAAATTACAGAAATTTTTAGTAATGAGATGATTTTTTAGAACATACGATAGCTAGAACTATGGTAAGAATGTATAGGGGACCTGAGTTAGTAAATAGAAGAAAGCTATGTATAATTAGCATGAACTTAAATATATTAGGGGGTAAATAGTTCTTCCAAAGAAAAAAACTTTTTTTTTTTTGGTTAGGACATGATCATTAATCATTTTAAATATTCTCCAGGAAACCTTGTTCACATTATTAGTGTGTTTAGCAAACTTCTACTTAAAAGAGGTTAATGGCACCTCACTGATCTCCAAATTAAAATGGTCACATTGTATAAATTTGAAGGGTCATATTTAAAGAATAATACTATAAATGAATCATCACAATATAGTTATTTCCAATAAACTTTTCAAAGAATTCAAGAAAGAACTTAAATGGAGTCGACTCTGATCTTTGGTGAAAAGCATAGCACTTTATGCCTCTAGTTTCCATTGAAATATAACGAATGAATACATGCAAAAAAGTTTATTAAGCACTGATTTTGACATCTAAAAACTGCTACTAAAGTAATTAACTTAACTTCTCTGACCCTTAATTTCTTCATCTGTAAAATGGAGATAAAATATTATCTCTAGTAATTAGCTTATTAGAGTGGTGAGAAAATAAACCACAACCTAAAATACTCTGCAAACTTTAAAGTGCTATATATTTTATGTATATCCTTTTTAAAATACTAGTCTGTTCTTGATATAGGCTTCCCTTCCCCTTGTAACAACAACCACAACAACAAATAATTAAGGAAAATTGAGCAATAGAGTAACCACATCTGACAGCATATGCAATATTCCACATCCATATTCCCCCACCTCTCTCCCAACCTGAGGATGCTCTTTTTTTTTGAATCATCTGTTTACTGGGATCGAATTGATCATTGCATTAATTTGTTTAGTTGCCTTTTATAGTTGTTTTTATATAGATTATTGCAGTAATGTATCTGGTTCTGGTTCTGTCTACCTTCACAAGATCTCTCATACCTAACCCCTGCTCTCTACTCACAACTACCACTTTACTTCGGGTTCTTACCACCTTTTGCCTAGATTATTCCAACAGCCTAGTTGGTCTCCCTGCTTCAAGTCTCTCCCCGCTCCTGCCTATCTGCTGCCAGAGTGCTTTTCCTTAAAGCACAGATCTGACCATACAACTTCTCTATATTAACAATGGCTTCCTATTGCTTTTAAAGTAAAATGTCAACTTATTCCAACAGCCATGAAGGCAGCTGAAGCAGGTGTTATGTACCACTTAGAGCTTGGTTCGACATTAAAGATTCTAAGATAATCCACTGCATTTTGGGCCAGTCATCTTGACTTTTGTCTTGCCAGTAGACTTTGATGATTTGGGAAGAAAGAGTAGGGCCAATGACTGTGCACAACTCTGCCTCATTTAAATCTAATTCATGCACAAATCATCACCTATCATTGGTCCTCTTTGAAAATTAAGGTTGAACAACAAGGATAAAATGTAAACTCTGCTGTTTAGTTTTCAAAGTCCTACATAACCCGGCCCCAATCTTCTATTTATCTCTCAGCTCTGGGCATTCTGGCTGTCCATCATACCTGGAATACTCTCCTCTTTTCTGCTCTGACTCCTGGACCCTCTGGCTTCTCAACTAAAATCCTATCTTTTGCTGGAAATCTTCTCTAGCCTATCTTAATTCTAGCGCCTTAACTCCATCAATTACTCCTTTTTAAAATTAATTTATTTTGATTTATCAACAATCACTTCCATAAGCTTTTGAGTTTTAAATTTTTCTCTCCTTACCTCCCCACCTCCCTCCCCAAGATGGCACACAATCTGATAATAGGCTATACATATACATTCTTATTAAACATATTTTCACATTAGTGATGTTGTAAGAATTAGAACCAATAGGAGGTACCACCAGAAAGAGAAAACACAACAACAGAAGGAAAAAATAGCAAATAGCATGCTTCAATCTGCATTCAAACTCCACAGTTCTTTCTTTGGATGTGGATAGCATTTTCCATCATGAGGCCCTTGGAGATATCTTAGATCCTTGTAGTGCTGAGAAGGGTTAAGGCTATCAACTTTAGTTATCATACAACATGGCTGTTACTGTGTACAACATTCTCCTGGTTCTGCTCACTTCACTCAGCATTAGACCATGCAAGTCTTTCCAGGTTTTTCTGAAGTCTGCCTGCTCATCATTTCTTATAGCACAATAGTATTCCATTACATTCATAAACCACAACTTGTTCAGTCATTCCCCAGTTGATGGGCATCCTCTCAATTTCCAATTCTTTGCCACCACAAAAAGAACTGCTATAAATATTTTTGTACATGTGAGTCCCTTTCCCATTTGTTTAATCTCTTTGGGATACAGCCCTAGGGATACAGCTGGGTCAAAGGGTATGCACATTTTTATAGCCCTTTGGCCATAGTTCCAAATTGCTGTCTAAAATGGTTGGATCATTTCACAACTCCACCAACAATGCATTAGTGTTCCAATTTTCCCACATCTTCTCCAACATTTATCATTTTCCTGTTTTGTCATGTTGGCCAATCTGGTAGGTATGATGTGGTACCTCAGAGTTGTTTTGATTTGCATTTCTCTAATCAATAGTGATTTAGAAGCATTTTTTCATATGACTATAGATGGCTTTAATTTCTTAATCTGAGAACTGCCTGTTCATATCCTTTGACCATTTATCAACTGAGGAATGACTTGTATTCTTATAAATTTGGCTTAATTATCTACGTATTTTAGAAATGAGGCCCTTATCATAGAGACTGGTTGTAAAAATTCCCAATTTTCTACTTTCCTTCTAATCTTAGTTGCATTGGCTTTGTTTGTGCAAAAACTTTTCAATTTAATGTAATCAAAGGTTTCCATTTTGCATTTCATAATGTTCTCTATCTCCTGTTTGGTCATGAATTCTTCTGTTCTCCATAGATCTGACAGGTACACTATTCCTTGCTCTCCCAGTTTGCTTACAGTATCAGCCTTCATATCTAAATCATGAACCCATTTTGACTTTATTTTAGTATATGGTGTGAGATTTTGATCTCTGCCTAGTTTCTGCCATATTCTTTTACAGTTTTCCCAGCAGTTTTTTTCCAAAGACTGGGTTCTTATCCCAGAAGCTAGAGTCTTTGAGTTGATCAAATAATAGATTACTATAGTCATTGACTACTGTGTCTTGCATACTTAACCTATTCCACTGATCCACCACTCTATTTCTTAGCCAGTACCAAGCAGTTTTGATGATTGCTTCTTTATAACACAATTTAAGATCTGGAATGGCTAGGCCACCTTCCCCTGCATTTCTTTTCATTAGTTTCCTTGATATTCTGGACCTTTTGTTATTACAAATGAATGTTGTTGTTTTTTTTCTAACTCTATGAAATATTTTTTGGTAGTTTGGTATGGCACTGAATAAGTAAATTAGCTTAGGAAGAATTGTCATTTTTATTACATTAGCTCGGCCTACCCATGAGCAATTGATGTTTTTCCAATTATTTAGATCTGACTTTATTTGTGTGAAAAGTGTTTTATAATTGTGTTCACATAGTTCCTGCATTTGTTTCAGTAGGCAGACTCCTAAATGTTTTATAATGTCTACAGTAACTTTAAATGGAATTTCTCTTTCTATCTCTTGCTGTTGAACTTTGTTGGATTTATTTGGGTTTATTTTATAGCTTACAACGTTGCTAAAGTTGTTTATTATTTCAAGTAGTTTTTTTACTTGATTCTCTAGGATTCTCTAAGTATATCATCATATCATCTGCAAAGAGTGATAGCTTTGTTTCTTCTTTGCCTATTCTAATACCTTCAATTATTTCCTATTTACCCTATATATACTTTGCTTTGTATACATTTGTTTGCATGTTATCTTCCCCATTAGATTGTTAGCTCCTTGACAGCAGGGATTATCTTTTGCCTCTTTCTGTATCACTTCTTTTTTGTATCACTAGCACTTAGTAGGTACTTAATATTTACTGCATGAGTGCTTGATCTCATCTAGGTCCCTATCACGAGGCAGCATATGAAAGTTGAAAAAATTGTATTCATACTATGTTTATTATAATGTATGATTTTTAAAAACCACATACATGTATTTTTCAAGTATTTTGGGACATAAATACATTTCACTAGACAATATTGGAAAAATAGAAAAATATTTTGATACTTTCTCAGGATATAATTAAGTTACTTGAGGAATTAAAAAGTATAATTCTTTATATCCCTACTCTAATTCTCCCATCTTAGGCCTAGTAGCATGAAATTATAGGGTCTCAATAAGTGACTGAAAAAGCTGTTAAGTGCCTGCTATGTACAAGGCACTAAGCTAAGTGCTGGAGATCCAAATTCAAGTAAGCAATACAGACCCTGGCCTTGAGGACCCATACTAATGGAGAAGACAATACATACGTAGTAGTGCTCAGGGAAGAATGTTTTAGTTAGAGATGTCAGAGGGAACAGGGACTGGTGCCATAAGGAAATGATTACATATCCTTTTAGGAATGGAGCTAGAGCTGGAAAGAGTGTTTGTGGGAGTGAAAGAGGGACATGACATGGAGATGGTCAGAGAAAGAAAATGAAAAATGAATTTCTTGATGTTCTTAGCATACTAGTGTAGCAGAAATCTAGGTTTGAGCTGTGTCAATGATTTGACCGCTTTGAAACTTTATTTCTTTATCTGCTAATGGGGATAATAATACCCATACTGTCCACCTCATTGAGAACTATTCTGAGAACAGGTTTTTGTAAATCCTAAACACCATATAAATGCAAACTCTATTGTCTATAATTTCAGTTGAAATTATGCTGCTTTTTTAAGATCATTATTAAAAACACCCAGAAACCTGTGCCTAAGAACACTTAAGGATTAAAACTGAAATTATTTCTCACCCATATACATAGTCTGGTCTTGTGGTGCTTTAAAGCCACTGTGACAGACACACTGATAACTTCCTTGCAAATCCACACATAAGCCATGACTACAGACATTAGGAATTTCCAAAAATTCATAGTGATTTAAAACAAAAATGTAAAATACATAATATACATAGCAGATCTCTGTAGTGAATCCTCAATAATAATATGCTATTACACATTCATGTTCCACAATTTGTTTAGCCATCTCCAACTCTAAGGGTACCTACTTGTTTTAAGCTACTTACTACCCCAAAAGTACTGCTATGAATATACTGGTATGTATAAGGCTTCTTCTAGGTCAACATTGACTATTTCTATCTTTTGCTGTATATGAGGTATTTTGATTTGAATATCTCTTATTTTTAGTGATTTGGAGACATATTTCATATGATTGCTCACAGTTTGCAATTTTTAAAAATAGATTTTATTGAAATTTTTACCACTTCCATTTCGCTTGTGTCCCTACCCTGAGAATTCTCCCAGATAATCACCACTTTGAACAAATAATTTTTAGAAATGAAGATAAAAATATCAGCAAAATCAGTGAACACATTAAAAAATTTGACATAATATGCAATGCTCTACACCTGTGGATTCCCACCTCTGTAAGAAGTAGAGGGAGGTACTGTCTCTTATTTCTTTTTTTAGGCCAACTTTGTATATTCTAATTTTACAACTCAGTTTCCCTTTTTTTATTTTAAATTTACATTGTAATCACTGTGGATATTGTTTTCCTGGCTTTATTTACTTTATTTTGCAGTAGTCCATGTAAGTCTTTTAATATTTCACTGAATCTATCATGTTCACTTTTTGTTATAGAAAAGTAATATTTCATTACATTCACATACCATAAACTGTTTGGATACTCCCTAATCAATGAGTATCAACTTCATTA
The DNA here is from genome assembly GCF_900497805.2 of Vombatus ursinus. Taxonomy (NCBI): domain Eukaryota; kingdom Metazoa; phylum Chordata; class Mammalia; order Diprotodontia; family Vombatidae; genus Vombatus; species Vombatus ursinus. The sequence continues at coordinate 9,739,323 of NW_020954570.1, read as the reverse complement.
TTTAGTACTAAAGTGTTGCTATAACTATTTTGATACAGATTGGAGCTGTTATTTATCAATGACCACCTTGAAGTATACACCTGGCAGTAGCATCTCTGGGTCAAAGGATAAGGACAAAGCAAAATAAAATATAATTCCAAGTTGCTTTCTGGAATGATTGAAGCACTTCACAGCTCCATCAACAAAACATTAGTTTGTCTATCTTCCCAAAGCCCCTCTGACTTTGACCTGTCCTGTCTTTTGTCATCTTTGACAATTGGCTGGATATAAGCGAAAACCTCAGGCTTTTTTTTGACTGAAAAGATTGACTTAAAATGTTTGGCTTAAAATTATTTGCATGGAGATTTTGTCTTATAAAATTCTTATTTAAAAATAATTTATTTTAAATAATTTATTTTAAAATACCAATTTCTGTGATATGTCCTTTGGCCATACACATTCAGCGCAATTTCTAACATCTGCTGTATGTATAATTTAAAATATAGTGTGGTTTTTCATAATAATGAAAACTCTTTCACAAAAGATTCATATACTTTCGTTAGACAATACTTAGTGAAGCACTGTATTATTTAGTATTATATTTTGATTAATTGTACTCTGGCAAACAGAACCCTTAGCCTTTTGTATGAAACTGGAAATCAAAGGTATAGAATAAGAAGATTCTATGTTATACAAAACCCTTAAAGATTAGTGTTTTAAAAATTGTCTTTCTGATGTGTCTTACAGTTTGAGAAATCACTCTGAAAAACTATACTGATCTTCGCTGTTAAGGTCCATATAATGAGACCTTTCCCATAAACTGGGGAACGGGCAATTTAAAAAAAAAAAAAACAACAAAAAACTACAGAACTATAGCTGGAAGATTAGGTTAACAATATATTATCGCATGGTATAGTGATTTACACAGTACAATTCCTGGTGTAGTGGACAGATTACTAGATTAGGAGTGAGAAGATGAGAGTTCTAGTCTCAGTTATGCCACTATGTAACTGTTAGCCAAAGAATTTAACCAGAAGGTCTTCTTCTCAATCATACCAAATTACCTAGTTATTAATGGACATTTTAGAAAAGTTCCTCAGTTATAAGAACTGAAACAAAAAGGGTTCAAATTAACCAAAGGGCTAAATTTTTGAGAACACCCTCATTTCCAAAGCATTCCCATTTAAATGAGATTTTAGACATGAAAACATATTTATAAAAGTATTTTACATATAAAAGGCATTGCTCAGCAACTATTCAGCCTCAGGTATATTTTGGGTGAATAGGAAAAACCAGTGTAGGATTTAAAATTTTATGGTGACTAATGCACACACTAGTTATTCCATGCACAGGTATTTTAGAGTTAATTACATAATTCTCCCTGAACATATGACACATATAAGTGATAAATGAATAAATAAGATAATTTAGTACTATTACTGCTATATCTTGGAAAACATTCAGTAAAGTAGAATAGGCGAAATAATTTATATCACAAGGTAAGAAACTTGTGAAGTCACTAAGAATATGTGTATATATGTATTTATATATAAAAATTTTTATAATATATGTGTATAAAATGCATGGAAAGAGAGAGAAAGAGAATATTAAATAACTAGTGTTGAGCCAGGAAGAACTGGATTCCAATGCTGCCTCTCACATACTGTCACTGTTTTTGGACAGATCACTTAACTATTTCTCTTGATGTCTCTGTAGCCTTTGACATAGCTGATTATCTTCCTTTCCTAGACAATTTATTTTCTCTTGTTTTTTGTGAAACTGCTGTCTTCCAGTATTTCTCCAACCTGTCTGACCATTCCTTACCTGACTGGTCTCTTTTGCTGGATCTTCAACCAGGTCAAAGCTCTGTCATGTCTCTTCTCCTTATATCCTATTTTACATGCATGATCTCATCAGCTCCCATGGATTCAATTATCATCTCCATACAGATTCTCACATCTATTTATCCAGACCTCATCTCTCTCCTGATCCACAATCTCACATTTACACCTTCATTTTGAGACACCTTCAACTGAACTTCTTGTAGAAAACTCAGCATGCCCCAAACTGAACTTACAATTCTCTCCCTCCCCACCAAAATACTCCCCTCTTCCTAACTCACCTGTTATTGGTAAGGGTACTGCTATGCTCCCAGCCATTTAGGCTAGCAACCTACGTATGATTCTCAACTCCTTGCTCTCTCTACCCTCCACACCCAATCTGTTGCCAAATCCTGTCAACTTTCCTTAGCCCCTTTCTCTCCTCTGACCTTACCATCACTCTAGTGCAAGCCCTCATTATCTTATATCTGGACTAGTGCCAGTCTTCTGGTTGAACTCCGACTTAAGTTTCTTCTTCATTCGGTGCCCATCATCTATTCAGCTATGAAAGTGATCTTCCTAAAGCTCATCTTAAACATGGCCCTTCCATATTGAATGGCTGCCTGTTGATTTGTAGATAAAATATAAAATCCTATTTGGTTTTAAAACTGCTTATAACCTGGCCCTTCCTATCTATCCAGTCTTTTATCTTACTCCCTTCCATGTTCTCTACAATCCAGTGTGACCCTGGTTTTGTTGTTTTTCCTTACACAAGACATTTCATCTCTCAATTCCATGCATTTCACTGGCTATTTTCTATGCTTGTAATTCTCTCCCTCCTACTCTCTGCCTTCTGGCCTCCCTAGTTTCCTTCAAGTCTCAGCTAAAATCTTACCTCCTGCAAGAAGCTTTTCCCAGTCTTTTTTTAAGTTAGTGCCTTCTGAGTTTATGTCCGATGTGTCCTAGTATATATAAATAATGTCTCCCACTATTAGAATGTGGGATCCTTGGAGGCAAAGACTGCTTTTTACTTTTCTTTTTTTCACCAGCATTTAGCACAGTGACTGGCACATAATAGATATTTAATAAATGCTTGATGACTTGACATCTTAATGCTCTAGGCAGCTTTCTATGACTGAGTTGCAGAAAAAGTACTAATCTGCACTGATTGAGTTTTCTATATTGAACAAACCACAAGTGTGGGTCCTATACCTACGTGTATATGTATATGTGTATGGGTATGGGTATGGGTATGGGTACATGTATATATACATATACACACATATATATTTTTCATATATAATGATATGAAAATAAGACTTTTAAATAGTAGCTTTCAAGCATTTTCACTTGGGAAATTCTAAGGACCACCTATTTTGGGACAAATGTCCCCCTGAAGTTATGGGAGCTATTGCAGAAAGAAGTTATGCTGAAGGAAGGGGGACAGAGCCATAGCAAGTGCCCTCTTTCTCGAGAGGATCTCTGAGGTTTCCTCAAGTTTAGGCCAGCTCTATTCAAGAAAAAAAAAATGATTAGAATATCACAAATTTAAAAAACTATCTAGCAGAAAGAAAGTGAAAATTAGTATGCTTAAATATGTATTAAAACAATATCTGTTCTTTATCTGGAGGCAGATAGCATACTTTCTGATTAGTCCTTTGGGATTGTCTTGGATCATTGTATCACTGTGAATAGCTAAGTCATTCATGGGTCTTCATTCAAAAATATTGCTGTTACTGTGTATAATGTTCTCTTGGTTCTGTTCACTTCACTTTGTATCCATTCATATAAGCCTTTCCAAGTTTTTCCAGAATCATTCTGCTTGTCATTTCTTATAGCACAATAATGTTCCATTGCAATCATATACCATAACTTGTTTAGCCATTTCCCAACTAATGGGCATCCTTGCAATTTCCAATTCTTAGCCACCATAAAATAAAGACAGATCTAAACAACTGGAGAAATTTTAATTGCCCACGGGAAGACTGATCCAATACAGTAAAACTGACAATTCCATCTAAATTAATTTACATATTCAGTTTCTTATAAACTAAATTACCAAAGAATTAATTTTAGAGCTAGAAAACATCACAACATTCACCTGGTAGAACAAATAGCCAAAAACATCAAGAGAGCCATGAAAAAAATGTGAAAGAAGGTAGCCTACCAGTACCACAATTCAAACCACATTGCAAAATAGCAATCATTAAACGAATCTGGTACTATGTGAGAAATAAAAGTGGTGGATCAGTGGAATAGATTAGATACACAATGTATAGTGGTAAACTATCATATTAATCTAGTGTTTGGTAAACACAAAGATCCAAGCTTTTGAAATAAGAGCTCACTCTGAGAAAAAAATTTCTGGGAAAACTGGAAAGCAGTTTGACAGAAACTAGGCATAGACCAGTATCTCACACTGTACACCAAAAGTATCACAAAATGAGTACATGATTTAGACATAAAGGATGATATAAGCAAATTAGGGAAGCATGGAAGAAATTACTTGTAATATTCATGGATAGAGGAAGAGTTTATGACCAAACAAGAGACAGAGAAGTTCACAGGAGGTAAAATGGATAATGTTAGGCACATATAATTAAGAAAAAAGTTTTGCACAAATATATAGGGAACTGAGCCAAATTATGAAAATAAGAGCTATCTTCCAATTAATAAATGGTCAAAGTTTATTACCAGATACTTTTCAGAGGAAGAAATTAAAGCAATCAATACTCACATGAAAGAATTCTCAATCACTAATAATTTTTGTTGTTATTCAGTTATTTCAGTCATCTCTGACTCTCCATGACCCCATCTAGGGTTCCCTTGGCAAACATACTGGAGTGATTTGCCATTTCCTTCCTCCAGCTCATTTTACAAACGAGGAAACTGAGGCAAACAGGGTTAAGTGACTTGCCAGATTTGAGCTCAGGTCATCCTGACTCCAGGACCAGTACTCTATCCACTATGCCACTGAACTGTCCTCACTAATAAAGAAATGAAAATTAAAACAACTTTGAGGTACCACTCCACACACATAGATTGACTAAAATGACAGAAAAGGAAATGACAAGTATTGAAGGGATATGGGAAAATACAGACAACAATGCACTGTTGGTGCAGTTGTGAATTGGTCTAACCATTCTGAAGAACAATTTGGAACTATGCCCCAAAAGCTATAAAACTATGTTTTGACTCAACAATATTGCTACTAGGTCTATTCTCCAAGGAGGTGAAAGAAAAAAGAAAAGGATTCATAGGTACAAATTTCATACATACCTACATACATACATATATACATACATATATATATATACATACACACATACACACACAAACATATATATCAACTATTTGTGGTGACAAAGAATTGTAAACTAAAGGGATGTGTATCAATTGGGGAATGGCTGAACAAATTATGTGTTACTATTACGCTGTAAGAAATGATAAAAGGAGGGGCAGCTAGGTGGTGCAGTGGATAGAGCACTAGCCCTGAAGTCAGGAGAATCTGAGTTCAAATCCGACCCCAGACCAAACATTTGACACTTACTAGCTGTGTGACCCTGGGCAAGTCACTTAACCCCAATTGCCTAAAAAAAATGATAAAAGGGAGAGTTTCAGAAATACCTGGAAAGACTTATATGAATTGATGCAAAGTGAAGAGAGCGGAACCAGGAGAACAATGTACACAATGATAACATCTCCAAAGTACTCATGATGAAAAATGTAATGCACTTCCAGACAGAGAACTGATAAACTCAGAATGCAGATTAAAGCACATTTGTTTCCTTTCTTCATTTTTCTTCCCTTTTTTTTGGGAACATGGCTAATGAGGAGATGTTTTATATAACTATATGTATGTATATACATATATACATATATTATCATATTTCTTCCTATCTCAAAAAGCAGGTGAGGGGTTAGAGAGAGGGAGAGACTTTGAAATTGAAAATAAAATAAAATTTAAAAAATAAAGAGTTCCTAATACTAATGAAATCATATTATCTGTATCCCTTCCAAAAAAGTTATTATAAGAAGCTTGATTTTGTGAAAACAAATCTATATTTTGAATTACCTTCACAGACCAAGAGTAGATCATTGTAATTGAATCCTGTAGGACATTCGCAGTGAAAATTGCCAGTCTGGTTAATACAAACACCATTTGCACAAATATCTGGAATCTCCTTGTATTCATCAACATCTGAAATTGAACAGATGTAGTCAAGTATACTGAGGTCTTCACTCACTTTCTTTGTAGCAATTTATACTACTGTGTATATATGATTGGAAACAGTGGTTTCTGTGTCACTTGAGTTCATAAATACTTTTGTGGTATATAAAATTTATATAAATCATGATCTAGATTCTTTCCTCCAGCAACTAAGGAGAAAATGTATTAAAATAGGCTAAGCCATAACATTTTATTGCCCACCCAGTGAACTACCATTAGAAACAATATATTCTCATTTAGCTACACATAAAAGAAACTATCTGAACTTTTGTCATTTTTTTTTTGAAAAACGATCAGTATTACTGTCTCTTTGAGGAAGAAAAAGCTACAAGTTAAGAAAAAATCCATCCAGAAAGAAATAATTCCAATGTCTTCTAGAAGTTAAATTGGATTTAGTAGAAAATGATACTGAAAAATCCAACAAAAACTTTGGCATTCCCCATATTATTTTGTTAAGACTATGATCTAAGACCATTCATTTTCCAGATAGCTGTATCTGGCTTAGGTGGAAGTAGAGGTGAGAGCAAACAGCCTTGTAAATTTTGTTCCCCTTTCAAGAGCCACTTTGGATTTAGTATTTAACAACCACAATGTGGCTTTTCCTTCTTAGAGCTATTTAAAAATTCAACAATATAAATCGAGAAATTTTAAAATGTCAACATTTTTCTGTAGCATATGCATTAATCTGATATTAGTATTTTTTTCTGGATGTGAGACACTGAATGCTGATACACAGGAAATCAATAAGTGTAAGATTTGCCCAGCATTCATAAAATTTTTAGACTCATTGATTCCTGTATATGATATGGTATAAATGTATTTTTAAAATTTGTCCTATTTAAGTATTGTTTTAGTTGTTCAGAAATATACAAATGTGTAGTTCTTTAAAGAAATGACAATCCTTTTCTGTTAGTAGAAAACCTGGTTCCAAAATCCTCAGCATCTGAAGAGGCTTGGCAAAGGATCAAGAAATGAAAATAAGAATCATGATTTCTTGTAGTATTTTGCTATTTTAAAACACTCTAGTGATTTTTAATATTCTCTATATATGTATATATTAAGTGTAAATAAGTATATCAAAAAAACTTACCTACAGCTTTGCCTGTATGAATGTCTAAGGTAAATCCAGGAATGTTTCCACATATGGCTTTAAATTCAACTTTAAAATCAAAATAAAGCAAATGCTCTGGTTAAAAAAAATACTAACCAATATAAACAACTTCACATTATTTCTAAAATGATTAATGTCAACAATTATTACTGTTTACAGTCATAATATATATTCATTTCAACTAGAAATCTTTCAATTACATATTACTAATAAAGGCACAGACTATGATAATATTGTTTTCCTGGGAATTTAGCTTTTTAACTGTGCTTGTAGACAGAGAAAATATACTACCTTTTCAGGTTTAAAAAGGTTCTCAAGCTTCCTTATCTTTCCATGTTCTGAAACTAGTTTGTTTTCAGTCAGTACAAAATAAGATATCAGATACTGATTTGACTTAACATTTTTCATTCATCTCAACAAAAGTGCCTATCTGAAAGATTGATATAACTTTGACAAAACTTACTTCATAGTTGCCATTTTTACACAGTATTCTTTTCTTCTAAATAGAGACATTTCCCTCCTTTTTTAATACAACCTCAATGCTCTTTTTTTTTTTTTCATTCAAATACAGGCAGCATGTGATAATAAATAAGAGTTAACCTTTGAGCCAGGAAGAAGTGAAGTGAAAGAAGAAGTTGATAGATGGAGTCTTGTTTTTGACATACCCTGCTTGCAAGACCCTGGGTAAGTCATTTGGATGCTTCCTACATTACAAGAAGGACTTTTCTCATGTAAGAGTTCTCTATACCCCGGAGTCAGGAAAACTTAAGTTCAAATACAGCCTTAGACACTTACTAGCTGTGTCTCCTTGGGCAAGTCACTTAACCTCTGTTTTCTTTAGTTTCCTCATCTATAAAATGGAAATTATGGCACCCACCTTTGAGGAGTGTTGTGAGGATCAAATGAGATAATTGTAAAGCTAAGCTGAGCAGTGTTTGGTAAATGTTAGCTATTATTATATCAATTAGATCGTCAGTCCAGTCCTTTTAATCAAGATAAAATCAACCTGCATTGGTCTTAGAAAAAAAAAATGGATAACATAAAGATACCAAAAAAGAGAAAGTCTCCTGAATAAGTTAAATGAACACCTATGAGCAAATATTTTAGATTTAGAATATACAGGAACTCCCCTATTTTACAATAAGGAAAATCAAGCCCAGAGAAGTTAGATGATTTAATAAAGGTCATACAGGCAGTGTACTGCTTTTTCAACCAACGTCCTCTGAATTCAACTCCAGTGTTCTTTTTAGCTGCTCTGGCAGTGTTTTCTTCAAGTCAGTTTACAACTTTTCAGAGAAATTACATTATTTTATTTTTATTATAAATAATATTATAAATTATTACATTGTTTTATTATTTTACATTTCTATAGAGAAATTATATTTCCATTATGGAAAAAAGAATTTTTTGTAATGTACATTTCAATAGGTCACCTAAAGACCCGAGTCTTATTGTCAGCCTCATGTTGTACCCTTAGGACTTCCAGCCCTTCCCACATGCCCAATAACTGAATTTTCTTTTATGTATTGTCTCTCTTAATTAGAGTGTGATTTCCCTTAGAGCAGAGATTGTGCCAATTTTTCTATTTGTATCTTCAGCATAACACAGAGGTTGAAACATGCTTAATAAATACATTTAAATTTATTAGTTCAAGAGCCTTATCTTTGCCTGCATATATATAGATATGTAGATATTATTAAGTAATTACCATATCAGTCAACATTTAATTAGTTTATTAAACTTCATGACTTACATACTTGACGGTCAGGAGGTTAAGGAGTTTAATATTGCTTTCCTTTTTAACATGTATTAGTTCATACTTGTTTCCAGAGTAAACTTCTAGTTGCTCTAATAATAGTTATCAACTATCATTCTTAGAAGAAATAGTAATGTCTTTGCGAAAAAGAATAAATATACTGAGAAGAAATGGATTTTAGGGTCCCCAAATCTTCAAGTCAACATGTTGGGAAGTGTTTTTCTAACAAAGGGCAAATTGAATATTTATTGCTATAAACTGTTTCTAGTTTACATTAGGAAATCTATTTTGTCAACCATTATAATGTGTATAGTACAGAAGATACTTATCCCATCTTAATCCTGTCTTTAGAAGCTGCAGGAATATAGGTAAGAAGGAAGAAAGAGGTTCATTTGGGAATATAAGTTGTTCATATAAATTTTGTTGAACAAATATAATTTCTACAGGCTAGAAGACTTGAAAATACAAAAAAAAACACATGTAATAGAATAATGCTTATTATAAAACAGAAAAAGATTTCAGCTGTAGAGTTTTATTAGACATACACTACAGAATTATATAAAATTACTGTTGGCTTTCCCGTCATAGAACAAAATGGCCCATTTATTTTAAATGTTTGAAATCCCAAAGTATATTTCCTCTAATCACCAGACTGTCCTGATTTTATGTGCACAAGTATTTAAACAATAATGATAACAACTCACATTTGTATATCACTTTAAGGTCTGCAAAAGTGCTTTACTCCCAACAAATCTGTAAGGTAGGTACTACAAGGATAAATATTTACATTACACAGATGAAGAAACTCATTTTTATAGGTGTCTTTCTCTTGACTCCAACTTCAGTGCTATATCACACTGCCTCTCAGATCTTAAATTGCACTGGGTTTAGTGCACAGTTGTTATAATGGAATTTAGGTTTCTAGATTGACCTTTAACAGACATATAAAAATGAATTCTCACCTGCTCCTGAAGTTGGGCATGGTTCACAAGGCTTATTCCAAGTGTTGCCAAAATTATATGTGCAGCAGCACATCCTCTTGGTCACATTAAAGCGCAGCTCATTTTCACAGGTGGTTTTGTTCTGATAGCAAAAGCTTTTTCTCACATCTATAAACAGAAAAAAAAAACAGTTTTAAGGTGACAAATAATTAAGCTGTCCATTGATGAAGCTCAAACAACTGTAGACCTAACCTTTGGTAAGCTTTTTTGAGTGTGCTAAGAAAATTTTTTAAAATTTTAATAATATAAATTTGAAAAAACATGATCATTTCCATATACAAGGAACAAAGAAAAAAGTTTGTATATGAAATTAATATTTTGTACAGATTGTTTCCTTACATTCAACAGTTATGAACTGTCCTCCTAGTCTGTCTCTTTCTGAACTTCTTTCAGCTATCTTCTGTGAACTTTAAAAAATGTTTATTGGAGCTCTTTTCTTTCTTTCTGTTTTTGGCATCACTATATCACTATTCTCCCTCAACAACATAATGTTACTTACTTAAAAAAAAATAAAAGCCCCCCTTTGTAACAAAGGAAAATAACCAAGCAAAACAAATTCACACACTGATCAGGTCTGAAAATGTCACATTATGCACTGCTAGTTCAGCACCTCTTTGCCATTCATCATTGGTCTTTTAGAGTTGTGGTTGTTCATGGTATTAATCAGTTCTTAATTCTTTCCAAATCTTTTCCTTTGCACAATGCAATTGCTATGTAATTTGTTCTCCTGAGTTTGTTCACTTCACTCTGCAATGGTTCATACAAGTCTACCCAAGTTTCTCTGAATACATCTTTTCCAACATTTTTCTTATACAATAATATCCTACTACATTCATATACTGTGATTTCTTCAGTCATTCCCCCAGATATGGGCATCTTCCTTTAATTCCAGGTTTTTTTTTCCCACATACCACCAAAAAAAGTGCTGCCGTAAATATTTTTATATGTATGGGTCCTTTCCCTATTTGTTTCATTTCTTTGGGGTCATATGCCTAATAGTGGTATTGAAGGGTAAGCATGGATTAGTAACTTTGAAAAGAATTCCAAATTGGATTATATATAGTATGGTTAGACCAATTTATAATTCCACTAACTGTGTCTGCCCTTCCCCATCCCTTCTAAAAATCTGTTTTCCATTTTTTATCACCTTTGCTAATCTTATGAGTGTAAGGTAGAACCTCAAGGTTGCTTAAATGTGTACTTTGCTTACTGTTAGTGATTTGGAATATTTTTTCATATGATTGCTAGCTTGCTTTTCTTTTTTCTGAGAAGTGTCTGATTGACCATTTATCTATCGTAAGAGGGCTTTTAAATAAAATCTCTCTATATATTGTGGATATCACAGTTTAAAAAAAGTTTGCTGGTGATTTTCCCCCATTTACCTATTTTTCTTATTTTAATTGTGATAATTCTGTTTCTGCAAAACCTTTGCAATATTTATATAGTCAAAATTGTTTATGTAATGTCCTGTAATCATCTGTCCACTTTTTAGTCAACAACTCTTTTCCTGTCTATAGTTATGAATAGTATGTCCTTTACAATTCCTCTAATTTGTTTATGACATTTTATATCTAGATATTCTGTCCAATGGATGCCTATTGTGGCATATGGTATGAAACGTTAGTCTAAACTTAATTTCTACTACATTGCTTTCTAGTTTTCTTGGAAGTTTCTGGTATATAGTGAGTCTATAACCCAGTAATAAGGATCCTTTAATTTATCAAATAGTATGCTATAATTATTTGTTTCTGAATTTTTGTCAAGCTAATCATTTCCAGATCAGAAGTTAAATATAAAATCCTACTTCAGCCATCTGTTATCTGCATGCCCTGGGATAATACGCTTAACTTCTCAGGCATTATCTCTTGTAAAGTGAAGGGGTTTGACTAGATGACCACTAAGGTCTCTTTCATTTCTAAAAATTTTAGGTGTTTCATTTTAAGGTAAAGCTCATATCTTATAAATAGAACATAAATGTGATTTGAGAGCAATCTTGTTACCTCGTTTGCTGATATTATCTTTTAATACATATTTTTGTGTATGAAAATAAACATTTTTTTTTAAATCTCAGCAATTCTGTAGGCAGGTTTAGAAAATATGATATTGTGACAAGAGCTTTCAAACTTTATACATACAAGAAGTGTGACTGACCTAAATTTGTCATCAGTCAAACAGATTTGTCAGATTTTTGAATAGTTTATAGAAATGAATGAAATCTTAAAAATCACAATAATAACATATTATATAGAACTTTACATACCCAAACAGTTATGTCCGCCATTGATTTGCATATATTCAGGAGGACAAATGCAGGTGTAATTTCCCAAGGTGTTATAGTAGGTCCCAGGCCCACAGACACCAGGATGTGCAAAACATTCATCAAAATCTAGAAAAAGAACAAATTATAATTGCTAACCAGAGACTATTAAAGAATAATTATTGAAAAAAAGAGTTTTCCTAACATTAAAATATAAGTGTATTTCTTTGGGATAGGGAACTCTTTGTGTGAAAATTTCTTTGGAGCGGGGAGCTCCTAGTGTGAAAACTCTCTTTATTCATAGATTGAAGTCTTCTATAGCTTATAATTTTAGTGAAGTGCCAGAGGCACTGGGCTTGAAATTAGGTCTTCCTGATCTGAAAGCTGGCACTCTGTCCACTCTGTCATATTCATATTAAATATCAGAGGTTCATACTGGACCATAATAGATCCATGATAGGATAACATAGCATTTATCTTAGAAACACTTTTTATAATTGATTCTGGTGGTCTGATTCCAAAGGGGCCATGGCTTAACTCCAGAGTATGTGATTTTTAATAAGAGAGTAGAAAGACAATTGATATTCGATCTCCTCTGTAATAGCCATTCCTAGGGCTTGTTTTTTGTACAATCACACCTACCCTTATCATTCAGCATATCCACTACTTTATCTCTCCCCTCCATCTATGCAATTTCTTAACCTCCTCCCTGGTAAGCCCAGTATGGGCCTCTCAAGGCAATTATAATTGAACTGATACTGGGACACTCACAGCAGTAGCTGCACAGATGCCATCAGAAGTCCTCTCTACATAATATCCACTCCCTGCCCTCAAGGTCACTTGAGCCTTCAGCCACTCTCCCTTGAAGAGTGGGCTCTATATTCTGTGGTAGTGACAGATCAGAAGCTTTTCCTATTTTTATTTTGGATGGGACAGAGTGAGTGTTACAAGATGAGCTATAACGAATGGGTTTTAACCAGCACTTCAGCTCTCATTAAACTATCTCTCCTCCCAAATCCACCCTCTTCCAAAGTTCCCTGTTATTTTCAAGGGCACTGTCATCCTCCTAGTCATCCAGGTTCATTATCTTGGTGTCACCTTCAATTCTTTTCTCTATATCTCACTCTACATATCAAGTCAGTTGCCAAATCTTGCCATTCTACCTCCACAGCATCTCTCACACCTATCCCCCTTCTCTTTATTCACACTAGCACACTTAACTTTAATACATAATGAATCATCCCCTCATTACCTCTCACCTGGAGACTATTGCAGTAACTTCCTGGTTGGTTTCCCCGTCTCATGTCTCTTTTCATTCTAATCCTCCCACTACATATACAAAGTGATTTTCCGAAAGTACAGGACTGACCATGTCACTTCTACTCAATAAACTCCAGTGGTTTCCCAGATTTACTATAAGATCAAATTTTATTTTATCTTTATCTCACCTTTTAAAAATTTCTGTTGTTCTTATAATGAAAGGCACCACGGCATAATGAACAGAAAATGAGTTTCAAAGGCCAGGTCAGACTTGATTTCAAGTACTGCTTCTGACACATATTGATTGTGGGCATCTTACTTAACCTTTCAGACCTCAGGCCAATTCTCTAAAATTAAAAGTTGCAGATAGAAGATGGCAGAGAATAGGCAGGGACTCACCTAAGCTCTCCCCCAAACCCCACCAAACTACTTTAAATAATGCCTCAAAACAAATACTAGAGTGGCAGAACCTACAGAAAGATACAAAGAAGCAATTTTCCAGCCCCAGACAATTTAGAAGGTCAGCAGGAAAGGTCTGTTGCACAGGAGTAAGAGTGGAGCATAGTCTAGTGAAGGCTGCAGTGCCCCAGCAAATCAGCAATAGGTCTTGGGGGCAACTGCATCAGTGGCAGGTTGCAGACCTCTCAGCCCAAAGAGGGTAAAGGGGTCAGAAAACTGGTCAGAAGAAGATTACAGGGGTCTCTTTTTTTTGGCACAAGGGACAGAACTCTGTTTCATTGCCCATACTTGGATCTGGGTTACAATCCTGGGTTTCAGGGAGAAGAGGAGCACTAGCACACACTAGAGATTGCAGCTGCAGTGGAGCTGGGACCTTGACCCTGGTAAAAGTTCCAGGGTGGAAAAAAGTGCTTCTGGTCTCTCACAGAACAAAGCACAGGTCAGGAGAGTAATGAACACACCTCTCCTTAAATCATAACACCTTGGAAGAACTGAAAACTTACAGGTCCCCGGAATTATCTCTGAAAACAGCTACACAAAAAAACCTGAAGCTTGGGACAGTGCTTCCTCCACTCTGGAAGCAGACCCCCATTTTAGTGTAGAGTTAAAAGTCAAGAAATAGGCTGGAAAAATAAGCAAACAGGAGAAAAAGATTCTGACTATAGAAAGTTACTATGGTGACAGGGAGTATCAAAATCCAAACTCAAAAGAAGACAATGAAGTCAAAACTGCTACATCTAACAATTCATAGAAAAATATGAATTGGCCTCAGACCACGAAGAGCCCAAAAATGATTTTAAAAATCAAGTAAGAGAGGTAGAAGAAAATTGAGAAGAGAAATGACAGTCATGCAAGAAAATTATGAAAAAAGAGTCAACAGTTTGGTAAAGGAGGCACAAAAAATACTGAAGAAAATAATACCTTAAAAATCAGAATAGGCCAAATAGTTAAAGAGGAACAAAAATCCAATGGAGAAAAGGATGTCTTGAAAAGCAGAATTGTCCAAATGGAAAAAGAAGTACAAAAATTCACTGAAGAACTCCTTAAAAAGTATAATTGGCCAAATAAAAAGGAGGTACAAAAGCTAACAGAAAAATATAATTCCTTAAAAATTAGAGTTTAGGAGACATCATGAAATAAACAAAATCAAAAGATTGAAAAATAGAAGAAAATATGAACTATCTCATTGGAAAAATAATTGACCAGGAAAATAGATCCAGGAGAGATAATTTAAGAATTACTAGACTACTTGAAATCAATGATCAAAAACAGAATCTAGACATCATCTTTCAAGGAATTATCAAAACTGCCCTGATATTCTAGAACCAGAGGGTAAAATAGAAATTGAAAGAATCCTCTGATCACCTCCTGAAAAAGATCCCAAAATGAAAACTCTCAGAAATATTATAGTAAAATTCCAGAGCTCCAAGGTCAAGAAGAAAATATTTCAAGCAGTCAGAAAGAAACAATTCAAATATCAAGGAGGATAGTCAGAATAACCCAAGAATTAGTAGTTTCTACATTAAAGGATCAGAGGGCTTAGAATATGATATTCTGGAAGGCAAAGAAGCTATGATTACGACCAAGAATCACCCACCCAGAAAAACTGAGGACAATCCTTCAGTGGTAAAATGGATATTCAATGAAATAGAGGATGTTCCAGCATTCCTGATGAAAAGGCCAGAGATGAATAGGAAGTCTGACTTTCAAATACAGGATTCAAGAGAAGCTAAACAGGTAAGCAGAAAAAGTAAATCATAAGGGATTCAGCATTAAACTATTTACATTCCTACATGGGAAAACAATATTTGTAACTCCTAAAACACTTTTCATTATTAGGACAGTTAGAAGGAGTATACATAGACAGGGCATGAGTATAAGTTGAATATGACAGGATGATTATCTAAAAAAAAATAAAAATAAGGGGTAAGAAAGAGGAATATACTGAAAGAAGGGGAAAGGAAGAGGTAGAATAGGTACAAAAAAAAGGTTATAAAAGAGGTACAAAAGACATAAAAGAGGTACAAAAGTGGAGGGGATGGAGCAGGTGGATAGAGCACCAGCCCTGGATTCAGGAGGACCTGAGTTCAAATCTGGCCTCAGACACATAACACTTACTAGCTTTGTGACCCTGGGCAAATCACTTAACCCCACTGCCTAGCCAAAAAAAAAAAAAAGTGGAGGGGAAGATGAGGGCAGTAGGGAGGGAAAGCATGAACTTTACTTGTATCAGAATTGGCTCAAGGAGAGAATAGCATACAAACTCAGTTGGGTACAGAAATCTATCTTACCATACAGAAAAGTGGGAGAAGGGGATAAGAGAAAAGGGGTAGGTGGGAAATAGAAGTGAGAGCAGATTGGGGAAGATAAAAGCCAGAAAAGCAAAATATTTTTGAGAATGGATACGTGAAAGGAGAGAGAGAGATTAGGATAAATGGGGAAAATAGCATGGAAGGAAATACATAGTAAGTAATCATAACCGTGAAAAAAATTTACAACATATTTCTCTGATAAAGACCTCATTTTTCAAAAACAAAGAGAACTGAGTCAAATTTATAGAAACCAGAGCCATTCCTCAATTGATAATTTGTCAAAGGATATGAATAGATAGTTTTCAGATGACATAAAGCTGTCTATAGTCTTCCGGAAAATGCTTTAAATCACTATTGACTAGAAAAAATGCAAATTAAAACAACACTGAGGCACCACCCCACACCTATAAGAATGGCTCATCTGACAGAACAAAAAAATGACAAATGATGGAGTTGATGGGGAAAATTGAGACACTAATGCACTGTTGGTGAAGTGGTATATTGATTCAACCTTTCTGTAGAGCAATTTGGAGCTATGGCCAAAGAGCTATAAAACTATGCTCACCCTTTGACCCAGCAATACCACTACAAAGTCTGTATCCCAAAGAGATAAAAGCAAACAGGAAAAGGAGCTGTATGTACAAAAATATTTTTCTAGTAGTTCTTTAAGTGGTGGTAAAGAATTGGAAATTGAGGGGATGTCCATCAATTGGGGAATGGCTGAATAAGTTGTTGCATATGATTGTGATGGAATTTTAGTGTGGTATAAGAAATGACAAGCAGGATGCTTTCAGAAAAACCTGGAAAACTTACACGAACTGATGCAAAGTGAAATAAACAGAACCAGAAGAACATTGTATATAGTAACAGCAATATTGTATGATGATCAACTGTGAATGACTTAGCTGTTCTCAGCAATACAATGAACCAAAATAATTCTGAAGGGCTTTATGATGAAAAATGCTCTTCATCTCCAGAGAAGGAACTGATGGAGTCTGAAGGTAGAATGAAACATACTTTTCCTTTTTCTTGTTTGTGTGTGTGTGTGTGTTTTCTTTCACAACATGACTCACATAGAAATATGTTTGGCATGACCGCACAAGAAAAAACTATATCAAATTGCTTGCCTTCTCAAGGGGGAGGGTATGTGGAAGGAGAGATGGAGAGAATGCGGAACCTAAAATTTTTTAAAAGAATGTTAAAATTTTTTTTACATGTACTTGAGTAAGAATATTAAATGAAAAAAGTTGCAGATGAGGTGTTGACCTGCACTGATAAACAGAGTTTCCTTACCCAGCTACTCCCTGTATCAATGAAATGACAAGTTCAATTCCTATTTCGATCTTTTAAGTTTTATAATTTACATATATTAGAGAAGTTGTCCATTTATATTATATATATTAACATACTATGTATGCACACATTGGCATGACTGCTCAAAAATGATTTATAGGTGAGGTATATGATAAAAGTTTGGTGACCACTGCTCTATAAGATAAAGTCATTCTTTACTAAACCATTTTTCTGCCAGGATTTTTTGCCCCTTCCCTCACTCTTTCAGTATAATTATCAAGTGCAATAATTATTAAAATAAGTAGTCTATGTAGTGTGATGTTTGCTTGTTGAAAAAAAAAGGAAATGCATGTAAAATTTTGATATTGTAATACAGTCCTGAACATAAGCTTTGATGAAAGAACTCAGTAGCTCTCGGTGGTGGTGGGGGGAGGCTTTAGATCTGGCAGCCCAAAGAAGTTTAGGGGAGAGAAAAGAAAAGGGATGAACATTTATATGGCATCTACTATGTACCAGGCACTGAGCTAAGCACTTTATAATTATCATCTCATTTTATCCTCACAACACCCCTCTGATGTACTGTTATTCCTATTTTAAGACTGAGGAAACTGAGGCGACCAGAGGTTAAGTAACTTGCCCAGGGTCACACAGTAAGTGTCTGAGGCTAGATTTGACTTCAGGTTTTCCTGATTTCCTATCCACTGCTCCACCTAGATTCCATGGTGACAAGGAAGAAGAATACAAGCAGGGGAGCATGGTGGGCTAGGGCCCTGCAGACAAGAAAATATGGCAGATTATTTAAAGAAGCAGAAAATGGGCTATCCCTGCAGCAGCCTGATCAGTAAAGGGTTCTCCCTCCTTGGATGAGAAACTCAGTGCTTGAAGGACTCTATTATGTTCTGTTTTGCTATCCACCATTGCTTGTCATAAACTTGAGCAATGGGCTTAGAATCAGGAAAACTCATCTTCATGAGTGACCCTGGGCAAGTCACTTAAACCCAGGTTACCTCAGTTTCTCATCTGTAAAAATGAGCTCAAGAAGGAAATGGCAAATCACTCCAGCACCTTTGCCAAGACAACCCTAAAAAGGGGTCATGAAGAGTCTGACACAACTGAAACATGACTAAACAAAACAACAAATATTTCCAAATTGCTCTGACAATAGAAGGTAAATGGATAACATCAACATCTTAAATATGCCATGAACCATTTAAATGAACTTTCATAGAAAATATTTTTAAAACATTCTATGTAATTTTGAGGACTCACAAAACCTTTTTAGAAAGAAGAGAGATGGGCCCAAATAAACAGATTTCTCTCATGGAATTTGTGAATTGGACATTTTTCTCTAGAAGTAACCTCTAATTTTTCTCTAAGTATTTTACTTGATTTGTAAGAATTTGCTCCACCTTCACAGACACAAGTTTCCTCACTGAGGTAGTAGTCATGTGGACATACACACTGGAAGCTCCCAAAAGTGTTGATATAGTTTCCACCTTGGCAGAGACCTGGTAATTCTTGGCATTCATCAATACCTGCATAACAGAAATAATTATAGTTGAAAACAACTGCTGTAATCCAAGAGAAGAATGATTTTGACATATATAACTGCTTTATACATCTAAGTTAATGCATACTGAATTGACATGATTTTCTAGACAACTGATTATTTTAGCTTTGCTACCATCTTAAAAGGGTGACAGAGTTGGGAGGATTGTTCAAATTTGGTAGTGACGGTAAAATGCTTTTTTTTTTTGGTCCACATCATTCAGATAATACTGTGACACAATTACTTTGTAAGAATAATGTTTGTCATTTTGCTTCCTTTTAGTTGAATTTTCATCTGCTTCAATGAACTGTGATTTTATTTATGGAGGGATTCCCTGCAATGACAGAGATCCATGCCTGCTCAACTCTCATCCTATTTTCCCATAAATCTGCCAATGGCAGTGTACAGAATATGTAGTAGTTCTTCTAGATCTCTTTATATGTAGCATACCAACAGAATATGTTGTGTTGTTTATAGGTTATCTCTTGTTCTCATTATCTGACTGACCTAATTTTTTTCTGGCCATACAGTTCTTTGATGACATCCTTTATCCAGTATCTCCAGCATAATTTTTTGCTTTTAATACGTTACTGCTAGCTTATATCCATTCATATTTCTAAATCTCCCAAATGAAACACATAATCACTCAAAAGATTTTGGCTTACTATATATACACAGGAAAAATCAAATTCTACACACAAGAGAATGGACATCCCATGGATCTTATCAATTAGTACATATATCTTGTTTAGTCACTGTAAATGGTTACTGAGTTGAAGTCATAATTGATATGAGGAGAGCAGGCAGGATTGTCTTTAAGAAACTATAGTTCTTTTAATGACCCTAAGCTTCTTCCTGAAACACAAGCCCATATTTTTAATACCAATACTTTTCTAATGATACCATATAGGTACAAGTCATGAAACCACAACATTCAAAGATTTAAAGATGCTCAACACCCAAAGGGGAAGAGATTCACAGTTAAGTGTAACTATCTATCAAGATAGTAATAAATTGCAGCTACATTCCTATGATATACACGTAGTCCTCCTTAAAATGGATTTAAAACCAAATTTTTTATTCAGCATGCTAAAACTTTATTGGATGATATGTGAGATGATAATTTCAAGGGTACATCTATTTTTCATGAGCTATTTAAGAATTATTTTTCAGTACTATATTTTCTAGCTGGTTCAGATATTGGTGGTTATTAGAAATGAACTCACTTTCAAGGATGATAGTGACAGGATTAGGTCTGAAGCCCTCACCTCCTGGACACAGAGTATAATACTCAGCTAGGAAAAAAAAGGACACATGATATTTATGTTTACAAGGTATAGCCAATGAAAATAAATATACTTCCCTTTCTATTTTTGCCTCTTGGCTTTTATTGTTATTATAGACAAATGCTGTTGGGTTTTGTGGGTTTATTCCGTATCTTGGTCTTTTACTGAAGTTAAAATGACTTTAACTAGTACCTTTGCTGATTCCCTAAGATTTGATAAAGTTGGATAAACTATCATGTTGTCAGCAATGTTGTCTCCTCTTTAACTATCTTGAGTCTTTCCTGATCTTACCCTGGCAAGCTCTGATTTACAGGTGTAGGCAACACAACTGTAAACTTGTCTTTTGTTGGAGCTCATGCGGTCTGTTGCTAGCCCCAACTCCTGTCAATTAGATAAAAGTCTGCAGGTTCAGTGACAGATCTGCACAGATTCCCCTGTGGTCTACGTTCCCTTTCCTGATTACTGGGTTGACTGTGTGTGTGTGTGTGTGTGTAGGGGTGAATCTGAGATGCTGTTAACTTCTGTTCTTCATCTTTGCCCAGTACACAGCCACAAGCTCAAGACTACTCCTTGCCTTGCTCTGCCACTCTCAGGCACACGTTTTCTCCTCAGACTGCCATGAACTGGTGGTCCAGTTCTGGGATACAAATGGCCAAGTGGATGCTGGTGCCTGGTCCTGCCCCCCTGTACAGTTTCCCTGTGTCTGCGTGACCTCCTCTGGCCCAAGTACATAGACAAAGGCCCAAGTACATAGACAAAGTCCCCAGTCCAGACTCTATGCCAGAAGGCTCTGCTCACCATCTTGTTCCTATTGTATCTAGACCTCATTATGTCTCCTTCTGAAGACCTAGACTGGGAAAATGATTTATCGGGTTTCTTCGATTTCCTAATCACAACTTGGTCTAGCACTCTTTCTAGGTCTTTGTTGGAATAGTTGTTGGATATTGATTTCACCTCGCTGGGGTCCTTACCCTCTTTCTCCTGTGGATTTAGCTGTAATTACTTTAGGTCTGGTGCATAATTCCTCCTTTTTGAAGGGTTAAAGTGGTTTGGAGAAAGTATAAGACACCATTGTGCTGGTCATGTGATCTTGATTCTCCAAAATCTGCTTTCAAAAGTGTACAACCTTAAAAATTATATGCACATAACAGAAATAAAAGGGAAGGAAAAAAAACCATCTTTTCCCTCTTGGGAACAAATGAATTGGTGATGCAGTTCTAGGATACAAAAGCTGAGTACTGTGCAGAGAATGAGCTGTAGCTTATGTCAATGTTGGAACTTAAAAGAATTTGAAGATAAGGTATTCTGTGACTAACTTCAAGAAGGAAATTAATCTCAAAACAGAATAACACAGTTTAAGAAAAACTATAATAAAGATTTATCTACAATACTATGACAAGGTAAAGTTGTGGTTTATAGTGGGTTCTGGTTAATACATCTTATTCTAGTACAGAAACTTGAAAAATGGTAAGAATTCAATTTCCTTTTTGTAAACAGAAACATTTCAGTCTATATGGATGTAAAGATAGGTTTATCCTGTTCCACAAAAATCAACCATCTAACATTTTGAATTTTTAAAGAGGAAAAGTCTTAATATAGTAATTTTTATTTTTTTCAGGGAAAATATTACATTGCCCCTGGAACATTGGTGCCAACCTGTTTGAGTAGTATTAACTGAATGATAAAAAATTTACTACAACTGTGCCAAAAGTAGTCCATTGCATTTCATAATTAAAATTTGTAAGTCTGATTGAGTTATTTTTGAGAATTATTAAAATGCATTTAAAATCCAGATCATTCACTGCAACATTAAGTTACTCTTGACATCAGTCCAATTTTATTTCTTTGAAATTCACACAATTATTCAAAATATACAAGGACTAAAATAGGACTAACTTTTCAGATTTCCTTTTCCCCTTTTCATTTCTTGTTGGTGTTGGCTGCCTGTGGGGATCTGTCTCCAAAGGATTGTGAGAAGATTAAGATCAATCCCATATCATTTTTTTATTGATCCTATTTACAATTAATTAATTTTGTCCTGTAACTTCTAAACTCATGGTTCTCTGTCTCTGAACTTAGTTCAGAGTTCAGCTGGCTTGTAAGGTGTTAAGTTTAAAAAACCAGCTCTCCTGCTCACGGAATTTAACTGACCTTGGAGAATGCATGTGAACAGAAAGGGAGTTGGACCTGATATCTTTATTCCACCAAGCTATCCTTCAAGGATGTACAGTTTGCTTTCCAAAAGTCTGGGCTGCTATCTCACACCTGGACTCAAATATCTTAGTCTCATGAGAGGAGAAGGGGGGTTGTTGATAGCCTCCATTACCAAACTCCCAACCAATTATGTTTTTCCCTGTGCCTCAGTTTTATAACCAGTCATATTGTCCTCAATCCCATGATGTCATCTACCCTGTTCTGTTCTTGGGTCTTTAGCCTAAAAAAAGGCAATTCATTGACCCAGTAATTGACAGGTGGCATGCCTTGGCTAATAAATGTTATCTTGAACAGAGATCTGTCTCAGTTTTCCCTTTTGTTAAAATCTCAAGCACAGCAGTCACTACATTTAGAAAAATTTTAAAAAGATGCTTATACTTACTGCTGTTCATAGATGCACAATTCTCACAGGGATTTCCCCAGGCCTTTCCCAGAGAGCAGCAGCATGAGGAGCAACTAACTCCAACACCAATGTCAGTGTTGCAGGACAGAAGCCCTTCCCCACGGGGACCAAATTTCAGGTAGCAATTACCAACTTGATTATCTGTAGAGCAATATAGGAGCTTAGAACTACTGGTACTTGTTGAAGGAATACTACAAACTTTAACATTTCTTTTGTGAGAAGTTGGAAAAGACTTCTTAATACATCTAATATAAATGCAGTTGGAAAAAAATACGCTCTACCATGTCCCTACTACCTTCTGAGGTAGTCCATCACACATTGGGATAGTTATTATTATTATTATTATTATTATTATTATTATTGTTATGTTTTTCCTTATATTGAACATATGCCATCAATGCATTACTCTTAGTGGAATCAAACAGAGCAAATCTATTTCCGCTTTCACGTGACAATTCAATTCCACTTAATGTTTCTATTCTCTAGGTCAAACTCCCAGTCTTTAAATCCACCTTTGAATGACATGAATTGCCTTAATCACCTAATTACCTCTTCTCTAAATGTGCTTGAGCTTAATAATGTTCTCTATTTAATGTTCCTGAACTTGTACTCCAAATGGGGTTTGATTGAGACAGAACGCAATAGGTTTAGCACTTTCCTAATCCTGATCACTATCTCTCAGTGTAGCCTAAGATTGTATTACTATTTTTGATGGCAACATCACATTGTTGAGTAACGCAATTTATAGCCAATCAGACACCTCTCCTCACCCCCCAATTTTTCTCATATGTCTAGGTTTTGGGGTTTTTTTTAAATTTTTTAATTAAGCATGGTAGTTCCTCCTTTGTTAGTGATCAACTTGTCAGCTTAGGAACAAACAGATCTCTGGTCAATTGTCTAAAGCTCTGCTTCCCAGTTTACATCAAACTACTGAAACATTCAATCTTTTCAACCAGTTCCTAGTCTACCAAATTAAGTTATCATCTAGTCTACATTTATTCATTTTTCCATAACACAAGAGAATTTGCTGTATGCTTTCCTAAAACCTTGGTAAATCATATCTATATCTTCTCATTTACCCTGTCAAAAATGATTAATATGGTATGATTATTCTTGAAAAGGTCATGCTGCCCATTTGTAATCACCATTTACTTTTCTATATGACTAGTAACCATTCTTTTAATATGTTTTAGTATTTTCCCAGGTTTAAAAGTTAAACTCAGTGCTCTGTAGTTTGAAGACTCAACTCTCTTCTCATTATTGAAAATAAGATCATTTGCTCTTCTCCAATACTGCAGTAGCTGTTTTGCTCTCCATGAACTTTCCAAAGTCACTGATAGTGACCTCAGAAATAATACCTGCTAGTTCTTTCAACAACCTGGTATGTAGTTTATTTAGGCCTAATGACTTGATGTTATGAAGGGTTGCTGGGTACTCTCTTATAATGTCTCCAGTTATCTTGAGTTTCAACATATTAGAAACTTTTGTTATGTCCTTTATAGTCCAAAGATAATTTTTGGCTAAGAAAACAGAAGCAAAATATGAGCTGAGAAGCTCAGCTTCATCCTATCCATCCTGAGCAGTAGTACTGGTCCTTCTTTTATCCTATTTTCCCTATTTTAGGTGCAACAAATCTATTTTTCTTCTGGACTGACCTCCATTGAAAAATATTTGTCCATAGGATCTTATCTTTCCTCTACATCCTTTGAAATATGATCTCCTAAAATCAAGAGAATATATCATCTTGTTTTTCTTTCCTCTAACATAGAATGTAAATTGGGGTGATTACTTCCTCGAATAATCCCACAATTTTAATGATCTTTGGTTATTTGTTGTCTAGAATGGTCACCTATCTTTTAAAGGATGAAATTGTCATTTGGGAAACTCAGAAAATTATTAGGTACTCTGCTCTTTTTGGAGAGAGTAAACTTGAACAGATTTCAGATAGTAGAACTTTCTAATCACTGCCATATTATGCTTCCACATACCATATGATGATGGATTTGTGAGATGTTTTCTGAACTTTTTATATAATTCCTCTTTCTTAGTGTTCTACAGTAAAATCAGTAAAAATATTGCTTCTATTAATCTTCAAATTATCTCTACCATGCTTTTACCTTTTGGCTCCTGGAATTCCTTACACATTATCTTTTTAACTAACATTAATATTTTACACTCCAGACAGGAACTATCTTTCAGATATCTGCTATAGGAAAGGCAATTTGTATAAATCTTGAGAGAGTACAGAATGTAAAGATTTGGGAAAGTGGAACTAAAAATGAAGTTAACAATGGCTAAAATATATTTCTGTGAAATTTGAAATATTTTTGAAAATTACACAACTACTGATTACCTAAAAATTCTAAAGTATGTCTAATATGTGACTCATGGTAGAAAGTATTTCTTACTTTTCACATCAAGATAAATGGCACTATAATAAACAGGAATAAAGGCATTGAGGATAGTAGGAAACAGCAGTAAAGACATGGGACAGCCTTCTTTCTTGACCTCTTAATTAGTTCTTTTATTTTAACTAAAAAACTCCTCTAGGTAAATACAACCAAGTAGGAATAGGATAGATAGGAATGAACTGCATAGTAAAACTTTAGAAGGACCTATCTTTTCAAAGAACTGTTGATAAAAAATACAGATGTTCTTATATTTAATATAATAATAATTTAATATAATCAATAAAATATTATATAAATTAATAGAAATTAATATTTTATCTTTATCTTTAATACAATCTATATCTTTCTATCTTATGAAGATATCTATATTAATCTATATCTTTAATTATATTTTCTTATCTTTAATACAATTATAATTAATATAATAATAAAATATAATCTTTAACATAATTCTATTCTATCCTCCTCTGGCCCGATCTCTTTTATCCCTTTGTTAACATTTTCCTGATTACTTTATCTTATTACCTCATTCAGAGGCAACTTGCAGAAAAAGCTCTATATTGAGGGTCAGCAGTCCTATTCCAGGCTCTAAGTTCCTTTACTACGTTGTTGACCACGGTCAAGGACAGTTTTCTGAACCTCAGTTTTCTCATTTAGAAAATGAAGATGAGGGGCAGCTAGGTGGTGCAGTGAATAAAGCACTGGCCCTGAAGTCGGGAGGACCTGAGTTCAAATCCGGCCTCAGACCAAACATTTGACACGTACTAGCTGTGTGACCTTGGGCAAGTCACTTAACCCTGATTGCCTCACCAAAAAAAAAAAAGAAGAAGATGAAAAAAACATCTATCCACATCCCTTTTGAGGGTTATAATAAGGATCAAATGAGAGTGACATATACATGAAAGTACTTTATGAATGGCAAATCATTCCACAAATATAAAGTATCATCATCATCACCATCATTTCCTCAAATTTCTCCCTCTATTAGGTGAATGAAAGAAATATTAAACACCCCAAAGGGGATATGAAAATGGTGATCATTGCTACATATTTAATAAACTTGACTATCAGCTAGGAAGAATCAGGGGGAAGTTAATTTAAATTATGTATTTTAAAAATTATCTCCAAAAAGGACTCATTAGAATTCATGTTCTAAGGAAGCTGAATAAATATTGTTTTCTGTTTATTTGGGGTTTTTTTTCATAAATTATACATACCCACACAACCTACACCAGTTGGGTTTAGCTGGAAGTCTGGTGGAAAGTTACACTCATATTGACCAGAGGTATTAACACAGAGACCATTAATACAATTGATGGAATCAGCACACTCATCAACATCTAGAAGAAAAACATTTTAATACAATTTTTAATTCTTAAATGTCCCACATAGATTCATGTTCCAAATCAGTTTAAATGATTGGCAAAGTTTTAAATGAATAGGGAAGGAAAAGGTACAGAGAACACTTCAAAACTTTCATGCTAAAACAATAAACAAAGTTTAAAGAATCAAATATGTAACATTAAGCAAAATGTAATTTTGGTTTCTATAATTTCAATGAGAAAATAGATTTTTTAAAACTCTTCTTGAATAAGGTCAATATTATATTTTGTAAGGTTTCAAAGGAAGGCTCCTTGTTCTCCACTAACATTTTTAGACTCTCCCTCTGCCATAATCATTTAGCAATATCTCTTCCTTTGACGTTTACACCATCTAGATTTATCTTTCTATTAAGATCCTGGTAGCTATTATTTATCAGTCCTCAGGACATTACTCTTCTTTCCTCAATAAGTTCAGGGCCTTTCTTACAGTCTTGCTCTTTACCTCAACTCTTGCCTTAACATTAGGGGACTTAAATATATGTGCATGTATGTATACATATATATGAACACACATTCATATGCATGTATACATCATTCAGACATCTTTCTCTACTATCTCCCCATTTACTCTAGAGGCAGCTGATGGCACAGTGGATTGATTACTGGGCTTGCAGTCAGGAAAACGAGTTCAAATATGGTCTTAGACACTTACTAACTGTAAGACCCTGGGCTAGGCAAGTCACCTGACCTTTTTTTTTTTTTGCTTCAGTTTCCTCAACTGTGAAATGCACCTACCTTGCAGAGTAATTGTGAGGATCCAATAAGACATTTGTTGAAAAAAAAAAGCAGTTGGCACAATGGATGGCACATAGTACTGCCTATTCTTTTCTATCTTCCCTTCTTCCTTTCCATTCCTGTCTTAGATTTACATTTGTATGTATATATGCATATAAATAGATATATGATAGATAGATAAATACTGCCTCAATTAACCTAACTTCCCAGTTCCTCATTCTATTCAATTTCCACCACCAACTCCTTTCCTGTACTTCAACCATATAGATGGTCATCTCCTTTATCCTACCATCCCTTACAACTATTCTGTTAATGCACTCCAAATTTCCTTTACTTTCTCGTCATCTTTTATAATTCGATCATTCCCTATGCCTTATGACCCTTTGTTCCTGGCATGACCTCTAACTTCTTCACTCTTCAGTTTTTGTTTTTGTTTTTTTCCCAAGGCATCACTCCTTGCAATAGCTACACTCTTCTCCCTTCCATATCTCAATTCTGATGAATCAGTTCAACTCTATACTACACTTTACTTTTTAACACATTTTACCCACTGTCTATCACCAGTCATACTCTGCCAAACTGTAAGAATGGATTACTCTCATCATTTGCACCCTTTCCTCCTATTTAAGTACTAGTGAATTAAGTCAGAGAAAATAAAAAAAATCCTGGTGAGTGCTGAATAAAAATTTATAATAAAAACTAAACTGAGCCCTCTACAGCATGTCAATCTTTTTTATACCTTCTTAATCTTTTGATTAATTTTGAATAAATCCCATTCACCAAAGCACTTATTTCAAACCTCTCTGTCCTCTTGTAAGGATCAAATAAGAAGATATTTGTAAAATAAAATCACTTAATACAGTGCCTCACACATAGTTGGTGTTATAAATGCTTATTCTCTTCCTCCTTTCTTTCCCCTCTGCCCCTCCATTCCCATCTCAGATCAAAAGGAAGCTCTTTTCCTTGCCAAGATAAACCCCTTTAAATATTCCCTTGATCCCATCTCCTTCTGTTTTCTCCAGGACACTGCCCCTACTATCATCCCCACTCTTCAATCTTCATCTCTTTTTACCTACTGGTTCTTTTCTACTACCTACAAACATGCTCATATCTCCTCAATCCTTAAAGTACACTTGTTTCCAACCATTTTACTAGCTATGATCTATAGCTCCTTTCTCTCGTGGCTAAGGTCCTTTAGAAAACTGTCTACAATACATGCTTCACTTCTCCTTTCACACAGGTCTAAAAACTTTTGAAACCTGGCTTCTGAACAAATGATTCAACTGAAATTTGTCTCTTCAAAGTTATCAGTGATCTCTTAATTGCCAGATCAAGTAGTTTTTTTCTCAGTTTTTATCCTTCTTGACTTTTCTGCAGTCTTCGACAATACTAACCACTCTCTTCACCTGGGTACTCTCCCTTCTCTAGTGTTTTGTGACTGTTCTCTCTTGGTCCTTCTTATATATCTGATTGTTCTTTCTTACTCTCACTTGATATATCTTAATTTTGGTCATGCCTACTAACCAAGGTATCATCTAAGGTTCTGCTCAGGATCCCCTTGTCTACTCTCTCTACATTCTCTCACTGGATGACTTCATAAGCTCCTAATAGTTTAATTATAATCTCTATGCAGGTAACACCTAAATCTATATATACATCCCTAGTCTTTGATGAGTTCCAGTCCCATATTAACTGGTTATAGGACATTTCAAGCTAGATGTAGCATTGACATTTCCAACTCAACATGTCCAATAATAGATCATTATCTTTCCACCTAAACCTTCCTCTCTTTCCAGCTCATATATTACTACTGAAGATACCATCATTCTCTAGTCACCTAGGTTTATAATCAAGGTATCATTCTTGACTCTTCACTCAAATTCATCCTACACATGTAATCTGAGGTCTAATTATTTTTTATATGTCTCCCCTTCTCTCCATTTACACAGTCACTGTTCAGGCACTTCTCACTTGGACTATCGCAACAGTTTTCTAATTGATCCAACAGGCTCCAAGATGACTTGTAATCAGGGGAAACAGATTTGTGTCAGGACAGTTAGGTGACACAGTAAACATAAGACTGCTGGATCTGGATTCAGGACGAAATCCAGCCTCTGAAACAAACTGTATGACCCTGGGCTAGTCACTTAACCTCTGTGTGCCTCTGTTTCCTCATCGGTAAAATGGGAATAATAATAGCACTTATCTCTCAGGGTTGTTCTGAGGTTCAAATGAGATAATATTTATAAAGCACTTTGCAAACCTTAAAGCTCTGTAGAATGCTAACTATTTTGTTATTAGTATTATTCTCATTATCATCATTATTATTCAGACATGTTTAACCTGTCTGAGCCTCATCTGTAAAAAGAGGGTAATAATATTGCAATGCCAACCTTATTGGATTGTTTTAAGGGGGGGAAAGGTGTGAAAGGTTAAAGAACTATATAATTACATCGTTATCATTTCTTAAATCTGGCACCAAATATTCACATACACTAATCAGTACATAATCAACCATCTTTAGAACAAATTTTCATATTTAGACAATTGACAGACCTGTACAGTTTCCTTCTGTTCTATCCAACTCATAACCATCATCAGAGATGCTATGAAACATTCCTGGAAAGTTTTTATATGTTCCAAAGACATGGATATTCTGGAATGAGCATTCATCAACATCTAAAGACATGTAAAATATATATTATTGCATCATTTGTTTACAATGGATAAAATTATGGTACTAATATAAATGTATTGAATATTTTTAATCTATTCAGATTTCTCCCCTACCTACTGATAACTTAATGATTTATCAGGGGAAAATGATATTTGGATATTTTATCTGCAATTAAAGTTTAATATTAATTAGATACCAAAAATTAATCATGTGTTAAAACAGGAAAGCTATTTTTGGTTAAACCAAAATTAAATGGAAAACATTTAAAGGTGCTATGTTCAAAATTTAAAAAAAAAAGAACTTTTTAATTCTTAACTAGAAATACTTAATAAAGCATTGGGTACATAGCACATAGTCAAAAAAATTTGGCAAGTGAATGAACTAATACATAAAACAAAAACTTCTTTTGGGCAATATCTAAAATTATAAAGCATAATTTCTAAATTTAATTTTCAATCCTTTTTGTTGTGTAGTTTTCTTTATATTGCATTCTGCATTCAACTAGAACAGAGTACCTTATATACCTTAATAACTAGGTACATAAATCTTCTGACTGCATTCATTAGAAAAGAGTTTTTGTTTCTACAGTCATACATGAAAGTTCCTTCCATCCCATCATTTCAAATTTCTTCAAAGTATTTTTGTTTAATTTTAGCTAGAAACTCAGTTTATTGAATATCAATAAACAAGGATATTTTTCTGTGCCTACATTAAAATTAGTGTACATGAATATATTTGTACTGATGTAGTAACTGTGTATATTCATGCATATGTGTACATATAAGTAAAAAAAAGAGAGTAAACTTTTCTAAAACAATTTTCTTTATATTCTTAGAATTTAAAGATCTCTTAAATGGCTTTCTTCAGTTGGCCATATGTTTATTCACAAAGGGGTTAAAATGATTAGTACAGATTGTGTGGAGCAGCTCACTTTGATAACAAACCTCCAAAATGAGATAATGTTTTGCAAACAGTAAATCAGTTCTCTATTATATAGATTTTCCTATGTATTTTATTAACCAGCAACTGAAACCATATACAATGGAAATAAATTTCATTTGCAAGTGATATATGATGGTTGGAGTGACTTCTATAATTACAAATGATAAGCCACATTTTCAGTTTGTCTATGAACAACTTAATTTATCAAGACTTTCAGATATAAGAATTGTATGTATCATTTTACAAATACTTCCTAAAAAAATGAGGTTCCTTCAGATGTTGGGATCTTCTTCCCTGAATGATCTAAAAATCACTGGGGCAAAAACTAATAAAAAAAATTTCCACTAGTTAATTTCCTGTTTAAAATTTTGGGAAAAATAAAAGATCTTCCACATTGTATCTATATGAATTATGTGTATAATTTAAAAGAAAGTCCAAACCTTTATTTTTTGGAAAAATATCATGCTACTATATAAAAATTCTATTCTAGGAAGTGAGAGACATCACAATTTAAAGGAAGAATGGGATTATTACTAGCCAATAATATCCTGGATGAGACTCAGAAAATCACATGACCAAGTGAAATATGAAGATGCTACCCGAAATAAGCAGTCAACTGAAAAATGTACTAGTGCTTGGTGTAGACAGCATTTCATTTGATGAAAAAATGTCAAATAGTTTTTCTATTAATTAAAAACAAAATAATAACACCACCAGCAAATGAGAAATGGTTAAATGAAATAAAACAAAACAAATAAAAAAAAGAGGTGAATCAAATTGTCTCTGATTCAGGAAAATTTTGTGAGATATGAATACTAGCTTCATCATTATTCATGCTTCAAAATAATCTGTGCTGGAAAGAATGTGAAACCTGCTTCCTGTTTGAGGTCATTTCAGCTTCTTTTTGTGATTTCCTTCATTATAGCCAATTTAAACTTTAAAATGGAGTTGGAATACTTCTGGCTTACCTTGGCAGAATCTGCTCTCTGAACCTGGAGTGAAGCCCATCTCATAGTCACATTGAAATGTAGCAGGGATATTCAAGCACTGTCCATTCTCACAAAGATTAAACTTTTCTGCACACTCATCAACATCTGTGGAAGAAAGGGACTCAACTACTATAAAACTGTCATGACTTTTCATATTTTATTATGCAAGCATGTTTTTTCTTCTGTTTGTTCCTTTATCTAACCATTTATTCTGACAATTAAGCTTATGGCACCCAGTATTTAAATCTTCAGCACAAACAATCCTGTCTAAAGGAGTTTTAAGGGGTGTTTCTTACATTTGTTATTTTCTCTCTCATAACAAATGTGTTGTCACTTTATTGATAACAATAATTTTTCCCTGAAGGATGCTGTAATTAATTCAAAATAATTTTGGTACTATTATAAAATATGGTGTTTATTTCTTTAAACAATTGCCAAGTTTGGAAACAAATTATTAGTACTGCAGCAATTTTAAGCATTGTGATATTTAAAATTACAATGAGCAAGAAAGTATATCTAGTATATTATATCACTTGATATTTTTATATTATAATTTATATTATATACTATAATATATCTCATTATAACATTAAAAACTGAAGACCCAGAGTATCCCCTCGATGTGAGACTTAATTACTATTAAAGTGGGTCTTATTTTAAAAGGCCACCTACAATCGCAGGATTATAGATTTAGAGCTGGAAAAAACCTCAGAGATCACCTAGTCAAACTCAATTTTACAGATGAGGAAAGAGCATTCCAAAAATGAGGGATGGAGAGAGGAGGTAAAAGTGCAAGGAGCCGCAAATACAACAGTATAGTTGGATTGTAGAATTAAAAAGGGAAGTAAAGTGTAAGAAGACTATAAAGGCAGAATGGATCAAATTGTGAATAATTTTAAATGCCAAACAAAAGCCTTTATATTTGATTTTAGAGGTAATAGAGAGCCAAGGAGCTTACTGAGTAGAAAGGGTTACATACTTTCAAAAATCACCCTTTATTACAAAGGTTCTATATATCCACGTTTATCAAACATTATCATTTCAATTTTTATTTAGCTCCAACAAAATTATAAAAAAGCCAAAACACCCTTTGTAGCCTGATAGTATGAGTTACTATTTTCAAAAATATATAGGTGCTATCATAATTAATAAAATGAAAATTCATGAAAACTATTTAAGTCATCATAGTATTTTACACCATGTATTTTTTAAATCAATGGATATCATAATACAACTCATACTACAGGAGTCTATAATTTTTTTATATTAAAAAGGGATTCTCGTGCTTGACAAATGTTAGGAACTCTGAATAACATGCCTACTATTTTGTTCCAGTCATACCTATGCATATTTTCACAATAACTGTACCCAACTATTTAGTTGGATAACAGGAAAATACTGGTAATTAATAATACATTATTATTTTGTAGTTTACAGAAAAATAAGAATTTTAAAATTACACATTTTTATGTCCACTGTAAAAGTAAAAAAAAAAATCCTGTGTCTGTAGTCATAATTAAAATGTTCCTTAGTGTAGCTATTGATTTTATTTCATTGCACTGTTTCAAAATAAGGGATAGCATAGAAAAATAGTTTACCAGTTAAAAGATGTTGGAAAATATATGTTTGAATATTCACTAACCTAAGCAAGTAAAGCCATCTCCAGCGAATCCTTCAAAACAAGCACGGTTCATACACTGGGCATTTATACTACATGGGTGGGTTCCATTAGAACATTCAACCAGATCTATATACCAAGAGAACAAAATAAAATATAAGCTAGAACATTTACAAACAAAATAATATTAAATTTGCCCTTAATTTAAATTTGTAAATGGGAATGTGGTTTTTGATTATGCTTTGGAAAAGCATGGAGTAAATAAACCTGTAAAATGCACATAATCCCAAGATAACCCTAGAAAAGTGATGGATAATTGCATAAAACATGAACTGTATGAAAAGTCTAAATTAAGCATAAAAACTTAAAATAACAAAAATACTGAGTTCTTCCTGTCCCATGACAGGAATAACCAAGGTAAATTCCTAAGATTGGATTATTTATCTGCCTTATCATTTTCATTATATTTGGCAAAAGAGTTCATTCATTTGAATGATATGTGGCCATTGTTTTATCATTAACTGTTGTAATGTGAGTAGGAAGCAATAAATAGTGAATGATTATGAGGGTAAGAAGTTGGAAAGAGGATTAAAGGAAGCAGTTGGATGAAAGTGAGAAGGAATATAGGTGTGTTTAGTAGTTTGATAGACAAAGAATGGATATGTAGCAAAAAAAACTGAATAGCAAACACTATGTCTCATACTTTATAAGGACAATGTTGTGATCCCTAAAGTTAAATAATTCGTGTTTGGCAAATGTAAGTAGTTTGCACGTACAAAATACAACATAGGCAACATAGCCAAATTGAATGAGTAGAAATAATGAATTTTTCTATACACTTAATGTAGGTACATTATTTGTGATTGGGGGAAATCAATTAGTTATACCATTCTTTCAAATTAGTCTAGATAACTGTTGATAAGACATTTAAGATGGGTTAAAAAGCATTCAGTACGTTAAATATGAATGTAATTGCCTTTAAAAATACAATCTAGCTCTTTACCTTCTAGAAAGCAAAGACTTGTCCAAATTTGGCTCAATAAAATATCAAGTGCCTTGTTTCTTTGCTTCAAATAAAATATTTGAAGTTTGTCAGAAGAATTATTCTATTTTTTTTAACCAGGAAGATAACATTAACCATTTATTACATGTTCAGGTTAACACAAAAGTTTTAACTTTCTTGCTTTCATTTCATTGAACTTTAAATCTTGTTGGTATTATGTTAAAAGTCTGGGAAATGTATTAAATATTTTTCATCATATAAGTGATTGGATTTACCTTAAGTGCTGTCTTCACATAGAAACTTTTCCATAATATAAAACAGATATTTTCTTATACTCCTGTGATTCAATATGTAGTTCAACACATACAGCACCAATACACAAATATCCTAAACACTTAACTCTTCCTTACTTTTCTCAATTTCACAATGATAATCAAGCTTTTAAAACAAGGAGAGAAAATCTTTTTAACTGACTATTAAATTAGCATTGTCTACTAAAGTCCTACTGTAATGCCAAATTTTAACATGGAGCCCACCTGAGTTCTGAAAGGCTATGTTAAGAGTGTAACCTCTGGCAGGTCCTAATAAGTTAGACAGCATACAAGGCCGAAAATAGTCTGTATATCTACTGAGTATTTGGGCGGGGGGGGAGGATCACCACAGTGTGGACTCTTTGTCCATTCTTGGGTTGATTTTTATTGGTCTTAAGAATTCAAGAAGACTATCTACTGGAAGAGTTAAGACCTGAATCAGATGGATTTTAAAGACTTCAACAAAATTCTGTAATGTGATAACTTAAATTTCATTAACAATTGAATATTTCATGATTTAATATAATCATAAAAGAGGTAGAATGGTTTAGAGAAGGCTTATTAGCCTTTGAGCTGAAATTTGTTTGAGTCCCAGTTTCAGAAACTTAACTAGATATGTGATTGTTGAGTTACTCATCTGAAAGCAAGCATTTACACAATGCTTTCTTCACAATTGTGAAACGGGTAGTGTGAGCACTTGCAAACTGTAACTCAGTAAATAAACCTTAACTATTATTTTGCCTCAACTCTCCATTTTAACACAGAAGCCAGAGGGCGTATTTTCCTAGTTCAATACATGAAGCTTTTTCTTTTCAAACTTTTGGGGAAACTTTTTTTTAATATGAACATTACATCATAAACACCATAGCTGTACATATACATAAGTACTGAGAGGCAGCATGGTAGAGTTGATAGAGCTGATCTTAGAGCCAGGAAGATATGCATCAAGTCTTGCCTTTGACACATAAGGGCTGCATGATTCTGAGCAAGCCCCTTGACTTCCCAGTACTATAGATACCAAAGATTGGAACTTTCCAAGGAGTTACTGATCTGCATTAATAGATGAGAGTAGAGTTCCCTCACTAGTTCCCACACTAAATGAAATGAAAGATCTGTGTCTCCAGCTATCAACTGACATTATTTATATATTGTATAACTTAATATCTTGTCCTTTGAATACCCACCAATACATGTTTTCATATCCATAGAAGCCATGAAACCATCATAACAGAGATAGCCACCAGTAATATTAGTACATTGGCCACCATCACAGATACCAGGATTTTTTTCACAATCATCAATATCTAAGGAAGCAAAATTTTCAACATATAAAAAGAAAAGTAATTTTTGAGAAAACCAAAGATTACCTTTTTCCATCCCTTCTGTAAGATACAAAGCCCACTAAGAGTGGGTGTCTCTTAAGGTTCAGTACAAATCTATATAAAGTCCAAATCTCTCTCCAAAACTCCAGTCCAACATTCCTAACTGTCTGTTGGACATTTCTAAGTGGATGTCCTGAAGGCACCTAAACTCAATTATCTCCAAAATGGAATTCATTATATACCCCTTCTCTTCTCTTGCCTCCTTTTTGTATAAACCCTTCCTTTCCTCAAATTTCTATTGAGGGTATTACCTTTCTTTTAGTCACCCAGGTTGGCATCCTTAAAGTCATTCCTGGCTTATTCCTCTTCCTCATCCCCAATATCTTATCCCTTATGATTCTACTTCCAAAATACCTGTTATATCTGTCCCCATCTCCTCACTTATACAGTCCCTACCCTCACCAATTTTCACCTGGTACAAAGTGTTCATTTTGGCCAGCCTCCATTCTATTCCCTCTCCAATCAATCCTCCACACAGATGGCAAACTGATATTTACAGGACCACATCACTTCCCTACTAAAAATATTCAGTGGCTTCTAGTGCCCTAGGATGAAATATGAATTCCTTAGCTAGATAATGATTAGCCACGACATGGATCCCACTTGCCTTTTCGTTCTTATTTCACATTATACCCCTTCACACACTCTCTATTTCAGTCAAACTATCCAGCTATTTGTTCCCTATGCACAGCATTCTATCTTTCCACGTTTGCACAGGTGGTAAACATGTCTAGAATACACTCTCCCTCCTTACCTCCACTCCTTAGGATCCCTGACATGAAAATACAGTTCAGGTACACAGACACACAGACACACAGACACACAGACACACAGCCACACACACACACACACACACACACACACACACACACAGCATTCGCCAATCCTTAGTCTGTTGTTAGTGTTTTTCTCTTTTGGAACTGCTTTGTGTATTTAGTATTTACTTGTGTACATGTGGTAGAATGGATGGTGTTTGGAGGCAGAGATTGTTTCATTTTTGTTTTTGTATTACCAGTGGCTAATACACAGCTTTGTATATAACAGGCATTAAATAAATGTTGGGATGAACTGAATTGAATAAGGTCAAATCAGTAAATGAAAATTAACCAAGCTAGAGAAAGTGCTTGTGTTTTTGTTTCCTTACCTGCACAGGTTCTCATATCTGGCATCAGGGTATAAACTTCACTGCAAAGACATTCATAGCTGCCTTCTGAATTAGTACACTGGCTACCACAGCTTCCATTCATTATCCTATACTCATCAATATCTGGTAAAAGAACATTTTAACAGTATTATTTGTCAACTCTTCTTCCTTTGAAAAAGTCTGCCTTTTAAAAAATAATTATACAGGGGCAGCTAGGCGGCACAGTGGATAAAGCTCCAGCCTTGAAGTCAGGATGACCTGGGTTCAAATCCGGCATCAGACACTTGACACTTAATAGCTGTGTGACCCTGGGCAAGTCACTTAACCTTGATTGCCTCACCAAAAAGAAAAAAAGTTATACAGATCATGTTGAATGTTTACCCATTTCTCATGATGATTTTTTTCTTTAGTTATTCTAAGTTGATATTTTCCTTTATAAACTATAAGCTACTTTTGGAAATATTCTTTTCAACATTTCCCTCATTGCCCTAAGATTAAAGAAATCAGGAACATAACTGGAAAGATCAATGAAATAAAAAAATACACTCTTGGAAGTTTAGATCTATGACTTCAGAGCAAAGAAAGGAATCAAGCTGCCGTGTGCAGCTACTAACTATATTAAATCTTTATTTTTAGTTTGTAAACTCAAAGTAAAAGTAAACTGCATCAAAATATTTTAGTAATTGAACAAAAAATAATTAATGAAGAAATAAGATGTTTACAAAAAAAGGACTAAAAAATAGTAAAAGGATTCCAATTGTTTCTTATTTAAAAGGACAACCATGCAACACTAATCAAGCATATCTATGAAATATCTTGAGAACTCAGTGACTTAGAAGTATACTTGTTTTCCATGGCCTTCATTTATTTTTAATGAAATGACTTGTTCTCTTTAGTGGCAAAAGCTCCTTTTACTGACTTGAGAAATAAGAATTTAAGGACACAGATGTGCTCACTTCTTACCCATATAGCTTTGCCTGTCTGGAGTTGCTTGATATCCAGGATTACAAGAACACTGCGGTCCAATCATGTTCACACGTTTTCCATTTCTACATAGATTATCACTCAGAGAACAGTCATTTATATCTGCAAAAGAAAAAAAAAGGTTATACTTTTATATAGTAGTTGAATATTTTATAATAATTCACTTAAAGAATAATTAAGAACTGTATAAGAACTCCATAGTTCATGAAGTCATTTGTCAAAAAAAAGAGGGTTGTTGCAATAGCAAGGATGATAATTCTTTATCTATGCTCACGTCTGCTTTTGATAAAAGTACAGCCAGTGTCTAAACTCTTAGATGTTCTGAGTTATTATGTAGTTTAGAGTCGATGGTTATGTTATGTTGAAGATAGAGAGGTCTGGAAGGGTGTTTCTGATTCATGCCCTTCCCCCCTCACTGATGTTAGGGGAAGTGCATTTGTAGTGGACAAAAAAAAAAAAAAAAAGACAGGAAAAGACAGGAAAGTAGCATGCCTGTATATAGGCATATAGTATTCAATGCTTCTTTTTGTGTCCTTTTGTTCTTGAAAAATCTTTCTGCTCATCATGTTGGCTGACTATAGGATTTGGAGACACAATAAAATTCTGAGCATCCATAAGTTGTACCTATTCAAGATTTAATTTACTGGTGACTGAGAATGCCTGAGATTAATGTTACAGTTGACTGGCATGAATTTTGAGTTCATAGAGTCAACCAACTAACTGGATCCAGGAGAGCAAAAGGGAGGACAGTTACTCTTCCTGTGTTTCCCCTGATTTACTTTAAAGGAATCTGGGACTCAAGAGTTCCAGATCTGGGCACACATATCCCTTTCCTTAACCTTTTAACACTGACCGATTAAGTGGGAGGAGTTTGGAATGTCAGGAGGCAGAGGAGCTCCATTCACAAATTCTTAACAATTTGCTTTTGATATGGGTGAAACCTTATTATTTCCTGTTTTAAAAAAATATCCTGAGCAATATTTCACATCACAAGATAAATAATGAACCCAGGCAGTATAATCACATTAAGGTGTTCGGCTCAACAGTGGAGGGATGTTTGTAGGCTTAGTGCCCTCTGGTGGCCCATTGAGATGATGCAGCCTTTTTTAGCAGTTGGTGACTCAAGAAGGCCACTTAGTGAGCGATTTAGATATTTTACCCCCTTGCTGGATAATCAAGTGATGCACTGAACTTCTACAGAGTTAAGGCATGCAATAATGTGAACTGTTATTGGGACACATCAATGCCCTACGTATTACACAGATGTGTGTGTGCGTGTGTGGTGTGTGTTTCTATTTCTTATATCAAGTAAGGGTCAGCAAAAAAAAAGAAACTGAGTAGCAGAAACCAAAGAAGATGCACATCAACAGAAATGTTGTCCTTAACTACAATAATAAAGACCAGTAAATGTAAAAATTGGCATATGACACATGGAAAGGAAGATAATAAGAATTTATTAAATGCCTATTATGTGCCAGGTACTATGCTAAGCACTTCACAAATATCTCATTTGATATGTATGGAGTCAGAGCAAGGACGGCAAGGGATCATTTTTACGTGTATGTGAATGCGGGTATATAAAACATAATTTGTGCAAAACGACAGGGGTGTGAGCAAATAGATTCTTGAAAATAGTATCTTTTCTCCTTCTAGTATCTAGAACTTTTGAGTTTGTATACAGTAGATAGGTGATTTTTTTTCTAATAAAGCCATAATAACTTAAATTCAATTGTTCTACTACCTAGTACTATAAATGAGATCAAATAAAATAAATTGTAAAAAGCAATCTGAATATGGATGTATAGGGCTAGATTACTAAAATTTAAATTATGAAGGTTCTTTTATAAATAGAAAATCCAGCTTTAGAATTAAAGGGACCTAAGAGGCATCTGTTTCAACTTCTTATCAGCATATGAGGAAATTGATGTCCAGAGTGGTTAAATGACTTGCCTAAGATAACAAATGACTTTCTTTCCTCAGTCTTTCTTCCTAAAACTGGGCCAAAACAAGATTTCCTGTGTCTTAATCCTAATTTAATGATAGAGAAGTTGGAGCAACAAATAATGTCAAATGGATTATGGGAAATCTCATTTTCTTGTTATTATTTATTTAATTGTATGGGATAAACTCACCCACACAATCCTCATGTGATGGTATTTCATGTCCAAGTATGTAGTCACATTCAAAGCTGCCTTCAGTGTTCACACAGTTTCCATCTCTACAAAGTAGAGAGTTATGTTCA
The DNA here is from genome assembly GCF_900497805.2 of Vombatus ursinus. Classification (NCBI taxonomy): domain Eukaryota; kingdom Metazoa; phylum Chordata; class Mammalia; order Diprotodontia; family Vombatidae; genus Vombatus; species Vombatus ursinus. Next base: position 9,698,572 of record NW_020954570.1, on the reverse strand, counting down.
CGTTCAGTAATGTCTGAAAGGTAAATATGTCATCTATGAAGTGATTTTTAGAAAAAAAATAGTAAGGAATGGGAAAAATAATTATCTGAAAATGACTGAACTTGACAAATAAATGAGGAGATGTATAAGTTTTCAGTTGTGATAGGCCCTCTATCCTTCTAACATAGTACTGGAAGAATATAGTAAATAGTAAAAGTTCTAGCATAACTCAAAATTATCGTTATTAATAAGTTTAGGAACTTGAGGGGAGAAAGTAGTGGTGAAGAAAAAAAGAAGTATTATAAACTAGCAATACTCATCACTAATTATTAGAAGAATAGATTTTGTTCTCTTTTAATGTTAATTTTCAGGTTTACTAAACGAATGTAAAATTTTAGGAACACATAACTGTTACCCAATGAATATCCACTGAAGAGGTCAGATTAAACATCAATACAAAAATGTATAATTCACTATGCCCTGAAAAGTGGGTTAAAATTCCATACAATTAAGAGTTGTAATAATCCAAAATGAATGTGTCATAAACTTTGGGGCAAATTCCTCTAAAACATTATAAATTTTAATACAAAACTGTGTGAACCTAATTTGTTGATTTTAGATTTCCATGAATAAATACAATCCAATATCATTTTTTTACTTCCATTGAGATGGCAAGAGTTTTCAGTGATCTGAGCAATGAAGGAACATATTTTTTTGTTTCATGAATTTATGGTTACATCTTGGTCCACAGCTATGTGGCAAGCATTCTCTGAGATAGGCATGGGTCAAGATTATGAGTCTATGTCACTTTTGCTTTGAGTTTTGAGAGCAAGCCAACTATACTTACCAATACAGTTCTTCATCATCATGAACCTGCTTTCATAACCTTCAAAACATTCACACTGAAAACTGCCTGGAGTGTTGACACAAGTACCACTTCCACAAAGGTCAGGAGAACTCTTGCATTCATCAATGTCTGGTTTCAAAGAATTAAATAGACTGAAGTGAACAAGAGTTAAATGGTGAGATTTCACTTTTCAGGGGAAGGTACAGCTCATTTGAAATGTCAGGAAAGTCTGTGTCATATAGGACAAAAATTTGTTCAGATGACCAGAAGCAGAGGGGATCAGGGGAGCTGAGCCTCGGGTTCATTCCTCTTGCCAACTGCCAAAACTGTCATTGTCAACTGGCAGAAGCACTTTTCTTTGGTCAGAATTCTGGAACCAAAAGGGTAATGTTTTGTATTTTTTTTAAATAGACTTTATGTCTTCCTAGATTGAAAATGACAAAACATTAAGTGGAATGACAAGCTTAGCTAAGGTGATGACAACCAAAGTCAGATGTTATTTTGAGACACTTCATCAAGCTTTTTGGCAAATTCATTGTGTTGGCTGCAACAATAACAGCTAAAATGCCGCCTTGATTGGGAGCAGCTGAAGATAAGGATCCTATGAGCAGGGGTATAATGTAACTCATAGTCAAAGAGATAGAGTCAAAGGTGGGGAAGACTCATTTATCTATTTAGTCATACCAATACAAAATGGTAGCAGTCTTATCTTCAAAAATAATGACAATGAACTTTCTGTATTTTTTTTCTTGTTACTTATAATTTATAACATGATAGACTGAATTCTTTAGAAATATGAGTTAGCATACTTGAAATTGAATGAGATCAACTAAGCTGTAGCTACTCCATCTACAGAGCAGAGAAAGAACTTTACATAAGGAAAATTAATTTATGTTTTTGACCTGATAAAATTTTGGTTAAACAAAATTCAACATATGGCCTTTATTTCTGAAAGCGGGGAAAAAACTATTATAAATGGATTCTGAATTCAGCTGCTACAGTATTTTATGTTTCAGTTTTAAAAATACTTCTCAAAGGATTTAATCATTGGGCCTTTTAAAAAATCTTATATAAGTAATATGTATTCACTATTTAAAATGACTTCTGAGCAGCCTTGCTAGGAAACCTTCATTTTTCCTTTTTAGCCATTTATTTCTTCAATGACAAACATTACTTAAACTATATAAATAAACCATTGTCAGTTAAAATTAGAAGGGAAATCAGTTAACTGGGAAAACAACCTTTGCAGCAAAACTTTTTCATAAAGGTCTTATATCCTATAAAATATAAAAAAATTTAAATTTAGAAGATGGATAAATATTTGAAGGTTATGAACAGAAAATTTTCAAAGGAAGAAATTCAATTTGTCAACAACCATATGAAAAAAATTCTTCAAATAATTAATAATTAGAGAAAAATAAATCTGAGGTTCTATTTCACACCCATCAGATTGGCAAAATTAACAATAACAAAAAAAAAAAAGATCAATGTTGGAGAGGCTGTTGGAACACAGGCACACCAGTGCACTGTTGGTGGGGTTGTGAATTGGTCCAGCAGTTGTGGAAAGCAAACTATATTCAAAAAGTCACTAAATGTTGTATACCCTTTTATCAGCTAATATAGGTTTGTACCCCAAACCAATCAGATAAAAAGGAAAATTACTCATATGTATGAAAATTGTGCAGCTAGTTATATTTTGTCATAGCAAAGAACTGAAAAATAAAGAGGGTGCCCATCAACTGGGGAATAGCTGAACAAATTATAGTATATGAATGTAATAGAATATGATTGTGCTATAAGAAATGATGAAAAAGTTATATGAACTGATACAGAGTTGAAATGACCAGAAACAAAAAGAACAATTTATACAATAACAAAAAAGGTATAATGGAAAACGATTTTGAAAGACTTAAGAACATTGATCAACAATTCTAGAGGACACATGATAAAGCATACTACCCACCTTGTGTCAGAAAGGCTCAAAATACAGAATGAGACATTTATTTTGGCCACAAAGTGGCCAAAGTCAGTCAGTAAACATTTTTAAACACCATCCATGAGTCAGGAGCTGTGCCAAGCATTGGGGATACAAAGAAAGGTAAAAATCAGTCCTTGCCCTCAAAGAGTTCACAATCTAAGGGAGAAGAATGCATGCAAATGTACAAACAAGCTATATATAGGATAAATTCGAAATAACTAATAGAAGGCATTAGAATTAAGGGAGATAAGGAAAGGCTTCCTATGAAAGGTAGGATTTTAGCTGAGACTTGAAGGAATCCAGGAAAGTCAGGAGGAGAGGCAGAGGGAAGGTGTTCCATGCACGGAGGTCAACCAGTGAGAATGCCCAAATTCAAGAGATGGGAGTGCTTTGTGTGAGGAACATCAAGGAAGCTAGTGTCACGGGATCAAGGTGTTCTTGGGGATGGGAGGTGGGGTGGATATAAGGTGGAAGAAGACTGAACAGTCAAGGGCAGAGTTTAGGAGGTTATAGATGGCTTAAAACCCTAAAAGGGGATTTATATTTGATCCTAAAGGTGATCCAATGGAGTTTATTGAGTAGGTGGTAATGTCTGACCAAGCCATAAACCTCCACAGTGCCTGCTTTAGCTGCCTTCATGGCCAGTGGAACAAATTGTTTTCATCTGCCCATCCCACTGGGGGAAGTCTTCATATACTTGGGGTAGACACCCCCCCCCAATTTACCGAATAGGTTTGAGGCCTGTGGGTTACCCTCAATCTGGTTTAGCATGTCTGCTGAGATGGTTTACTAGAGTGTGGAGTATGGCCGCTGCACATGCTACATACAGCTTCTTAGAGCCACATGTGAGAGCTGAGAGCCAGGTAGACACTACAGGTGGATGAGCAGCTCTGAAAAGGGCTTGGCAAGTCCTCACACCAGAGGTGCTGGTCTTCCTTGAATACCCCAAAATACCCTGTGGTGTATACTAGGTGCTATATAAATGCTCATTTCCTTCCCTTCTTTTTTCCTTGGGGATATATGCCTTATAATGAAATCTCTGAGTCAAAATGTATGGAAAAAAATTTTTTTTCATTTTATTTTCATAGAGGCAAATTATTTTCCAGACCACTAGGTGGGTGGCTCAGGGGACAGAGTGCTGGGCCTAGAGTCAGGAAGAACTAAATTCAAATCCAGCCTCAGACACATACTAGTTGTGTGATGCTGGGCAAGTCACTTAACCCTGTTTGCCTCAGTTTCCTCATCTGTAAAATGAACTGGAAAAGGAAATGGCAAACCACTCCAGTATCTTTGCCAAGAAAACCCGAAATGGAATCATTAAGAGTAGGACGTGACTAAACAACAACAAGAAGCTATTTTCCAAAATGGATGTACAAAAAATATTTATAGCTGCAGTTTTTGTGGTGGCTAAGAATTGGAAATTATGGGGATGCCTACCAATTGGAGAACATCTGAACAAATTGTGGTATATGACTGTAATGGAATCTACTGTGTTGTAAGAAATGACAAGCAGGATGATTTCAGAAAAACCTAGAAAGACTTACATGAACTGATACAAAGTGAAGTGAGCAGAACCAAGAGAACTTGTACACAGTAACAGCAATATTGTATGATGAAGAACTGTGAATGACTTAGCTATTCTCATCAGTACAATAATCCTAGGCAATCCCAAAGGACTCATTATGAAAAATGCTATCTGCCTCCAGAGAAAGAATGGATGGAGTCTAAATGCAGATGGAAGCATACTTATATTTTCCTTTATCACATGACTAATATGGAAATACGTTTTGCATGACTTCACATGTAATCTATTTCAAACTGCTTGTCTTCTCAATGAGGTGGAGGGGAGAGAAGAAGAGAGAATTTGCAACTCAAAATTTTAAAAAATGAATGTTAAAAATTGTATTTATGTGTAATTGAGGAAAATAAAATATTAAAAAAGAAGAGGAAGAGGGAGAAACAAAAGGAAGAGGGGAAGAAGAGGAAGAAGAAAAAGAGGAAGAGGAGGAAGAAGAAGAAGAAGGAGGAGGAGGAGGGTGTGAGGGAAGTGGAGTAATGTATAATACAGTTGGAAAAGTAGATGGGGGTCAGGTTATGAAGGACTTTAAATGCTCAATAGAACAACTAATGTTTAACCTTCAAGTCAATAAACATTTCTTAAGTGCCTACTATGTGCCAGGCACTATGCTAAGCACTGGGGTTACAAAAAGGGGAAAAGGACAGTCCCTGTCCCCAAGGTTCTCACATTCTAATGGGGTAAACAACACACAAGTATGTGTAAACAAGCTATACACAGGATAAATAAGAAATAATTAAAAGAAGGGAGACACTAAAATTATGAGGGATAGGAAAGGATTCCAGTAGATGAGATTTTAGTTGGGACTTGAAGGAAGATAGAGAAGCCAGGAGACAGAAATGAGGTTCCTTGCTTCCTTTCTCTCTCCCTTCTCCTGGAAGCTCAACATATTGATGCCAAGTTAATGAAGACACCTGATCACTTTAGTGCTAATGCTTTTCAGCTCAGAACTTTCAGGGTCAAGAGATCTGCCATTCTCAGCCTTTCTGGTAGCAAGAATTGTAAGCATATGCTGTCATATTTGCCTCTCAATCACTTCTGATGAAAGGACCAGAGCTAAGTAGGAACTCTGAAATGCAAACACAAGAGTCCAGAGAAATCAAAAAAGGTAAACTTATTTAAGCAATTGGATGGGATTGTATAATGATGTATTACTAACATTCTAAGGGGAAGAATAAACAAATGTTCCTTTACAACTTCAGTGTCTTCAAAGAGTATTAAAGGAGTTAAGGACGGGTAGAGGACGGAGGGGTAGATTAGTTCTGTTCTGAAGTTTTGAAGAAGGTAAAGAGAAGGGACAGTAAAAAGGAATACATTAGTGCAGAAAGAAAGAAAAAAGGGGTAGCCCTTGACATTTCTCATAATTGAGGTATATGAGAAAAAGAGTATGAAGGAAGGGGTGAGGGGAACAAGCACCAGATAAACCACATTCTTGTTTGTGATGGACAAAGGAGTGTTGAACAGACATGTACATACACACAAACAGTCTGAAACAAGTAGAGATGGCAGAGGGGTTGGGAAGCGGTGGAGAGTGTTGTTAAATGTGAGTTAATATTAGGTTAGGAATAGACACGTGCAAAACTAAATTCCTGATCCTGAAAAGGAAATTAAAAGGAAAAAAGAAAAGAAGCAAGGGAGTGTTCATCATTTGGGGAACAGCTGAACAACTAATGATATGTTAAAATAAAGGATTATTACACCATAGGAAATAATGAAAAAAGATAATTTCAGAGAATCCCAGCCAGTATGAACTAATGAGTAAATTGAGTAAAACTAGGATAACAATTTATACAAGAACAATATTGCAAAGATTTAAAAAAGGATTAATACAATGACCAATCACGTCTCTAGAGATGGATTATATTACACTTTCTAACAGAAAGGTGACAGATTCAAGGTGCAAAAAAAGAATACATTTTTAGACTTGGTGACTTTGTGGATTTGTTTTGCTTGATTATGCTTATTTGTTAAAAAAAAGTATTGCTGTAACTGTTTCAGTTTTTAATTAGGTGGGAATTTGAGAGGAAGGGGATTAGCAATAGTGATAACAAAAAAAGGCTATCAAAATACTTTTAATGAATATATCAGAAGGAAGCACAGATAGGATAGTTTTGAAAGCAATATGTGTAATTATTACATCATATTTAAAAATTAAGTGGTATTAAAAAAACTTCACAAGTTCAAAACAATCCTCTTTTTTGTTCTATCTATATGGAGTTTTGATGTTTAAGTTCAGAATAAAAATAAATTTTTTAAGTAAAAGTGGGAGACTTTAAATTTTTAGGAGTGGATTTTATAAACTATAAATTTAGATTAATCATAAATTTTAAAATGAAATTTTCAAATCTTTGGAGAAATTTTCTGCAAGTTTTCAATAAATATCTAATGGAATATGTGCTAAGTATAATGTTTAAGCATTATTACATTGATCTTTACAAGTTTTTATTAGCAAATTTATCAGAATTTGATTTCAAAATTACATGATTAATGCTCAAAAACTTGAAAATCTGTTTTAATAGATCACATTTATAAACAAACATGAGATCATAACAAGGCAGTTTAGAACTTGTATTTTTTCAACCTCTTATCTCCCTACATTAATTTAGCAATTAAATACAAAGAGAGGGCATCTAGGTAATGAAATGGATGGGAGGTTGGGCCTGGAGTCAGGATGACTTGAGTTCAAATTTGATCTCAGACTTTTAATAGCTGTGTGACCCTGGGCAAGTCACTTAACCTTGTCAGCCTCAATTTCCTCATCTGTTAAATGAGCTGGAGAAGAAAATGAAAAACCACTCCAGTATCTTTGCTAAAAAAAAAAACCCAAATGGGGTCACGACAAGTCGGACATGATTGAACAACAACATACAGAATATTTTTTAAAAGTACATTTTGCATTGAGAAGCTGGAACTTAGGGGAAAATATGTTAAATTCATAGTCTGAGAAAAAATAAGTTTTATTTTATTAGACGAAAAATAGAATAGAGAACATTTACCTGTACAATTTCTTTCTTCTATATCTAAAGCAAAACCACTGTTACACTGACCCTTAAAACTTCCAATGGTATTTTTCATTTTCCATATGTGCACATTTCAGGAAATGTTTGCATTCATTTATAGATAAAGGTAAAAATAAGACCAGAACAAATATCTAATTATAAGTAAACCTTTTATTATTTTAGATGAAAAAATGATCGCACATGAATTATGAATGGAAAAAAAGTAAAACACTTTTTTGTACCATCGAAGAGACAGGGATAACAAGTTTTTTCAGTGGTCACATAGATTTCTTTATGAAAATACCACCTGGCCATTCTGAATTCCAAACTAAATGTTGCAGACTCTTTTGAGTCAACTTTTTTTTTTCTTAATGTATTCATGATTACTTAAGCTCTTCAGTGGCAGAATTCCATGCTGATGCAAAATTGACACCATATATTAAAAACTTAGTATAGTAAAAGAAAATACAGATAGCTAGGAATAGCATTTTCTACTATGTTTTTACTTATAAAACTTTAAAAAACTACTATTTTTATTATTTCATTATACCATGACCTAGGCAACCAACAGTGGTTAATCAATAAATGAAAAATAACATTTTATAATTTAGTAAACAATGTATTTCAAAATATGTCTAGATTTTTCTCGAACACATTTTAAAATAAGTCTACTATATTCATAAAAATTGCCCTCAAATAAATGACCTTATTAAAATCAATGGCCTTATTAAATAATAGCAATTTACTTTTATAAAATGGCCAGCCAGTAAGAAACTCCCTTCTGTTAGCAAAGCCAGGTCCCCTCAGGCATAATGTTGTATATTCTTTAATGCCAGATTTGGGGCACTCCTCACATTCGGTGACCCATGCTGCACCAACTGCACAGCAGGAGGCATCCATGTGGAACTTCCCAGGCACAAGATGAACACATTCATCTTCACCCCACTTCAAAAAGCACTGTTCCATATGGATGCCTATACCATTCATGAAATCAGAGATTTAAAGTTTTGTAGAACTTTAAATAATAACTATAATTATGATAACATTTATAGTTGGTCATTTATGCAAAAAGTTATTTACTTAGATATAATATACCTCATCTGTCAATAACACTTTGCCCTTTACATAATACTGTCATATGTATTAATTATCTCATTTGATCTAATTCTTACATGACATCAAGAAGGCACAAAAATTAGAAGAAAGTCAGTTTCCTTCTTTTTACATAGTTCTTATGCATATAAAATGAGCTACATTTATCTATATTGCTGATTTTATATAATTATAGGGGATACTTTTTAATAATACTTTTATTGCATAAAATGGTTGGCATTAACAATCTTTTTTTTTGGCAATTGGGGTTAAGTGACTTGCACAGGGTCACACAGCTAGTAAGTGTCAAATGTTTGGTCTGAGGCTGGATTTGAACTCAAGTCCCCCTGACTTCAGGGTCAGAGCGCCACCTAGTTGCCCCACTGCGCCACCTAGTTGCCCCACATTAACAATCTTCTAAAATCCTAGTTTTAAATAGTAAGTTAGCACCTACAGAGTTTGAAAAAATAATGCTCATAGGATAGGAACTGCCAAAACTGATTTAGAAAAGTCTTGTTTGCTATTGTCATTTGGAGTTCTATGTTCAAAACTTTGCTTCAAGTTATTGGGATTGCCTTTTTTTTTTTATAAGTCAATAAGATGAACATTTATGAAGCACTTATTATGTGTAAGGTATCCTGCTACATGAGGGGGGCGGTTTACAAATAAGAAAAAGATAGTCCCTGCCTTCAAGGGGCTTGCAATCTAATGGGGAAGACAATACACAAAAGGAAACTGAAAGAGAGGGAGGTGCCAGAGGGTATTCATTAAGGGGGCATGATGAAGATAATTGTTGAGCTGAAACTAAGCAAAGGAACTGCTGGCAAATGAAGAGATGGCTCAGATTTTGAGCCTTTTAGGGACTTTAATATTTTGAAGACAGAGCAGTTTTTTGCTCCTCCCTCCAGGCCTACAATTAAAGAAACAGAGAGAGAGAGAGACAGAGAGACAGAGACAGTGAGAGAATTGATGAGGTGTGAGTAACAAAGTTGAAGCAATCTCCATGATGATGAATTTCCTGGTGATGAAATTATCTGGCAATGAGCTTATCCTGGCGAGCACAAGATGATGATACTGATGGAGTTGAAACCAAGTGGAGCAGCTGCTGGAAAATAAAATTATGAGTCAAAACTGCCCTTCATTTTGTACAGTATGCACAGTCCTATATATCTTTTGAAGTGTTTTACAGAGTTTTGGATAGTGGGTAGAAAAAGTGATCTACAAGTTAAGTAGGTACATACCATATTAGCCAAAATACTTTCAAGTCAAGATGACAGGGATAATGAATTCAGAAAAATATTTTTTCCTTAGTAGAATATAATTTGTTAAACAAATGTATTAGTTAACAGGGAAAAAATCCCAGATGAAAACATCATTTCCTGGCCTTAATAACTGCTTAGCAGAAATGAAAGTAACCTAATATCTGCCCTGCTTCTCCCTACCAAGAATAGTTCAATGTCCCACAGTGCCCAGACTTTTTAGAACCAGACATGATAGCTGAAGATCAATCTCCCTTTCCTGCCACATACACTTGGCAAAGCTAGTCCACTCAGTTCAGGTATTCCAGCCTGGGGTTGAGCCACTCCGATCAGTAAGTGAGTGAAAACTCACCTAATCCACAACTGTAGTTGGCCCCAGATTATGTTTCACATCCCTTACAGTCATCCACTAGGAAATCAGCATTGATATTAACACCTCCCTTACACCCTAATTTCTACCTTTTTATCTGGGAACAGTAATTCAATTACAGCTACCATTGCTACTTGAATGATGATAATGATGATGATGAAGATGAAAACATCATCATCATTATTATTACTGTAACTACAATTTATATAGCACTGTCCCAAATCATGGCAATTGACTTCCCTATGGTTCCACTCATAATTCCTATGATTTCCCATTAGACGGAGAAGGAAATGGCAAACAACTCTAGTATCTTTCCCTAGAAAACCCCAAATGGAGTCACAAAGAGTTGGACACAACTGAACAAAAACAACAAAGGCATAGACTAACATCCCATACCATACAACAAGATAAGCTCAAAATGAGTACATGATTTAGACATAAGGGGCCATATCATAAGCAGATTAGAATATGGAAAATTTTACCTGTCAGATCTGTGACCAAACAAGAGATAGAAAGGAACATGGGAAGAAAAGTGAATAATTTTGATTACATGAAATTTAAAAGTTTTTGCACAAACATAACCAGTTAAGTAAAAACTGAAGTAGGAAACAGGGAAAACAATTTTTATAGCAAGTATTTTTTATAAAGGCCTTATTTCTCAAATATATAGGGAACTGAGCCAAATTTATAGAAACAAAAGCTATTCTGCAATTGATAAATGGTCAAAGGATATGAACATGCAGTTACCAGAAAAAATCAAACCTATCAATAGTGGGAAAAAATGCTCTAAATCACTATTGATTAGACAAATGGAAAATAAAACTACTCTTAAGTGCCACCACACATCTATCAGATTGACTAACATGACAGAAAAGTAAAATGACAAAATCTGAACAGGATATGAAAAATAGGAACACTAATACACTGCTGGTGGAGTTGCAAACTGGTCCAACTATTCTGGAAAACAGTTTGGAACTATATCAAAGGGCTATAAAACTATATCTACCCTTTGATTTAGCAATACCACTACTAGGTCTGTATCCCAAATAACCTTTGACCCAGTAATACCACTACTAGGTTTGAATCCCAAAGTGATCAAAGAAAAGAGAAAAGGACCTACATGTAGGTCTAGAAGCTCTTTTTGCATGTGGCAAAGTATTGGAAATCTTGGGTATGATCATCACTTGAGGAATGGCTGAACAAGTTGTGGTATATGATTATGATAGAACACTATTGTGTTATAAGCAATGATGAGCAGGATGGTTTCAGAAAAACCTAGGAAGACATACATGAACTGATACAAAATGAAGTAAGAAGAGCCAGGAAAACATTGTAGACAGTTACAGCAATATTGTAATGATAATCAACTGCAAAAGACTTAACTACTCTGATCAAAACAATTCCAAAGCTCTCATGATGAAAAATGTTATCGACCTTCTGAGAGAGAACTGAGGAACTCTGAGTGCAGTTTCAAGCATAATATTTCCACTTACTTTATTTTTCTTTCTGTATTTTTTCCCAACATGGATAATAAGGAAATGTTTTGTATTATTTCACATGTATAATTAATGTTTTATATATATGTGTATATATATGAATGAAACATATATATAATTCTTGCCTTCTCCATGGGTGGAGGAGAGGTAGGCAGGAGGGAGAGAATTTGAAATTCAAAAATGTTTTAAATGAATGTTAAAAATAAATAAATAAATTGTGGAAAATATTTGTTAATTGAAAGATAAAATAAACTATTTTTTAAGTTAAAAAGAAGCAAATTAAGTGTTGAGCAATTTAGTTTTCTCTGTTGTTAGTTATTACCTTCCCATTCATACTGAAGAGTAGTCCCATCCTTAATACAGGTTAAATTTCATGTCCTTTGCATTTATTACCAAACTCTCCTGTTCACATAATGTTACAGAGTAAATATAACAGAGAAATAGGGGCAGGTAACATGAGCACCTATGCACACAACTTCTGAGTCACTAAAATAGCTCAGGAACATTCTTACTTTACTGAGTAAAATGCATAAATAGCACATATATGCTGTCTCAACACATACAAATCAATAGCTATAATTGTTAGCTGCTTTACCTTCCAAAAATATAACAAAAAATAAAAATGGAATTGGAGTGGGGCCAATTATATTCTTAAGAAAACAAATCTTGGGCTTAGATTCTTAAAATCTAGCCACTGCTCAGATTCTTACTAATCAATAGCTTACTAATGTTCAGACTCCTTAAGAGTCTGCCCAATATGACTGATGTTCTAATAAACCTTGTCTTTGGCTGAAAGAAGACTTGGTTCGAATTCTTTCAGGCAGGACCCTTATGTTGTGATTTTGAGGTCCCAGCAGCCCTAAACCACAACATTTTGATGGCCCATACAGGGAAACTGTCTAACCCCAAGTTCTTCTCCAGCCAAGACTGGAAGGTATGTAAGCCTCCCCCACCCCTCCTTTCTTGCTCTGAAGTTGGGGTCTCTCTCCAAGCACCAAGGCTTAGAGGTGTTTTTCAGGCAGACAGTTACGAGGGCATCTCATACTCATCCTAACATTCTTAGGCTGTCAGTCCACTGGGTGAATTTGAGGCCATGGACCTGGGTACACCTTCTGCAGCATAGAAAACAAGGATGCATGCCCTATCTGGAAGTGTATGCCCAATTCTGTCAATTCTCTCCGTGATAGGGAATTGGGGGAAACAGCAGTTGCTTTTTGGTTCCCTGAGGCTTACTTATTCCCTTCCCTCTACACCTCTGAATCCTCCTTAATGGAGGTTACAGGGAAAAGTTAGAACAGCTAAAAATATCTTGGCAGATTCTGGAGGTTTTGTCATTGAGGAGTTTTGAAACTCCTCCTTACAACCCTGGTCACTCCTTTCTCCCACTCCCTTCCCTTGAGTCAAGAGGGTATGTGTGAACCCCTCTCATAGGAGAAGAGAGTTTCACCCTTTACCCCTCACGTTTGATTTCATCCTTCCTAACCTGGGAAAGGAAGGAGGGGGGAGGGGCAGCAGCTACAACCTGGGCCCCCCCTGGCAATGGCCTTGGGCCCTACGGCTATATTTGACTGGAAGCATCACCCAGGTTCAGAACATCCTGCTCAAGGTAAAGAGGCTAATATCCAAACTTGGGTAAGCACACTTTTTAAAGTTGTAGTTTCAACTGTTAATGAAATGTTGATCCTCTGTGTAAAGTAATCTGGAAATGCATTTAACAAAATTGAAGTCACCTGTTGGTAACAGGTTTGTTTCAAGTTTCAAATTGGTGAACTTTTTGTATCAGGTCAAGCAACTTTTCATAATTTGGTTATCGCTAAAATAATTTGGCTATTGTTGGTTATTGTTTTAATGTGTAAACTTGCAAAAAGCGTGTTTGGGTTTTGTCTTGCTGAGAATTTGCAAGTATATAGAAATAATCTCTAATGATTGGCTTTTTACACTAGGACAAATTTAAGTTTGAGATGTAAATCCTGGAAAAGTTTTTCCTGAACTGTGATTAGAGAAACTTGCTGTGTGAGGTAAAAGCTCATGGGATTTTATTTTGAGTTGTCTAATGGATCTTAATAATCCATCGATAAATCAATAATCCACCATCTGAGACATGCCACAAGCTACTCAGAGAGAATGTGATAGTGGTGGGAAGTCAGCATTGGGAAAAGTTGAGAGGACAATTTTAGCCTCAGTCTAAGATGGGATCCTCCTGGCTCAGTTTCCCCATTACATTCCTTTGAAAGGGAATGTTACCCACCTGGCTATTCCTGAGTCTGGCTATGAGGTGGATTTGATATTGTATGGTTGGAAAACTGAATTATGTGAATCCAAACAGACTAAGGATGTTTTATCCTCTCGTATTTGGGTTCTAAATCTAGTCCCTGCTTTATATCTGGGCCCTGCAGTCTTTTCTGTTAGATTTCTGTCTTCCAGACTACAGGCCATTCACCTACAGCTGGTAGCAAACAGCAGGTACCAGCCAATGTCCCCCCGTTGTTCCCTGGATGCAGCCTGTGCTTGGCTTTGTTACCCTTAACCTAGCCTAGCCCTCCATTGTCTTACCTCTCTATGGCCCCAGGCCACTTCCCACCCTTAATCCTATCTAGGCTCCATCAGATTCTTACAATCTAGCCACTGCTCAGATTCTTATAATCTAACCAATATCTTACTAATGTTCAGACTCCTGAAGAGTTTGCCCAATATGACAGATGTTCTAATAAACCCTGTCTTTGACTGAAAAAAAAATTAGAATAGAGCAAATGGAAGCTAATGACTTTATGAGGAATCAAAAAATTATAAAACAAAACCAAAAGAATGAATAAATAGAAGGCAATGTAAAATATCTCATTGGAAAAACAACTGACCTGGAAAACATTTCCAGGAGAGATAATTTAAAAATCATCGGACTACCTGAAAGCCATGATCAAAAAAGAAAGAGCCTAGACATCATCTTTCAAGAAATTATCAAGGAAAACTGCCCTGATATTCTGGAACCAGAGGGTAAAATAGAGCTTGAAAGAATTCACTTACCACCTCCTGAAAGAGATTCCCAAAGGAAAATTCCTAGGAATATTATAGCCAAATTCCAGAGTTCCCAGGTCAAGGAGAAAATATTGCAAGCAGCCAGAAAGGAACAATTCAAGTATTGTGGAAACACAATCAGGATAACACAAGATTTAGCAGCTTCTACATTAAGGGACTGGATGGCTTGGAATATGCTATTCCAGAGGTCAAAGGAACTAGGATCACAACCATGAATCACCTACCCAGCAACACTGAGTATAATCCTTCAAGGGGAAAATGGGAATTCAGTGAAATAGAGTATTTTCAAGCATTCTTGATGAAAAGATCAGAGCTGAATAGAAAATTTGAATTTCAAATACAAGACTCAAGAGAAGCATGAAAAGATAAACAGGAAAGAGAAATCATAAAGGACTTATTAAAGTTGAACTGTTTACATTCAAAAAAAATAAATGAAAACAAATCTTGAAAAATAGAGATAGCTTAGAAATACTGAAAGAATGATGAGATAGGGGTCAGAACACATGGGTTCCTATTCTAGTTTTCTCTCTTATTATCAAGTTACACCACTGGCCTAGTTCCTCATTTGTAAAATAAGGGTATTCAATCTCAGAAATTCCATTCTATCCTAGCATATAACCATTCTTCAATTTAATGAAGTCAATGCTTCATTAATTAAAGACTAATGAAAGAAAACTGTTTCTAAATTTTAACAGATATATTTTCCTTTCAAAATCTAGCTAATTTTTCTGAAGACTCACCAATACCAAACTATCTAAAATCTAAATAGTATGTATATTTTAATATCATCATTTTGACAGTTGTAGAACAGATTTTTCTCTGCATTGGCAGTTCCTCACTTGAGAGTTCCCTGTGTGAGTGTTACCTACATCTATAAAACCACAGATCTGATGTAAAAAATAATAAATAAATGAAATCGATGTCTAAAGTTTAACCTAGGCTTTGACTCTAGATCAGTTAATCAACAATCACATTTATGAAGCACAAGTATGTCATCATGTTTCCTCAATTCCCATTTTCTTAGATGATACTTTAATGATCCTACATATTAACTTAATTGACTGAGATATTAGGAAGGTGCAAGAGTTCACTATTTCTGCATTTCCTCCAAGTATTTTGATAGGTACAGTCTTCATAAATTAATAAATAGAACATTATAAAGAATCTTATTGTCCCATCAAAATTTCATTGGAAATGGTCAAAGTTGAGAGTAACAAAATCATGTCAGAATTTGGCCTTAAAATCACTACAAACTTCATTCATCCATCCATCCATTCATTCATTCATTCATTCATTAATCCTCACTCTCTCTCTCTCTCTCTCTCACTCACACACACACACACTTTTTTTCTTCACAGAATGTCAAGGTCAAATGTAAAATCAAGATTGGCTCTAAAAGAATATATCACATTCAGTACATCTTGCCATGAATGAACATGAGAAATTTGTCCATGCTATAATAATAAACCCAAAGAGATTAGGTGAAATTTTGATTTATATTTAATTTGTAGACTTACGGGAACAAAACACTGCATAATAGCACATTGTATATACAAAAATGAGTTCTCAAATCAGAATTCGGTATGCTAAAAAATGCATTTTGGCAAGTGAAAAATCAGAACTCAAAATAGTTAATGTTACATCTGTAGATGTGTCATCTAATTAAAAAGTGAAGTTCAAAGAGACATACTTTGGAGACTTACCTATGGGAGTTGGCTTGTTAGAAAATTAGTTCAAAAGTTTATTAACACAAAAGTAGATTATTTGGAAGATTTTTTGTTCTTTGTTTTGACAATCTGGGTCAATAATAAAGCTTGTCAGTATAATATCAGGTATGACCAATAGAATAAATCTTGCCTATCTATGGCAGATCATTAAAATGTAACTAGAGTAGGGATAGAAAAATGAGGTATGCAAATAAGCCTAGACTTTCTAGAAAATTCCATCATATGTAGGCTTCATCTAAATGAAATCAGACTATTTTTAAGATAATTCAGCTAAAAATATTTTGATGTCATATCTCATTTATTAGATATAAGTGATTTGAAGAACCTCAATAATCTAGGTAATTATCTTATTTCTCAACTTCATTTTGCATACTGAATATACAGAAATTCCAGCTATCCATTTGAAACTTTTATGGTTATAAAACTCATCATCCTGAGTTCAAATCCAACCTCAGACACTTATTAGCTGTGTGACCCTGGGCAAGTCACTTAACCCAGTTTGTCTCAGTTTCCTCAATTGTAAAATGAGCTGGAAAAAGAAATGGCAAAGCAATTCAGTATCTTTGCCAAGAAAATCCTAAAATGGGATCACGAAAAGTCAAATGCCACTGAACTATGTTTCCTGTTCTTCATTTGAATTTTGAGTAAAGAATTAGAGTTCTAAATAGAAATTGCTTTACTACTTATTCAAATGTAATGTGGAGCCACAACCCAAGAAATTTGGCTACTTATTCCCAAGGACAACCAGAGTTATCAAACTTTCCCATGATGTTTTTTAACAATGACTAAGAAAAGAAAAACCTGAGAAGTCAGTTTGAGTTGGCTATTTCTAGGTTATAAATGCCATAGGACATTTACGGACAATCCACTGATTTCTTCCTGGGAATGTTTTCCATTCGGGACAGCAGTAGTATTGGAATCATACATGTGGCTTGTAGGAAACAAGCATGTACAATATACATGAAGATAGCTGTAATCATAGATTAATAGTTTTATATTAACAAGAAGGGAAAGGATGAAAAAAAAAACAGTACTTGAATTACTTTTTGGAGTGGGAATCAATGTGTAGATGGGAAGAGAGCCAGAAACTGAAATTCTGTACATGCTGTCAATAACCTAGGGGGAAGCTATTTATTCCAAACAAACTCACTCCACTTAATGCTATATTTGTTTGTGGGAAATGAAAGGTGGAGAATTTCCATATGAACTACTTTGAAGTTTAGGAAAGACAGACAGAACAACTGGCAATAGAAAGGAAAAAAGGTCGAGGGTCTGGAGAGGAGAAGCACGGTACCATTAAACCAAGCTAACGTTCAGTTGGGGCCAAGGGACAGAAACGTCAGAGGTGGAGTGGTGTCTGCCTACCCTTAGCAAATCCTGCCGGCCTCGCCTGCAGCGGCAGCTGTAAGGAAACACCGCGCCCTCCTCCAAACACTCCAGGGCAGGGTGGATGCCGTCAAGCCCAGCTGGAGCCGACCTGTAGAGGTGGACGCTGAAGTTACTTCAGAGGTGGCAGCGGCGGCTGCTACAAGTGCTGCCTGCGGCTAACTGCACCCTGTGTCCAAAAGGAATCCCAACCACACAAAACAAGGTTGCAAACAGAACCACCGTTGTCCCCCCATTCTGAAAACGCAAAGTGCTGAAGCATGGGAGGCCAGACAGCAGTGATAAAAATCCAATGATTACTTAAAAAAATATATAGTAATCATTCTACTCCAAGGAAAGCAATGCGACTTAGGCCCAGGGCCTTTTTGCTTGACCTCCTTTCCTTCCACAGGGGCAGTGAATCGTGCGACAGCTATCTTGCCATCCCTCACCCGGCTTCCCTTCGTTTTCAGAACAGGCTCAAGTATAACTCTCATTTAGACGTCGATTCCTGGCCAAGTTCTTCTTGGTTGGTTTTTCCCTTCCTGAGGATAATCACCCCAGCAATAAAACCCGAAAGAACCACCACCCGAGGAGTGGAAAATAACAAAAATGGATTGCAGCTGTAGAATAAAAATTACTAAGCCAAAAAAAAAAATTCTAAAACGCTTAAAACTAAAAATTAAGAAGTGGACAAGGAGGCAGGGTCAATTGGTTTCCTCCCAGTTGAGACAGTGTTTGAAAACAACAGCAAAGACAACAACAACAATAACCCAAGGGGGAAATGTTCAGAATCGTCTTCAGACAGTAAAAGGCTCCACAAGTGGTATGTGGAATCAAATGTCTTCGCTGCACTGTCTGGGCGGCAGCGGAGGCAGCGGCAGCACACGAAGCCTAAGGATGCTCTAGTGCACGGAACGCCAAAGAGCCAGGACAGAGAAGGAGATGAAGGATGGGAGGAGAAGGGATCTTAGCCAAGACTGACTGCCGTCACCGGGGTCCAGGAGTGCAGCCCCGAACACGCGGGGCCGGAGGAGGGGTGGGATGGAGAGGTTGGGGGAGGGAAAAAGAAATAAAGAAGAGATGGGGAGGGGGAGAGGGATTAAAAGGAGAGATGAATTTGGGAAACGCAGTGGCTAGGAAAGGAAACCAAGGAGAGCTAAAAGATTTGGCGGAGAAACGGGAATCTGGAAAAAAAAGTTTAGGAGGAAGGATTGGTGTATATTGATGGGAGAGAAAATGATGAAGGAAAATGAAGGACTGGAAAGAGGTGGTTTGGGGTAGAACAAGAGATTGAAGATATGTCTGGGATGGGAATAGGAAGAGATGCACGAGGGTAACTTAACTTACTAGTTAACTAAAGAGACAGAAAAGGCAGTTAAGAGACCAAAGGAGTAGTCAGCTTTGGCCAGTTCTCCCTTAGTCCCTTTCAGGAAGCCTATCAGTGTAAAAGCAATCGCCTCAGCGATGTGGATGCGAAGAAGGTTTAGGAGGGACCATCGGAGCCCGTTCCTTTAGTCCCTGAGCTACCCCTCCTCGGGTTGTGGTTCACAGCCACTCTGCTGTCCCGTGATTGTAGTCCCTTTGCATTGGCGTTTTCACGATTTTCAGGCTTTTGCACTGATTGGGGAGATAGGAAGTGGGAGAGAGGATGGCGGGGGGAGGGGGAAGAGGAAGAGATACGCGCAGACCCATCAGGAAAGGATCATGGCCAAATTAAGTTCTGCCACGTTATTCCCATGCCCCGCCTCGCTTATGAATGAGAGGCTTCATTCTGAGCTCTTTGCAGGATTGAAAAAACTCCCGGGGAGCGGGTGTGTGACTTAGTAATTCCAAAAAGCCTCTAGAGCAGCTGGGGGAGGGGGGGACGGAGAAGAATGTATGCGCATGCTCAAGGGAGGGGGTGTGTAGGGGGTGTGACGGTGTGTCCCCCTTACTGAAAGTCCAAGTTCTTTCCCTTGGCTATTTCAGGAAAAAAAAAAAAACAACAACAACACTGCCAACCAGGAACTCATGCTCCTCTGAATACAAAAACAAGAAAGACTGTGAAGTTATGACTATTTGGAGAGTTTATGCCAAAAACTCTACTTTGAGTTATATATGTATGTAGACATAAAATGAGTATGCGTGTTTTGTTTTCTTGACATGAATTGTTCAGATTAACTATTTAGAAAGCTAAATTTGCCAGAATGTCTTGGACAGGCAATTAACTGTAAAAAAAAAAAAAAAAAAAAAAAGAGAGAGAGAGAGAGAGAGATTGTAGATATTAAGATTTATCTGTTTCTCTCAGTTTTTAACAGAGTGAGGTTAAGTAAAGAAACATCGTCTGGGATAAAACAGTAGTTTTGATGATAAAATTTAAAAGCAACCCAAGGCCTTTCAATTTATTCATTTTACAAGAAAGCTGGTAGTACAGTGCGAAGTCTTGAGTTCAAATTCAGCCTCAGACACTTACTAGTTGAGCAAGTCCCTTAAACTCTGTCTCAGTTTACTCTTCTGTAAAGGATGGGGCTCCGATGGTCCCTCCTAAACCTTCTTCGCATCCACATCGCTGAGGCGATTGCTTTTACTCTGATAGGCTTCCTGAAAGGGACTAAGGGAGAACTGGCCAAAGCTGACTACTCCTTTGGTCTCTTACTGCCTTTTCTGTCTCTTTAGTTAACTAGTAAATTAAGTTACCCTCGTGTGTCTCTTCCTATTCCTATCCCAGACATATCTTCATATTATTCAAATGTCATTTATTGTTATTATTACCACCTATTCACAGATGATTCCTTTTTGATCCCCTCTAAACATATATACTCAATATGTACTATCTGAATTTTGAAGATGTTACTTTGAGTTGTTTTAATTGTGTATGCTTTATTTATTTACCCAATTAGATTTAGGACCAGAAAATATATCTTTTATTTTTTTCCCTTTTTATCCCTAATTCAACCCTTGTATTTTAATACAATAGATATAATAAATGTTATTTCCTGACCTCCATGAGAGCTAAGCAGGAAATAATAAAAATGCTTCATTTTTGAATGAAGACCAAATGAGATAATAATTATAAAGCAGTTAGCACAGTGCCTGGCACATAGTAAACACTATATAAATATTAGTTATTATTACTACTACTTCTTCTACTACTATTACTACTACTTATACTTCAACTACTACTGCTTATGGAAGTACCTACATATAGTAGGCTTTGGTAAGTAGCAGATGCTCCAAAACCTCATATTGAATATTCTCCTTTTCCTCTGTCACCAAACATTTCTCAATAACCTGCTTTCTGCCTCCTATCCCACCCAATAATTTCTTATTTTGGGCCCTGTCCTATATTGTGGGTCACTCTATACACTGCCAATGTTGTGCACATCCCTTCTGTCTCTATTTACCATTCTTTCAGTGCTAGAATTTACCCATTTTTTTTTCTAGGAAACTTTCTCTAACTTCAAATAATCACTTATTAAGAGTTGGGAATACAAACAAAGGCAAAAAGGATCCTTAACCTCAAAGGGCTTCCATTCTGATGAGCCTCAGTATGTTTCCAAGAGCAAATGAAATAAGATATGGAAAGCACATTACAAAACTTAAAAAAAAAACATTATTCAAATATCATCTATTGTTATTACCACCTATTCACAGATGATTCTTTTTTGATCCTGTCTGAACATATATACTCAATATGTACTATCTGAATTTGCACTTCCTAAGATGTTATTTTGTGTTGTTTTAATTGTGTATACTTTATTTATTTACCCAATTAGATTTAGGACCAGAAAACATATCTTTTATTTTTTTCCCTTTTTATCCCTAATTCAACCCTTGTATTTTAATACAATAGATATAATAAATGTTATTTCCTGACCTCCATGAGAGCTAAGCAGGAAATAATAAAAATGCTTCATTTTTCCTACCTCAGATGCAGTCAGTTGATTAAAAAGAAATATAATGGCTGAAGTATAGCCACATTAGTGATGCTGGAAACAAGTTTTGGAATTGGGAAAGAAATTATTTAACTATATATTCAATTGTTATTCATCTATTGAATCTTTTATTTTGTTTCTTTTTTTAATTTTTTATTCTTTTTTAAATAAATTATACATGTGAAATCAGGCAAAACATATTTCCATATTAACCATATTACAAAAAATAAAAAGCAAGAAGCATAAAATAATGAAAAAAGTATGCTTTAATCTTCACTCAGTTCATCAGTTCTTTCTCTCTCCGGATATAGATAGCATTTTTCATCATGAGTCCTTCAGAACTGTCTAGGATCATTGGGTTGATCAGACTAGCTAAATCATTCACAGCTGATTATTGCACAACATTGCTGTTGCTGTGTCCCTATTTTTCCACATCCCTTTAGCATTTACTATTTTTCTTTTCTGTGATAATGGCCAATCTGGTAGGTGTGAGATGATACCTCAGTTATTTTAATTTGCATTTGTCTAATCATTAGTGATTTAGAGCATTTTTAAAAAATATAATTCTTTAGTTTACTTGTCAGATTTACGGAAAACAGAAGAATTTATGACCAAACAGGAGAGAGAGAACATTACGAAACGCAAAATGGATAATTTTGATTACATTAAATTGAAAAGCGACTGAAATCAAAATTTGGAGGGAAGCAGAAAACTGGAAAAGGATTTTTATAATTACTGTCTCTGATAAAGGCCTCATATCTAAAATATATAGAGAACTAAGTCAAATTTATAAGAATACAAGTCATTCCCCAATTGATAAATGGTCAAGGATATGAACAGGCAGTTCTCAGATGAAGAAATTAAAGCCATCTATAGTCGTATGAAAAAAATGCTCTAAATCACTATTGATTAGAGAAATGCAAATCAAAACATCTCTGAGGTGCTACATCATACCTATCAGATTGGCCAACATGACAAAACAGGAAAATGATAAATGTTGGAGAAGATGTGGGAAAATTGGAACACTAATGCATTGTTGGTGGAGTTGTGAACTGATCCAACCATTTTGGAGAGCAATTTGGAACTATGCCCAAAGTGCTGTAAAAATATGCATACCCTTTGACCAAGCAATAGCACTTCTAGGGTCGTGTCCCAAAGAGATCATAAAAATGGGAAAAGGACCCACATGTACAAAAATATTTATAGCAGTTCTTTTTGTGGTGGCAAAGAATTGGAAATTGAGGCAATGCCCATCAATTGGGGAATGGCTGAGCAAGTTGTGGTATATGAATGTGATGGAATACATTGTGCTGTAAGAAATGATGAGCAGGTAGACTTCAGAAAAACCTGGAAAAACTTGTATGGACTGATGCTGAGTGAAGTGAGCAGAACCAGGAGAATGTCGTACACAGTAACAGCCACAATGTGTGATGACTGACTTTCATAGACCTGGCTCTTCTCAGCAATGTAAGGATCTAGGACATCTCCAAAAGTCTCATGATGGATAATACTATCCACATCCAAAGAAAGAACTATGTAGTTTGAATGCACATCGAAGCATACTATTTGCTATTTTTTTCTTCTGTTTTGTTTTCTCTTTCTTGTGGTTCCTCCTATTGGTTCTAATTCTTCCTTACAACATCACTAATGTGAAAATATGTTTAATAGGAATGTATATGTAGAGCCTATATCAGATTGCATGCCATCTTTGGAGGGGAAGGAAGGGGGAGAAAAATTTTAAACTCAAAAGTTTATGGACATGATTGTTGATAAATCAAAATAAATTAATAAAATTTTTAAAAATATATAATTCTTGATAGCTTTGATTTCTTCTTCCCAAAACTGTCTGTTCATATCCTTTGACCATTTATCAATTGTGGAATGACTTTTGTTTTTATAAATTTGTCTCAGTTCTGCATATATTTGAGGATGAGACTTTTGTTAGAGAAACTTGCTGTAATTTTTTTCCCTTCAGTTTCTTACTTTCCTTCTAATTTTGGCTGCATTGGTGTGTGTGTATGTGTGTGTGTGTGTGTGTGTGTGTGTGTGTGTGTGTGTGTAAAACCTTTTTAACTTCATGGAGTCAAAATTATCCATTTTACTTCCTGTGATCTTTTTTATGTCTCATTTGGTCATAATACTCTTCCTTTATCCATAGATTTGATCATCTTTCCATGCTCCCCTAATTTGCTTATGATATCACTCTACATCTTTTACCAAATTTGACCTTATTTTGGCATACCGTATGAATTGCTAATCTGTTTCCAGTTTCTGTCAAACTGCTTTCTAGCTTTCCCAGTAATTTCCTTCAAATGATGAATGTCTTGTCTCAAAAGCTTAAATCTTTGGGTTTATCAAACATTAGATTACTATAGTCATTTACTCTTGTGTATTGTGTATCTAATTGATTCCATTGATCCACCACTTTATTTCTTAAGCAGTACCAGATGGTTTTGATGATTACTGTTTTGTAATATAGTTTGAAATCTGGTACTGTCAGACTGACTTCTTCACCTTTTGTTCTTCCAGATGATTTTTTTCCTAGCTCTACAAAATGATTCTTAGGTAGTTTGAATGGTATGGCAATGAATAAGCAAATTAACCTAGGTAGAATTTTCATTTTTGTTATATTGGCTGAGCTTATCCATTAGCAATTAATACTTCTCCAGTTATTTAGATTTATCTTTATTTGTGTGAAAAGTGTTTTGTAATTGTGTTCCTATAGTTCCTAGTTGTGTTTTAACAGACTGCCAAGTATTTTATACTGTCTACAATTATTTAAAACAGAATTTCTGTTTCTATCTCTTCCTGCTGGGTTTTGCTGGTAATATATAATTTATATGATGATTTGTGAGGATCCATTTTATATCCTACAACTTTTATAAAATTTCTAATTGTTTTGATTTTCTAGGGTTCTCTAAATATATCATCACATCATCTGCAAAGAATGACAATTTTGTTTTCTCGTTGCCTAGTCTTATTCTTTCAGTTTCTTTGTCTTGTCTTACTGATGTGGCAAACATTTTTAGCACAATATTGAATAATAATAATAGACATCCTTGCTTCACTCCAATTTTATTAATAAGGCTTCTAGTTTTTTCCCATTACAGATAAGATAATGCTCACTTTGATTTTAGATAGATACTACTTATTAGTTGAAGATAAGCTCCATTTAGGTGCAGCTAGGTGGCATGGTACATGAAGCACTCGCCCTGAGGTCAGGAGTACCTGAGTTCAAATCTGGCCTCAGACCAAATACTTCACACTTACTAGCTATGTGACCCTGGGCAAAGCACTTAACCCCAACAGCCAAAAAAAAAAAAAAGCTCCATTTATTCCTATGCTTTTTAGTATTTTAAACAGGAATGTATATGGCATTTTGTCAAAAGCTTTTTCTGCATCTATTGATATGATCATGTGACATTTGTTGTTTTTGTTTTTACTATGTCAATTTTGATATTTTTATGGCCAATTATTATTATACTTTTCTTAATGCTGAATCAGCTCTGCATTCCTGTTATAAATACCACCTGATCATACCATATGACCTTTGTAATATTTTGCTATAGCCTCCTTGCTAATATTTATTTAAGTTTTTTTCATGAATGTTCATTAAGGAAATTAGTCTATAGTATTCTTTCTCTGTTTTTGGTCTTCCTGGTTTAGGTATCAAAATCATATTTGTGTCATAAAAGGAATTTGGTATAACTGCTTCTTTCCCTATTTTTGAAGCAGTTTATAATAATATTAGAATTAATTATTCCATAAATATTTGGTATCCCTTGTAAATTCATCTGGTTCTGGGCATTTTTTGTTAGGGAGCTCATTTATGGCTTATTTAATTCCTTTATCTAAGATAGGATTATTTAAGTATTCTATTTCCTCTTCTGTTAATCTAGGCAATTTATATTTTTGTAAATATTCATTCATTTCATTTAGATTATCAGTTTAATTGGCATACAACTGGGCAAAATAATTGCTTTAATTTCATTTTCATTGGTAGTGCAATCACTCTTTTCACTTTTGATACAGGCAATTTGGTTTTCTTTTTTTTAATCAAACTAACCAATGATTGATATATTTTATTGGTATTTTCATAAAACCAGCTCTTAGTTGTATTTATTAATTCAATTTTATTTAACTTTCAATTTTATCAATCTCTTCATTTCTAGGATTTCTATTTTGGCATTTAATTGGAAATTTTTAATTTGTTCTTTTTCTAGTTTTTTTTAGTTGCATGTCCAATTCATTGATCTACTCTTTCTCTCATTTATTGATATAAATATTTAGAAATATGAATTTTCCCCTACAAACTGCTTTAGCAGCATTCTATAAATTTTGGTATGTTGTCTCATGGTTTCATTATCTTTTATAAAATTATTACTTGTTTCTATGATTTATTCTTTGACCCACTCATTTGTTAGGATTAGGTTATTTAGTTTCCAATTATTTTTTATTCCATGCTTCTAAGGCCCTTTATTATTAAATTTTATTGAATTATGGTCAAAGAAGGCTGCATTTAATATTTCTATTTTTCTGCATTTAGTTGTGAGGTTTTTCTGCCCTAATACCTGGTCATTTTTTTGTGAAGATGTCATGTCCAAATGAGAAAAAGGTTCTTTTCTATTCTCATTCAGTTTTCTCCAGAGGTCTGTCATATCTAACTTTTATAAAATTCTATTCACCTCCCTAACTTCTTTCTTGTTTACTTTCTGATTAGATTTTTCCTGGTTCTGAGATAGGTAAAATGAGGTCTCCTACTAGTATTTTTTACTGTCTATTTCCTCTGGTTACTTATTTAACTTTTTCTTTAAAAATTTGGATGCTATGTCATTTGGTGTATCTGTATTTGATACTAATATTACTTCATTGTCTATAGTACCTTTCAACAAGATGTAGTTCCCTGCTTATCCAATGCCCTATGTATGACTCTCTATTGCCTCTTTTTCTATGTGTATCCCCTTCCCTCCCAACACAAATTACAACCCTCTATGCCATAATAGGATATCTTCATGAATTACTGTGTCCAAAAATATCAAGTCCTTTGATTTTTACTGTATTGATCTGTTGACAAATTTATAATTTATTGCTAGGTCTGTCCTGAGGGAAAGTTTGTACTCCCTCCTCATAGCCTTTACCACAGTAAGACATGAGGATGGGACCTTATAAGAGGAAAAACAAAGATTAAAAACAACAACAACAAAATATCCACCATATGGCTTCTCCACACAGATTGCCTCCTCTTCCATCTCTACTCTAATTTTAATGTCTCCCTGTGTACTTGCTGAATCACTACTCCTACAAACATGCCCATGTTACCCCCTTCCTCAAATAACCCTACCTTCATCTATCATCAAAATCTAAAAACATTTTCAATAGTTGAATCTCATCTTCTGGAGAGTAAACTATCCATTGAGTTGAATTGTCTATCCACGTATCCAAGTGTTTATCCATGTATTCCAAGCAATTTGTACCATGATGAAAAAAATAAATTTAATTCTCTTGAATATTCATTTTTATATAGGATCAAACATGAAATAATTGAAAATGAGGAACAGACAACATATAGCCACTTTCAGTGTAGGATAACTAAAGCATCTAAGCTGTTCAATCACAGGGGAAGAGAAATGCAGGTGCATTTGCAAAGCAAGAGCAAGAGTAATGCTGCTCTTTTGCCTTCTGTGCCATTATAACTCTTAACAGTGCTCTTTGCCCTCACTGCATCCTCCACCCCTCAATTCTTCCCTCTGCATTGGCTACTTAGCCTTTCCACATCGCAACTCCTTAGTGAACCAGTTTAACTCTACTCTGTCCTCTTCTCTTACGTCCTTTGTCCTCTTATTTTATCACCAAACTTGACCAGCCAGCCTTCAACTTTGAATTATCACCATCTGCTACCTTCATTCATACTTGGGTGCAGCTGATTGAAGTTAGAGAAATCATCAAACCATGAAAATTCGATCCACTACAAATTTATGTTCCATAATCTCAACTAAGATTCTTTGCAAGAAGGCAGTTCATTTACAGTGTCCTAATTAAATTCAAGATCCTACTCCATGAGCTTTCCAAACTTTTTCATCCTTCCTCAAACTTCCCATGGTTCTTCCTTCCTCCATCCTCTCAGCTAAGAACTTTGCTTCATATTTAACAGAAAAAGATTGAGGCCATTCACTTTTCTCCCCTCTTCCTCATCTCACAACATTTCTGCCACTGACTTTTCCTTCACCTTTGTGTCAAAATCTCCTCTTTTACCCTTGTCTCACATGAAAATGTAGTTTTTCTTGCTAAGGCAAATCCCTCTACATGTGCAAGTGATTCCATTCCATAATGGCTTCTCTACACAGATTGCCTCTTCTTCTATCTCTATTCTAATCTTCAATCTCTCCCTGTCTGACTGAATTCCTATACTTCCTTTCCACTCGCTTCCTAATTCTCTGTAGTTTGGCTTTCAACCTCAACTCAACTGAAAATGTTCCCTCTAAAGTTCCCATTTATTTCTTAATAGGCAAATCTAAAAGTCTTTTCTCAATGCCCACCTTTCTTCACGTCTCAGACTTTGACATCCTATAATCTTCAATATTATCTTCTCTCTACATTATCATGGTATTGCTCTCTTGGTTCTTTTACTGCCTTTTGAATGAGCCTATTGAAGTTTCCTTTGCTGGATCTTCATCCAAGTCATATCCATTAACCATGACTGACACAGAGTGCTGAGCCTTCTCTTTTCCCTCTCTACTGTTTTGTTTGGTGAACTCATCAGCTTCCATGGATTCATTGATCATCTCTCTACTATTGATTCTCAGTTCTATTTGTTTAGCTCTAACCTTTCCCCTGATCTCCATTCTTGCGTCTCTGACTACCTTCTGGATGTCACAAAACTGGATATATCATAGACAACTTAAATTTATCATATCCAAAACTGAATTCATTATCCTTTTTTCCAACTCTCCCTTTTGCTAATTTCACTATTATGGTACAGAACACCACTATCCTCCCCATCATCTAGGCTCACAACCTAGATATCATTTTCAACTCCTCAATCTCTCTCTCACCTCACCATTACTAATCTGTGCTCGAGTCCATTATATATACCTCTTTCCATCTTCTGACACTGCCACCCTCCCTGATGCAGGCTGTCGTCATCTTATAGCTAGACTACTGCAATAGCTTGCTCATTGATATCTCTGTCTCAAGTCTCTCCTCACTCTAGTCAATGCTCTACTCATCTGTTAAATTCATGGAAAAACCGCAGGTTAATTTAATTAAAAAGAAGAAGAAGAAAGTTAAATTGCCAGTTTCAAAAGTGAAAAGGGTGAATTCACTACCAACAAAGAAGAAACTAAAGCAATTATTAGAAACTATTTTGCCCAACTATGTGCCAATAAATCTAACAACCTAAGTGAAATGGATGAATATTTACAAAAACACAAATTGCCCAGATTAACAGAAGAGGAAATAGAATACTTAAATAACCCTATCTTAGAAAGAGAAATTCAATAAGTCAACAATGAGCTCCCTAAGGAAAAACTCACCAGTACTTGGTAGATTCATAAGTAAATTCTAACAAACAGCAGAGCCAAGATGGTGGAGAGAAGCCAGGAAGTTGCCTGAGCTCTCCCCAGTTGCTTTGGAAACAACATCAAATCAAACCTCTAAATGTATTCTGGAGTGATGGAACCCTCTCAAGATGGAGTGAAACAATTTTCCAGCTTAAGATAACTTAAAAGCACCCCAGGAAAGGTCTGTCTTACTTGGATAGAAGGGGATCACAGCTTAGTACAGTGTCTGGGAGCCAGCAGGAAGCTCTTATCCACAGCACACATCAGCAACCAAGGCCCCTCCATCCTGGTTTCACAGGTTAATGGCACAGCAGGCCAGCTGTGAGGACTCCAGTACCAGTGTAGAAGGCAAACAGCCAACCTCAGGACCCCAGCACAACAGGTATGAATAGAGCAGCCCACCCCAGTGCAGTGGGCAAGCTGCCAACACCTGCGACCTTGGTGCAGAAAACCAGTGAACAGGCCCCTGGCCTCCAATGCAGTAAGCTTGGAACAGTGGCCCCTGTGCCCCAGAAGCAGAGCTCGACTTTAAAGTCACTAAAACTGCTTAAAAATGAGTAAAAAACAGAAAAGAACCCTAACCATAGAAAGCTACTGTGGTGACAGGGAAAACCAAAACACAAACTCAGCAGAGGACAACAATGTCAAAATTTATATGTGAAGCCTTAAAAGGGAAGATGAATTGGTCTCAAGCTTAAAAAACCTTCTGGGAAGAACTCAAAAAGGATTTTTAAAATCAAGTAAGAGGGGTAGAAGAAAAATTGGGAAAAGAAATGAGAAATTATGCAAGAGAGAGTCAACAGCTTTCAAAAGGAAGGACAAAAATTGACTGAAGAAAACAGCACCTTAAAAAGTAGAATTGGCCAAATGGAAAAGGAGGTACAAACCCTAACTGAAGAAAATAATTCCTTAAAAATTAGAATTGGGCAAGTGGAAGTTAATGACTCTATGAGACATCAAGAATCAGTCAAACAAAATCAAAAGAATGAAAAAACAGAAGTAAATGTAAAATACTTTATTGGAAAAATGACTGACTTGGAAAATACATACAGGAGAGATAATTTAAGAGATAATGAATTACCTTAAAACAAGGATCAAGAAATTATCTAGGAAAACTGCCCTGATATCCTAGAATCAGAGGGTAAAATAGTCATTGAAAGAATCCACTAATCACCTCCTGAAAGAGATCACAAAATGAAAACTCCAAGGAATAATGTAGCCAAATTCCAGAATTATCAGGTCAAGAAAATACTGCAAGTAGCTATAAAGAAACAATTCAAATATCAAGGAGCCACAGTCAGGATTACACAGAACATAGCATCTTCTACATTAAAGGATCTGAGGGCTTGGAATATGTTCCAGAAAGCAAAGGAGCTTGGATTACAACCAAGAATCAACTACCAAATAAAACTGAGCATATACTTTCAGGGGAGGAGATGGACAGTCAATGAAATAGGGGACTTCCAAACTTTCTTGATGAAAAACCAGAGCTGAAGAGAAAATTCGATCTTTAAACACAAGACTCAAGAAGCGTAAGAAGATAAAGAGGAAAAAAAATGTTATTCGATAAGATTAAACTGTTTACATTCCTACACGGGAAGATGATACTTGTAACTCTTGAGAACTGTATCTCTGTTAGGACAGTTAGAAGGAGTATACGTAGACAGAGGGTGTGGGTATAAGTTGACTTTGATGTGGTGATGTAAAGAAAAATTAAGGGGTGAAAAAATGGATTGTGCTTGGAGAAAGGGTGATACCACAAGCAAATTAGGAGAGTAAGGAATAGTTTACCAGTCAGAACTATAGAGAAGGGAAGAATTTATGACCAAGGAAGAGATAGACAATGTTATGAAATGCAAAATGGATAGTTTTTATTACATTAAATTAAAAAAGTTTTGCACAAACAAAACCAATGCAACCAAGATTAAAAGGAAAGTAGAAAGCTGGGGAACAATTTCTGCAGCCAGTGTTCCTCATAAAGGCCTCATTTCTCAAATATATAGAGAACTGAATCAAATTTATAAGAATACAAGTTCTGGGGCTCAAGGTGAAATATATTGATTATATGGATATTGGGGGAAGGTTACCAGGAAGGAGACTTGGTGTTATTTAATATTGTTGATCATTGTTGTACCACTTTGACTTTCTTGTTTTGTGGTGTTTATGTTTGCCTACAAGACATGTATGTCAAAATTCCTTTTATTTATTGTTCGGGAATCAAGGCCATTCCTCCTTGCAAATTTTTTGGTTAACTGAAAGCCTGTCTTATGTTTTTATTCACCATACCTTACCAAAACTCAACTTATGGAATAATAATGGTAACTGTTTGAGAAAGGGATATTTGAGCTTCCTAAAGTATTTCACTTTTTTTCAACTACCCTAGCTAATTGGGGACATATAAATCTCTCCTCTCAAATCAGTCCATTGTGGACCCTCTAAATAGTTTAATCTGTAACCTGACAATTTATCTATAAAATCTGCTTAATAAGGTTTGTCTTCTTAAGAGATATATGAGATTATACCTCTGCTTAATTAAGTTTGTTCGACTTTTATGACATTGAAGGAAACATGATTAGGATTTTTTTTTTTGTGATGTTCATGGCTGTAGTGTACTTGTTTCCTAGTGAAAGTTTAAGTTCCTTAATTTATAGTCACTAATGCTTGCTCAGTTTAATTTCTCTGTGTTTAATTCCCACCCTCCCTCCTTCCCTATTTCTCCCATCCTCTCTCTTCTTCCCTCCTTCTCAACCTCCCTCCCTCCCTCTCTCCTTCCTTCTCTCTCTCCTGAGATCATGAGATCTCGGGGGAAGTTTGTAATCAGTCCTATCCCTCCTTAGATGAATTACATCAAGCTTTAGATAAGGTGGATCATGAGGACTCTTCCTTTGATTCAGATTATGTTAATTAACCCCCCCCATACCTTAACTCAGCTTTTTTGCTTTTGTAATTATGCTTTTGCTAGTATGATAATGTTGAGAGTGAAAAAACCCAAAAGGAAGAAATTCTGGAAATAATGACTAATTATATTGTTTGGGAAAAAAATTATACTGTTTAAATCCAACTTTATGTGATTAGAGGTTGCTTGTACCTAGAATGTTGCCTGACCTCAATAACTCTCTAGGAATGCTGGAGATGGCTGCAAATTTTGGGGGGTTCTCCCAGGTCCTAGATCCACCCAGAGCATTCTTGACATGGGTCCTTACATTCAGGACTTGTTTTGGCTCCACGTAAGCTCATATCTTGGGGTCCCTTCAGGTAATTTTTGTGTGACTCCTGTGTGGATACTCTACATAATGTAAACCTTCCAGAATTTGGTGAGAGGGACCTACCTCTTTTTTTTGGCTAAGTTTCTTTATCAAATGACCCAATAAATTTCTTTGTAAAACTATTTCAGATTTTGGAGTTTGTTTTCACAAACAACATGTCCTTGTTACATTATAACTAGTTTCATTAAATCAAAGGGAACTAAATGTCAGACTAAATAAAGGAAGGGGACATTCTGGAGCCTCTGAAATACTCCTTTTTACTAATTAAGTCTTTTTGTACCAGTTAGACTTGAAAAGAAGACAAGGAAACCAGTTGCTGCAGCTGGTCTTGCAGTTCTCAAGGGGGCCATAGACAGCAAAATGGCCCATTCAGAAAAAGATGGAATCAGTTATGTTCTCCTGAAAATTCACTTTCAACAAATTGAATCAATCAATCAATTCATCAAAGGGGTAGCCTAGTTAGGAATAAGTCCTAATCAGTTCGGGAAGAGTAAAGTGCTTTAATGATTGGAAAAAGACAGATGATTCTCATAGCCTTGTGGCTGAAAAAATCAGGCATAACTATCTTCTTGTGTATAACAAGCCAGGTCAGAATTAGGCATTCTCAGAGGCAGGCCAGTCCAGTCCTGAAGTCAGTCAGCTAGTCAACATTTATTAGAGCCTTACTATGTACTTGACCCTATCCTAAATCCTGGGAATACAAGAAGAAGCAAAAAGAAAAATCGTTCCTGCCCTCAAGAAGCCTACATTTTAATAGAGGAAAACAATACATAAAGGAGCCAAAAGAGGATGTGAGGGAGAAAGAATATACCAGCTGGGGTCATTGTAGAGAAACTGTATGGAGATGAAATAGCAGGAATTGCCTTTTTTAATGCAGTTCTGAGAATACAGTTTTTCTCCTTCCTCCCCATCGACCAGGTGATGATCTTGTGAACTTCGAAAGGTCAGATCAGTTCACTACGTGTCAGAAACAGTGTCAAAGGAACAGTGGCTGTGGGTAGCTTTTCCCCTGGGACCTGAGAGACATACTGAGGACAGAACGAGACACACCAGGAAAGGCAGCTTCAGAATTCAATGGAGACACCAATCCATGGATCTCTGCAGGATCACACACTCACGGCGACCTTCATGCTGACTCCTGGAAGGGAGAAAAGAACTTTTGGTAACTAGGAGTTGTGAGTTTACCCCTCCACCATATGTGCTAAGTTCCAGCAAGTTTAGTGGGGATGTTTATGTAACAACTGTACCTTAGAAATACACTTTATAAAACTAATTAAATCTGATAATCAATGGAAAACACACAGTGTTTGTTTCATGATGCACAGCACTAGACTTCTCAGCCTCACCTGGTTACCTCCCTAGAATAACAGTGAAAAGTAGTCACCAGCAACTTGGGCCCTCCCCACCAAAGCCTATTCGTTTTGGGGAAGTAACCTTGGAGACAGTGTTAATCTAGGAAATGCATTTTCCCAACATATATTCATGTTAGACACATAGGTCAAAAACTATTCAAAGAAGCCATTATAAGGCTTCTGGTACCAAAAAAGTTAAGGGGGAAGAGGGGTTTGAGAGAAAGAAGGGAGGGTAATGAAGGCCAGTGTCATAAGGTGAGTTGCATTTATACCCCTCCACCACGTGAGCCAGATTTCTCTTTTCTCTAGGATAAAAGCCGATGAGGAAGCCGGGTAGGAAACAGAGCAGGGGTGAGGAAGCCACGGCCTCGATTCCCCACCCCTGAAATAAAGCTTGCATTCTGGTTCCCCAGACACAGCGCTGGTCACGTGGGCAGGGAACCCTTCCCTCTCACCCCGCCCCCAGAAAGAACGGCGTCCTTGGCAACCAGGTTTGGCGCTCGTGAATGGGAACCCCCAGCAGGTAAGCAGAAAGATTACTCAAAAGAAAGTTTGCCTGAAACAGACTACCAGCTCCCGGGCCAGCCACCGAAATCACTTAGGTCGACAGCAATGAGAGGACAGAGGGGCTGGCCCAGGTTTTCTGGAGGCGAGGCCTGTCCTCCCCCTCCCCCTTCTGCCTACTGCCGGGGCTCCCCGCCGAGGGAGGCGCAGGGAAGGGTGGCGCCGCTCAGGCTGACCCAAGAGCAACATAAGGGCCGTTAACGTGTGAGCTGTGGTCGTATTAGGGGCAATATAAGTACCCTTCAGAACTTTTCTTCTTCCGCGTGCGATGCCTTGCAGTGTAACCGTATTCTTCCGAGGTGGGTCTGGTGGGTGCATCGAGTTTTTTATAGGTTTTATAGCTTGAAGGAACCTTCTAGATCATCTAGCACAATTGCCTTATTTAACTGATAAAGAAACTGAGGCTTAGAAAGATGAAATGACTTGCTCAGTCACAAAAATAATAGATAGCATAGCCAGCGTAAGAACCCAAGCCTTCTGAGTTAAAAAACAATGCTCTCTCATCTTTGAACCTAAACGGTAGTCAGGTTTTTTCATAGAGGCACACTATTTTTTTTTTTTCCATTTATTCACTCCATTCCTTCCTTCCTTCCTTCAGCTTTGGATGCATCATTGTACTAAGTTCTGGGAGAGAAAGAAAGATAAAGGCATGACCAAGATGTTAGGGAAATGCATACAGATAAGTGGAATAAAATTAGAATATGATAACTGCATACGAACAACACAGAATTCTCTTAGATTAGATGGGAGATCATTTCCATTTAGTGAATCAAGAAGAGGTGATATTTAAACTAGGCCTTGAACAATAGGTAGTCATTGGGGGGGGGATACTGGCATGGGTAGGCACTGAGTAATGCAAATGCTAAGAACATTGAAGTAGCTACATGAAGAATATGAAATCAGATGGAAAAAGGTAGGTCTGAGTCAGATATTTTTATTAAATTTATTTTTATTCTGAGTTTAATAAACAAAATGAAATCAACATTTCCATGTACACAGAACAGAAAAAGGATTATGTATGAAATGTATGTATAAACTTTATTTAAATATAAATTTGTAACATTAAATTCATTATAATTTACAAAGATGTTTTACATTTCTTTGTTATTTCTGGGCTTCTAATTTTTTTAAAATATGCTTTAATGACCCTCTTTTCTTAATCTTCTTTCTTTCTTTTTTTCTTTTAACCCTGTTCTTAGCCCTCTCTTTCTCATCCTATTCCTTACTGGGGAAAAAGAAAAACAAAGCTCAGTAAGAGATATGCATAGTCAAGAACAACTAGTTATAACCAGTAGCCCACACTGGCCATGTCCAAAAATATACATTTTATTCTGCAACTTAATTCAACATGTCTTCTCTAGAATCGTAATTCATCATTGATCCTCTGGAATCATAGGTCATTGCATTGATCAGAATTCTTAAATCTTTCAAAATTGTTTTTCTTTATTTTGTTGTTATTTTATAAATATTTCTCC
Source organism: Vombatus ursinus (assembly GCF_900497805.2). Taxonomy (NCBI): domain Eukaryota; kingdom Metazoa; phylum Chordata; class Mammalia; order Diprotodontia; family Vombatidae; genus Vombatus; species Vombatus ursinus. The sequence goes on along the minus strand of NW_020954570.1, from coordinate 9,662,718 downwards.
TGTTTCTGCTTAACAAACTTCATCAGTTCATAAAAAGTCTTCCGAGGTTTTTCTAAAATCACCCCTTTCATCATTTCATGTAGTACAATAATATTCCATTACATTCATAAACTACAGTTTGTTAAGCCATTCTGCAATTAATCGGTACTAGTAGTTTCCAATTCTTGATATAACAAATGTAATGAGGGTCTGGCACATGGTCAGAGTGCATGAACTTCCTTAGCTGATGGAACTTTCATAAATGAAGAAGCTTGCTTCCAGGATAGTCACAATGACATGAAAGGGAAGTGCCTCAAAGAGAATGTGGATCATTTGCAGATATTCTATACCTGCTGTGTTCTATTAACCACAGGGTGAATAGGAAGCAATTTTGATTGGCTAGGAAGGCATCTGAAAGGCCTTAATGGGCTTTTCTTCAATGTCTCTCTTGTCTCAGTTCTTTTGGTTGCCTTCTTCATAGTTACTCTCTTTAGATGTACAGTGAGAGATCATGCTTTAAGGAGGGAGGTCTTGGGGCCTTCCTTGAAGCCACAGGGCCCTGAGAAATGGGCCTCTGTCCTTGGTCTCTTCATTCTTTTTTATTTTTTTTGGCTAGGCAATGGGGTTAAGTGACTTGCCCAGGGTCACACAGCTAGTAAGTGTTATGTGTCTGAGGCTGGATTTGAACTCAAGTCCTCCTGAATCCAGGGCCGGTGCTCTATCCACTGCACCACCTAGCTGCACTGGCCTCTCTGTCCTTTTCCATTCTAGGTAGAGTAGAGTTTCTGACTTTGGGAATTTCAAAAGCTCAGGAGACAGAGCCATAGGAATCTGAAAGTGCAAGTTCAGGGCAGATTTTGCAGCCAGTCCAGCACTGATGTCCCTTCCAGAGTAACCATATAGACCCAGGCCAGCAAAAGCTAAGACAAAGACTCAGCTGGCAATCATGCCACATCAGGACATGACACTCAATAATTTTATGTCATCAAAATTGTTTATCTTCCGTGATCTTCTCTCTCCCTGGTTTGATCATGATTGATTCCCCTGTCCATACATCTGAAAGGTAATTTGTTTCTTGTTCCCCTAATTTGTTTCTGATATTACCTCTTATGACTTTATATTCATGTGGCGCTTATTTGGGTTTATGGAGTAAGAAGTTAGTCTATAACTAGTTAATGCCAAGGCTGCTTTCTAGGTTTTCCAGCAGTTTTTGGCAAATAATGAGTTCTTAAGGATGTAGTTGAAATCTTTGGGTTTATTACAATATGCCACTATGTTCATTGGCTTCTAGATTGACCCTCTCTATTTTTAAGAAGAACCAAATAATTATGATGATTACTACTTTGTAGTATAGTGTGTGAAAAAAAGTGAATATTTAATTTCTTCTTTGACTACATTTATTCCCTTTATTTCTTTTTCTTACTGCTATTGTTAACATTTCTAGTATTATGTTAAACAATAGTGGGGATAATGGGCAACCTTGGTTTACTCTGATTTTACTGGAAAAGTCTCTAGCTTTTATGTATAATGTTCGCTTTGGTTTTAGATACATACTATTTTCCACATTAATGAAAGATCTAATTTATTGTACTTTGCAATGTTTGTTAACAAAAATAGGTATCAGAATTTATCAAAGGCCTTTTCAGTATTTATTGATATAATCATGATTTTTATTAATTTTGTTGTTATGAACATTTAGTTTTCCATTCCTGGTATAAATCCAACCTGGTTATAGTGCATGATTATTTGAATATGTTGTAATTTCTTTGTTAATATTTTACTTAATATTTTTGCATTGATTTTCATTAGGTCTGTAGTTTTCTTTCTCTGCTTTGTCTCTGACTGGATTAGGTTGACTTACCCAGTTGACTTATGTTATACTGATGTGCTAATTCAGATTTAACCTCATCAGTGCGTGAAGTGAAACTGCATTAATCTAGTGCTTACAATTATTTACTCAACAATACAAACATCAACCCCTCTAGGAACAAATCACTAATTCTTCGTGCAATAAATTCATTTGATTTCTGATAATGTCCTGGTGCTCACAACAAGATTACCTCCGGCCAGAAGCTGTATGTCTCCCTCTGAGGTGGTGGGTTAGCATGTCTTCATCAAACAGTGCTGCATGGTGAGCAAACGGTATGCTCAGATTTATGAGTTGGGGAATACAGAAGTCTGCTCTGGTCTTGACCCAGGAGCACGTTGATAGCTGTTACCTCCGGTAGGATTTAATGATTCTGGTTAAGAGTGATTACAAGTTACTAGACAAGTTCTGATTGATTGCTTATTACCTACATTTCTGATGAAAGGAAACTATAAGTCAAAACTTTAGTTTCCTAATTTCACGAACAAAAGTATATCATTTGTTTACCAGATTTGAGACACATACCAAATTTAGGAGTCTTACACCTATCATTGCACCATTGCCAAATTATAGTATTTTTAGTATAGAAAAACTGCTTACACAATAACTACTTAGTTTAAAAAAAAAGACTTAAAACAAAATGGAGTTGTTCAACCTAAGTTAGGATACTTATTCTCACTTCAAGTATGAGGCTGATTTTATCATAGAGTTGGGAAGGATTCTTTATTTTCTTAATTTTGAAAATAGTTCACACAATATGGCAATTAATTGTTCTTTGATTATTTGCCAGAATTCACTTTTAAGTCCATTTTTCTCCCTTGGGAATTTGTTTGTATATTGTTCAATTTCATTTTCTGATACTGTTACTTAAATAATCAAGTTCAATTTATCTGTATATTTTATATTTTGTATATTTCATCCATTTACCTAAGCTGTCATTTTTTGACATATAATTTGGCAAATAGTTTTGATAATTTCCTTTATTAAATATTAGATTGTGAATTTTTTTCATTATTGGTACAAATAGTTTGGCTTACCTCTCTCTTTTTAAAAACCAGACTAGGTAAATATTGCATTTATTTTAGATTTTTCCCCTCAAATAAGCTTCTAGTTTTATTTATCAGATCATTTTTTTCTTTCAGTTTTATTAATATCGTCTTAGATTTTCAGAATTTCTACTTTGACCTTTTTTTGGGGGGGGGTTGATTTATTGCTTTTCTATTTTTAAAAAATTGCACACCCAATTCATATATCTGTTCTTACCTATTTTGCTGAAGAAAGTGTTTAGAAATGTAAATTTTCCCCTAATAAATAATTAAAGGCACATTATAAATTCTGGTATATTGTCTAACTGTTGCTTGTCCTTCAGTCATCCAGTCATCTCCAACTCTCTGTGACCCCATGGACCATACATAGCACATCAGGCCCTCTGTCCTCCACCATCTCCTGAAGTCTGTCCAAGCTTATGTCCATTGCTTCCATGACAATATCTATACATCTCATCCTCTGCCATCCCCTTTTCCTTTTGCCTTCTATGTTTCCCACAATCAGGGTCTTTTCTAATGAGTCCTGTGTTCTCATTATGTGGGCAAAATATTTAAGCTTAAGCTTCAGAATTTGACATTCCTATGAATAGACTGAATTAATTTTCTTAAGTATTGACTGATTTGATTTCCTTGCTGTCCAAGAGATTCTCAAAAGTTTTCTCTAGGACCACAATTGGAAAGCGTTGATTCTTTATAGTCCAGCTTTCATACTGGAAAAACCATACCTTTCACTATATAGACCTTTGTCAGCAAAACCTTTGCTTTTTAGTTTGCTGTCCAGATTTGTCATAGTTTTCCTTCCAAAGAACAAGGATCTTTTAATTTCATGGCTGCAGTTGCCATCCTCAGTGATCTTTGAGCCCAAGAATATAAAATCTGGTAGTGTTTTCATTTCTTCTCCCTCTGTTTGCCAGGAAGTGATTTGCCTCGTTGCCATGATCTTAGCTTTTTGATTTTAAGTTTCAAGACAGCTTTTACACTCTTCTTTTTCACTCTCATGAAGAGGCTTAATTCTTAACTTTCTGTTATCAGAGTGGTATTGTCTGCATATATAAGATTATTATATTTCTCCCTGCAATCTTAATTCTGGCTTTTGATTCATCCAGCTTGGCCTTTCTCATGATGTACTTTAAATATCAGTTAAATGATGGAGAGAGCACTATCCCTGGAGTCAGGACGACCTGAGCTCAAATCTGGCCTCAGACACTTGGTGTTTACTAGCTGAGTGACCCTGGGCAAGTCACTTAACCCTATTGCCTAGCCAAATATATGTGTGTGTGTGTGTGTGTGTGTGTGTGTGTGTGTGTGTGTGTGTGTAAGTTAAATGAAAAAGGTGACAGTATACAGCCTTGTCATACTTCTTTTCTAATCTTAAACCAATCAGATATTCCATGTTCAGTTCTAACTGTTGCTTCTTGGCTTGTATACAGATTACTCAAGAAACAAGTAAGATTCTTTGGTACTCCCATCTCTTTGACAACTTGAAACATTTTGTTGTGATCCATGCAAGCAAAAGCTTTAGTGTAGTCAATGAAGCATAGGTAAATGTTTTTCTCGAACTCCCTTGCTTTCTTCATAATTCGGCAGTTGTTGGCAATTTGGTCTCTAGTTCCTCTGCCTCTTCAAAAACCAGGCTGCTCTCATGGGAGTTTTTGGTTCACGTATTGCTGGAGCCTAGCTTGTAGAATCTTATGTATAACCTTGCTGGTGTGTGAAATGAAGGCAAGTATTTGGTGACTTGAACATTCTTTGTCATTGCCCTTCTTTAGGACTAGGGTGTAAACTGATCATTTCTAATCCAGTGGCCACTATTGAGTTTTTCAAATTTGCTGACATGTTGACTTTTATAGCATCATCTTTTAGGATTTTAGATAGCTCAGCTGAAATTCCATCATGTCCACCAGCCTTGTTGTTAGCAATGCTTCCTAAGCCACCCTGACTTCTTTCTCCAGGATATCTGACTCTAGATCAGTAACCACATCATCATGGTTATTGGTGATGTTAAGATCTTTCTTGTGTAGTTCTTCTGTATATTCTTGCCACCTCTTCTTCATTTCTTCTACTTCTGTTAAGTCTCTACCATTTTTGTCTTTTATTATGCCCACTTTTGCATGAAACATTCCCTTGATATCTCTGATTTTCTGCAAGAGATCTCTTGTCTTTCCCATTCTATTGTTTTCTTCTATTTCTTTGCATTGCTCATTTTAGAAAACCTCCTTATCTCTCCTGGCTTTTCTGTAGAATTCTGTAATCAGTTGGATATATCTTTCTCTTTCCTTCTTTTTTCAGTTCAGCCTCATCAGAAAGTCATTTTGCTAACTGTTGGTATATATGATCTAACTGTTGCACTTGTAAATTTACTCTCTTTTTCTAGTTTTACCACTTGGGCTTCTCTCAGTCCATAGTATTTCTTACTTTTGTTCCATGTTTCTTTTGTTTGTTTAATCATGTTTCTAGCCTTATTTTCTGAACTGAGGCTTTGTGCTTGGGTCAGACTTCACTGTCTTCCATTCTCTTAAATAGTATGGGCAGGTCCTGCTTGCTTTAGATGCATTGTCTAGGTCTAGGGCCTAATTTCTGCAGGAACCACTGAATTTTGGCACAATCTTTGGGTGCCTTGATTTAGGTTTGGGCCTTGTCTTCTTCTTTGTCTACTACTTTTTGCACAGCTCTAAACCTGGAGTTAGCTCTGTTCCTTTCTATATACGTTACAGGCCCCTCTCACATTTTGTGGCTGATGGTAGTAGCAGGCCTCCTGTCAGATCTCAGGTGCTTTGCTTCCCTGGTGCTGCCCTGGCTTTTGTTGTGATGTAACTTGGAGTGAGCTTCCTGAGTACTGAGTTGCCTGGTCATTGATCTGGCCTGCTACTAATCTTTTCTGCTGTGATTTGATGAGCCTACTTGGGTGTCATATTAGCCTGGTGTTAGGTTTTTCACTCCCTGGAAACTGATCTGTCCCTTATCTTCTTCTGTGTATCAGGCAGGATAGCCCAATGGTAGAATATATAACTATTATATGAGTGTCAGCCTAGCAAAATTTGGCATTTCCCATATCCAATATGTAGCCAAACAATTCCTGTTCATTTCACTGTTGCAACAGCTTTCCAATATGGCCCTTCCCTTCTCTGACACTGCCATCACTCTGGTGATATATAGCAAGACTAGAAGTATAAAAAATTCCCAATTCAGGAGCCCACTTTCCTCTACCATGTTGGTACCTAGTGAAAATGGACCCAGACTTAAAATTTTTACCTGTTTCCCCAAACAAGTTCAGTTCTGGATATGGCATAGTCAGATTAGTCACTTCCCTGCCCACAGGAAACTATTTCATATATGGGGCTGATTTACTGAGGGACTTCACCTCTATTGAACTCTGGTCTACTTGAGTTTCCATTTCTAAAGCAGCACTTGAAAGCAAGGTACTACATTCATCTCCTTCGTGGTTTGAATTATGGGCAAAAGAAATCACCTGATGGTCAACCTGCTAGGGATTAACTTTTTCATATTTAGGTAAATTTAATTATAAGTCCAGTGAAAGATTATGTCTACTCTCTGAAGTTTACCTTGTTTACTTGAAGACAAGTTTACCTTATCTTCAGAGAGTAGACATAATCTTTTACAGGACCCATAATCAAAGCCTTTTTAGCTCGGTATAACATGCTAGAGTATTTTCTTCTGGCATAGCATTCACAAATCCAGTGACATCTCCCCTCGACTCTAGAAATCTTGGCATGTTCTTTCATCATAATCATTTTCTTTCACATAATTATTGTTTCTATGATTTGTTCTTTAACCCACTCATTATTTTAGGGTTTCATTGTTAAATCTCCATTTAGGTCTGTGTTTTTTATTTGTGATCCCTGGACTGTTTTTATTGTGTTATAGTCTGTAAAGGATGTATTAACTATTTCTACCTTTTCATATTTGTTTGCAATATCTCTGTGCCCTAATATTATATGGTCAGTTTTGCATAAGTTCCATGTGGCACTGAGAATATATATTTTGCCATTTAGAAGATACCATAAAGATTCCTGTAACTACCATGTTACTATGTCTTCATGTAGATTACTTCATGTTTCCTTCATGAATTTGTATGCTAAGGAATTGGGAATATAGAAGTTCATTAATGTTAATCCATTTGTTGTTTATGGTTTCTTTCATCATAATGTAGTTTTCTTGTTTAGCCCTTTTAATTTTTCAAATATTGTTTTTTCTTTGTTAGATAGCATGATTGCAACTCCTGCTTTTTTAGATTCACGTGATACATAGTAAAATTGTTTTTCCATCTCCTCAGTCTTTGTTTTTTAAATGTTTCTTGAAAGCAATAGATTGTGCAACCTTGTTTTCTTACCCAATCTGTCACTCTTTTCATTTTATTGAATTGTTTAATCGATTTGCATATAAAGTTAAAAGAGTTATTAGGTTTATATTTCCCTTCATCTCTCTCTAAAAATTTTTTCAAGTTATTGTTTTTCCTCTCTTCTGTTATAAACACAGTACAATGATTCATCAGTTAATTTACTTTAATGTATTTTTTTAAGGTGGCCCTGTTCCCCCTGGCTCTCTTTCCCTTAACCCTGATCTCCTCCTCCCTTTAGTTACCTTTTTCCCTTTGGGGTTTTGCTTGTTGGTTCCTTTTTAGTTCCTGATTTTATCTGATTATTTAATTCTTCCCCTTTTTTCCTCGCCTCAGTCAATTGATTTCCTCTCCCTCTTCTCACCTTCAACTAGCTCTGTTCACTACTTTTCTAAATTTCATTTTTTTGGTGCCCCTCTCCAGAGAAGATTTCTCTCACTTTATTCACTATCTATCTTCTTCTTTTGTCTCCTCTAGTGCCTCATCTTCTCTTTCCTGGTCCCTATAATTACCTAGTCTCTATTCTCTGTATTCCTCATGGAATCATAATTTCCAAAGTATCCATTCCAAGATCTCCCCTGTATCCTAAAGGATCTGCCACTGCCTTGTAGAGACTGCCCCATGTATTCCCCCTTTCCTTTGTGCCTCACTCCTGAACAAAGACAAATCACCAATTCTTGCAAGTGACAGAGAAAACACTACCCTACGGTAGGACCTCTCTCCTCTCTCCTCACCTTTGATATATACCTCCCCACTGTTATCTTCTTTTCTCCATTTGCCTCAAAATCTCCTCCCTGAGTCTGTGCCCACCCACTTCCTCAGGTGTCAGTTGTCCTCAGAATATCCAACTCCCTTTGTTCCAAGGTAGGACAGGTGGTCATTGAAACTCTCTCCCACTAAAGCAAGACCTCCCTCTTTTCCCTCTCCCTTTTCAATCCTTTTTGTCACCTTCTCACCCACTCCCCTGAGTTCTTCTCTTTTTGAGACCAACAGAATCACCTTACCCTCTTTTTTAGCTCTTGATTTGACCATGGCACATCATATATTCCCCTCTATCACCCCACTCTCCTCTTTCCCTTTCATTCACTCTCCCATTTTATAATGTAGTCTCACAAAAAAAAAAAAAACAAAACCAAACCAAAAACTGCAAAGAGAAAAAGCAGACAAGCACATTGATTTGTTTATGGGCAGGATATAGCCAGTTTCTATTCATAATGCCCCCAGGCCCGTTTCTTGACTTACTTTCACCTGACTTATATTTTCATCTCTATCTCTTTGTATACATTTAGAGGGCAGTCTCTTACTAGTCTTTCTGCTGTCACTTTGTTGCTGTTGCTGTCCTTGGCTTCTGTATTCATTTGTCCCTTCTTCATTCTTATTATCTAGGGCATTTGAGAAGCAAATAATCTCTTTAGGCCTGATTTTCTTTCGAAGAAAAAATGACTTTTTATTATTGAATGTCCCTCATTTTTTCCATTTATAGTTGACCTCAGATTTACAGTGTAGGTCATTCTGGGCTTCATCTCGAACTCCATTGCTTTTTAGAACTTACTACATTCCCTCAGGCAGTTTCCTGAGGCGAGCAGAATAGTCTGGAGTTATTCAAATTTCCTCTCATTTGTATGTGAAGGTCTTCTGATTGCTTACAGATCTTGTTTCTAAAGGGAATTGTTCAGTTTAACTACTAAGGGTCTTGGAGTTTGCAGCCTTGGGTTTTTTTCTCAAAACAATGTATGAATTCTTTCAATAAACATTTCATTCTCTGTGTTTAGAAATTCTGAGCAATTCACTTATGTTAGTTCCTGCATTATGATGATAAGGATTTTTGTCCATTCATTTTCTTCTAGGAGATCTGTGATCTTTAGGTTGTTTCTGTGCATTTTAAGATCTTTAAGACCTTGAAGATCTAAATGTATTGCTTGCATAGTGAGCATATTTTCTTTTAACATTACTCTTTTTTGCTTCTTTTATTCTATATTTTCTGACATTTCTGTGTATTTGCATCCCCGATGTACTGTTTTTTCTTTCATTTATTTTAGTGAGACTTGCTTGCCATTGCAGTTTTTCTATTCTGCCCCTAGTTTTTGCTGTTCAGTCCATAAATTTTGCTCTCATAATTCTCATTTCTTTTTTAACTACTCAGGAATAGCATGTTTTGGTTCCACATTCTCCTTAGATTCCAGAGTCCTCTGTCTCACCCAAATGTTGTATCATTTTCCTTTGCTTTGCAGTATTTATGCATTGATGCTTGAACTCATTTAATAGCCCTAGAGGCCATTTTTTAACTTCTGTTAATGTTTCCCCTCTTGATTTATCTGTTTCAAGGTCTTTGTTTACCTGAGATCTTTGGTAAGTTCAGTCTTCCCACAATGGATAGTTAATAGTATACCAGTTTAAATTTTTGACCCAAGTGACTTTTGGGTGGGTAAAACTGGCCTCACCTAGATACTGAATGCTGTTTCTCAAGCTTAGCAGAATGCCACCCCCCACCCCACACACACACGTACACAATGTGTTCAGTCCCCCTCCCTCCTTTTATTACTCACTTCTTTGGCCTGGCACTGGCAGTTCAGATAGCTGCCACACATGCTGGTGCTGTGGGATAGATATTTTTTTTTTATTTGGGTCTCTGAGGCTCAGAGGAGAAAGGGGTATGAGGTATAGTATTAAGTCATATATATATATATGACTTATATATATATATACATATATATAAGCCCAGAGGTATAGTATTAAGCTATATTTCAAGCCCAGAGATATATTCTGCCTCTTCTCTGCTGCTGCCTCTTCTGCAAAGATCTTTTATAGGAAGAACTCTGCCCACAGTGGTGTTGGCAGTGCAGCCCCAGCTTCTATGGTCTGTAGCACTGCAGAGGTGGCTATCTGTCTGTCCTGGTCCTACTACAGCCTGGACCTGGGATCTCCACAGCACTGGAAAGAATGAGGGGTGTGTAGGTGTGTGTGGGTCAGCTAATGCAGCCTCACCCTTAATATGGGAGGTGGGGGAGGAGTGCTGAGTGAGCTCACGGTAGAAGTATTTTTTTTTAATGTCCTCTTTTGGATTTAGGGTGTCTCAAAAAATGAAGACAGCTTAAGTTTCTTTATCTTTGGAGCATAATTTATGTTTTGGCGAGGATTGAGAGATCAAGGGGATCAAATCAAATGTCTAGTCCTCCATCATGTTTCTCACATAACCTGGACCCCCGTGATATCTCAGTGCCAGTGAAGCAGTGAGTAGGAGTTTAGAGGTGCTCAGAAACTATAGATGAAAACTTTAATATATCTCCACATATAGGTTTCATGACATACATGCATGTATATTTATGTACACATATAAATGTATGTATATATATAATAGGGAATGGCATATGTGTAAAGTGCCACTAATGCAACTTCCTATGTTGAAAAGGCTCTCAGGAGTCTACTTTCAGGAGATTTGTTATGATTTGGAATGGAACTTGCTCAGAGCATAAGAGTAGACATTCTGTAACTGGTTCTGGTCTGCTCACCACCTGGTGGGCAGCAGTCTCTTTGGCTGCGGTTGTAAAACCAAAACTTCAGAGATGCCTTCAAAAAGCCTTTGTTGGCCTCAGCCTCTTTCTTTCTGGCTGCTCACATTCTTTGTGGACCTTTGCCTTGATATGACCGCTTCACTGATGGCATCTAGTGAGATATCATTGTTTCTCAAGAGAGTTTTGGCTCTTTCCCTCTGAGGTCAAACACTGGTGCTATGAATATGGGTTTTAGTTCTTTGCCTACCTCAGCATTTGTTCTTTTGACTTAATTAAGAAGATCAGGGAAGGTGTCTGGAGGCTTCAACTTGCTGAGTTTTAAAATGTCAGGAGAGTGTAAGTCTTGGAGTCTGAGATTTCAGGAGTCAGAATCGATGCTGGTTTTTGTAGCCAATTTAACATCTACGGACAGAGCTGAGATGAGGACTCATCTGTCAATCTGGCATCTTAATACTATTCTTGGGGGAAGGATGATGTAGAAACTGTGCCAAGAGTAAGCCCTCTGGGGTTTATAGACTGGCACTAATTAAAGAATGTCAGGCATTCGCCAAGATCTCTCTGAGACACTTATAGTATAGATCAGGGCTTCTTAAACTTTTTCCACTCGTGACCCCTTCAGCTCTTCTTAAACTGTGGGTCACAACCCCATGTAGTCCCAGCCCGCAGTTTAAGAAGCACTGGGCTATAGATTATCACAACTCTTCTAGAAGCAGGTTCCAGTCAATTTCCCATGGGGAGTTACATCGGTGGTTTACACTAGTCCCTGTCCCAATCATGCACACATGTAGAACATTCATATTCATATTTCAAATATCTTTTCCTATTTTACTTTAGGTTGATTACCTGAGAATATGCCTATTACCAGGGTGCCTGTTATAAACAGATTTGGAGTAATATCGACCTCTTACCATGAAGAGCTTTTGAAACGTAGTTCAGAAAATGTAACTGAAGTAAATATTAAAAAGCCAAGGTAAGTTTGAATTTTAAAAACCTTATTATTTCTTGTGTTGTAAATAGAGCCATTGACTTTCCATATAATCAAGTTTTATAAGTTACTGTCCTAGTAAGAATGGTCACACAATTCAAGAAGGGTGGACAAAATATTACACATTTCCCACTGAGAATTCAAGAACTAAAATGATTATAAAATACTTTCTTGTTTGTGAAATACTTTATAAACCGTGTAAATGTCTTAGTATTAAGGTTCTTTATGGGATGCTTTACTTCATCACTGTTTCAAAATAATAATTAATAATAATAATATATTTGTAAATGCCATCATTTATAACATGTGTTTGAATAGCTAGAACAGGCTTGCTAGTTCTAGACTATGTGGCTCTGGAACTTTCTATGGCAGTACATACTTAGACAATTGTTATAGGAGGTAACTATGTCATAGATTTAGAGTTAGAAGGGACCTTAGAGGCCATTTAGTTCAACCCTATAATTTTGAAAATGAGAAAACTGAGGCAGAGAGGTTAAAATGACTTGCCCAGGATTGCATACCTAGTGTCTGAGGGAAGACTTGAGTCCAGATCTTACTGCTTCCAAGTCCAGAAATTGTCTGTGATTTTTCTACTACTAACCATGGTGATAAAGGAGTTGACCAGACAGAAAGTTATTATGAAAAGGAGGAGCTAGAAAAGAGTGGCAGTGTCCAGATGAAGGTGAGAGCCAACGGTAAGAAGGAGCTAACTCTCACCGTACCAGATCAGATGGACCTATTTACACAAATCCACACCACACACACGCACACACACACACACACACACACACACACACACACACACACCCCCACACACACACAAATGTTAGATACAGATCAGGAAAGTGAGGTCTAAGGAAGTTAAATGAGCTGCCCATAGTCAAACAAATAGTAACTATTGAGTGGGATTTGAACTAAGGTTTCCATACACCAACACCTATATGTAAAAACATTATTTCTATTAGCAAAGAGCTGGGAACAAAGTAGATGTCCATCAATGGGAGAATGACTAAAAAACTGGAGTAAATAAGTATAATGGAGTATTACTATTTTGTAAGAAATGGTGAACATAAAGAATGTGTAATCATGGGAAGACATATTAACTGATGCAAAGTGAAGTATGTATAACCAGGAAAACAATATACATAAGGAACATAACAATGTAAGTACAAAGAGAAAGTATAAAAAACTGAAAGTAATTGAGGTGTCACTATGATCTTCAAGAATGACCCCAAAGAAGAGATAAGAGATTTCACTTCCTTCTTTTGCAGGGGTGTTGGATTATGGAAGTGAAAAACTGAATATGATTTTGTTCACTTTATTTTAGGATTTATATTATATCTCTCTGAGTGAAGAGTTGCTTATTATATCAGAGGATGGAGTTGTCACCTCCAATATTTTTTACACCAATTATTGTTCAAGGCCTTCTGTACCCCCTTCCACTAAATAATCTTAAGTTAGATATATTTAAAGAAGGTATTTATATTATTACATTTCCCCCCACAAATTCTGAGATATCTTTTATAATCTGAGATTTCATCTTCAGTATATAAATATTACTCTACTTGAAGTTTTTCTCTTTGTAGGTATGCCAGACATTTATATGTTTAATAAAATATTACATACAAATATTTTCCTGTATTTACATAACATTACATAGATATAATTTGCATATGCTATATATACAATATATACATCTATATGTTGTCTGTACACCTAATAGATATCTATTCTGATGATTCTCAAATCTATGTATCTTGACCTAACCTCTCTTCTGACTTCTAGTCTCCCTTTTCAGCTGCCTTTCAAACATTTCCACCTGGATGTTCAGTAAATATTTTAAACTCAACATGTCCTAAACTGAACTCATTATGTTTCTCCCTAAACCCTCCTAACTCCTCTATTTACTGCCCAGAGCAATACCATCTTCCTCCATCTTCCCAGTCCCTCAGGCTTGCAACTTAGGAGTTATCTTTGATTCCACACTATCTCTTCTCCTCCTTCCCCTCCCCACCTCCTCCCTATCCAATTTATTGCCAAGACCTGTTGATTTCACTTTTGCAGTGTCTCTCAAATATGCCCCCTTCTTTCCTCTGACACTACCAGCACTCTAGTGTAGGCCTTTGTCAACTCATGCCTGAATTATTGCAATAATTTGCTGGAAAATCTGACTGCCTGAAGTCTCTCACCACTCTGATCCGTCTTCCATTCATCCACCGAAGTGATTTTTGTCACCCTGTACTAAAACTCCACTGTTTTCCTATCACTTCTTGTAGGAGGCAGGACTGAAACTGAGCTTTAAAGTAAGTTAAGGATTCCAAGAGACACAGTTGAAAAGAAAGAACATTCCAGACATAAAATGTGCAAAGGCACTAGGCAAAAAATGGAATTTTGTTTCTGAGGAAAGTCTAGTAGGCCATTTTAGCTCAAATGTAATGTTTGTGAGGGGTAGTAGTTGTACTTGGGCGGCTAGGTAGTGCAATGAATAGAATGTTGGGCCTGGAGTCAGGAAGGTCTGAGTTCACATCTGGCCTCAGACACTTACTAGCAGTGTGACCCTGGGCAAGTCACTTAACCTGTTTGCCTCAGTTTTCTCATCTGTAAAATGAACTGGTGAAGGCAATGGTAAATAACTCCACTATCTTTGCCAAGAAAATCCTAGAAGGGTTCATGAAAAGTCAGACATGACTGAAAACAACTAAATAGTAACAACAACAACAAAGTATTCGTACTGTTTCTCAAGCATTTGAGTACTTACATTAGTAAGGAAGCTCTTCTTAGCTATCAGATTTAAAACTACAGGTTGATAAGATTTTAAGAACTTTCATTGCATAAAGCTTGTAATTTTTATGCAAGGGGCAAACAGTAAAAATGGTATTATTATACCAGAAACAAAAGCCCTGACTTGTCTTTCCTAGTTCTTACTCTAGCCATCAGGGGAAGGGTCCTGTCTGAAATGATTAGCCTGCTGTTTTTCTATTTCACAAATTCTAGGGTATTATACTGAGATAATGTTGAGGTGAGGAAACTGAACAAAGAAGACTGAGGAAGAAAAGGGAGCAGCGTGGGGAAGCTTGCTTAGACAGGTTCCCATCCTAAAATATTGAGGTAGACTAGGGATTTAAATCCAAAGTGCTTTTATGATGCCCTAAAGGCTATTTATGGGCCAAAGACTATGGTGCATTTAAACTACTCAGTGCTGATGGAGCCACATTGATTAGTGATAAGGACATGATCCTGACTGAAATCTTCTGGGTTGTATGGCAAGAGGAAGTTATGCCCCAGGAGTTCAAGTATTCTTCCATTGTCTGTCTCTATAAAGGAGAAGGAAATAGGTTGTTCTGTGACAATCACAGAGGAGTCTCTCTCGTAGTCATTGCTGTCAAGATTCTTGCTCTAGAGTCCTTTTAATAGCCTGATCCTTCACCTGGAAGATGGTTATCTACCTGAGAGCCTGTGTGACTTCAGAAAGGGCCAAGGAACGGTCAGTATGGTGTTTGCTGCCTGGAGAAATACCAGAAGCAAAAAAATATTCTGTACACAATGTTCATTGGTCTGACCAAGGCCTTTGATACTGTCAAAGGCTTGTGGAAGACGATGGAAAAATCTGGATGCCCAAAGTTCATCACCAGTTCCATGATGGCATTCTCATACAGGTGCTGGATAATGGATGATGCTCTTGCGCTTTTCTCAGTCACCAACAGAATGAAACTGGGCAGTGGTACTTGCTCCCATGCTTTTTAGCATGAAGTTCTTATGATGTTGGATGCCTTCAACAAGGATGAAAATGGCATCAAGATCAAATCCCAAACTAGTTATAAATTATTTGACTTGAGAAGGCTATAAGCTAAGACTAAAGTGGAGGGAGAATTGGTACATGATTTTTTGTTTGCAAATGATTATTCCCTCAACTCAGCCTTTGAGGCTGAGATGCAACAGAGCATGTATTGATTTCTCTGCTCCTTGTGCTAATTTTGGCCTATTAACACTAAGAAATCAGAGGTTCTCCATCAGCCAGTGGTACACCACCCATACGTGGAACCATTGGTTACAGCAAATGGAGAAATTTTGAATGCTGTGGATAAATTAACTTATTTTGGCAGTACACTTTCCAGGAATGTCCATATAGATGATGAGGTTGACACATGCATTGCCAGAGCTAGCTCAGTGTTTGTGAGGCTCTGAGGGAAAGTGTGGGAGAGAAGAGGTTTTAGGTTGCCTACCAGACTGAAGGTCTGTGGAGTCACTGTGCTGACTTCATTATTGTATGCCTCTGAAACCTGTATAGTATGCCAGTACCATGCCAGGAAACTGGGTTGCTTCCATTTGAATTGACTTAAGAAGATTCCGAAGATCACCTGATAAGGTACTGGGTACTGAGGTCCTTTCTTGAGTTGAATTGTCAAATATCCAAACTCTACCGCTAAAAGTGTAACTCTGATGGCCTGGTCATATTCAAATGACAAATGTACATTTGCCTGAAAGACTATTTTACAGAGAACTCATACAAGTAGAAGCATTACAAGGACACTCTCTAGGTCTCTCTGCAGAACTTTGAAAGTAATTGTGAGATATGGGAGACAGGCCTGTCCAGTATGGAATGCTGGCATCAAGGAAGGTGCTGTGCTCTGTGAGCAGAGCAGAAGATAAAAGAAATGTGAGACGCACAGATTTAGAGACATCTTCATGCCAAATGTTTGTACAGACTATTTTTGTCTAAGTTGTGATAAAAACTTCCAACTTCATATTGGTTGGATCAGCCACAGTCTGAAACACTGTACATTGACCCCAACATAGTGATGTCATTTTGGTCCCCTTTCACTACAAAGGACAACAACCAACTAATCATAGCCTCTGGGATCAACCATAACATCTTTTTGGCATTCACAGCCCTTTACAACCTAGGCCCCTTCTACCTTTCCAGTCTTCATACACCCTACTTCTTGCCATGTACTCTTCAAACAAGTGACTAGCCACCTTGCTGTTCTATGAACAAGATACTTACTTCATCTTTCAGCTTAGCTTCTTGGCTTCTTCCTTTAAGTCTCAACTTTCACAGATAACCTTTCCCAATTCTTCTTAATTCCAGTATTTTGCTTTAAAAAAGCAAATTATTTCCAATTTATCCTGTATGTAGTCTTATACATATATTTTTTTCTTTTGCTTGTTATCTCCCTCATTAGACTGTGAGCTCCTTAAGGGCAGGGATTACCTCCTTGTATTTCCAGCACTTATCAAAGTGCCTGGTAAACAGTAGGTACTTAGTAATTGTTTATTGACTGATATACATGTGAATTCACCTAATGGTTGTTTCTAAACTGTCATCAGCAGGGCAGACTGTATAACAATTTCCCCCAGGAATTTAGTTTATATAATAATCTGTCTCATTTTTGTTCTTGTATCCTCAGTGCCTAGAACATAGCAAGGGCTTAATACATGCTTGTTGATTGGTTGTTTAAATTCAGTAACTAGGGTCCTGTTACCTTCTCATTGACAATTCACCATTTTCTTGTTTTATTTGTCTGTATCATTTGAATTGTATATTTTATGGTTAAGAGAGCACCTTATTCTGTATTTTCAGATAGTGCTAGTAACACTCTAGGTTTAGAATAATATTTTTTAATATTTAATGTTTAATTTAAAGTAATATTTAAACTAACAAATGGTTACCTTTCATAGTAGAATTATAAATGGAAATTTGGAATGATTCTTCCTCTCAAAAGTTTTTGAAATTTTTAGTTTGACATTTACATGCTATTTCTATGTATCTGTTCTTGGACTTAGCCACTATTAGCTTGCTAGGATGCTTTGCAGGTTCAGAGCAACTGAACTGCTGGTTCCCCTTTGGTTTAAGACTCCTGCCCTTATTACCACTCCAGGCTTCGACCTGGGCTGGAGGCTAGTATAGAGTTCCCATTTTATTCCTAGTATTAGAGTACACAGCTATTTTTTGCTTCTGAACTTCTTCCTTTTTTTTTTTTTTGGTTAGGCGATTGGGGTTAAGTTACTTGCCCAGGGTCACACAGCTAGTAATCAAGTGTTTGTTCTGAGGCCGCATTTGAACTCAGGTCCTCCTGACTTCAGGGCTGGTGCTTTATCCACTGCGCCACCAGCTGCCCCTCTGAACTTTTTCCTTGCTTAGTAGATAACCAATGCCTGCTAGTGACCACTCTACCCCCCCAAGGTGTAGATCCCCCCATCAGTCTGATCACAAACTGGATAGTGAGTAGCAGAGTTGCCAGAAAACACCGATTCCTTCACTCTGTAATATTTTGTCTTTTTCTGCTCTGACACTTTCTCCTGTGGTTCCCAATCTCTCTTAGTCACTGGAGCTGGAATCTTGTAGCCTGACCCCATCTCTAGTGTCTTTAGACTTTTCTGCCTAGTCTAAACTGCAGCGGGCTAGAAAAACGACTCACTGTAACTTTTTTCTTAGATTCCACTATTAGAATGCAGTCTTATGCGTGTTCTAGATCTTTGTGAAGGAGGCTTGACTGGGGAGGGTAAGCTGTGTTTCTTCCTGCCATTCTACTTGAATTCTACTTCGATTCTACTTCATCTTGAACCTTGCCTGTTTTTCCTCTGCTCTCAAGTTCCAGGTCTACTCTTCTCCTTCTCAGCTGATAACCTCACTGTCTACTTTACGAAGATTGTGAGATAGAGACTGTCTTTATCTCTCCTCCTCCACATCATTTCCAAACCTCACTATGCTCTTACCTGTATTGACCTCCTCAAAAGATGAGGTGGCACTCTTCTATAACAAAGTTTCTTTTAAATTAATTTTTAAAATTAAATTTCTGGGTTTTTTTCAGTTATCAAGCATTTATCTTTCTTCCTCCAAAGTCCTTTTCATTCCTTCCTGAAAAAGAAAATCAAAAGCCTTGCAGAAATAAGCATAGTCAAACAAAACAAATTCCAACATTGTCCAAGTCCAAAAATGCATGTCTCATTTTGCACATTTGTCTACAAACTCTGTGAGGAGGTGATAGGTAACATTCTTCATCATCAGTCCTCTCATGTTATGATCAATCATTGTGTTGATTAGAATTCTTTAAAAAATAGTTTCTTTTGTGCCAAGCTGATGTTATAGTATAAATTGTTCTCCTTTTTCTCCTTCATTCTGTCACTTCATAGAAGTCTTCTCTGAAACTTTCTCATCAGCGGCAGCTAGGTGGTGCATTGGCCCTGGAGTCAGGAAGATCTGAGTTCAGCATCAGACATTTACTAGTTGTGGTAAATCACTTAATCTCTTGTCTACTTCAGTTTACTCAGCTGCAGAAGAAGGATCATAATAGCATCTATCTCCCAGAGTTGTTGTGAGAATTAAATGAGATAATATTTATAAAGTACTTAGCATGGTGGCTGACACAGTAGATGTTTAATAAATGGTGATTTCATTCTTTCATAGTTTCTTATAGCACAGTAATATTCCATTATATTCATATGCCACAGATTTTTTCAGATATTCCTAATTCATAGGTATCCTCTCAGTTTCTAGTTCTTCGTCACTACAGAAAGAACTGCTGTAACTATTTTTGTATATGTAGGACCTTTTACTCTTTCTGAGATCTCTTTGGGCTATAGACTTACTAATGGTATCACTGAGTCAAAAGTTATTAATTTGGGGGGATATTGTTTGAAATTGCTTTCCAGAATGGCTGGACCAATTCATAGTTTCACCCTAATAGCCCCTCCAACATTTGCCATTTTCATTTTTTGTCAATTTGGTCAATCTGATAGGTTTCAGGTGGACTTCAGAGATATTTTAATTTTAATTTTTCTAGTTTATTAGTGATTTGGAACTTTTTTCATAAAATATATGTATATATAACTATCTTCATATCCTTTAAATGTCAACTGGTCATTTTTTTTCTTTTATTCTTTTATAGTTTTTTTTATTCTCATATATTTGAGTACTTTCTTGTATATGTCAGATATGAAACCTTTCTTAGAGAAACTTGATAAGAAAGATTTCTTGAAGTTAATTTTTTCCCTTGTAATATTAGGTGCATTGGATTTGTTTGTAAAAAAAAAGTTTTAATTTAGAAATGCTAGCTATAAGGATAGAACAAGAAAAAGGAATTGAAGGAATAAGAATAGGCAATGAGGAAACACTCTTTCCTACATATCACTCTTTGCAGATGATATGATGGTATACTTAAGAGAATGAAGTAAAAAATTGGTAGAAATTATTAATAACTGCAAAGATTCAGGACATAAATCATCAGCATTTCTACATATTACCAATCAAACCCAACAAGAAGAGAGAGAAAGAGAAATTCAATTTAAAATAACTGCAGACAATATGTAATACTTGGGACTCTATCTGCCAAGACACGTCTGGGAACTATATGACAACAATTACAAAAAACTTTTCACATAAATACAGATCCAAACAAAGGGAGAAATATTACTTGCTCATGGGTAGGCCAAACCAGTGTACTAAAAATGGCAATTCTACCTAAATTAATGGACTTATCCAGTGCCATACCAATTAGATTACCAAAGAATTATTTTACAGAAGAAGAAAAAGAAATAACAAAATTCATGTGGAAGAATGAAAGGTCAACACATCACACCTATCAGACCGACTAATGTGACAAAACAGGAAAACGTTTCCTGTTTTGTTTAATGTTTATTTTGTTTAATGTTTAATGTTGGAGAAGATATAGGAAAATTTGAACACTAACGCATTGTTGGTGAAGTTGTGAACTTATCCAGCCATTCTGGAGAGCAATTTGGAACTGTGCCCAAAGGGCTATAAAACCCACTGACCCAGAAGTACCACTTCTAGGTCTGTATCCCAAAGAGATCATAAAAATGGGAAAAGGATGCACATGCACATGTACTACATGTACCACATGTACAAAAATATTTATAGCAGCTCTTTTTGTGGTGGCCAAATAATCGGAAATTGAAGGGATATTCATCAATTGGGAAATGGCTGAACAAGTTGTGGTATATGAATGTAATGGAATGTTATTGTTCCATGAGAAATGATTAGCAGGTAGGCTCCAGAAAAACCTAGAAAGACTTATATGAACTAATGCAGAGTGAAGTGAGCAGAATCAGGAGAACATTGAGCACAGTAATAGCAACATTGTGCAATGACCAACTTTGATAGACTTAATTCTTCTCAGCAATGCAAGGATCTAAGACAATTTCAAAAGACTCATGATGGAAAATGCTATCCACATCCAGGTAAGAACAGTATAGGCTGAATGCAGATCAAAGCATACTATTTTCTATCTTTTTTTTTGTTTCTTTTTTTTTGTGGTTTTTCCCTTTGCTTCTTATTCTTCTTTACAACATGACTAATGTGGAAATATGTTTAATGTGATTGTACATGTATAGCCTATATCAGATTTCACACCATCTTGGGAATGGGAGAGCAGAGGGAGGGGGAGAAAATTTAGTACTCAAAATCTAATAGAAGTTAATGTTAAAAATTAAAAACAAATAAATTTAATTTAATTTAAATAAAATGAAATGAAAGGTCAAGAATATCAAAGGAATCAATGAAAAAAAAAAAAAGGAAGACAGCCTAGGAGTACCAGACTTCAAACTATATTACAAATCAGTAATCATCAAAACAGTCTGGTATTTTTTATGAAATAGAGTGATTGATCAGTGGAATAGAATAGGCACACAATATACAATAGTACATGACAATAGTAATATAGTGTTTGATAAACCCAAAGAAACAAGTTTTGGGGCAAGTACTTGCTATTTTAACAAAAAGTGTTGGGAAAACCAGAAAGCAGTCACCAGATTGCTTATAAGGGAAGTAGGCATAGACCAGTCTTTCATACTGTATACCAAGATAAAGTCTAAATTTGTATATGAGTTAGACATAAAGGGTGATATATGCAAATTAGGGGAGCTTGGAATAATTTACCTGTCAGATCTATAGATAATGGAAGAGTTTATGACCAAATAAGAGATAGAAAGGATTGCAGGAGGCAAAATGGGTAATTTTTATTACATGAAATTAAATATTTTGCACAAAGAAAACTAATGAAACCAAATTTAGAAGGAAATCAGGAAATTGGGAGAAAATTCTCATCAAGTTTCTCTGATAAAGGCCTTTTTTCCCAAATATATAGGGAACCAAACCAAATTTATAAAAAATAAGATCTATTCTACAGTTGATAAATAGATAAAGGATATGAACAGGCAGTTTTCAGTATAAGAAAGCAAAGCCATCTATTGTCATATAAAAATTATCTAAAACACTAATAATTAGAGAAATGCAAGTTAAAACAACTCTGAGGTACCACCTCACACTCATCAAGTTAGCTAACATGGTAGAAAAGGAAAAATGACACATGCTAGAGGAGATATGGAAAAATAGGTACACTAATGCACTTAGTGGAATTATGCATTCCTATTCTTCAGCCAGTCTGGAGAAAAAATTTGGAACTAAACCCAAAGGCGTATAAACTGTTCATATTCTTTGACCAAGCAATATTGCTATTAGGTCTATATCCCAAAGAGAAATAGACCTATATGTACAAAAACATTTCTAACAGCTCTTTTTGTGGTGGTAAAGATTTGGAAATTAAGGGGATGACCATAAATTGGGGGATGGCTGAACAAGTTATAGTGTATGATTGTGATGGTACACTATTTTGCTATAAGAAATGATGAGGGAGGTGATTTAAAAAGAACAACCTGGTAAGAGTGTGTTGTTGTTGTTGTTGTTAAGTTATTCAGTCATGTCTGACTTTTTGTGATCCCATGGACCATAACACACCAAGCCCTTCTATTCTCCACTATCTCCTGAAATCTATCCATGACACTATCTATCCACTTCATCCTTTGCCATGCTCTTTTCCTTTTGCCTTTAATCTTTCCCAACATCAGGGTCTTTTCCAATGAACCCTATTTTCTAGTTATGTGGCCAAAGTATTTAAGTGTCAGCTTCAGTATTTGACCTTCCAGTGAATAGTCTGAATTAATTTCTTTAAGTATTGACTAATTTGATCTCCTTGCTGCCCAAGGGACTCTCAAAAGTCTTCTCTAGCAACAAAATCTAAAAGTGTTGATTGGCAGCGCTCAGCTTTCCTTATAGTTCATAACTAGCTCTGAAGATAACACTGTGAAAAAGCCTGAAGTCCGGCATAGTCCCCTATTCTGAATTGAATGTCAGGAACTGAGACCAGCTTTAACTTAAAGTTCAAAGTCAATAGTCTAGGAAAACAGGTATACAACAACAAAAAATAACCCGACTATAAAAAGCCATAAAAAGTGGTGATAAGGGAGATCAAGACACAAACTTAGAAAAAGGCCACAATGTCAAAACAGCTACAAGCAAAATTTCAAAGGAAAAAAAAAAGTGAATTGGACACAAGCTCAACAAGAATTCCCAGGAGAGCTAAAAACTTTTAAAAACCAAGTAAGAGTGATAGAGGAAAAATTGGAGAAAGATATGAGAATGAAACATATCAAACATACAGTTAACATCTAAATAGCAAAGGAAAAAGAAAAGAAAGGTTCTATATATATAAATGTCTATTTAAAATGTTTAAATAAAATTCTATCCTATACTTGTCTGCACACATCCTTAACCCGGAAGGGTCCCTGCTCCCTTGCAAGTGATACTGCTCTTTAAGGCCCCTGCATCCTTGCAACCTAAAGTGCTGTTCTCTGCCCTGGGACTGTGTCCAGGAAGTAGGTATGGTTCCCAACCCAGTGGAAATATTTGTAATGTGGCTGACTTGACTTTGATTACTTCTAGGAAAGATAGCAGAAAATTTGGTCCAGAGGCAGTCTACTCAGATTTCCTCAGAGTGGTAGTTTACTAGCTTAGAATTATATCTCTCCACTTTCTTAAATATCATTAGTCTAAGAAATGAAAATTTTAGGTTCATGCTGCAGCTCCTCATCACTATTTCTTAATGGGGAAAGGAGATTGACTTCGGTTCCACCAAATTCCAGTTCCACAATGGACACCTAAGCAAATAGCAAAGAAACACATTTATTCAAGTTAATAGCAAAATAGCTATCAGAGAAAGTTTACATTAGAGAATGTATATCAGATAAGAATGATTGAATTAATTCTCCCTTTGGAGGAAGATAAATCAGCTCAATCTAGAGTGAGAATTAGTTTCTCCAGGAGAAACTCCCAGAAGTTTCCAATATGTAGCAAACTGTGGGAAAGGATGTGATAGAGACTCCTTTCACGATGGCTACTTCTTATAGTCTTTCTCTCCTTTTATCGACCTGACAAAAGATTGGAATGGCCATCTCTCTCAGAGCTGGAAGCCAGAAGAAGCTAAATCTCTCTTCTTTCCTACTCTCACCAAATCTGGCCCTCCCCTTATGCAGGCACAGGGCATTAAGTAATCAATCAGGGAGGAGAATGTCTCATACAATTGGCACTTTGAACCAAGGGTTACATATGCAATTAAATGTTTTAAAAATATTTTTCTTTTATTAATATAGTATCAAAGAATAAAAATTTATTTCTGATTCAAGATCATTATGAACAAAATAATACAGTAGTTATAAAAAGCAAATTTTTTGAAAATTATTTTTAAAAATGACCTAATATTGTACCTACAAATAAGTTTACATGCAGATGATATGGTGAAAATGTCATTGTTGTTTAAAATAATTTAGTAAGTATAGACCAAATTGTCTTATCTTTCTTTAAACCTTTATATACACACTGGTAGATGCACAGAGCTTTATCCATATCAAAGTGAATTCGCATGTTCACATTCTTACAAAATGAGCCAGTGTGGTTGGATGACTTGGGACATTATCGAAAATCAGTTATGCTTTATGCTTGTTAAACTGTTTTTCTTGTAATATTTTTCAACAGCTGGGCCAAAATAACTAGAATAACAGTCTTGGAGGTTTTTTAAATTTTTATTAAATATTTCTCAATTACATATAAAATAATTTTTAACAATCATTTTTAAAAATTTTGAGTTATAGATTCCCTCCCTCTCTTCCCTCCTCCCCATTCCTTAAGAAGACAAGCACTTTGATTTCAATTATACATGTAAAGTCATGCGAAACATGTCCATATTAGCCATGTTGGAAAAGAAAGCACAAAAAAAATAAAAAATTTAAAAGTTTTTAAAAAATGATTTTTTGATCTGCATTTAGAGTTCATCATTTTTCATCATTGATCCTTTGGAATTTTCTTGGATCATTGTCTTTCACAGTTGATCATCCTTACAATGTTGTGCTTCCTGTGTGCAATATTCTCCTGGTTCTGTTCATGTCACACTGCATGAGTTCATGTATGTTTTCCCAGGCTTTTCTGAAATCATCTTGCTTGTTATTTCCTTTTTAAAAATTTATTTATTGAACATTTTATTTCCCCCCAATTACATATAAAAACAATTTTTGCATTTAAAACAATTTTGAGTTCCATATTCTTTTTTTTCCTCTATCCCCTCCCCCCTCATTGAGAAGGCAAGCAGTTTGATATAGGTTATACATGTCCAGTCATTTAAAAAAAAGTCATGTTGTGAAAGAAAACACAGAACAATAACAACAACAAAAAAAACCCAATAAAAATAAAGTTTAAAAAAAGATGTTTCAATCTGCATTCAGAACCCCATCAGTTCTTTCTCTGGAGATGGATAGCATGTTTCATAAGACCTTCAGAATTGTCTTGGATCATTTTATTGCTGAGAAGAGCTGTCATTCACAGTTGATCATTGTACAATATTGCTTTTACTACGTACAATGTTGTTCTGGTTGTTTTCATTTCACTTTGCATTGGTTCGTGTAAGTCTTTCTAGTATTTTCTGAGAGCACCCCACTCATCATTTTTTATAGCATAATAATATTCTGTCACAATTATATACCACAACTTGTTTAACCATTTCCTAGTTGATAGGCATCCCCTCAGTTTCCAATTCTTTGCCACCACTAAAAGAGATGCTGTAAATATTTTTGTATATATTGCCCCTTTCCTTTTTTTTAATCTCCTTGGGACACAAACCTAGTAGGGGTATTGCTGGGTCAAAAGGTGCATGTGGTTTTATAGACCTTTGGGCATAGTGCCACATTGCTCTGTAGAATGGTTGAATTAATTAAAGTGCCTTTCTTGCCTATTTCTAGCCTCTTCTTCACCAACAGTGCATTAGTGTACCAATTTTTCCACATTTCCACTAGCATTTGTAATTTTCCTTTTCTGTCATATTAGCTAATCTTATAGGTGTGGGGTGGCACCTCAGAGTTGTTTTAATTTGCATTTCTCTAATCAATAGTTATTTGGAGCATTTTTATATGACTATGGATAACTTTGATTTCGTCATCTGAAAACTGCCTGTTCATATCACTTGACCATTTATCAATTGGAGAATGGCTTGTATTCTCATAATTTTGACTCAGTTCTCCATATATTTGAGAAATGAGGCCTTTATCAGAGAAACTTGCCGTAAAGATTTTTTTCAAAGTTATGATTACTAACTGTATTTCTCTTCATCCTATTCCCACCCCCTTGTTTATCCTATTTTCTCTCTCCTTTCACTTTGTCCATTCTCAAAAGTGTTTTGCTTCCAACAAGTGCTTCCCCCAATCCACCTGCCCTTCTTTCAGCCATGACCCTGTTTCCATCCCGTTCTCCTCTTGCTTTCCAGGAGGATAAGATAGATTTCTGTACCCAACTCAGTGTGCATGTTGTTCCTCTTTAAACCAATTCTGATGAGTAAGGTTCAAATGCCCCTCCTGCAGGTCCTATCTTCCCCTCCACTGTAAAAGCTTTCTCATGACTCTTTTATGTGAGATAATTTACCCCATTTTATCTCTCCCTTTTTCCTTCTCTTAGTACATTTCTCTTTCTCACCCTTTAATTTTATTTTTTCAGACATCTCATCCTATTCAACACACCTCTGTCTATGTACACTCCTTCTAACTGCCCTAATCATGAGAAAGTACTTAAGATTTATAAGTATCATCTTCCCATGTAGGAAAGTAAGCAGTTTAACCTTATTAAATTCCTTATGATTTCTCTTTTCTGTTTACCTTTTTCTACTTCTTATGAGTCTTGTATTTGAAAGTCAAAGTTTCTATTTAGCTCTGGTCTTTTCATCATTAAATATCTATTTTCTCCCTGAAGGATTATTCTCAGTTTTGCTGGATAGTTGATTCTTGGTTATAGTCCTAGCTCCTTTGCTTTAAAGAATATCATGTTCTGAGCCCTCTGATCCTCTAATGCACAAGCTCCTAAATTTCGTGTTATCCTAACTGTGACTCCACAGTATTTAAATTGTTTCTTTCTTGCTGCTTATAATATTTTGTCCTTGACCTGGGGGCTCTGGAATTTGGCTATAAAATTCCTAGGAGTTTTCATTTTGAGATCTCTTTCAGGAGATGATTGATGAATTCTTTCAATGTCTATTTTACATTCTGGTTCTAGAATATCAAGGTAGTGTTCCTGGATTATTACTTGAAAGATGATATCTAGGTTTTCTTTGATGGCTGTCAGATAGTCCAATAATTCTTAAATTATTTCTCCTCAATTTATTTTACAGGTCAGTTGTTTTCCTATCATATATTTCACATTTCTTCTATTTTTTTATTCTTTTGACTTTGTTTTATAGTTCTTGATGTTACATGGAGTCATTAACTTCATTTTGTTCAATTCTAATTTTTGAAGAATTATTTTCTTCATTGAACTTTTGTACCTTTTTTTCCATTTAGCCAATTCTGCTTTATGAGTTTTTTTTTTAAAGAATTTTTTAACCTCTTTTTCCATTTGACCAATTTTGCTTTTTAAGGAGTTCTTCTCTTCATTGATTTTGATACATCTTTTTTATTTTGACATTCTGTTTTTCAAGGCATTTTTTCTCATTGTATTTTTGTGCCTCTTTTACCATTTGACCTATTTTGTTGAGGTGTTATTTTCTTCAGTATTTGTGTGTGTGTGTCCTTTACTAGCTGTTCACGCTTTTTTCATGATTTTCTTACATCACTGTCATTTCCCAATTCTCCCAATTTTTCCCTATTTTTCTCTACATCTCTAATTTAAAAAATCCTTTTTGAGCTCTTCTAGGAATTTTTTGGGGTCTGAGACCAATTAACATTTTTATTAGAGGTTTTGAATGAAACAGTTTTGACTTTGTTGTCTTCTGAGTTTGTGTTTTGAGCTTCTTTGTCACCATAGTAACTTTTCTTTTTTTTTTATTGTTTATTTGCTCATTTTTCTAGCCTGTTTCTTGTCTTTTAACATTATATTAAAGTTGGACTCTACTCTCAGCCTGGAAGGGGGGAGGCCCTGCCCCAGGCTTCAGGTTTTTTGTTTAGCACTTTTCAGAGTTAGTTATGGAGGTATGTAAGCTTTCACTACTTCCAAGATGGTGTGATCTAAGGAGAGGTGTTTTTATGACTCTCCTGGCCTATTCTCTGGTCTATGAATGCTCACAAACACTCTTTTCTGCCTTGGAACTGTGGCCAGGGTTCCTGCTCCTCTGCTGCTACAAGCTGTAGTATGCTAGTGATCCTCCCTGCCCTGGGACTGGAATGCAGGAATGCAGTCTGGACCCATGCTCCTGCACCCAGTCCCATCAAAGGGACCCATATAATCTTCTTTTGACCAATTGTCCTATCTTCTTGCTGCCTGTGGGCTGCAAGCTCCTGAAGAACTACTGTCATGCAGATTCAGTCACCCCCAAGGCTTGCTGCTAGTTTCCTGTGTTGTGGCCTGTGCTGGTACAGCCTGCATTGGACCTTGTCCCACTCTCACACCAGTTTGATAGACATTTCCTGCCGACCTTCCAAGTTTCCAGCAAACTTGCCAAGTTGTCTTGGTCTGGAAAATTGTTTACCCTTTTTGTGAGTTTTGCTCTCCAGAATTTGTTTTTAGGTATCATTTGAAGTTGTGTGGAGGTGAATTTGGGAGAGCTCAGGGGAATTCCTGCTTTTTCTCTGCCATCTTGGTTCTGCCATCCTGCCCCTCATTTCTAATAGCACAAGAGGACTCCAACATAATCATATACCACAGTTTATTCAGCTGTTCCCTAATTGTTGGGCATGTCCTCAATTTCCAATTATTTAGAAAACATAAAAAGAGCTGCTATAAATATTTTTGTATAAATAGGTCCTTTTTCCTTTTCTTTGATGTCTTTACAATACAGGCCCTAGAGTATTGCTGGATCAAATGGTATGCACAGTTTTACAGCACTTTGGATGTAATTTCAAATTGTTTTTCACAATATTTGGGCTAGTTCACAGCTCCACCAACAGTGCATTAGTGTTGCAATTATTTTCACATTTGCTCTCAGCATTTGTCATTTTCATTTTCTGTCATGTTGGCCAGTCTGATAAATGTGAGGTGGTTTCTCAGAGTTGTTTTAATTTGCATTTCTCTGATTAGTAGTGATTTAGATCATTTTTTCATGAGGCTTTCTAGAACTTTGCTATCTTCTACTGAAAACTGTTTCTTTATATTCTTTTACCATTTATTGACTTGGAAATGGCTCTTATTTTTCAAAGTTTGGCTCAATTTCCTATATATTTGAGAAATGAGGCCTTTATCAGAGAAACTTGTTGCAATTTTTTTTCCATTTCCTGTTTTCCTTCTAATTTTGACTGCATTAATTTTTATTGTGCAAAATCTTTTTAATTTCATGTAATCAAAATTATCTATTTTATTTCCTGTAATCTCCTCTATCTCTTGTTTAGTCCTTAACTATTCCTTTATCCATAGATCTGACAGATACATTTTTCCATGCTCCTCTAATTTACTTATGATATTACCCTTTATGTCTAAGTCATTTATCCATTTTTAACTTTATCTTGGTATACAGTGTGAGATGTTGGTGTATGCCTAGTTTCTGTCAAACTGCTTTCCAATTTTTCCAGTAATTTTTGTCAAATGTTGAATTTTGACCCCCAGAACTTGGCTCTTTGAGTTTATCAACCACTAGATTACTATGGTCCTTTACTACTTTGTATTGTTTATTGTAATTTTTTCTGTCCTAGTCTGTTTCATTCTTGCCCTGCATATTTCTTTCTGCTGCAAAAAAAAACAAACCTTTATTTTTATGTGTTTGAATTAATCTGTTTAGTCTTTTGTAATTTCTCTTAAATCAGGAGTGACTGGAAATTTTCCATCTTTTTACAGTCATTAAAACTACTTTATCTTCTAATTTTAATGACTCTCATAATTCTAGATTATTGATCTCCTTGAGTTTATTTTGGTAAATGAAAAACATTTTTTCTAGGAATGTTATGTTTAACAGGTTGACCTTGATTATTTAGAAATCAGCAAGGATAACCGTAATCATTTTTTACTTGTTTAGAAAACCTCTGTTAATCACAAAAGAGTTCATCAAGAAATTCAATAACACCGAAAATCCACAGGATAAGAAGTTCTTACAGGACCAGGCTATAAAAATGCTATTTAGATGCAAGGTAATTTTATAATGTTTATTTGGTTTTCTTCTTCCATTTTGTGACAGCTTACCTATGATTAAAGCTTGGCAGAAAAAGTTGGAATAATAATTTGCTTGTTTTCATTACAAATTGTCAGGAATAAAGATCAGAGTTAAAGATTATAACCAAATTGTTCAATATCAAATGACATGCAAATTCCACAGAAATGATAACAGGATATAATCTATTAGTGACATCAACTCTGAATGTCCAAAGTTAAGCACATGATTTTTGTCAGTAGAGATTGGCAAAGGGAACCCTGGCCTATAAAAAGCACAAAGATTATGTTCAAAATCTTGTTCACCAAATGAAATTATATTCATTGGTAGTATAGCTGCTTAGTTCAAAGAAGCAACTGGATAAAATTCCTTTGTATTTAGGCCATCATGTCTGTTTTTCTGAGATTTATTGTTGATTGGAAAGAGCTATGGATATGAAGGTCTTGAGTTTGAATCCTAGCTCTGTTACTTACTACTTACCAAGTCATTCCTCTTCTTTTATCCATAGTTTCTTTAACTTTAAAATGTGGGCATTGAACTAAACCTTTGAGATCCCTTCTACCTCTAAAATCGATGCCATGATATATATAACTATGGCAATATTACAGCGACATATCACTGATAATGTACAACATTTTTGGGACGAAAATTTACAAAGCAATTAGTTTTTATTAGGGGAAAAATAGATTTTCCTTAAACTCATAAGTAGTTCAGTTAAGGCCAGGAAATCAATCAAGAACTTGAGGGAGATTATATTCATTGGGGTCCTAGGAAAGCTCCCAAACTCTCTTGAAGTTGTAGAGATGTCTCTACATTTTCTTGCACTGAGGAAGATAAAGATATTGACCTAATACCAGGCTGTCTTATATCAGGACTATTTGAAGAAACCTGAGTTACTTATTAGAAAAACAACATTTACAGGGAAACTTATTGGTATGCTTGCATTCCTAGTACAACTCAATATGGTAACAGGAAAGGAGCAATGGAATTTTTGGTGAACCTGGGTTTAAATTCTCACTCTGCTAGCATGACCTCTTTGGACCTCAATTTCCTTATCTGTAAAATGAGGAAATTTGACAAGATTATCTCATACAGTTCAAAATCTTCTGGCCCTAATTATACCCACCTGTGGATTCCTACCCTGTCAGTTTGTTGGATTCCAGTCCACCTTTTTGATCCAACACTATCTTTCCTGTCATGCCGCTGAAACTCAGCTTGCTTGTCCTAGTGAGTATCTCTATTCTGGTTTTGCTCTGACCTTTGTTTGGATTGCCTGGTATCAACTTCCAACTCACATGAAAAAGAGACTACCTCATTGTATTCCAATAAATTAACTGTAACATCCATGCCTTTGCCCCATTTTCATATTTTCATTTCTAATATATTGGCTAAAATATGATCAACACAGGGCATCTAAGAAATGGGTAGGGTATTGATGGAGGTTGCAGTCACTCTAGGACAGTTTAATTCCTCCAGTTTGGATTACTACCTTTCTCTATCCCTTTGACATTTATTCCACAATGGTAATTAACACTTATTTTGTTTTCCAGCTAAATTTGTAATAAAAAGATTTTTTTATTCTTTTTTCATTAGCTTCTTTAATAAGACAGATACAATTTTTGGAGGGGATAAGATAGACCTGGATTATCCTAAAATTATTTTTAAGAATGACCAAATCCTTTAAAATAGTGTATTTAAAAGAAAGCAATTGCTATCATAGAATGTTAGTTCTGGAAGGGATCTCAGAGATTATCCAAACCCTTCGTTACACAGAAGGGTAAATTTATTTGCCCACGGTCACATAGCTACTTGGATTTGGCAAAGCTTATGTTAAAGTACCAAATGTAAAATTTCCATTTGACTTGTGTTTAAAATCAAGAAGAAAATGTTATCAGCATTAGCAGAAAAGTAATTATCAAGGTTTTTTATTTATGATCTTTAAGAAAGTACAGGGAACTTTTAAGCCACTTGTTATGTTAGTAGTTAATTCTTACTCAGAGTGTTCGCCCAAAATATTTCATTAAGAAAAGATAAGTACTTTAACATCACTCAATATAAATACAAGAAGACAAATGCATAATTTGCCTTAATGAAGCTTCAAAATGAAGCTTAATGACTTCAGAGTGTACTTTGTTTACGGTTATTTAAGTGATCTATAATCAATTTTGATAAATCACTATTAACAATAATAATACTGATATTTTCAAAATAAGGAGAGTAGTTATCTAGATTTTAACACTAATAAAATATATTGAAAATTCATAAAATAAAAATAATAAAGGGAAGTATATGGCACATGATCAATATTTCTAATTTTAGGGTTATCAAAGATTATTTCAAAGAAGTAAACTTTTGTAAAAATATATTTTTACAGATAATAAACACTAACAAATCTTTTTTTGTTCTTTTGGGGTGAAAAGCTCTGAAAGGTTTTGTGGATATAACTGTTGATTACTGTAACTTTTCATAACGGACTGACCTTCCCCTAAAACAAACTTTTCACATTTCATGTTTTACTCTTTTCCCCATAACAGAGAAGATTAGGACTCAGCAGCCTGGGTGTGGGTAGTCATGTAGATCTTCCTGCTGCATGGACTGAGGCAATTTATTTAGCGCAGTGCAAAGGAGAAATCCAGGAAGGTACTGTACTGTAAACTCTAATTATGTAACCACTTTAAGTGTTTTTCAGTCAAACTAATTTTGATTCTCCCAAATTAAAAATTGTGACTGTATTGTAACAAAGCCAATACAATGCAGATATTTTCGTGTTATCTTTATGCACAAAGGAACTTTACCCAAACCTCCTAAAATAATTCATTACTGTAGTTTTAAAATATAACCTGCATTGGGCAATATAGTGTGGTGGAAACACTGATGAATACAGTCAAGACAGACAATTTCAAATTCTGTCTCTGACACTTAATAGTTATGTGACGATATGCAAGTCATTTAGTAAGTCCTTATTGATTTATTCATTTGAGCTTCAATTTCCTTATCTATAAAATGAGGTTATTAATACCCATATACTTACCTACTTCAGTAGGATTTTATAAGGCTCAAATGAACTAAGAAAAGTGCTTTGAAACCTTAATGTGCTATAGCAGATGATTATTGAGAATAAGGACTATGCCCATATGTTTATTTTGTAATAATTTATATTTACAGCATCTAGGACAGAGGTATTCATGACTAGACAATAAATACTTTTGAAAATGACAGAAGTAGGCCATGAATTTACCAACTTGTATCCAGAATGCCACCCTGTCAATCTGCCTCAGGAAATATCCATTCCCATCTACTTTTGTTGGAGGATTTCCCTTTCCTTTGAATGAAAAAAATAATAAGCTCTTTCCTTTTATTACTGCAAGTACTGCTATAGCCAAAGGCATGGTTACTTGCTATTATTCCTCAAACATCTTTCCTCTACCAGGCCTGATCTTGCAGTGCTTACCTTACCTCAAGGGGAGGAGTTGGGTGTCAGAGATGGATTTTGCTGAGAACAACAATGCAGGGGGAAGGGCAAAAGGGAGAGAGAGAAAGAGAGAAATCTCAGTTTGTAACAGCTGCAAGATTAAACTATTCTATATTTAACTCCTTTATGAAAAAGTGGCGTATTAAAAAGAAGATCCAGGGGTCTGGTCTAACCTGGTCTGTCTGGCTTGGCTTGTCCTGGCCTCTATAATGTAGTGATTAAATATTTGCTGTTCTTCCAGCCTGGAGGAACAATAGCAAAATCAAGATGATTGAGGCAAAAAAACTCAAGGGAAGAGAATTTATGCCCGGGGTCAAGAGTTCTTGCTAGATAAAAGGAAGAAAGCCCTGATAATTAATAGGCAATGCAGAAGTACAGAACCAACTGAAAAAAGACCAAAGAACCTAACACCTTTTATATTTTAGTGAGTATCAGGAATAGCTTTTACTGTGAGGCTCATTGATACTGTAATTTTTCTTCCTCTTGCTTTGTTGTATTGATTATTTCTTCTTAGCAGATAGTTTAAACCCCTAGAAGACCTCAGAAAGACTATGTACTTGATGCCTAAAGGGGATAAGGAATTCCATATAGAATTGTCCATGTTGCAGAACAGGAGAAAGAGAAACAGGCAATAAATTGGAAGAGACAGCAGCAGTGGGAGGCTCCCAGATCCACAGACAGAACATGAATGGGATGACAAATGGAATTAACTTATTAGGTCACATAAAATATAAATCATTGTGGTTCCTTGCATTTGTATAGGGCTTTATGGCTGTCAAAACATTTTTATGTACATTAATTCCAACAACAATTCTGTGAGGTAGGGCAGGTATCATTATCTCTATTTGACGGACAACAAATCTTAGACACAAACAGGTTAAGCGACTGGTGTCAGGAGAGAAAAATAGTAGCAGACCAAAAATGAGAACCCAATTCTTCTGTGACTCTATATCATTCTTACGTTCTAATCTCATGGTATCCTATAATCTTCTCTGAAGTGGCTGCCTTTACCTTTATATTTACAATAAATCATGTTAATTACTCCCAAAGTCTAAAATTGTGATAAGTTCTCTACTTGTTTTGATGACTATTTCTGACAGATGAAATAAGTTATGTGGCTTATTGCCAAGTCTCAGCAAACTGCATACTCTTGGAATTTTTTAAAAATTATAAATTTTTTTTATTTTTTAAATTTTTTTAATTTTTTGGGGGGGAATTTCTTGTTAATATGGGCAAAAGACAATCAGATGACACTGACATTGTCACTTTAAAGAAGTTTTCTATGACCTCTAGATTTTTTTCTTTTTTTTAGACCCTATTTGGTGCTGAGTAGCTAGCCTGATTTTTTTTTAATTTAGCAGCCAGCTTGGAGTCAAGATGACAGAATAGAGGGAGCATTCCAGCCAAACTCTCTCAGTGTTACCCTCCAAACAATTTAAAATAACATGTCAAATTGAATTCTGGAACAGTATAACTAACAAATGGTCAGGAAGAGACATTTTTGCAAGCCAGGCAAATTTAGGAGGTTCAAAGGAGAAGTCTGTGCTATTGGGTTGGGGGCTCACTAGGAAGATAGTACTTTAGGGGCTGTGGCAGCAGCAACAGCAACAATAGTGCCAGGAGTTCTCACTACCCGTAGACAGAAAAGGGATTAGTTTCTGGGTCAGAAAGAAATTACAGAGAATTTCTTTGCTGGCACTGTGAATTTTTCTGAATTGTATGCCAGTAAACTGACAATCTAAATGAAATGGTTAAATGCGTACAAAAAAATTACCCAGGTTAAGAGAAAAGGGAATATGATACTTAAAAAAATTAAGCAAACCGTAAAAGAGCTCCTCAAGAAAAAATTTCCAGGACCAGAATGAATTTAGAAATGAATTCTACTCAACATTTAAAGAACAAATAAGTCTCCTACTATATAAATTATTTTTTTTTTACAAAAAGAGGTAAAGGAAGAGTCCTAACAAATTCCTTCTATGACATAAATATGGTTTTTTAATCTAAACCAGGGAAAGCAATAACAGAAAAAGAAAATTATGGCCCAAATTCCTGGATGAATATTGATACAACCATTTAAATAAAATATTAGCGATTAGACTGCAGCAGTATTTCACAAGATGATACACTATGAACAGATGGAATTTATACCAGGATTGCAGGACAATATTAGGAAAACTATAAGCAAAATTGACCAAATAAATAACAAAAACAACAAAATTATATGGTAATACTAATAGATGCAGAAAAAGCTTTTGACAAAATACAGTACCCATTTGGATTTTTAAAAACACCAGAAAGTAGAAGAATAAATGGAGCTTTTCTTAAACTGATAAGTAGTATCTATCTAAAACCAAAAGCAAGTCTTATCTGTAATTGGGATAAACAAGAAGCTTTCTCAGTAAAATCAGGGGTGAAGCAAGCATATACATTTTCACAAATATTCAATATTGTCCTAGAAATGCCAGCTATAGCAATGACAGGAGAAAGAAATTGAAAAAAATATAGGTGACAAGGAAACAAAACTATCACTCTTTGCACATGATATGATGGCATACTTAGAGTTACCCAGAGAATCAACTAAAAACAAGTTTAAACAACTTTAGCAGAGTTGCAGGATACAAAATAAACCCACGTAAGTCATTAGCATTTCTATAGATTACCAAGAAAAGCCCTAGGAAGAGAGAGAGGATTTCCATTTAATAACAGCAGACAGTATGAAATACTTGGGATTATACCTGCCAAGACATATCCAGTGACAATTTGAACAAAAGTATAAAATACTTTTCACACAAATAAAGGTAAATCTAAACAAGAGGAGAAATGTTAATTGCTCATGGGTAGGCCAAGTCAATGTAATCAAAATAACAGTTCTATCTAAATTAAAATATTTATTCAATTTTTTATCAGTCAGATTACTTTATAGAGCTAGAAATTATTTTATAGAGCTAGAAAATGAATTATGAGTTATTTTATTTATTTTATAGAGCTAGAAGAATAATAACAAAATTCGTCTGGAAGAATGAAAGGTCAAGAATATCGAAGTAATCAATGAAAAAAAAAAGTGAAAGAAGGCAGCTTAGTAGTACCAGATCTCAAATTATATTACAGAGTGGAAATCATGAAAATGATCTGATACTAGATAAAAATACAATGGTTGATCAGTGGGATAGATTAAATACATAATATGCAGAAGTAAAAGTAATATAGTGTTTGATAAACATAAATATCCAAACTTTGGGGGCAAGAATTCGCCATTCGACAAAAACATTTGGAAAAACTGGAAAGCTTTCTGGCAGAACTTAGGCATAGACCAACATCTCATACTACATACCAAGATAAAATCTAAATGAGTAGTTGAATTAGATATAAAAGGTGACACCTTAAGCAAATTAGAGAATCATGGAAAACATTATCTTTCAGATCTATGCATAATGGAAGAATTTAAGACCAATAAGAGGTAGAGGGTATTACAGGAGGCAAAGTGGTTAATTTTAATTGCATTAAATTAAAAAGATTTTACACAAACAAAACTAATGCAGCCAAAATTAGAAGGAAAACAGGAAACTGGGGGAAAATTATAGCAATTTCTCTGGTAAAGGTTTCATTTCTCAAATACATAGGGAACAGAACCAAACTTAGGAAAATAAGAATATTTCCCTAGTTGATAGATAGTCAAGGGATAAAAAAAGAGACAGTTTTCAGTAGAAGAGAACAAAGGTATCAATAGTCACATGAAAAATGCTATAAATCATTAGTAATTAGAGAAATGCAAATTAAAACAACTCTGATGTACCACCTCCTACCTATCAAATTGGCTAATGTGACAGAAAAGGAAAATGACAAGTGATGGAGAGAATGTGTAAAAATAAGGACACAGATGAACTGTTACTGGAGCTCTGAACTGGGCCAACCATTCTGGAGAACAATTTGGAACTATGCCAAAATGGGCTACAAAACTATTCATACCTTTTGACCCATCAGTACCACTACTATGTCTATGTCTCAAAGAGATCAAAGAAGAAGGAAAAACCTGTATGTACAGAAATCTTTCTAACAGCTCTTTTTGTGTTGGCAGAAAATGGAAATTAAGGGGATACTTATCAATTTGGGATTGACTGTACAAGATTGACTGTATAATTGTACAAGTGATGGAATTCCATTGTAAGAAATGACAAAGGCTAAATTTAGAAAAACCAGGGAAGATTTATATGAACTGAGGCAGAATGAAGTGAGGAGAACCAGGAGATCATTGTATGCAGTAGTAGCAATGTTATAATGATGATCAACTACGAAAGAATTAACTACTGTGATCAATACAATAATCCAGGATAATTGCAAAGGACTTATGAAAAAAATACTTTTCATCTCCAGAGAAAGAACTAATGAACTCTGAGTGCAGATTGAAAAATATTTTTGCATTTTATTTTTTCTTGCTTTTTTTTGCAATGTGGCTAATACGGAAATAATATTGTGTATGACTTCATATGTATGATTGATATATTGCTTGCCTTTTCAATGGGGAGGGGAGAGGCTAGAGGAGAGGGGAGAAAATTTAGAACACAGAATTTAAAAAGGAATGTTAAAATGTAAAGGAAAAAATAAATTTAACTGCTTACCTTTCTTGCCTCATTTTCCTGTTAGAATGTGAGTATATTTTTTTATATGACAACTTTAATATGATTATTATGATTATTTATTCTGTATATCTCTTCAGGTTGTGGCTTACTTAATTACCCAGCTGAGAGATATCTGAGAGAGTTGGACATCATTCTTCAGGAATTTCCATATATTGAGAAGAGGCTCAATGTCCATTTTTATTGATAATAGCTGTCTTAATATGGCATTTTATTCCTTTTATATTTATCTGTTATCCAAAGACATTTCAATCAAATTCTGCTTTTCTTTCTAACCCCAGCCTCTTTTGTCTCAACACAGACATTTTGTGAACCACTTCTTCTGACCTAGATTCAGACCTTCACCTTATATCCATTTTCTTTTATTCCATGTAATTCCATTATTGCTGTGTTGTATCATGTTTTTTTTTTCTCACCATTATGTTGGTAGCATAGTTAGTGGGTAAATATTTAGTGTTAAAAGGAGTAAAAGAAAAACCTAAAACTGGATTGTCAATAGTTTCAGATACTAAGGTGAAAATATTTTACCTCTTTTAAAAATATTTATTTTTTTATATTCTTTTTAAATTTTGAGTTCAAAATCATCTTCCTCCCTCCAGTTCCTCCCCTAACCATTGAGAGGGGAAGCAGTATATCAATTACAGATGTGAAATAATATTTCCATATTATCCATGTTGCAAAAAAGTGAGGAAAAATAAAATGAAAAAAACTATGCTTCAGTATGCAATGAGTTCATCAATTCTCTGGAGATGGAGAGCATTTTTCTTCATGAATCCTTTGAAATTGTTGTGGATCATTATATTGATCAGAGTAGCTAAGTCTTTCACAGTTTATTACCACTATTTTATTGCTATTACCCTGAACAATATTCTCCTGGTTTTGCTCATTTCATTTTGCAGTTAAAATGTCTTCCCAGGTTTTTCTGAAACCATCTTTTTCATCATTTCTTATCCCACACTTGGTTTGATACTACTTGTCGGTTTAAGAAAAGCTTCATTTAATCCTGTGATTTCTAGCACAGGATATTGTATTTTGTCAAAAGCTTTTTCTACATCTACTGGTATAATCATATGATTTTGTTGTTTTTGTTATTGCTATGGTTAATTGTGCTAATAGTTTTCGTAATTTTGAACCAGCCCTGTATTCTTGGTATAAATTCCATCTGCTCATATTATATGATCTTTATAATATATTGCTGTAATGTTCTTGCTAATATTTTATTTAAATTTTTGCATCATTATTCATTTTAGAATTGGGTCTATAGTTTTCTCTGTTTTTGCTTTCCCTAGTTTAGATATCAAAACCGTATTTGTGTCATAATTGTCTCTTTTAATTGGGTCTAATTTTGCTCTTACTTTGTCTCTTTATTGCTTGAGCTGAAGCATGATAATTTCTGCTCCAGCCCCTTATTTTTATTCTGTGTGTCTTATTGTTTCAGTTGTGTTTCTTGTAAACAGCTTATTGTTGACGTCTAGTTTCTAATCCATTTTGCTATCCGCTTCCATTTTTATGATGAGTTCATCCCATTCATATTCACAATTTTGATTGCCATTTCCTTCCATTCTACTTTCTTTGGTCTAACCTTCTATTCTCTTTTCTCTCTCTGTCTCTTCTGTCTATCTCTCTGTATCTCCCTGTCTGTCTTTCTCCTCTAAAGTCTGTTTTGCATCTAGCCACAGCCTCTCTTAATTTGTCTTCCCATTATTACACCATTCTTTTCTCTTAGTCCCTTCCCTTCCTACTTTACTGTTGAGTAAAACGATTTCTTTACCCCATTGAGTTTATATATAGTCTTCCCTCTTTAAACCAGTTTTGATGAAAGTGAGGTTAAAGTGTTTCCTGCTCCTCATTTTCCCCTCCATTGTAACAACTCTTTGCGTGTCTCCTTTATGGGGAGATTATTGTCCCTATATTTCTTCCCCCTTCGCTCTTCAAATCTGTTTTCCCTTCTTTCTATTTGATGTTTTCCCAGTCAGTTGTTTTTCTGATGATATATTTCCCCTTTTCCTCTATTTTTTCATATGCTTGACTTTTTTTCTTGTTTGTTTCTTGATGTCTCATTGAATCATTAGCTTCTACTTCCTCATTTCTAATTTTTAAAGAATTACTTTCTTCAGTCGGGTTTTGTATCTCTTTTATCATTTGGCCAGTTCTGTTTTTTTAAGGTGTTGTCCTGAGTATTTTTTGTGCCTCTTTTACCAAGCTGTTAATTCTCTTTTCATAATTTTCTTACTTTGCTCTCATTTCTTTTCCCCATTTTACCTCTATCATTCTGATTTTTTAAATATTTTAAATAATCTTTCTTTAGGTCTTATATGAATTTTTTTGGTCTTATGCCCAGTCTGCATTTTTCTTTGAGGTTTTGTTTATAGGTGTTTTCATAGCATTGGCTTCTTCTGAGTTTGTGCCTTGAGTTTCCCTGTCACCACAGTAGCTTTTTATGACCAGGGTCTGTTTTTGTTTGCTCATTTTCCCAGCCCATTTCTTGACTTTGAACTTTATGTTGGAGTTGCTCACTTGGGGGATGGACAGGGTTTGTCACTCTCCCAAACTTCAGGCTTTTTTGCCCTGATATTTTCACAATTAATTTTGAATATCTGTAAGTTTTCAGTGCTTCCAAGGTAGTGTCATATGGGGAAGATTACTGGTCTCCTGGTCTTTATTCTTGCCCTTACCCAGGTTCTCAGACTACAACTTTTTTCTTCTCTGGAAACTAAAAACTTGAAACTAAGGCCCCTGCTCCTTTGTGACTGCCCTGGAACTGGTCATGGGCAGTGGAGTTACCAAACAATATCAAGTCCTGCACCCAGTGCTAGCACAGAGGTCCCCTGGAATCTCTTTCTGAACAGGTGTTCAGTCCCCTTACTAGCTCTCAGCAGTGAGAGCTGCCAATACTTCTGCTGCTGCTCCTATCCCCAGCACAGCTCCCAAGACCCACAGCTGGTGTCACTGCCACCATACTTTGCTACTAGCCAGATACCTCTCCAGTGCCACAGGCCTCTCCTTTCATCCTCCTAAGTTGTCCTGGACTAGACAAATGTTTCCCCAACCTTTTGTTGCCTATGCTGCCTTAGCATTCATTCTGACACATTATTTTTAAACTGATTATAAGGGAATGTTGGGAAAGCTTGGCTAGTATGCTCCTTTTACTCTGCCATCCTCAAATGTTTTACTTCTTCCAATTGTTCCAAGTAATTCAGGGATAGGTGAAGTTCTACAAGATTATTCAAATCAGTGTTTATTGTCTTTAATCATTCATTGACTTAGGTGACTAAACAAGTAACAGTTTGCAAGACCATATTAAGGTACAAGATAATAAATTTTAAAACAATACTAAGATTTTATGTGTACTCATTTTCATATTTTTAATATTTCAGAAGCCCTAAATATGCTTTGTGCTTCTTTGGATCACGCCTCCTTGAACTGCAGTCACCTGACAACACTATTTTTCATTGCTGAATCAGTTTTGTATAGAATCTGCTGTGATGCATCCCAGAAATCATATTTATATTCAAGTGAAATAAAATTGACAAAGGTACTTTAAAATTGCCATTTTTTTCTTAATTTGCTACATATATCCACATAGTATCTATTTTAGGACCTAAATGGGTTATTCTGTTTTGCGATGAATTTTCCTTTTGTGGTTTAGTTTTCTTTTCCTTTCTTTAATACATACTTTATTGTTTGATATAATATATCCAGAGCCCTGAGTGGTAGCATGGCATAGTGGCGAGCCTTGAAGCCAGGAAGACATGAGTTCAGACACAGGGCAATTCACTTAACCTCTCAGTGCTCTCGGCAGCTATCTAAGATTATAATTTGCAGAGGAAGCACCAACCTGTTTTGAAAGAATGTATTTCCTCACCTAAGGGCCTTTTTTTGTACCGAAGGAATCACAGGTTCAGTCTATATTTCTGTCTCCCACAAAGAGGCAGA
The DNA here is from genome assembly GCF_900497805.2 of Vombatus ursinus. Lineage (NCBI taxonomy): Eukaryota > Metazoa > Chordata > Mammalia > Diprotodontia > Vombatidae > Vombatus > Vombatus ursinus. The sequence continues at coordinate 9,620,529 of NW_020954570.1, read as the reverse complement.
ATTTTGAATAGAGAGGTAGCCTCCAAACAAGGAAATCCTGCCTCTGTCAAATATCGGATGTGTGACCCTAAAAGTTATTTAACCTCTGGGAAACCTAAGACTACAGAGAAAGTAGTGACCTTTGTTGGTAGAGAGAGTTTCCCATCAAGTAGTACACTAAACTAGTTTTTGGTAAGTTCTTATTACAGTAGCTGATATCTTTGGTTTTATCAGACACTAGGTTATTGCATTTGGTTCCTTCTGTATAGTTTATACCAAATCTGTTCCATTGATCAATGTATGTATTTTTTTAGCCAATACTAAGTCATTTTATGGGTGACATGAGATTCAGGCCTACCTTCACCTTTAGTAAGCTTTCCCTCTACCCTCCATTCTGAGTATGAGCTGAATCTCTTCTGTTTCTCTTTTCCATAGGCTGATGGCCCAGTGGGAAACCTTTGAGTTCCAGGAAGTTAACATGGAAGCTATAGTGTGTATTATAACCATAGTAGGACCTGTACCTGAAAAGTATATTGTTTGGAAAAAATAATTTATAAGCAATTAAAAAAGCTAAGCATGAATTTAGGGTTAGAGGTAGTGTTAAAGTTTAGGGTTAGGTTAGCATTTAGGGTTAGGGTTATTGCTTTGTAATGTAATTTATAATCTGCTTTTAGTTCCCTTTTTTTTCCTACTTTTTTTCCCATTATTTCCCTTGAGATCCTTGACCTTCTTTTCCTCCAAATGAATTTTGTTATTATTTTTCTACCTTCATAAAGTAATCCTTTGGTAGTACAATTGATATGACACTGAATAAGTAAATTTATTTAGGTATTTCTGTCTTTTTATTTTATTGTTTTAGTCCACATGTGAGCAATTAATACTTCACCAATTATTTAAATCTGTCTTTATATGTGTAAAGAATATTTTGTAATTGTTGTCCTAGAGTCCCATGCATGCCTCAGTTCTTTTATACATTCTGTATTTATTTTAAATGAAATTTTCTTTTCTATCTCTTTCTGATTTTTTATGGGAAGTAATATACTGAAATACTGATGATTTGTGTTGGTTTACTTTATATCCTGCAACTTTGCTAAAGTTATTGTTTCATTTTTTTTTAGTTGTCTCTGAGGTTCTCTAAGTAAACCATTATATTATCTACAAAAGGTAGTAATTTGGTTTACTTTTTGTCTATGTATATTCCTTCAATTTTTTTTCTTTTTTTATTTATAGCTATCATTTGTAGTATCATATTTAATATTAGTTGTGGTAATTGACATTCTTGCTTTACCCTGGTCTTACTAGAAAAGCCTCTGATTTATCCCCATTATCCATAAGACTGACTCTTAGTTTTAGAAAAATGTTATTGAATGTAATAAAGAAAGGCCAGCTTATTTCTTTAAATACCGTCAAAAATGTTAGATGCCATCAAAAGCTTTTTCTACATTTATTGACATAAGTATATTCTTTTCTGTTTTTCTTGCTACTAATATGTTTTATTATGTTTCTAATTTTCATAATATTGAACCAATCTTGCATTTTTGGTATTAAATCCAACTTGGTAATAGTGTAAAATCTTTGTGATATGCTGCTGTAATCTTTTTTTGCTAATAATTTAATTTTAAATTTTACATTTCATTAGTTCTTTAGTGATATTGGTCTATAGTTTTCTTTTTCTTACTTTGTCTCTCATTGGTTTAGGTATTAATATTATATTTGTCTCATAAAAGAAATTTGGCAGGACCTACTTTTCTGCTATTTTTCGATTGGTTTGTGTCATTAGAATTTTTTTTTTATTTTAAATAGAATTTGCTTATAAATATATTTAGCCCTTTTTATTGCCCTTAGGAGTTACTTTTAGCTTGTTCAATTTCTTTTTCAATGAATGGGATAAGTTTTCTGTTTCTTGTTCTGTTAATCTGGTTGTCTGGTGTTTTTGTAAATATGTATCAGTTCCATTTGTTGTCAGTTTTTTTAGCATATGATTTGGTAAAATAGTTTCTAATTTTTTTTTCTTCATTTGTTTTGAATACACTTTTTTCATTTTTTTTCACAAGGTCTTTGGTCTTAATCTTTTTACAAAGCCAATGGTTTTTTTTTAATAGTTTCTAGTTTTATTAAATAAATTCAATTTTTTCTTTCAATTTTATTGCTATTAATATTTATTTTATACAATTATATGATATATATAAATTATACAATTATACTACATTTGCCAAATTTATTACTTACTTGATTTTCAAAATTCCTATTTTGGATTTTAATTGGACTTTTAAAAGTAGTTTTAATTAGTTTTTAATTAGTTTAATTAGTAATTAGTTTTTAATTAGTTTTTTTTCATTTGCATGTTCAATTCATTGATCTGTTTTTGCAATCCTTTGTTGGTGAAGGTGTTTAGAGACTTAAATTACTTTTATAAATTGCATATTTATTGCATGTAAATTGTTTTGGAGGTATAAAATGTTTTGCCTGTATCTGAGAAAGTTTTGATATGTTGTTTCACTGCTGTCATTAGTTTTAATGAAATCATCTGTTAACTTGTAATTTCTTGTTGGTACTTTTATTTCATTAATAGATCATTAAGGATCTATTTAATATCCCTGCCCTTTTACATTGGTTTACGTTATTTCTGTGCTCTACTACAGGAATTTTCTCTTTCTTTCTCCTCTGTACCCCTCTTCCTAATCTCTCCCTTTATCTCCTCACTCCTCACTCATTCTTCTGTAAGCTCTCTTTTTCCTGTGATACTATGGTTGTGATTTTCCCTTTACTGTTAGCTTATCATTTAATTAGAGAATATCACATTTTTCTCTCTTCTTTCTCCACTGCCCCCATTTATGCACTCTTCCATTCTGTAATTTAGCACCATAAAAAAAGGCACAATGTTGTGTTCATGATGTTTTGGACCTGTCGCTATACTATCACTTCCATTTGATTTTTGCTTTTAGCCTTGTCTCCTTGTGTGTATTTAGATAGAGATCTATCACTGGTATCTCCATTGGTATGTTGGTGTTGCTGTGCATGGTTGCTGTGTTTCTTTGCCCTTCTTTGTATTTCTATTGTCTGGAGTGTTTGAGAAGCAAGTACAAGCTCTCATTTTCTTTCTAGAAATGTTCTGAATGCCTTTTTTCATTATTATTATTAGTTTTTTATTAATGTTTAGGCTCAGATTTGTAGACAGGTCACTTTGGTCTCAACTTGAGCTCTTCTGGTCCTTCTTTTCTGGAGTGTGCAAAATAGTCTTGTGTTTGTTTGTTTTTAAATAATTTCCTTTCCTTTTTATTTGAAGGTCTTTCTCCCAGTCACTTGCTGAATTTGTTGTTTGTTAGTGGGAACCATTTGTTTCAAATTTTGTAGCATAAGTTGTTTTTTCTTTTGAGGTAACCTGTGGATTATTTTAATTAGCACTTTATTTTTTGTGTCAGAAGTTCTGGGTAGTTTTTGTGTATTATTTCATCTGGTATTCAGATCTTTTGACTTGTCATGTTCTTCTGGGAGACTGATAATCCTTCATTTGTCTCTGTGACTTCTGTCTTTAAGATCAATATATTTTTACTTATATGGAGATCATATTTATTTTTATGTTATTGATTTGTTTCTCCTCTTCTTCTTCCTTGATTGATCTTCATTTTAGTGCATTTCCATTTCCAATCAGTTATCAGTTTTGTTTCTTTTGTGAAACTTGCCATTCTGACTTCAAGTTTTTCTATTCAGCAAATTATTTCTTCTGTGAAGGCCAAAAATTCTACTTTCACAATTCTTATTTCTTTTTTAAACCATTCAGGAACATTCTCCTCAGGTTCCATTGTCTCCTGGGTATCCACATTGTCTTTTTATGTCTCATCAGGTATTTATTCATATTCTTTTGTCTTGCAATACTTATTCACAGATGCCTGAATTTTTTGCCTGATCTGGAGGCCATATTCCCTTTTTTTTCCTTAGTATCTTCCTTGTTAATTTATCTGCTTATGCTCACAGTCTTTATTTAAATTTTCTTCCTCTTGAGATCTTTGATGATTTTGTTTCTCCCATCTCCCCATTGTCCCCTATAGCTTATTTTTTGACTCCTTCCTTTTTAATGGTGGTTTCCCTGAGGGCTAAGTCTCAGAATCCCTCAGCTTACCCCGATGTGGAGCTATTCATGGCTCACTAGCTTTTGTGGGGCAGGGGGCCGAACTGACTCCACTTTGATGAGACACTTTTTTCCTCCAGCTTAGTGTAGTGCCACACAGTTTCCTGCCCTCTTTCCTTCTGTTCCTCCATTCTCTTGCAAAGTTCTGTTGTATAACAGAGCTGTGTCATGCTGATGTGACTCAGAAATAGTTTTAATGCCATTTAAATAGAAAGTAGCGTAATCTATAGGAACAGGGCATTAGGATATTGCTTTTACTGCACTCCACCTGCTGGACATATTCTCCTGGATGACCCAACAACTCAAAATCGAAATGTTAACACATCATCCCTTCTCCCAAAGTTTGTACCTTCTCTTAACTTTCCTGTGTCTGTTATTAGTAATGTCATTCATTTAATCACCTCTGTCTCATAACTCAAAATTATTATTTTATTCATCCCTCCTTTATAACCAACATTCAGTCAATTGTCAAGTTTTATTAATTCAGCCTTTACAAAGTCTCTCACATGTGCCTTATTCTTTTTATTTCCACTGTCACCATTTTAATTCAGGTCTTCATTACTTCTTGCAACAGCCTCCTTAAAACCCCTTAGCACTTGGCTTATACCTCCTTTTTAGCAATTATCACTGTCTGCCTTGCATTTGTGCATTTGTCTTGGTTCCCCTGCTATTTTTAAAGTTCCTTTAGACTATTGACTGTGTCTTTTTCATTTTTTATATCTTACAGTGAATGCCTGGGAAAGTGCCTTGTACATATTGAGTGTTCAGTAAATGTGTTGAATAAATGATTGAATGAATGAATATATCATTATTCTTTCTGATAAGCTACAAGATATTTAAGGTCAGGGACTATGTCTTTCTCATCTTACTGCAGCATATATACTCATTAAATATTAAATATTTGCTAAGTTATTGTTAATAGTAGCATTTTATTGAGTATCTCCGATGTATGTAGGAGATTTGTTCATCTTCTCATGTACGTTATCTGAAAGTTTGTAGAACCAAGTTGTTTAACAGCTTAAGGAATACATAAAAAAAAAAGATTTTTTTTAGACTTTCAGCAAATATATCAAATTACTATTTCCACTGAATTACTGAAGCAAAGATTCACCGACTACCAACTTTGGAAGGGACATCATGAGGCATCTAATGCAACCTGTACCTAAACTGAAATCTCCTTTTCTAAAATAAGTCTCTGCTCAAAGACTTCCAGTGAAGGGGAATCCACTGCTTTCCAAAAAGCCCATTCCATTTTTGAACAGCTCTAATTGTTAGGGTGATTTTTCTTTAATCAAGTCTAAATTTTGCTTTAGCATGCCTAAAAATATTACCTAGAATGTGTTTCTCTGCAACTTCAACGCATGACTTCTAATTAATCACTTTGGGGCCAAGCATAGTCAGACTGGTCCCTCTTCCACTTAATAGGCCTTCAAATACTTGAGACAGATATGTATGTCCCATCTCACACTTTACTTCTCTTTGTCAAATAATTTCTTCAACTAATCTTCATGTGACATGGTCTCCAGGCTTTTCACCACCCTGAACACTCTCCAATGAGCACTGTCCAATTTGTCAATGTTCTTAAAATTTGGATCACAGAATTTAATAGAATACTAAATATATGATTTGGAAAAGACAGAGTCCAATAAGACTATCATTTCTCATCTTTTGGATATTATATGTTTCAGTTTAGCTTTGTATTCCATTAGCTTTTTTGGTTACCATTTTACACTGTTGATTCATTTTGGAGTTTTAGTCTACTGAAATCCTCAGATCATTTTTACTTGAACTATTGGCAACTTATGTCTCCCTGATTCTATATTTGACAACTGATATTTTGAATGCAAATATAATATTTTACCCTCATTCCTATCAAGGTTAATATCTTAAATGAAAGTCTTATTTTTATACCTCATCTTCATGTAGGTTCTCAAAAGCTATGTTGAGAAGTACTCAAGCTTTGTCAAAATCTAGCCCTGGGCAAGTAACTTAACCCTGTTCACCTCAGTTTCCTCATGTGTAAAATAAGCTAGGGAAGGCAATGGCAAACCATTCTAGTATATTTGCCAAGAAAACTCCAAATAGTGTCGAGAAAAATTGGACCCAACTGAAATTACTCAACAACAACAACAAAAAGTAAATGGACTATCTGTCGGTTATCCTTCACTTTTGACATCCCATCTTTTTTGCTCATAAATTATTTCAAGGTATCCTTTAATCTACCACTCTTTCATAGTGCCCTGCTTGTAATGTATTAATCATCCACCATGAATCTTTCCATTCTCCTCAGGATTATGTTCATTTTTGTATTTCATGTAGATATAGATTTATGAAGATATAGATATATGTATATACCTAATGTGTGTGTGTATACATACATAAATATGTATGGCATTCCATATGCTCACATACAGACAGACATATACATATACACACACATACCTGTATGGAAAACTATACACATAAATGTACACAAATCCATGGATAGGCTCTGTAGGTCTGGGAAAACAGGTATTCTTCATCCACTTAGTTTTTCCTGTATTGGTAGATAGGGCAAGCTCTTGTCACTGTTTTGTTATTTCTTTAGTTTGTTTTTTTTGTTGTTGTTGTTGTTGTTTTTTTTTGGAGGCAATCAAGGTTAAGTGACTTGCACAGGGTTTCACAGCTAGTAAGTGTGTGAGGTCATGTTTGAACTTTGATCCTCCTGACTACAGGGCTGATTCTCTATCCACTGTGCCACATAGCTGCCTTATGACAGGTTTTGAATTACCAGGGCTTAATGCAATCAACCCAGTGTCATTTGTAAATAGAAGCATCTGAAAAACTTTGTTATCTATGGGAAATCCCTCTTCAACTTGAATTTTGCCTTGGATCTTTTCCATGACAGAATCTAATACCTTTGGCATATATCTCAGTTTTGTGTCTCACCTGACATTAATGATCACAAAGTTTTCAAAGAAAGTTATCTCTGTTATCATATCTTTCAAAGAACTTTGTGTAATTTTGACGTAGTATAGGATAAATCTTGTTGGAGGAGAGCCTTTATGCATAGCATCCTGCTCTGTCAAATCAAATGCTTTAGAAAAATAGACAACAGATAATAAGCACAATGCAGCTTTCAGATGTGGTCTACTATGGAATGGTTACTTTAAAAAAACCCTCAACAAGGATGCCCTTTACGGTCATGTATATTAATCTTAAATTTTTTAGATAGCTGGTAAAATAGGTTAGTAATTGTTGACATTCTCTTGGGTTACATTCTTTTTATAATTGAAAATAAATTGGACTAAACTAAAATAAAAAAAACCCCAACTACTTCATGGAAAATTTCCAGCTGAAGAATTTTGCAATCATTTCAATAAACTGCAATATTGTATGTTGTGTATATGTCAGTTTACATGACTTATGTTTCTGTTGCCTCTTGGAAGTGATGCAGCAATAATTTATACTATCTATCCTACTACATTGATGCAAAGTTAAATGTACTATGTACAAAGGAACAGCGATATTGTAGGATGATCAGTGTGAATGACCTAGCTATTCTCAGCAATACAATGATCCAAGATAATTCTGAAGGACTTTTGACAAAAAATGCTATCCATCCCCAGAGAAAGAACTGATGGTGTCTGAATATAGATTGAAGCATACTTTATTTTTCTTGAGTTTTTTTAATCTATGTTTTCTTTTACAACATGACTATTATGGATATATTTTGCATGACTACACATGTGTAACCTATATAGAATTGCTTGCATTCCTAATGGGGGTAGGCGGTGGGGAGGGAGGAAGGGAGAGAATTTGGAACTCAAAGTTTTAAAAATGAATGTTAAAAATTGTTTTTACATGTAACTGGGGGAAAATAAAATGCTAAATATCCTACTGCATTTATGAGTCCTGATATTTATAAAAATGTGTGCAAATGAAGGAGGTATGTATTTTATACATTATTTTCCATAATTCAACTTTTATATATGTATAAAACTGCAAATATATACATATAACATATACACACACACACATTTCAATGTGATCTTACCATTTAATTGAACCTACATCTCCAACTTCATGTACTGTTCAAGTCTAGTGTGAACTGAAAAATACTTTCGATTGAGTAACAGTTCTCTCACATGGTTCACACATTCTCCTTTTTTCAATTCTCCGAATAATATGTTCACATTTTAATTTAATATAGTGTAACAATGGATTCACTTTTTGTTTTTCTGTGTGTGTGTGTGTGTGTGTTTTGTTTATTTTTTTTACAGATTGGATTTTTGACATTTTTACGGCTCTCTGTTTATCACCTGTATGGTAATCTGGAAGGTTTTGAAGAACAGTTAATCAGACTTCAACCATATTTATATGGTAGAATCTCTTTTTATTTACTAAATTTAAAATGGTTTATATTACATAGTGAAAATCCAAAATTATCATGATAATCCTGAATTATATTTGCTTACATAGGAAAATGATTTATCAGAACAAGCATAAGGTATTTTATTGAACTGTTCTTAAATTAAATGTAGATACAAATGGAACTTTTTTTTTAAAGAAAATGGAAATGAATGAAAATGAATGTTGTATAATAACAATTACTCCCAGAATTTTACCATAGATGAGGAACCAAAAAAAGTTAATCTTCACTTTGCAGGGGCGAGGGACTATGGAGGACATTGCATATATATCACACTTTGTTGATATATAGGTTAGTTTTACTGAACTGTTTTTTTCTCTCTTTTGTTTTTAATTTTTTATAAGAATTGTTTGGTAGGAGACAGGAAAGTAATATATTCAGCAACAAATATGATATAAAAACAAAAGATGTCATTAATTTTTTAAAAATGATAAACATTATATTTTCCAACAAATATCTGAAATATGTGTATCCCTTCAGAGAGTCCTACTAAATATTAGTAAAGAATAAGAATAGTAGGCATCCTAAATGTATATAGTATATATTATTATAGTAATAATGTTTTGTCACATAATGATGTAGGCATATTTTATATGTAATTTCATATAGTGATCATCTAGAAAAATTTCATTAGGTGGATACTAGAATGAAAGAGTATTACAAACAATGAGTGTGTTACAGAATTTGAAAATTGTTATTATTGTAAAGAGACATGATATAGAGGCATGGATAAAGAGATGTTCTCAGAGCAAGGAAGACCTCATACAAATTTTGGCATTGTGATTCTGAGCAAATCACTTAACTTCTCAGTGCTCAAAGAAACTCTCTGATGTTCTAAGATGTAGAGAAGGTGACAGAGTGAGTTTCCTCCTCTGAGAATACCTTATATCAGTGAAATCACAGTTCTAGCCCCTATCTCTCATACTGTAATGTTCTTATGGTTCTCTTTGGGTTATACAGCTTCTCAAATAGACTCAATGCTGAATATTGTGATACCATATATATATATATATATATATATATTTTTTTTTAAATTTGGCTATGGCTATACACTGAATACAATCCATCAGTGGCAGATACTCTAGGTCCGAGAGTCTAGAAAGATGGAAAAAAAGTACTGAAATATTGTTGTTGTCATTGAATGTGTCACCACATTTAAATATACAAATGAAAAAAGCAGTTATTGATTTTAGAAAAACAATTGTTTATTGCCAATTCTTTCTTATAAGTCCTTATTTATCAACATTAGTCACTTTGCTGTTATGTTTATTTGAAATCATGCAAAAATAGAGAAAGACTTTTCTAGCTAAATTTGAAGTAATGATTTCCATGCAATCTCTTCTATGTCCTATTTTTATTTATGTCATCACAGAGGTCAGGTCTATATCAGTAGAGAAAAGTCATTAATAAAAATATCTTTCCATTTCTAACCTGTCATCCTGTACCATTTTTACAGAACACGTTCCCCTTTATATCTTTAAGTTACTTATCGATTCAACTTAATAAACATTTATCAAGTACCTGCTATGTGCCGGTCCCTGTTCTAAGTTGTTTTGTATCTGGGGATACAAAAAGAGGTAAAACACAGTCCTTGCTTTAGACAATCTTACAATCTAATGGAGGAAACAACATGCAAATAAATATATACACGACAAGCTAAATGCAGGAAAAAATAGGAAATAATTTAAAGAAGGAAAGCACTGGGATTAAGAGGGGTCAGAGAAGGCTTCCTGAATAAGGTGGGGTTTTAATTGGGACCTAAAGGAAGCCAAAGAGGTCAGTAGTCAGATCAGAGGAGGGAGAGTGTTCCAGGCTTGGGAGATAGCTAGAGAAAATTCCCGCTGCTGAGAGATGCAATGTCTTGTTCTTGGAAAAGTCAGGAGGTCAGTGTTACAAACTACTGTGTACAAACAAGGTATATACAAGATAAGTATGAAATAATCAGCAGAGGGAAGACACTAGAATTAATCTGGACTGGGAAAGGTTTCCTGTAGAAGATAGGATTTTAAGTAGGACTTAAAGGAAGACAGGAAAGTCAGTAGGGAGAAATGAGGAAGGAGAGCATTACAGATATTGGTGCCATCCAGTGAAAATGCCCAATGTCTTATTCGAGGAACAAAAAGGATGACAGTATCACTGGATCACAGAGTGCGTGAGATGTGATTGGGAGTATAAGATATAAGAAGACTAGAAAGTGGGAAGGGAATGTAGATTATGAAGGGCTTTGAATGCCAGAGAATTTTATATTGATCCTGAAGATGATAGGGAAATGTAGAGCGTAAATTGGGTTCAGAAAGTCAACTTCACAAGTAAAAATGTGGAAGGCATGGATAGACTACAATTTATCTTAAAAATCTGGAGGGTTAGGGGCACCTAGGTGGCACAGTAGATAGAGCTCTGGCCTTGGAGTCAGAGGACCTGAGTTCAAATCTGGCCTCAGACATTTGACACTTACTATCTGTGTGACCATGGGCAAGTCACTTAACCCCCATTGCCTCACCAAAAAGAAAAAAAAAATCTGGAGGGTTGAGTAGACTGCACGGTCAGTATGAGACAATACTGACATGGCAGCCCAAAAAAAGCTGTGATTTTAAGCTGAATTGAGAGAAGCATAGAGTGTTTGGGACTAGAAAAGTGGTTGTTTTAATATGTCTTGCTCTGGTCAGAGAGCATCTGGTATTATATATGGTCATTTCTGGGTTGCTGCATTTTCTACAACATTTCTAAACGGAATAAGTATCTGGAAGGGGGATGATAAAAATAGAGGAGGGTCTCAAGATCATGCCATATGGCGCTAAGGTCAGTGAAAAGAAATAAAGGTTTTTATCCTGAACACTTTGGAAAAAATTTCAAGTATTCCAAGGATTTTCATATTAGAAGAGTAATTAAAATTATTTTCTTTGCTACAGAGGGCAGAATAAGGAACAGCAAGTGAAAGTTCAAGAGAGGCAGATTTCAGCTTGAAATAAGGAAAAACTTCCTGAAAAATTGAAAATCATCCAAAAGTAGAATTAGCTTGCATTTGGAGGTATCCCCTCACCAAGGGCCTTTAAGCAAAAGCTAAATGATTTCTTGTTGGAGATATGGATTGAATTATTGTTCAGGAAAGGTTGGACAAATGACTTCTGAAATCTCTTCCACGGCTGAAATTCTCTTATTCTGTTATTCCACCTTGATGGCATCTCTTTCTCCAATCCTTTTCTAATTATCCCTTCAAAGTAGCAACAATCATCTTCAAGTGGCGTTTTGATCATGTTATATGCCTTTCAGGATCTTACAGTTTTGGAGCCTTTTACATAAAATTAAAACTCATGGTATTAGACTTTAAAAACCATATGTTGCTTACCTCTCTTAATCTTCTAGCTAATCTCTCAACATTTGATATAATGTACAATTGAATCAGACAACGTGCTTATCTTCTCCCTCACCTTCATGTCTTAAAATCCCTAATTTACTTTAAAGCATTTCCCTGAAGAGAGGTAGGACCAATAGGAATGCTTTCCTTGAGGTTTGTAGGCACAACAGGCCCATTGATCAGCAAGCATTTATTAAAGTGTCTACTGTGTGCCAAGCACTGTGCTAGGCATTGGGCCTAGGCAAAGACCAAAAAGAAACATTTGCTGCTCCCATAGAGATTATATTTTATAGTAGGAGATAATATGTACATATATAAGTGCATTGCATGCCTTGCACTTATTCTTTTAAGCGACACTTAGATTAGTAGGGGTCCCCCAAACAATGGTTGTTTATCTCCCCTCGGGATTCTAGGGATAACCCAGAGCTATTGGACTATCTTTCTAATGCTATGGCTTGTGGACTTTTCCCCTATAATTATCAATTTATTTCAGTTAGCTAGACTTAATTATCCTTTATAAGGTCTGTGACATGTCTTCCTACGAGTATATAAAAGCCCAGGAGAAAGTAGGTTCAAGCTTAGAGAATACACTTAGAAGATTTGGGTTGTTGGAAGTCCTTTGCTTCCCTTGATAGGGGTACAGGGGGTGTCTCATGAAGTTATCCTTAGGCATGCTCATGACAAATAAGTTCCTTTATTAACATGGATCTGAACCTTCTTGAAAATTTGTAATCTTAGAAAATTATCTGTGGGCACTGAAAGATAAATGACTTGACCAGGGTCACATGAATCCAGGTCTTCCTGATTCCAAGACCAACTCTATAATATTCCACATTGTATCTTCCTGAAAGTTAACAGTATTCTAATTGACTTTTTGGAGGCAGCCAAGCTTAAAAGTGTGTAATGAATCTGATAGAAGGAAGATAGTGAGTGTGCTATGAGTCTGCATTTGAATGACACCAATTAATACCAGTATTTTGGAAAGGGTTGGGCTAAAAATACTGGATTGGGATTGTTAATCATATAATAATTCTTGTGTATTGATTATGCATCTATTACATATCTATCGTGGCTTTATGTCTAATTGGTAGACTCCATGCATAATTGAGGAATAACTATATTTAACTAGTCATTTACTCGTAATGAACTATCTGTATTGTTTTTGACTTGTTTACATTGCAATATTATATTGCCCCACAAAGATTCATAAATCAAAATGTCAGATTTTAAGTGCTGAAATTAAATATAGTATAATAAGTAAAAGGCAGATTGAATTAAATGTAAAATAGTAATGATGTTTTGGAAACTTCTTTTTTCATACAATAGCACTTTGTTTTTGTGAAGTCACCTACTATAAGTATCCCAACATCTTTTCAAGTATGGCTTTCATACAGAAGACTGGTGAAGTCATTTGCAGTCCAAAAAGGTTATCTGTAGACCCTAATACAAAGCAGAATCTGGATTTTCCTGGCATGGTGGGTAATCATCTAAATACATCAGACAGCATTATTGTGATTTAAAAAGCGTGCTTGGTATTTAGTAAGGCTTAATAAAAATATATTTAGTTGGACAAATTTCCATGGCTCTATGTAAACATAATAACTATTAATATATAGTGATCCAAAATATTTAATTATAATTATAATTATAATGAATGTATTTTCTAGAATTTCTTTAGTTTAAAAATTAATATAACTATTAATTTGTTAGCATAATGACAAATGAATGAACAAAATTTATTAAGAGCTTATGAAGCTTCAAACATTGTTCTAAGAACTGATATTACGGATTAAAAAAATAGACTTGAAAAGTTGCTCACTTGTTGTGGAGTTGTGTCTGACTCTTTGTGATCCCCTTTGGAATTTTCTTGGCAAAGATGCAGGAGTGGTTTGCCATTTTCTCCTACAGCTCATTTTACAGATAAGGAACTGAGGCAAGCAGAGTTAAATTAGCTGCCCAGGGTCACACATCTAGTAAGTATCTGAGGTCAGATTTGAACTCAGGAAGATGAATCTTCTTGGCTCCAGACCTAGAACTCTATCCATTACACCATCTATTATCTACAACTGGTGCCTCCACTTTTATGTGGAGATCATGGGTTGAAACACTGAGGAGGACCATAAACACTGAATGATAATAAATCAGACAGTTTAATACTGACAGACATGCAAGCATGCAGCTCCCCAGCCTTTGCGCACCATGGTTAAGGGACAAGTGTGGGCTGTGGCTTGTACAGTGGATGCATAACCTGGTTGATAGCCCATAATTCTGGGTCTCTGTCCTTATGTCTGTTACTGTTGGTGCACAGATTCACAGGGAACTCTCAGGAGAGAGATCTTAGGGACAATTAATGGACAGGTAGCCTAACTACAACCCTTGTTATTGCAAAGACATTGTGATCAGGAGGGCTTTGCATACACATCATACTTTCCCTAAATGAAGCTGGTTAAACTGGTTATTGAAAATATAGGACCACCTTCTTTCTTGTTTAATCTTTTAAGTATTTTAACTCTTTTTTTTTTAATTTAACATTTTCTACTCAGATTTTCATCAAGAATACATGTAAATCCTCTATTTCATTAAAGTCTATTTTCTCCTTTGTAGATTTATACTGTTTTGCTATGTAAAATTTTTCTTGGTGTTTATATGTTTTGCCTTCTGGAATATCATATGCTAAGCTCTCTATTCCTTTATCATGGTGGCTGCTAAATTTTATGTAATGCTAAATATGATTCATCAGTACTTCAGCTCTTTCTTCCTAGCAACTTGCAGTATACTTTCTTTGACCCAGAACAGGAGTGGAGAACCTCAAGTGCAGCACTTTGACTGAATCCAAACTTAACAGAACAAATCCCCCTAATAAAAGGATTTGTTCTGTAAAACTTGAACTCAGTCAAAAGACCACACCCAAGTACCTAGAAGGCCACCGGATCCCCACTCATGAACCTAGATATTCTGGATTTTGGTAATGACACTTTTGGGAGTTTTCATTTTGGGTTTCTTTTAAGAGGTTTCTGTTTTTGTTCTTTGGTTCTGAGGCATCTGGGCAATTTTTTTTTCATGATCTCTTGAAATATGATTCCTAAACTTTTTTAGATTTTAGTATTTAGCTTGTCCAGTGGTTCTTAAATAACTTCTCATTAACTGGTTTTCCAGATCACTTATTTTAGATTGAAAATACTTCCTATTTTCTTATATTATTTCAGACTTTGAATATGCCTTGTCTTCTCATGAAATTATCTTATTTGATTCATTTTAATTTTCAAGTCATCTGTTGCTTGGGTAAAGTTTTGTATCTTTTTGTGCTAAGCTATTATTTTCTTTCTAAGTCTTTCCTCCACATCTCTCATTTCTTTTTTAATTCTTTCCTCTAGCTCTTCCATTTCATTTATAAAGTCACATTAAACTTAAAAAAACAAACAAAAACAAATTCTGGCTTCATTTCTTTCAAGTTTTCTAGTTTGAAATTTTGAATAGTGTATGTGTTTGTGTATGCATTCCTTTTCTGTTTATCCATTCTTCTAGTCTTATTTCTGGACTTCAGACTATGTGTTAGGGCCATGCTTTGTGGCCTTTTTGTGGGAATGTTTAGGTGGTGCTTAGTCCTGTGTTTTGTTCTCTTGAGTCCTGCTGCTGCTTTCTCTAGATTTTAAGTGTTTCTTCAAGGATCTCAGGGACAGATCAGGCTGAAGACCTGCAATATTTCAGTGAGCCCACTGTGATCTCTTCTAGGGCGAAGTCTGGTTGAGGCCTTCCTGTCTGAACTTTAAAGGCTCTTGTCCTGGATTTGGATCTAAACAATACAGCTGTAGGCTTGACCTTGGTTAGAGATCTAATAGACTGATACTGAACCCAACTTCTGTCAGCTCTGGAAAGCTCTGCATGTTTAGCAAAACAGAACTTAAGATTCCTCTTCTGTCTGAGTTCAGTGCCTTGGTTATCAGTTGCAAGCTTCAGACTGGGCTGGGGGCTACATCTCAAACCTCCATGTCACACAGTTGCTGCTAGCTTTAGTTCCTATTTCTTATCTAGTATATAGCATCAGGCTGAGACCACCCTTGCCCTGGCTCACCACTCCAAGGCACAAGTCCCAGCAACTGTTCCTTCTCTACCACACTTAGTTCCAGGTCCTGTCTTGAGTCTTGATCTATGACCTAACTATGGGTAATGAGTGATTGAGCTGCAGATTGGAATCTCTTCTGCTCTCTGTACAACGAAAGATATTTCTCTGTTGGATCTGGAACTTCTTTCTTTCCTAGTGTACTGCTACAGATTTTCATTTAGTTCTAGTACTAAAAGTCTTCAGGTGTCTCTCCTGACTAGCTCCTCTCTTCAATGTCTATAGATGTCTATCTCTCTGTGCCTACCTGGATTAGAAGAATGACTCACTGTGATTTTTTTCCCCTTTTCTTTCTTGATTAAGATTCAGGCTGGTGCATTCACTTTTCTTTTTGTTACATTTAATTTTCATTTTTTCCTTAATTACATGTAACCAAAATTTTTAACATTCATTTTTTTAAAATTTTGAGTTCCGAATTCTGTTTCTTCCTTCCCAAGCCCCTCTTCGAGAAGGTAAGCAATTTGATATAGATAACACATAGGCAGTCATGCAAAACATTTCCATGTTAACTGTGTTCCAAAAGAAAATGCAGACCAAAAAAGCAAAAATAATAAAGAAACAAAAAAAAGCATACCTAAATCTACATTCACAGTTCATCATTTCTCTCTCTGGAAGTGGATATTTTTCATCATAAGTCCTTCAGGAATTATTGTATTACATGAATTATTGTATTGAGAATACCTAAGTCATTCACAGTTGATCATCATACAATATTGCTATTACTGTGTACAATGTTGTCCTGATCCTGTTCATGTCACTTCATATCAGTTCACATAAATCTTCCCAGGTTTTTTTCTGAAACCACCCTGTTTGATATTCCTTATAGCACAATAATATTATGTTACAGTCATATACCAGAACTTGTTCAGCCATTCCCCAATTTCCAATTCTTTGTCACAACAAAAATTGCTGTTATAAATATTTTTATATATACAGGTCCTTTTTCTTTTTCTTTGAGCCCTTTAGTGTATAGTCCTAGTAGTGGTATTGCTGGGTCAAAGGGTATGCACAGTTTTATAGCCCTTTGGGCATAGTTCCAAATTGTTTTCCAGAATAGTTGGATCAGTTCACAACTCCACCAACAGTGCATTAATGTCCTTGTTTTTCCACATCCCTTCCAACATTTGTCATATTCCTTTTCTGTCATATTAACCAATCTGATAGATATGAAGTAGTACTTCAGAGTTGTTTTAATTTACAATTGTCTATCATGGTTTAGGGTATGTTGTGAATTTTGGTCCATACCTAGTTTCTGTCAAATTGCTTTCCAGTTTTTCCAGCAATTTTTGTCAAATAGTAATTTCTTGTTCAAAAATCTTAGATCATTGGGTTTATGAAACACTAGATTAGTATGGTCATGTCCTACGGTGTATTGTATATCTAATCTATTCCATTGATCTACCACTCTATCTCTTAGCCAGTACCAAATTGTTGTGATGATGACCACTCTGTAATACGATTTCAGATCTGATACTTCCAAGTCACCTTCCTTCACAATTTTTTTCATTGATAACCTTGATATAATTGACTTTTTGTTCTTCCAGATGAATTTTATTATTTTTTTCTAGTTCTATAAAATAATTTTTGGAGGAGTAATTTGATTGGTATGGCACTGAATAAGTAATTTAATTTAGGCAGAATTGTCATTTTTATTATAATGGCTCAGCCTACACATGACAATTAAGATTTCTCAAGTTGTTTAGATCTGACTATATTTGTGTGAAAAGTGATTTGTAACTGTGTTCATATAGTTCCTGGGTTTTTGTTGGAAAGTAGACGGCCAAGAATTTTATATTGTCTATAGTTACTTTTTTTCATTATATTTGTATTTATTTTAAACTTAAATACAAAACAAGAAAAGAAAAAAATATTGCCATGTACACAGCAGAACATAAGAGAGGATTCAATATAAAGCAATAAATTTCCAGTTCAAGAAAACCTATATAACAAATACTACACATTATTTTCAAAGTTGTCCATATTTTCTTTGCTTCCTTGTATGTTTTCTTTTGTCCTCTGCTGTTCATTTTTTACTTCATTTTCCCCTCCCCCCTCAAGAATTCTACAGTTAAGCACGGATACACACACATACACACACATATATATGTATGTGCGCACATTTTTATACATACATATAGATATCCATAAACATACACATATATATACTTATATACTCAAATGCATATATGTACATCTGTATTATGCTTATTTCCACTTTTAATATGTTTCTCTGTAGGTAGATAGCATCTTCCTTTATAAGTCCAACTCTCTACATATTTTTTCTAAATCTACCAGCTCATCATTTCCTATGCCACAACAACATTCTGACCAATCACATTCTATCTGGGAGATTGTCTATGAGAGATCTTTTCCCGATTTGTCTGCATTCCTTCTATTCTTGGCTACATAGTTTTTATTTATACAGGAAAATTTTAATTTAAAATAAGATTTAAAAAAATTAATTTTACATTTCAACACTGCTCTCATCTTATAATATGAGGTCAAGGCTACCTCCCAACCCAGCTGCCCCCAGGGCTTACCACTTGCCATTTCAGCAGAACTAACCTGATGGTGTTTATACCTCATCCAGGGCTGAACCTCCATGCTGGGATCTTTCTTAGGATCTTGGGTTGTCCCAGGGGGACCCCTGTTCTGCCCCAACTTTTGTTTATTTTTGCTACTCTACATTGACCCTGAGGTGCTATTTTGCCTTGTTTGTGTAGGAAATCTGGAGAGCTTGGAATTTTCTGACCTATTCTACCATCTTTCCAGAATCTTCTCTCCTGTCGTTATTTTAAATGGAATTTCTCTTTCTATCTCTTCTGCTGGACTTTGTTAGTAACATATAGAAATGCTGATGATTTATATGGGTTTATTTTATATCCTGCAACTTTCTGAAGTTGTTAATTATTTTAACTAGTTTTTTGGTTGATTCTCTACAACTCTCTAAGTATACCACCATATCATCTACAAAGAGTAGTAGTTTTGTTTCCTCATAATATTGCCTATTTTAATTCCTTCAGTTTATTTTTCTTCTTATTGCTATTGCTACCATTTCTATGCAATATTGAATAATAGTGGTGATAATGGCATCCTTGCTTCATCTCTAATCTTACTGGAAAGGATTCTAGCTTATACCCATTACAGATAATGCTTGTTTTTGGTAGATACTACTTACCATTTTAAGGAAAAGTTCAATTTATTCCTTTACATCCTGGTGTTTTTTTTATAGTAATGAGTGTTGTATTTTATCAAAAGCTTTTACTGTATCTATTGAGATAATTATATGACTCCAGGACAGTTTGGCAATAGCCATGGTTAGATGGCACTATATGGATTCTCCATCTTTTAAATGAGGGTTATAGGAAGTGAAGAATATTTATTCTTAGTCTCCCTGTGGTATCCATATACTTTGATTCAGCCGTACTGGGGTTACAAATCTATTTGAGACTGTTTTTAACAATGGGTGAGTTCTTTCCTGATCCCCACAATTGTTAATGTTTTCTCCTTTAAAAATTACATTTGTTTTGTATGTAATTATTTTTTCACATGCTTATATGTGCATATGTTGTCTCATTGATAGAATGTGAGCTTCTCTAGGGCAGGAACAATTTCAGTTTTATCTTTATATCCCTAATGCTTACTACAGAGTAGGAAGGAAGGAAACAAATACTTATTAAACTTCTACCATGTGCCAGGCACTGTGCTAAATGCTTTTCAAGTATTATCTCATTTAGCCCTCACAACAACCGTGGGAAGTAGGTACTATTATTATTCTCATTTAACAATTGAAGAAACTGAGGCAAATAGCGATTAAGTGACTTACCCACGATCACACAGTCAGTATCTACAGCTAAATCTGAACTCAGATCTTCCTAACTCTAGGCCCAGTGTTTTATGCCACCTAGCTAGGCACTTCTAATAAGTGCTGATTGATTGACTGATACACCTATTCTCAAGTTCAACCAAGTGCTCACTTAGTTAAAATAGTATGTGTTGTAATGACACTTTCATGCAATGAAATATATTTTTATAATTTAAAAAAGGTAAATTACTTATGCTACTTCAATTTCCTCATCTGTAAGATTAGAGGGTTGTATTATGTGATAGCTAAGAGCACTCCAACTCCAAAATTCTATGACCTTATGTCATTTGGACTGAATTTGATCTGCCTTATTTAGTCTTATAATTACACTCCCATTTTATGGTGTGAATATCACTGATATTAATGGAAAATTGCTACCTTAAGTTACCATGGCAAATTAATATATAAGGGCTAATTTGATAACCTCAACTTCTTCCAAATTCAGAGCTGGCTCCCCAGTGCAGGCTAATCCATTTTAACTTTTCTAGTTTATCCAAGCATATAATTATCACTCTTCACCATCTTCCCCCCACTCCACCATTTTCCCCCATTCCTTTTTTGGTTATTGTTGATTATTAGCGTAATATACTATTGGAGTTATGAATCTCCCCATTTTGGAGGAAATACCTGAAAGTGTCAAGGATCTGTTGATTTTGTGTGTGTGTGTATGTGCATGTGTATGTGTATGTTTAGTTTATGTAACTCTTGTGTTTCTATGGAGACGAGAGAGATTCAAGGAGACATTATCCTGGAATTCATCCTAGTGACATTTTGAAGCTACGACTTCTTTGAGTGTTTTAGAGGATTCCTAGTAAAGGGAAACTAGAAAAATTGTGTTTTAGTAGGATAGTTGGACTTTGGTATGTTAGTTTGAGTGTTTGAGTCTGAATCCCAACAAGTTCATCAGCATTAGTATCAGCAGAGTCCCCAGAAGAAAGAGCCAGGGCGCATACCAGAGAACTCTTCTCAGTTCTCAACCCTGTCCTTTCCATGTAGCCCCAATGTGTCCTCCATTTGGGGGTCTCATGGACAGAACAGGTTTGAGAACTGATCTCGTGTGCTCCCTGGCTCTTTCCTGTGGGGATTCTGATTTCTGCTACTAATGCTGATGAAGTTGGGCTATAGAGAGACTCTTCTCAACTGCTGGGAGTGATGGCTGAGATATGTCTTTCATCCCCACCTGCCTCTGCAACAGAGACAGGAACAGCTCCCACCTTATTCCTGCAGAGTTTTCCCTCTCCCTCTTTCCATAAGGGGGGAGAAGTTAAAAGCAAAAGACAGTATTTTCTTCTCCTTTAGTTAGCATCCTGTTTATATTCAGTGGACTGTTCTCCCTCTCCTTTTTCTTTCTCTCATCTTTTGTTTTATTCCTCTTTATAGAAGGCCACTAATCTTTATGGTGCTAATAGCATGAACAGCAGTTTGGGAAAGGTATGGATTTGTAGAAAGGTAGAGAGAAGATTCTGTAGCAGCTTGAGGGACAGGTTAGGTGATGGAGGTAGTGATTCCCACTAAAGGTCACAAACCTGTTGTAGGCCTGTTGAGATGATAGCCAGCTCAAGTTTTTATAAATAGGAGAGAGTTTTAAATAGAGAAAGAGATTAATAACCTAAAGTGAATTAAAATCCCTAGACATCAGAGAGATAAGTAAGCCTTTGGGACAACAATGAAGAAAAGATTTGGAGGAAAGGGGAATTCGTTACTGGGTACATATACCTTAATATGATTCCTCTTTGGATTCTTTACCAGTACCATTTTGCTTGACCCAAACCAATTTTCACCTGAGAGAGCTTTCCTTGAGGACTATCATCTTCACTGTGTGGGTCACCTTAACATGAGGGAACCTTTACATATACTTTAGCCCCTGTGGGCTTAACTGAAGGAGGAAGAGAGAAAAGGGAATAAACATTTAGATAGCACCTATTATGTGCTGTGCCATTGTTTTAAATAAATATTAACTCATTTGATCCTCACAACAACCCTGTCAGGTAAGTGCATTTTTCAGTTAAGGAAACTGAGGTAAACAAAGGTTAAATTGCTTGCCTAGTGTCACACAGCCAGTGTCTGAAGCTGGATTCAGACTCAGGTCCTCTTGATTCTAGGCCCAGTGCTCTATCGCCTGTGCCACCAACTGCCAGCTGGGAGATATCTCAACTTTGTAGAATCTGGGCAGTGCTCCTGCATCTCCCTCTTTCATTTGCTACAAACTGGGCAGTGTCTTTTGTATTACACTAAGTTTCTTTATGTTTTGATAGATTTTGTATTCAAAGTAAAATGATATCATTTAATATATATTTACTGACTCATGGTTATGACTTTGGTAGATTACATGATCAATTCAGTGATTATAGTTGCTTACTATTTATAGGGAATTGTGCTAAGCACTAGGTGAGATACAAAATTTAGATATGAAAGTGTTCCTGCACTAATGGAATTTATAATCTAGTAGGTAAGACACGTACGCAGCAATCATATGAAAACATGAAGGATCTGTGATTTCATCATCATAAGAAACTTCTATGGGAGAATTCTATGTACCTATTGTTTGTAGCCAATCTGTGATTTACTTAGTAGAAAAATTCTAGGGAGCTGCTTAAAGCACATAAAAGTTAAAGGATTTTCTCAGAAGTCATATAGTGGTCAGAGTCAATGTTTTAACAGAGCTTTTCCTTACTTTCAGCCTTATATGTTATGCATCTCTATATAATAGAATGCTCTGGTGCATACACAGAGTTCTTGGGATGGCATCTCTTCATATGGAGAAGCTAGAGACTTCTAGGAGAAGTGTGATGATGTATATTATAAAGGAGCATGTTTAGACTTTCTCTAACTGCTTCCAATCTACTAACCACTATTGGAAGGGAGAGCCTTTGACTATCTGAGGAAGCATTCCACAAAGCCTGTCATTATCAGTTTCAGCCTCTTTTGCCTCATACCTCTCTGGGGCAGTGTGGTGATGCCTGGGGCATGAAAGCAGAAAAGCATAGGGTATGTTTGGAGAACAAAGAGAAGTGCAATTTCTCCACACTCTAGAGCGAAATTTGTGGAACTGGAGTATAGAGCTTATGAAGAGAGGCAAGGAAAGAGAAAATTGGAAAGAGAAAGGCACCAGATTGTTTTCTCTTGAATGCTCACTAAAGTAATTCGAGCTTCATTTGGTTGACAACATGGGACTTCTGAAATGTTTTGAGTAGAAGAATGACATGATCAATTTAGATATGTTTAATAGCACTCTCAAAAAAAAAGTTCAGAGCACTTTTGGTCTCTTCAAATAACAATATTATCTTTATGATCCTCTCACATGACATATAAATTCAGAACATAAAATAGAATGAAATAGAAAATTAAATTACAGAAGACATTGAATCAAGAAGTAACCATTCCCTGTATCCTTAGCAAATGGATGTCATCTTCCATACTTCTTGGGGACTGGTATACTAATTAGTTCCCCAGGAAATCTCTCTGCCTCTCCAATATAGGAAGAAAGGGCCATATTCAGATTGTTTACAACAGTAGTATTGAACATAAGAGTTCAAAAGTTACTCTGCTTAAAATTCTAAGTTGTTCCCTGTTGGTCTAGGAAGCATGACTTTTTTCCCAACTGGTTGGGAAAATACTAGCCATTTTTGTATTCATATTTCTCTCCTCTACTCCTATCTTTATCACCACTGCAGCATTTCTTGGGACACTTTTATAGCACTAAAAACATCGCTTGATTTTACTCTCCTCATCCAGTCAGAGCATGAATTGGGCAATGTTGCTCTGTGGTAGACTTATGTACAGTCTTCTGGGAAGTGTAGTATAGATAATTTCCCTCAAAGATCAAGTCTCTTGGCACCAGACATAATGAAAGCCATCCACAGACAAGAAAGAAAATTCTATATAAAGAATCTTAGTATGGTATCAGGACTAAGGATGGACCCAAACAGAGAGAGAGTGATGGTGAAATAATTAGTAAGCTACTGAAGTGGCATTAAGGTTTGCATATAAGGATAGTGGTAATGGAAATGGGGAGGAGGGGGAATATGATGAGAAAGATATTTTGGAAGTAGAATTAAGAAATGGTCCCTGTGAAATATTGAGTCTGCTGCCTGAAAATCAGTTTAGCTAAATACTGAAAGCTCTGTGATGGTAAGTCACTGATATTTATGGCAATCCATAAAACAAAAAAAAATTCAAAATAGTTCTTAGCCATGTGTAGCTTCTTTTACGATGTCAGGGGCAGAGTGACAGATATTAATTTAACTATTATACCTAATGTATTGATATGCTTAACTGTGGTCCACCAAGAACCAGCAAGTTAACCAGCGTATTAACAAATAAAATAATAAACTACTAGAGAAACTTAAATATATTGCTAGTGCCTTTCTTACTATTTATAAGTGCATATAGTTGATATAGTCACAGAATTTCCTGAATATAATAAAAAATATAGAAGAGAATGCTACATATGTAACCAGAAGAATTTTTTTGAAATTTTCACAAAAATGGGAGCATGTCTACTATCTTTGGAGAGATAAATAAAAGAACTGGCAGAATTGGTTCTATCATGTGTCCAAAAGTAACAAGATACATAATTTTATGGGACACCTGGTCATCTTTCTTTGCAGGGCTTATGATAATGAGCATAAGCCAAAATAATACTGGAAGATTCGTGAAGATGTTTATCTAATATCTAGCTTTTGCACAGAATGGAAAAATAGAAAAATTCTTTGACGTACTTGACAGCATACTCCAAACACTGAAATCAATCAGTGATTTTCAGTTACTTTAATGTGAAGATGGGCAAAAAGAAAGATTTGGAAAATCTTTGGAAAATATCATTCTAGATTGAGAAATGAAAAATATCAAAGGTTCATTGACTATACAGGAGCCTCATGCCTGTATTTCATGAATACTTCCTTTAGGAAGAGAATCAGAGTGTTGGTCTTTGAAGTCATCAAATGTCATTCTAAGTTTAAATTGACTATGTACTAACAGATAGGAAATAATGGATTATTGATGTGTGAATAATTTCCTAATCAGCTGTCTATGCAGAATTAATATCTGCACCAAATTAAAAGGAGAAAGATATGAAGAAGGTAATTAAAACATCTTCAATCTGATCAAACAGGCTGTCAACAACACAGTGGGAAATGGATAAAGCAAAAAAAATCATCATCAAAAGTTTAGTCCATATAAGGCAATTTCCACTATATATGAAGATCAACAAAACAAAAACAAATCATCCCACAACCAAACATTTGGATATCTTTGCCAAGCAAGAGAACAGCTAATGTCAATGCTATATGTAAACTTATTCGTAAAATATAACAGAGTAGCAATCAAATCATAAAACATCAAAGTGATGGAGAGGGAAATGAATTTGCAAAAATATTGGTTTGACATTGAATCATCTTTCTAATCTTTTTCCTTACACTGCCCATGTACTCTTCTATCCAGGGGCAGTGTCCTTATTGTTCCTTGAATAAGACACTCCATTTCCCAATTCTGGGAATTTTTACTGGCTGGAATGTTCTCCCTCCTAGTCTCTACCTCCTGGCTTCCCTTGCTTCCTCAAATCACAACTAAAATACCTCCAGCTACAGGAAGACTTTTCCAGTTCTCCTTAATTTTAATATCTTCCCTCTGTTGATTATTTCCTATTTATTTGCATTTGCACATTAAGTGTTTGCATATTGTATCCCCCGTTAGATTGTGAAACTGGACCACTAACCCCTACATACCTGCATACAATACCTGCAGCTACTGACTTAGTTTTAAAGTATAATATGCCTATGTTTTATTGCTTTTGTGACCCTATTTGGGGTTTTCTTGGCAAAGATACTGGAATGATTTGCCTTTTCGTTCACCAGCTCATTTTACAGATGAAGAAACTGAGACAAACAGGATTGACTTGCCCAGGGTTATTTAAGTGCCCAAGGCCAGATTTGAACCCAGGAAGATGAGGCCTAGCACTCTATACACTGTGCCACTTAGCTTCTCAACATATTTAGTATAATATTTATAGGGGATTTATGAAAAGACACAGATACAAGAATCCCACAGTGAGAAAGCAGAAATGGATTGTGATGTGCTTTTAGGAAGAGACCTATTCAAGTATCAGAGTAAATACCCTCATTCTCAGCTATATTCTAGAGTGTTAAGGTGCCTTGATAATGAGAATAATTGAAAAACTGTCCTGTCTGAATTTCTTTCTGGTAACAAGATCTGAATCATTCTTGGCTAATGCAGTAGTAAAAAATACTGAGAAAAACTGCTTCTTGTTTTTGAAGAACACTTTAATAACCCTTTAGTCCACTTAAAAATAGCCAGGGCTATGCTAGAACCAGTTCAAACTGGCTGATGAGAGTTTATTGTTAAATTTTCAGTTAAATTTTATTGTTAGATTTCTGGAATCCACAAATACTACAAATCAGCATGTGATTTATTGTTCCCCATACCCCAATTACATATTGCAAATTGAAGTATACAGAATTTTTAAAGGATTATTGGGAACTAGATTACAAGTCTTTACAATCAACAAGTGATGTCCTGTCATACTTTTTTCTACTTCATTAGTCAGAAGCGATATAGACCTAATAGCAGGAAGACATCCAAAGAAATCAGTTTTTTCTTATTCTTATATCACTTATCAGGCTACCTTAATAATATGGAATATAGTAGAGAATGAGGATACTTACTCTGATACTTCAATGGGTCTGTGACTTTACCATTGTAACAGATCAAAATCCATTTCTATCTTCTAATCTATAGAATTTTTTGGGTCCTTTCATAAATCTTTCATAAATGATATACTTGAAAATGTTGGAGGCTTCATTGATTCCAGGTCTTTTAAAAATCGATTCACCTCCTTTTCTGCTAAGTATTACATAGCTTCAACCTCTTTTCCCAACTTCTGATTTCTCAGTACTATTCTATAGCATTGAGTGGAAATATAGCAGTTCTATTTTCTAATGATAAGTATAGATAACTATAGAGACATTTCTGTTTACCTTCTTTTTATTTGGGGATATTAATGCTTATGCAGTAATTTGACTTGTTTGGGTCTCATGCCAAGTATGAAGCTATTGATTCCGCTTACACTGCTTTTCACTGTTTTCTGAGATGATATTGTTTCTAATCTTCTATCATATTCCTCTTAAATGTTACACAGGACAACATATATTCTAAACTAATGTTGCCCTTGCCTTCCAATATCTCTCTAGTTGGCAAAGATATCAAAGTGTCTATTGGTTTAGATGGTTTTTCTGGGATTTTGTTGTTGTTCTCTGTTATGGCAATTATTTTTATGCATGAAACTTCTTTAAAAAATGGCAAAAACCAATCAACATTAATTAAGCACTTACTATTTGTTGCTGTCAAATAGCATTGGGCACTGGGGACACACACCCAAAATAAAATGGACCTTGTCCTCAAGGAGCTTACATTCTTTTGGGGTAAGGTCTGAGCCTCCATTTATTACTCATTTTCAATATCTTTCCAAAATATTGGAAATTCTAGTGGATAAACTTTATAGGTTATCCACCGAACTGCATCTCATGAATGCTAGATTTGAATTAAAGGACCTGGGTTCAAATTTTAGTTGTGCTGCTTATTGTCTGGGTGACACAGAGCAAGTTTTTTGTTTCCTTTGTTTCCTTTTTTTCAGTTTCCTTTTCTGTAAAAAAGAGGGAGTTGGACTAGAGGACTTCTGAAGTCTTTTTCTGCTTTGAATCCGTGCCCTTTCAATCCTATCCTAGTCTGAACAATAGACATTTGTTATTTACTTGGTTTTTCCTATGTGGATAGATAGCTTAAACTCTTTTGAACAATTATATATCTTCTTTATGAAGCTCTGCAGTACTTTGGGTCTTGTTTCAGTTAGTACAATGTCATTTGCAAATGGTAGCATCTGGAGGACCTTGTTATGTATAAGTCTGTCATTAATTTTGACTGTGTACTATACATCCTCTGTGATAGCGTCAAACACTTTTAGTGATCTCATACCTCTATTTTATGCCTTACTTTATATTAATAATTAAGGTCATTGAACAATGTCATTTTCAAGGAATCTTGTATAATTTTTATGAGAGGCACCTTATTGAAAGGAGAATTTTTAAGGCAGAGTTTTGTTCTCTAGATTGAATATTTTTGTTTTTCTTTTGTTAGTTAAATGATAAATACTATCCTTAATAGTAAAAAACGTTAAGGTGGTGATCCTTTTTCTTTTTTTCAGTTTTCTAACAAATTAACAATTCTAACAGTAAATCTTTTTTGCATTTGGATATTTTGATGTGACATTACTAGAAACTTTTTTGAATCTCTTAAATTAACATTTATGAACTAGACCTCTAGTTTTTAAAATTGTACATAGTTGTTAGCTATTATTTCTTTCATGCAATTATCCCTTAATACTGCTTAAGACTGTTAAAATGATACTTTTGAGAAATAGAAGCATAATATATGAGCTCATGGTAATTTTTGATGATCAGTTCTAAAAGTAATTTTTAGAAATGAATGCAATTCTCAGAACACTTAATTCTTCACAGAAGTTCAATGATTATTGTTAATATATTATTAAAGGCAGCTGGTGGCTCAGTAGATAGACTACTGAGCCTAGAGTCAGGAAGGCCTGAAATTAGTTTGGCCTCAGACACTTACTAGCTATGGGATCCTGTTTCCTCAACTGTAAAATGGAGATAATAAAAGCATGTATCCCACTGGGTTGTTGTAAAGATTAAATGAGATAATATTTGCACAAAGCACGTAGCACAGTGCCTGACACATAGTAGGTACTACATAAATGATTATTCCCTTCCCCCATTGTTAAATAGTAAGACCAGAAAATGCTAGTCAAACAATCAAGAAATATTTACTATTTACAGTGTTCCAGTCCCAGTCCCAGTGCTAAATGCTGAGATAAAAGTAAAAACAGCCCTTGCCCTCAAGGTGTTCACATTATAGTGAGGTAAACAGCATCTAAATAACCAGGCACATTCAAGATTTATACAGAACTCAAAGAAATAGTAGTAATGCATTTTTTCTTGACCAGATCAAAGGGTGCTTAGAATACACTATATGATAGAAACCAGAACATCAAAACAGTTTTTTTGTGTATAAAATAGAAATGTAAATCTGTCAGAGCAGCTGTAGGTGTTGTGTCCTACCAGTTCCCTTTCCTTCCTCAATTTGCATGCCATTAAGCACTGAGCACCACCGAGCCCCTCAAAGCACAGCTATTTGCTACATCCTGTGGGTCCTTTTGAGGACATGTGGTCTTGCATTTAACTGAGTGCATGTAGCAAGTTTATCTAAAATGTACTTAAGATAATGTTGATAGCGTATAAATAACTTAACTGTGAAAACTGAATAGAACTAGAAAATAAATGTTGATTTTAATTTAAAGAATTCTTAAACATGTTCTTTTCATGTCTCCTTAAATCACAGAGACACAAATCTAAGCCTTATTCAAAAAAACAGGAAGTGAGTCACCTTCTTTGGCATTGCATTGTTGTTTGGTCTTGTGTACAGAACCATAGGTCTCAGTTAAATGAAGTACTTGAACATCTCCTCGTACATAAAGAACAGCTTCAGAAAAAATTCTGGTAAGGGTTCTCTTTTAAACCTGATGGAACACATAGAGCAACTTTTGTGCTTAAATATTAAACAGCCTTTTTATTTAAATGTTAATCACACCTTATCTGGCAGTGAAAATAATTTATAATCACAGTGTGAAAACCAGAGGCCATTTATATACTTTTCTTTAGTTCATTTTCTCCATAAATTGTTTTTAGCTTTTTTTTTTGCAAAAACCGCACGACATACATTGCAGTCCGTCTTAACTTAAATTTGTTATTGATAAGATCTCAATTCCAACATTTTAAACCACCTTAATTTTCCATGTAGTAAACATGAGCCATGAAGTATCATATATCATTCTTCACAGAAATATGTTTTTTAAAAAGTTTTGTGAAGCATAACAAAAAAGAAATGAATCTTGAATGGTGAACATTATTTCCTTTCTGGAATGTGGTTTTGAAAACTCATATTAATTTGCATACTCAATAGGAAAAGAAAGCTTTAAATCAAACAGAAGACCACCTGAGGTCAACTGAGGAGAAAGGATGAAAATGAGGTAATTGGCAGAAAAATGGCCATAGGTAATCACTCATAGAGCAATCTTTGTGTATAAATGCCCCACCAAAAATGATTCTCTTCCTGAGAGAGAATCACACTTTCTAATTATTTGTTGTTGCTGTTGCCCCTATGAACAGCAGTTATATGTGTCCTTAAGGCAGGATGGAGTCTGACTTCTCTTAAAAGTTTTTTTCCCCCTATTGTCAGTTGATCTTAAGCTTCTCAGGGATATATCCCCACACTTCTGAGGCCAGACTTTGAAGTCTCTCAGAGCTACTAGATTCAAGTTGCAATTTGAGCAGAATAAGGTAACACCGCACACCCAACACCCCATTATCAAAACCATCTCTGGAAATCTGAAGGATTCCTGACTCTTTGTGACCTCATTTGGGAATTTCTCGGCAAAGATATTGGAGTGGTTTGTCATTTCCTTCCCCAGATTAGGAAACTAAGGCAAACAAAGCTAAGTGACTTGCCTAGGGTTACATAGTTAATAAGTGTCTGACGCCAAATTTGAATTCAGATCTTCCTAACTCCAGGCTCAACTCTCTATCCACTGTATCACCTAGCTGGCCCTGTCACTCTTCAGATGGTTTCTTTACTAGTAAAATAAAGAGGTTGGACTATACAATTGTTCAGGTATTTTTTAATTCTAAATTCTGTGATCATTCTTCTTTGTGGATACAATAATATGTGATCATTTTTTTCATCTTATAGAGCTTTTGTAAATTCATACACTCTACTTCATAAAATCTCTATTAAAATTTTATATTTTCAATTAGACCTTAAGTTGGTGTCAACAAAGGCAAACATGTATTGATTCTATATGCATCTGACAAATAGGAACTACTAGTCGCCTTTAGCTATCTAATTGTTTCTATTTTTTAATGGACTGACATTTTATTTTTCATAGAATTTAGTGGCTTTGCTCTTTAATTATTTAGGTTGGATTCAATCCTTGGTTTGTTTATCCTTGGAGATGCTGCAAAATTAAACACCTCCTGCTTGAAGGTTTTACTGAGTCTTGGGAAATATTTTATTTCGAGTTGTATGCCTCCTCAGAAGCAGGTAACAGCTAACTTAAATGTTAAAGGAAATTGTATGCGATAAAAGCAAAAACTAAATTGGACAGCAGGAGAGTTTTTTTTTGTTATTTATTTAAAATTAAATGCCTTCTTAATCTCAGCATTTTGAATTAGAGTAAGCAGATTGGTTTGTTTGTTTTTGTGGAAGACTAGACATTTAATACGTTTTTAGTTCCTCTCTAAACCCAGTGTGGCACTGCCTCCTCAGAGTTATAGGGAACTCTGAGTGATTAAGGGGGTTTTCTACTACTATAGTTCCTGTCAGTGTGCTCCCCCCATGAATATTAGTTGGTTTCAATTAGTCAGCCACATATAATTAGCTTTAAGAAGCAAATATTTGCTAGAGGGATACAGTTGGTGAATAGCGTTCCCCACCCCTACCCTTAGCCTGTGTCACACTTTCCCATAAGTACTGGGGCAAGTGTGCTGGAACTGAGAGAGTACAAAAGACAGAGGGGTAACTCACAGCTCACCCTGGGTGAGTCCTTTTGAAGGAACTCTCAATATTTTGCCCTAAGGCTAGGGTTAGTGAATTGCAGCCTCAGGGCCAAATATTATTCTTCTAGGACCCTGAGCTAAGAATGTTTTTTTAACATTTGAAAACAAAATTAACTTTATTTTAAAATGTAAAAGACTTTTTTGGGGGCCTTACAAAATAAATAGTATAATGGATGTGGGTTCTGCTCACTTCAGTCTACATGAATTCTTTTAGATCTTTCCAGGTTTTTTTAAAAAAACAAACAAAAACAAAAACCTCGTGGTCAAAAAACAAAAAAATGTACAAAAAGTTTTGCAACTCATCATCATTGCACACATTTATGGACAGCATTAAATCCAGCAGATCAAAAAGACAAACAGCTCTTTATGTGAGAGAATTCAGCAGTTACTGCATCCAAATAGGAGCCCTGAATGAGACAAGGCTAGCAAATGAAGGCTCGCTTACCAAAGTCAGAGCAAGATAAGCTGGCCACAGTGAAGGGGAACACTATGAAGCTGGCATAGGTTTTGCAATCAAAACCAAACTAGCCAACCAACTTGTTTGCCTACCAAAAGGAGTAAAAGACAGGTTCATGACAATGTGATTGCCACTTGCAGGAAAGCTCCATGCTTCCACCATGATGAACCCTCATGAAGTCAAAGAAAATTTTTATAAAGATCTGGTGACCTTCAACATCAATGCTATGGAAGAAGATAATCATTTAATTCTGGGTGACTTTAATGCAAGAGTAGGCATGGGAGGAATAGAGTTGGAAACAGCAGCAGTAATGATCACTTACTACTGAGGACTTGTACATCTCATGACCTTCTCATCACCAACACTGTCTTCCATTTACC
Organism: Vombatus ursinus; assembly: GCF_900497805.2. Lineage (NCBI taxonomy): Eukaryota > Metazoa > Chordata > Mammalia > Diprotodontia > Vombatidae > Vombatus > Vombatus ursinus. The sequence continues at coordinate 9,588,131 of NW_020954570.1, read as the reverse complement.
TAAATGAAATAGAACTTCATGGATGGACCCTTGCAGCAAACATTGGCATTTAATAGACTATGTCATTGCAAGTTGAAGAGACAGACAAGATGTGCAAATGATGAAGGCAATGTGTGGTGCGGAATGCTGGACTGGTCATAGATTTGTCCTCTTCAAGCTGAACATTCACATTCAACAAAAGTAGCAAACCCCAGAGTAAGACAACAACCAGAATACTTAATATCAACAGATTAGAGTGCTTCTCCAAGTGGGAACAGTTCATTGCTAACTTGGAAGGAGGGCAAAGCCAACGTATGATTGGTAACAGTGGAGAAGAAAAGGAAAGGGCAGCTTTCAGAGATTTGGTGTACAGTACTGACAGAACACTTGCAAAAATCAAGGTTAGTTTGACAAAAATTATAAAGAAATTCAGAAGCTGCTAAACAAACAAAAAAAACAAACAAGAACTCAAGAGGGTTTACCAGCAGGATTGTTAATCTGTCTCTGAGAAGGCAATGTTTAGCTCCATCAAAAAGCAAATTGCAAGTGAAGCTCAGAGAGATGCACAATTCTTGGCTCAGTAAGAAGGCAGATGAAATTCAGTTTTACACTGATAGTAACAATCTAAAATGCTTTTATGATGCCTTGAAGGCTATTTATGGACCAAAGGCCTGTAGTGTTTCTTAGCTACTCAGTGCTGTTAGAGTCAACATTGATTAGTAATAAGGATGTGATCCTGAAGAGATGGGCTGAACACTTCCATAGTGTTCTCAATGGACCCTCATCAATCAGTACTGAAGTCATTCTCTGTATACCTCAGGTTGAAGTCATCTCTCTCTAGTGACACTTCCAACTGAAGAAGAGGTTTTAAATGCCTTTTGGATTCTCTCCTATGGCAAAGGACCTGATACTGATTCTATTCCAGCTGAGATTTACAAGGCAGGGGGTCCGCTGCTCATACAAAAGCTGACTGAAATTTTCTGGGTGATATGGCAAGAGGAGGTTATCCTCCAGGAGTTAAAAGATGCCTCCACTGTCTATTTCTATAAAGGTAAAGGAAATTGGACAGGACAATCACAGTGGGGCAGGGTGTATCTGTCTCTTAGTCATTGCTGGCAAGATTCTTTCCAGAGTCCTCCTTAATAGGCTGATCTTTCACCTGGAAGATGGTCATCTACCTGAGAGCCAGTGTGGTTTCAGAAAAGGCCGAGAAATGGTAGGCATGGTGTTTGCTGCCCATCAACTCCAAGAGAGTTGCCAGGAGCAGAACAGAGGTCTGTACACAATATTCATCAATCTGACCAAGGCCTTTGATACTGTCAGTTGTGAGGGCTTGTGGAAAATCATGGCAAAATGTGGCTGCCTAGAGAAGTTCATCAATATTGTACATCAGTTTCATGATGGCATGCTTGCACAAGTTCTAAATAATGGATGATGCTTTCATGCTTTCCCAGTCACCAATGAAGTGAATCAGAACTGTGTGCTTGCTCCCATGCTTTTTAGCATGATGTTTTCAGCAATATTGTCAGATACCTTCAGGGAGGACAAAAATGACATCAAGGTCAAATTATTCAACTTGAAAAGGCTACAAGTCAAGACTAAAGTGGAGGGAGAGTTGGTGCATGATCTTTTGTTCACAGATGACTGTGCACTCAGTGCAGCCTCTGAGGTCAAGATGCAATAAAGTATGGATCAGTTCTCTGCTGCTTGTGCTAATTTTGGCTTAACAATTAACTCCAAGAGAACACCAGCCAGCACCATACCAACCACATATAGAATCATTGGCTACAGCAAATGGGGAAATTTTGAATGCTGTGGATAAATTCATTTACCTTGACAGTATACTTCCCAGGGCTCTACACATAGTTGTTGAAGTTGACGCATGCACTGGCAGAGCTAACTCAGTGTTTGGGAGGCTCTGAAGGAAAGTGTGGGAGAGAAGAGGCTGCCTACCAAACTGAAGGTCTACACAGCCATTGTCTTTAACTCATAGTTGTATACCTTTAAAACCTGTTACCAGAGCCATGCCAGGAAACTGAATTACTTCTATTAGAATTGTCTTAGGAAGATTCTGAAGATCACCTGGTAAGATAAAGTTCCTGAAACCGAAGTCCTTTTTTGAGCTAAACTGCCAGGCATTCAAATTCTGTTGGCAGAGAGCTCAACTTCTATTGGCTGGCTTCATTGTTTGAATACCAAATATACCCTTGCCTAAAAGACTGTTTTACAGAGAGCTCACACAAGGCAAGCATTCACATGAAGACCAGAAGAAATGATACAAGGATACTCTCCAGGTCTCTCTACAAAACTTTGAAATTGATTGTGTGACATTAGAGACACTGGCAAAGGACTGCCCATTAAGGCATGCCCACATCAAAGAAGGTGCTGTGCTCTATGAGTGAAGCAGAATTGCAGTAATTCAAAAGAAACATGAGATGTGTAAATTTAGAGATATTTCCACCTTGAATATTCACGTGGACTATTTGTAGCAGAGCCTTATGAGCTCATATTGGCCTGATCAGTCACAGCTGGACATACTGTACCTTGACTCCAACATAATAATGTCATTTTGGTTCTCTTCAAGAAGGTTCAAAAACCAACCAACCAAATGTACCAAGTACATTGTAGTTAATTTGTAATGTAAAATGCTAGGATGGTTTTTAATACATACATATGCGGAATTATTTTGCTAAAATCTCAATCCTAATAAACCACAAATAAGATATCAAAGAATTTTTTGCATATTAGGAAGAAAACAAGGATAATGACTCTTCATGGGAGTGGATTATAGCCTACATGTATACAACTATTCTTGGAGACATTTGTCTGCATGCAACTACATCCAGTTTACGGAAAATTGCTTTCATGGGCTTCAGTGACTGTGACAAACTCTCAGAATGTCTAGAACTAAGGACTACAAAATCAACAGAACGTGTGGAATTAAAGACAGCAAGTTTTTTAGACCTTTTAAAGTATTTCTCTTCACAAATATCAGATAACTGTAAGTACAAGCATCTGTATCTTATCAATTAGCTTAAAAAGCTACAAATTTATATGTATTTATCTGTATGTGTACATTGACATATCCAATTTAGCTTTTTGAAAACAGTTGTGATAGAGAAAATTTTATCAGTATCATATGTTATTGTTCTAAAGATAATTTGGTAGAATTTTTCAAAATATTTAAAAATAAACTTTCCATCAATGACAATTTTAAAGTCCTTGGTAGTGAAAATGACTCAGCAATAACATCAATCAGGATTTTTCATGATGTTTTGTATGACTGCAGATGTATAACCTATATCAAATTGTCTTCCCAATGAAAAGGAAGGGTAAGAAGTGGAGAGGCAAAATTTGGAACTCAATTTAAAAAAAAAATTTTTAAATGAATGTAAAAAACTGTTTTCACATCTAATTGGAAAAAAAACCAAAGTGTTTCAAATATTTCATGAATATAATCCTAATTCCTGAAACCAGGGTAGACTCTAGGCAAAATGTGAAATAAAGGATGTTAATCACCTTTAAACTCCTTTTGTTGGGTGGAGCCTAGATAGCAGAGTAAAGGTAGCAACACAACCAAACTCACCTTCAAATTCCCTTCCAAACAATTTTAATATAATACATCAAATTGAATTCTATAGTGGCACTGTCATCAAAAGGTCAGGGTGAGACCTAGAAAGTGGATCAAGGAGAGATGATTTAAGAATTAATAGTCTGAGGGCAGCTAGGTGGCACAGTGGATAGAGCACCGGCCCTGGAGTCAGGAGGACCCGAGTTCAAATGTAGCCTCAGACACATAACAGTTACTAGCTGTGTGACTCTGGGCAAGTCACTTAACCCCAATTGTCTCTCTAAAACAAACAAACAAACAAAAACCACAAGAATTAATAGACTGCTTGAAAGCCATAGTCAATAAAATAGTCTTGGCATCATATTTCAAGAAATTATAAAGAAAAACTACCCAAATATATTAGAACCAGAGGGCAGAATAGAAATCAAAAGACACCAAGTGATCAAGTTATCCAAGGGAAAAAAAAATGTGAACATATGGAGGGGCAGCTAGCTAAGTGGTACAAGTGGTTAAAACACCAGCCCTGACATCTGGAGGACCTGAGTTAAGATCTAGCCTCAGGCACTTACTAACTATGTGACCCTGGGCAAGTCACTTAACTCTCATTGCCTTGAAAGGAAGAAAGAAATAAAGAAAGTAGATGTGAACTGGATTATAATCCAGTAGGTAGATTTATAACTAATTTAACAACCAGAGTACTCAAAGAGTTTTAATTTTGTAGAACATTCTCTAATGATATAACAACATAGGATCCTATTTTGTTTAACATTTTTAATTAAAGACTGATGAATTTATTAAGAGCATGCTTGTCAGCTCTCCAGATGACACAAGCTTGGAAGAGATGCCTTGAAAGTTATGTGACAGACTCAAGAGATCCAAAGATCTTTTCTCAATAGGCTGAAATAATTGACCAAATTTCAGTAAGTTTAAATGTACTTCAATTAATTTGTCAATATTTAATTTAAGCTGTAAAATAAAAAAATTTTTATGAGAAAGTTTAAATTTAACTGGAATAAAAGTTGTCCTTTTTCGTGGCTCTGAGTATGTTTCCACTGTTTATTACTTATTTGGTACTGATCAGAAGAGTGCTGAATGAATCTCTTTCTGTAATTTCATCTATTAGAGGTAGTAAGGGAGCCCAGGCACTGGGTCTGAAATCAAGAGATCAAATATGGCCCCAGATATTTACTAGCTGACCTTCGCAAATCATTTAATCTCTGTCTGCTCTAGTTTCCTCAACTATAAAATGGGGATAATGGCACCTGCCTTTCAAGGTTATTGTGAGAATCAAATGAGATTATGTTTTTAAAGTGCTTAGCCCAGTCCATAGCACATAGTAGGTACTTAATAAATGCTTTTGTCCTTTTAGGGAATTTTACATAATTATACCACGTGCATGGAAAACAACTTTTGGAAGAAAGAGGTTCATAGTGTAGACTAAAAAAAGATTTTAGGATTTTTTTCTCCCTTCTCACTTGCTGACTTTTTCTCTTCTGATGATGGTTTCTCTAAATGCTGTATCTGTAAGATTCTCAGCCACCTCCCACATTGGACAATTATCTGTTCACCAGTCTAGATCTCTGCCCTAAGAGATTCCTGGAGGGAATAAATGAGATGTCTTCATATGTGCTCATTGTTAATTATTACAACATGAAAAAAATAATAACATCTCATTCCTAAGCTGTCATTAGTGAAATTTTGCTATTTGATGAAAAATCTGTTGAGATTATAATTTGATGTTATTTTGAGTTTTGATTTCAGGTATGATTGCCTCAATTGTTAGTAAACCAATAAATAGTTAACTATTTGAGGGAATACTATATGCTGCCCAAAGGGAGTGTAGTCTAAAAACTACTACATGGGGATGTTTCTATCTGGGAGAGTTGAGAGACAGCATTGCACAGGCAAAGTTAGGATTCTCTTGACTCAATTTTCCCATTGTGCTATTTTCTGAACAAGAAAATTTCTCTACCTGGTTAATTCTGAGCCTGGTTATGGTACCCTGTGAATAATGTGGAACTTTGTTGTGTTATTGGCTTTTAGCTATGGTTCTTACCTGGAATCAAACAGAGCTAAGGGAGATTCCCCCTTTTATGGTTTATGTCAGATCAGTTCATGCCCTTGAAGAGACAGCTTTGTTATTGTCATAACCATGTCACTCTTTTTCTTTTCATAGAAAATTTGTAAAGTCAGGGCAGTTGAACAATGGAAGTTTTGTTGTTGCAATACTAAATCTATCAATAGATTAGTACTAAAACATCTGAGTTGCTGTCATGGGATGCAGAATGAAAGGCCTTACTATTATTTATTTATTTTTTTGGCAAGGCAGTTGGGGTTAAGTGACTTGTCCAGCTAGTAAGTGTCAAGTGTCTAGTCTGAGACCAGATTTGAACTCAGGTGCTCCTGATTCCAGGGCTGATGCTCTATCCACTGCACCACCTAGCTACCCCGATCTTACTCTTTTTAATCTGAAATTGTGGTCAACTCCATATCCTAAGCAACTAAGGAAATGAGTTCTTAGGTTTGCCATCCCCTTGCTGCTAGTTTTATATTCATGTATAAGATTAGGTCCTTGAAGCATCTCATTCTTTCAGGATGATATGAGAAATACAGATATCTATAGACATAAATATCTGTGTGAGTTTGTGTGTCTATATGTCTGTTGTGTGTCTATGTGTGTTCTCAAAAGAGAGGGATAGGGATAAGCTATAAAAAAAGTTTCTCAATTTAATGGAGTATTAAACTTTGAGAAAGTAACAAAATTAGACTGTTAGATATAAATGATTAATTTCCAAATGTTTCTAATAGGAATTGCAAGTTTTGATTATGTTTTAATGAGTTCTCAAGATTGAATTAAAGATTTTACATATAAAATTGCATTAATAATTGTAAAGAAAATTTTGAATCATCTTTTTTTTCTATTCCAAAATCTCTTTCTGATAACATTAAGGAACAAAAGAACTCATTTTTCAAGTCATGCCCTCATGAATCCTTTCTAATATTCCTCCTTAAGCCTGTTGATGGCATATCCATAAGAGATACAGAGATTGGGTAAAAATAAAAAGAGCAAATGCTATGTAAAAACTGAAATTCTCTGAAGTTTTCGGGGAATTATGGGTTCCTACTTTGGGGGTCTTTTTATAGATCTGTCGTTAATAGGATTAGATCCATAAGGTATGAATGGTTTTTCACCACATGAACTAATTGCTGGAAAGCCAATCTGACTAGATTTTGTCATGTTTTACAAAATTATACTAAATCTTATCACTCACAGGCTTAATAGCATAACCTAGGGGATTTCTACAAGTGACTTGGAACCTAGAGATGGAAGTACCTCCTCAGACCTGCCCTGATCTGTGCATAGATGATTGAGAAACACACAGGAGATGCTTGCCAGAATTCTGAAGATCATGAATGCTGCCAAAACACTTGACATCCCTATAAGCTATAACTATGCTGGATTTCTTTACTCATCCTATTGTAATTTTGCTTGTTTTATTAGTTCTCTGTTGTTACTTTTTCTGAAAGTTGCTTATCATTTCTCCTTGGGCTGACATTGACTTGTGAGCCTTGTACAGCAAGTTTGTCAGGCATGGTTTGCCCACGGTGTTCATGCAGACCACTGTCGCGTGGTCTCCAGCTGCCTTTCTTGTCAATAGTGTAAATCCTTGCAGAAGAAAACTATGAAAAAGAGGGGAGGACATGAGGGCCCTACCATCTGAACACCTACAGATTGACTTTATTGAACTGCCATAGTCTTTGAGCTATGGATATATTTTGGTGTGCAGAGATCAATTGAGCCATTGGGTAGAAACTTTTCCTGCTGATAAGTCACACTGCCACCAAGAATGCTGAAGAGATGACCTGGATCCCTTACTCCCATGTGAAGCCTGCCATGATTGATCTCAGTCCAGCAGAAACAACCCCTGATTAGCCTCTGGACCCAGTTAATCTGATAAAAGACCACAACACTGATCAGTAATCTTTGGCTACTTGTTTGTTTGATGCATTTGTTGTTTGCACTTGCACCCTTGGGGTTGGGAGACAAGGGGATCCCAAACTTATATGCATCTGATTCAACAGGCCAGCCATGCATTTAACTAGGCCATCCACTATGGATATGTTCACATGCCCGTTTGTCCTTGGGACAAGGGATGCCCCTGATGGGCCTGGAAGAAGACAACCAGGACTTACATGATTATTATTTTGCAATCAATAAGGCAAAATTGGATACAACACCAAGTTGTGCTGCTGTGGGCTGGAAGAATGAGTCCTCCCACTCATTCACTTTTCTTTGGCAAAAGATCACTAACCTTTTGCAATTATCACCCCTCTTGAGTTTGCAACATATTGTCAAGTTGCCAGTTCTTTGTTAGGAACAAAACAGGACACAAGGTCAGGAAAATGGGGTGGCAAATGGGAGGTAATTATACCCTATCCCTGAAATGAAATGAGACCATTCAGAATGGAAAGGGCCTTCTGAGAATTTTTCTTAACCTGGGAGGCCTGGCGCATGTGAATGGATTTTTAGGATAGCCGCACAGGGATTGTATTTTCTATGTAACAGAAAAGCTTATTACTGCCTTCCCTCAAATTGGATGGGGCAGGTGTGAGTTAAAGGAGTTGCTTTTTGGCCTCCTACCCACACCTACCCTTCCTTCTAGCACACACTTGCAAGACAGATATGCAGCCAGTTAAGTGTCTGCTACACTTTCCCCTTAACTGGGAGAGCCTGAGCACATTTTCCCCCCATTATATCACCTCTGTATGAGACTGGACACAATATAGTGCTAGTAAATGAAGTGAACAAAAATTTACAAGTATTTATTAACGAAACCATAGGTTCAGTGGAAGATGTAAATACTGAGGTCCACACAGTTGAGACTGTGGCCATACAAAATATGCTAGCTCTAGATTTTCCCCTGGCAGAGAGAGATGGGTTATGTACTTTTGCAGGTCAAGAGTGACGCACCTGGGTTCTTGACAACCTCGATAACATTCATGTCCTTAGGATACTGTAATGAGGGAGGAGCTGAGGCAGCAATAATTCATAATAACACAGTCAAAATACATTTGCCCTTCTATGGAAACTGCTCCTCTCTATGAAAAGCAGCAATCACAGGCCACTTACTGCCTTGTTATGCAAACTCATCAGTCTTATTTCCTGAGTTTGCCTTATTGACCAAGGCTAGTCCAAACCAAGATTTTCTCTTAACAATTTCTTTTTGCAATTGTAAAATCCTTATTCTTTATTTCATTTTTAAAAAATTTTCCTTAAAACATCATTGTATTTATAATCAATTTTATTGTATCTTGAAAAAAGTGTGCCTTTATTTTTGTTGCTACTGTTGATGTTGTTAATAAACATTTTTCCAGGTATCTGCTTGTCTTAATATTTTTCTTTCCCATTGTGTTAGAGATCTTATTTGATTTGCTTATTACTTTCAATAATTTTAAATTTATTTTGAGAATTTTTAGCAGTTTTGATTCTTTTTGAAGCATTTCCATCATTTTGAGGGGAAGCTTAAAGGTTCTCAAGCAGCCTTTCTCTCTTGTTTCAAATATTTATTTCTATGTACAACAAAAAGAGAATTGTATCTATTTTTAAACATTATTTATAATATTATGTTAAAAAAAAACTTTAAAAACTACAGATAATTATTATAGATTTGCAAACTCCATAGCAATTTCACAGTAAAGTTAGTTTTATTTTCCTCACTTATATAATCTTTTAAATAATTAGGATGACACTTACATAAGAAATTTCTGGATTTTTTTAATAGGTTGTCAAATGAACTGGACTGTTTACTATGGCTTAGTATACAATCTAGTGAAAATGACCAGAGAACTCTATGAAGATGAGAGGCAAGATGGACTAAGAAATTTATTGTGGAAAACCTTACAGAGAATAAAAGATGATGAGAAAGATAAGCGGATCTTGAGCGCTATAGATATAGCTGAGGTAGGTCTAAAGTCCAATAGATTAATTGATTACTATGATCATTATTCTTAACACCTATTTGTAAGGAATTTGCGATTTTTCACATCTGAAGATATGACTTAATATACAATTAATGTAGTTGTAGAATTAAACATTGAAATAATATTATTTTACAATAAGGAAGAATTGTTAGCTTTTTGGTGAAAATCACATTAATAATAGATCATATTTATATACTGCTTTACAACTGACCAGATTCATTCCTCATTGCAAACAATATTATCTCCATTTCATAGGTAATAAAATGGGCTCGTATAGCTTTTGTAATTTGTCTAAGGCCATAATGGTAATAAGTGGTGGAACAAAAAGTAGTTTTATTATTTTATTTTTCCCAATTACATGTAAAAACAATTTTTAACATTCACTTTGTAAAATTTCGAGCTCCAAATTCTCTCCCTCTCATTCCCCCCTTCATTAAGGTGGCAAACAATTTGATATAGGTTATACAATTATCCTTTCCACATCATGACTTTCCTCATCACAGTTTCAATGTATCATCTGTTGGCAAAAGAAATTAAATGGAAATTTTGGGGGAGTTTTGCCCAAGCCACAAATGATATGCAGAAGCTGGCAGATAATACAGAAAAAGTTTAGAAACTCAGAAGTGCATAAAATATATGTATAGTATTAATATCAACCCAAATTTTACAATAAGTTACTGTAAATACCTCATAAAAGAAAAAGAAAAAATTCAGACTTCCTTTCTGGCATGAAGGGAGGGCCAAAAATTTTTACACAGATTTTCCAGATTGCAGGGGTGCTGTGTACGTGTGCAGTCATGCAAAATATATTTTTATGTTAATCATGTTGTTAAAGAAAACACAGACCCAAAAAACAAGCAAACAAGAACAAAACAAACAAAACAAGAAAAGTAAAGAACAAGTATGCTTTGCTCTGCGTTCATACTCTGTCAGCTCTTTCTCTGAAGATGGACTGCACATTTTATCGTAAGTCCTTCAGAATTGTCTTGAATCGTTGTGTTGCTGAGAATGGTTAAGTCATTTATAGTTGATCATCATACAATATTGTTGTAACTGTGTGCAATGTTCTCTTGGTTCTGCTCATTTCACTTTGTATCAGTTCATGTAAGTCCAGGTTTTTCTGAGAGCATCCTGCTCATCATTTTTTGTAGTGCAATAATATTCCTTCACAATCATATACAACAACTTGTTCAGCCATTTCCTAATTGATAGACATCCCCTCAATTTTCAATTCTTTACCAACACTGAAAGAGCTGCTACAAATATTTTTGTACATAATAGGTTCTTTTCCTTTTTGTTTTTTACAGTGAGATATTTCTAGTAAAACAAGTGCATGATTCTCCTGTTGTTTATAATAGAACTCCTACAGGTACAAATGTGACTTTATTTGCATGCATCAAAAAGAAGTAAAAGTAGAAACTCAGCCTTGTTGATTTTTGCTAAATGAAAATTTTGTTGAAGGTGGGAAGAAATTCAGTGTTTATGAACTGTGAAAAGAAAGCATTTGTTTTCAAGAAAGATCAGAATTTTGGGGAGAAGTTTTTAAAAAGAACAACAGAAAAACTATATGTATAAGATTACCTGAGGAAGTAAAACATGAGATGTGAACTACCAATCTAACAGATAAGTTTTCATTATTCAAATTACTGACTAATGTAAAATATAAATACCCCTGAAAAGAAATAGGCTGACTTCAAAATACTCTGGGACTTGTAGTTCTTTGCAGTTTAGAAAGAGAGGAAAGTAAAGTGAGATAAACCTGGTCATGGGAAGTGGGAGTAGGGTGGATTTTTTAAATTTAAGACTTGCCTGGAATTTTGGAAATTCTTGAGGAAAATGAGGAGAAAAGAGAGGGAGAGGTGGCTATTGTCTCATGGCAGCCACAGGAGAATAGAACAACAACTGCTCCTGTTGGTGCCCACCACATCTGCAGTTCCTTTAAGATCATAAGAGATGACATCCATCTGAGCAGACATGATAAGGAGTACATGTGACTATGTTTTATTGAGGGCTCTTGAGCAGGAGCTATGACAGAAACAATGGTTGGGCCGTGACTTACCCTAGCCTTACTTCCATTTGTGTTTTTCTTAAATTAATATTCTTAAAGAATATATTAAAGAATATATTTGCCAGATTCTATATTGTTTTTGACCTGTGGTCAAATCTGTCCCTATGTTGCTGGCATGAGGGCACAATAGAAAATATGCAGGAGAGGGACCTTTGCTGGTACAGGTTTAGGAACTCAACTCCCAGACCATGGTTAAATAATTTTGCTCTCACAGACCATTTAATAACCACCTTTCTATTCCAAGTGTAGAATAACTATAATTTGAGCATCAACCTACGTAATAGACATGACTCTGTGTTAAACAAGCATTGCTTGACCATTTATGTAAAGGTTCTTGACAACATTCAAAAACTATTGGCAATATTGTCCACTCAGAACAAATATAATATCTCTTGAGTAACTAGATCAACAATTACTTTTCTTCATGTGACTTTTTTTTAATGCAAAGAATATTAAAAGAAAAATAAGGTGTTGTTATTTTTTAAACTTTATAGTTGTATAAAATTTAGACAAAAGATTCCATCTTAAGGCTGGCTTTTTCTTCAGGAACTAAGAATAGGTAGGAGACTCAGTGTGCATGTATTTCAAATATATTGCTAGGGGGGCAGCTAGGTTTGGAGTGATTATGATTGAACTTATGGCTTTTTTCCCCCTAAAATAAACTCCCTAAAGCCATAGAGGAACAAACCACATGGAACTTAGGATCCATATTTCCCCTATGCTCTAGGAAATTCTATAATGAACTCATTATAGCAATAGGATGTCACTGTAGAAACTTTGACGTGGCAAAATTTCTGTCCTGGCAGCTTCTCCAAGGGAACTTCTCATCTCATATTGTGAATACTAGCACGTGATAATTCGATTCAATAACCATTTATTAGGTGCCTATTATGTACTGGGCACTGTGCTAGGGATATAAACAAACAAACAAAAAAGAAAGGCAGGCCTTGTCTTCATTGAACTCATAACTTAATGAGGGAATCTAGAACACAAAAAGAAGTTGTGAAGGGGGAGAGGCCAGTAATCGGTACCCTGATGGGGATGCAGGGTCATACTGTTCTATGAAATTGAAACCAAACAGAGCTGCTGATGAAAAATGCAATTACCTTGGAAGTTCTGAGCCTTCTATAAAGGAAGACTTTGGGAGGAATTTAATACTCTACCCTCCAACCCTCCAGTCAGAGGGGAGTGGCAAATGAGAGAATTGAGAAGGTGTAGAGTATCAAAAACTGATAAAATTTGCATGGGGATGAGATTTCAAGTGATCAGTTTATCTTAGGGGAGGCATAATGTTCCATATAGTCCAAACCAAGCAGAGCTACTGATGGAAGGTAGAGATAAATTGATAAACATTTTCAAAGATCACCATTACAATAATTATAGATTATGTACCAGTTTCTGTGGCAGAGAATAAGGGAAAGAGAAATTTTATGAAGAACTTGATAAAACTCTTGAAATTAAATAAAGATATACTTTAATACATGGTGCCTTAAGTGCAAAAGTATGTATAACGAAAGATGGCAAAAATTGCACTGGGAAATATGATTCAGGAGTAAGAAAAGAGAAGAGGTCAAAGATTTATAGGATATACAGAAGACATGTTTTTATATCAAGAATGCTTTCTTTGAGCAGTGGCTGGAGTAAAATTTATTATGCTTCAGCTAAAATAAAAAAAAGATAGGAGTAATAATTATGATCTCAGACAAGCAGCAATAAAAGAAGACATAATTAAAAGAGATAAACAGGAGAATTACATTTTTTTTCTGAAAGGTACCATGAACAATGAATTAATATCATTACTACATATATACGTACCAAATGGCCTAGCATCTAAATATTTAAAGAAAAATTTACATAGAGAGAAATAAGAGAGTAAAACTCTAATGTTGAGGGGCCTCAATTTGCCTCTTATCAGGCCTAGACAAATCTAATGAAGAAAAAAAATTAAGGCCTAGAATAGAATTTTTAAAAGTTAGATGTGATAGACCTCTGAAAATAATTGAATGGGAATATAAGGGAGTATAACTATTCTTAGCTATGCATGGAATCTTCACAAAAATTGACCATATATTGTGATAAAAACCTAACAAAAAAAGAATGAGAAAACAAATATTTTACTAACCAAAATGCAGTAAAATTATATTAAACAAAATGATATTGAAGTAAAGATCAAAATTAATTGGAGAATAACAGTCATAATGAATGGGTGAGTCAAAGATCAATACATAGGAACTTTAATTTCATGAAGGATAATGGCATCTATGAGACAACACACCAAAATTTTGTGGGTGAACTAAAACAATACTCAGTAAAAAAAAAAATTCTGTCCCTGAACACCTTCATCAATAAAAGAAGGAGCAGATCAATGAATTGAGTATGCAATTTAAAAATTAAAATTAAAAATCAAGTTAAAAATCAAGATTTAAAACCAAAATAGTAATCCAGAAAATCAAAGAAAAGGTTGATAAAATTGAAAACAAAAAAAAGAATTTAAAAGTTTTTTTTTTTAAGCAATTGGGATTAAGTGACTTGCATAGGGTCACACAGCTTGTAAGTGTCAAGTGTTTGGTCTGAGACTGGATTTGTACTCAGGTCCTCCTGACTTCAGGGCCGGTGCTCTATCCACTGTGCCACCTAGCTGCCCCTAATAAGTTGTTTTTGAAAAATAAAAGAGCAGCCATTATCTAACTTGAATTTTTAAAAAAAAAATTAAATTATCATTTTCAAAAATTAAAAAACTTATTTTATAACAAATGAAAGAAATAAGAGAAATTATTTTGCCCAACTGTAGGCCAATAAAACTGACAATCTAGTTGATAATATGATACATGTTGGATATTTATAAAAATATAAATTGCCCAGATGAACAGAACATGAAATAGAATACTTAAATAACCAACCCTCTCTTAGAAAAAGATATTTAACAAGATGTAAATAAATTCCTAAAGAAAAAAAAAACTTCAAGACCAGATACATTTACAAGTGAATCTTCTTAAGTATTTAAAGAAAAATTAATTTTAATACTACATAAACTGCTTGAAAAATAGGGGGAAATGGATCCTTTTAATTTCCTCCTGTGATAGATATATAGTCTTGCTATCTATATCAGGAAGAGTCAAAACAGAAAAAGAAAGCTATTGACCAATATCCCTACTGATTATCAGTGCAAAAAATTCAAAAAATTCAAAATACTCTCAAGGAGACTACAGCAACTCATCACAAAGATTAAGCACTATGCCCAGGCTGGATTTATACTAAGAAAGCAGGGGTGGTTCAATATGAGGAAAAATATAAAAATATTTGACCATATGATGTTGTTGACAAAACAATAAAAACCATATGATTACATCCGTAACTACAGAAAACTTTTGATAAGATCTAATATCCATTTTATTTTTTAAAAACACTAGAAAGCATTGAAATAAATGGATTGTTCCTTAATATGGTAAGTAGTATTCATTTAAAACCAAAAGCTAGCATTATATGTAATGAGGATAGACTAGAGGACTTTCCAATAAGATCAAGGGTAATACAAATATGTTCTTTATCATCACTACTTTTTAATATAGTTCTAGAAATGCTAACCATAGTAATAAGACAAAAGAAAGAAATTATGTAAATAAACATAAGCAAAGAAGAAACAAAATTATCACATTTTGTAGATGATATAATAGTTTATTTAAAGAACCCTAAGGAGTCAGTTGAAAACTGTTTGAAACAAAATATCCTGCAAAGTTGCAAGATATAAAATAAACCCATCCAAAACATCAGTGTTTCTGTATTTTATCAACAAAATCCAGGAGACAAAAATAGAAAGAGAAATTTCATTTACAGTAAGTATAGAAATGTAAAATACTTAAGAGTCTACCTGCCAAGATACACAAAGCAACTATATGTAAACACAATTAACAAAATACTCTTTACACAAATAAAGACACATCTAAATGGAGAAATATCAATTGCTCATAGGTACGCTGAGGCAATATAATAAAAATGGCGACTGAAATTAATTTATTGTGTTATGCCAAGAAACCTACCAAAGAATTGCTTTATAGAGCTAGAGAAAAATGACAGAATTTATTTGGAAGAACAGAAGCCCAGGAATCTCCAGGGAATTGTTGAAAAAAAAAAGTGGTAAGGCATCGGGTCTCTTGTGACATCTCAAATTAGGCTGCAAAGCCGTAATTGTCCAAACTTTTTGGTGTTGGCAGTGGAACGGATTAGGTACACGTTATAGAGAAACAAATGAGCACAATATCCTAGTGCTTGATAAACTGAAGATCCCAGCTATTAGATCAAAAGTTCATTATTCAACAAAATCTATTACAAAAACTGGAAAGCAGATCAATATCTCCAAATGTATTCTAAAATAAGCCCTAAATTGGCATATGACTTAGACATAAAGAGTGACATCATAAACAAATTAGAAGAGCAAGGAAGAAATTACATATCAGATCTGTGGATAGGGGAAGAATTCATGACCAAACGAGATAGAGAGCATCACAGAAAGTAAAATGGCCAATTTTCATTACATAAAATTATTTTTTCAAAAGAAAAACAATTCAGCTAAAATTAGAAGAGAAGCTAACAATAAGGAAAAATTGCAGCAAATTTCTCTGATAATGGTCAAATTTTTAATGTACATAGGGAATTGATTCAACTGTATGAGAATAAGAGCCTTTCCCCAATAGAGAAATAGTTAAAGGATATGAAAAGGCAGTTTTCAGAGGAACAAATCCAATATGTCAATAGCCATATTTTTAAAAATGTTCTAAATCACTAATAGAGCTATGCAACTTAAAGCAACTTTGGTGTATCATCATATACCCATCATATTTGGCAAAGTTCAGAAATTAAAAAAGAAAAAACAAATATGAGTGGGGCTGTGGGAAAACAGGCATATTAATGTATTTTGGTTCAGTGATTCTGGGAAGTGGTTTGGAAATATGTTCCCAAAGCCATTAAAATGTGAGCTAGCAATACCACTACTAGGGTCATATATCAGAGATTAGTGAAAAAGGAAAAAAGACTCATATAGACAATAATATTTAGAGCAACTCTTTTCATGGAATTAAAGAATTAGAAAGTGTGAATGTGCCCATCAGTTAGAGAATGGCTGAAAAAGTTATGATATATGAATGTGATAGAATACTACTCTACTGTAAGAAATGATGAAGGGAATGTTTTCAGAGATTCCTGGACAGATCTGTATGATTTGATGCAAAGTGAAATGAGCTGAACCAGGAGAACAATTATATAATAAAATAGCAACAATATTGTAAGGACATATAACTTTGGAAGACTTAGTTTTGTCTATCTGAATATGAATATAATGTTATTGTTGTTGTTTTTCTGCATTTACAGATGTAAGGACTAACATTTATCTTGCTGAAGAGTAACTTTTTAAAAATCCCATAATCTGAATTACTAGACATCTTGCTATGTGGCCTTGTTTATTTGCTTTCAATGTATATGTTTAATAGCTTGGTTTTTTTTTAAATTGCCATTATTTTAGCATGTGAGAATGTTAAAGAACATATATAACAATTGTTTTCAACACTTCTATCAAGTTAATACTCTTTTTTTGCATCAATTTAATTACTTTTACACTAAAACTTGAAAATTTTTGTTTTTTGTTTTCAGAAGTGGATAATCTCTTTCTGCCAGTCAGATGTTTAAGTTGCTTCAAAAAACAAAGCAGTCAAAAAAGCTAAAATTGTTGTTATTCGGGATCCCCTTTGGGAGTGCTCCAGGACTTCTACTTAGCATGAATATGTTCAATTTTCTCAACAAATCATTCTATCACAATATATAGGATTAAGCACAAAGAAATTTAGTCTTTCCTTCCTCTGGCTACATTTGTGTTTAAATGACTTAAAAAACAGGCAGTCCTAATATAAACAGGATTAAGTATGATACCTAAAACATTTAAGAATTTATAAATTACTAAATATTTCAGAGAAGTTATGAGCCAGATTTTTCCATTTAAGTATCTATAGCTGCCTGTACCACTCAGTTCTTCTACCCTAGTTCCATTTCTGAAATGTTTATACTTTGTATCTATATTTTAATTCACATGCTAAATGTGATGCTTTGATGTGTTTTGTGGAATCTCCTTCTATAAATATTAAACATATAACCGGATAGAGAAAGCTTTGACACAAATAAAATCATAACACAACTATTACAGGTCACATGAGCCTGTGTTTTGAGAAATCAATTACACTAAAATTTTCTACCTTTTCTTATATACTGTAGGTGAAAGATGAAACAGATTGTGACTTTTCTCAATTGCATATGTTTGTATTATCATTCATTAATATTTATTTGCCTGTTTATCAGGGTCTGGCAGTGAAAATGATGCCACTGTGAACATGATCCATACACCAAAACTGAATCCAAATTTGTTGACATTGTTAGCATTTATTTTCATTCATCATTCAGAATTGTCTTAGGTTCAAGAAAAGAATATTCTCTTCATTGAAGCTTTTCATAAATACTAAGCAAAAATTTTGGAATACCATAAACCTTGCTAGTTAAGCTTGTTAAGTAGCCTGTTTCTAGAAGAGTACAGATAAAGGATTATCCTTTCCCTCTATTTTTAGTGTAACTATATTTTTGGCTATGTATTTGAGCAGAATAGTGATGAGACATGAAAGTGGCACAAATAGTTAAATAATCTTATGTTTATGCCCTTTGGGGGAAAAAAAATCTTATCCAGTAATTTAAAGGATATTATCATTCCACAAAATCAGAAATAAATCTCATAGCCATTTTGAGAAATAGATATGCATATTTATTTCTTATTACTAAAGGAGAAATTCTGGATATATCATTAGTCTGGCAACAAATATATATATATATATATATATACACATATATACATATTTGACATTCACTTGGATAATGTTGTTTGGTCTCAGTTCATTAGTGCTGTCATCTTGGTAAAAAAATCCAGTCAAAGATTTTGAATTAAGTCAAAATGCAAAATTTGAATCCCAATGGGAATCACTCTACTAGCAGTGTTCCTATCTTCCCACCTATGCAAAGCTAGTCACATTTTAGTAAACTATAATATTCTCATTGCTACTGGAGAGCACTCAAAATATGAACACACTGGGGCAGCACCCCTGACCCCCAAGAGTACTAATTTTTCTTTCAAGTTTTGACTCAAAAGTGGGTTTACTCTTTTCCATTACCTGAGTCTTAATCTTAGAGATGAAATAACAGTAATAATGATAATGATAATAACAATAAAAACAACATTTACATAGCACCTGTTATGTGCCAGGCACTGTGCTGAGTGCTTTACAGATATCACATTTGATCTTAACAAAATGCTGAGAGGTAGTTGTTATTATCATTATCTCCATTTTTCTGATGGGGAAACTGAGGCAAACAGAGGGTAAGTGACATGCTAAAGATCACACAGCTTGTGTGTGACTGGATTTGAATTTAGTCTTTCTAACTCCAGGCCCAACCCTCTTTAGACTGTGCTACCTAGCTATCTCAAGAATATTAAAATCATTTTGCATGATCCTTCTTAGACTTCTTAGGAGGTAATTCACCGGATTCTCTTGCATTTATATCTATATTTATTCAAATTTGTCATCATTGCTGCTTTAATTAATCTTAAATGAAAAGGAAAAGAGACAAAACTGTCTGGCCAAGTAGAGATAATCATTGCTTACTTGGGATTTGTTCTCCACAATTATGACATCAAAAGTGAGATTCCTGGTGGTCAACCCCAGTAAACTTAAAGGTTTTCTGAGACCACAGAAGCTAAGTCTTTGTGATCTCAGGATTGAGCATGGGCCGGGCCTGAACAACACAAGATGAAATCAAACACAGTTCAGGTCAGAAGTAGTCAAGACCTCAAATTAAGACTGAAGACTCCAGTGTCCAGAATGTTAAGGAGCTGTGTTTGGCCTTAGCCCAGAGAAAGACTGAGGAAGAGTTAGTTAGCCCAGGTCACCCTGATCTACAAATGAGTAATCTCCTTGGCTTGATCACTGGAAGATTTGATAAATAGCTTCAGTTAGTTAAAATCTAGTTAAAATTAGGCTGGTCATTTGACAAAGTTCTCTCCTTTTTCTTCCTATATTTCTCTTCAACCCTTTTGTGATGCCTGGTCTTTAGCCACATTGAGATGGCATAATGATCCAGCAAGGGCCACCAGTTAAACCTTGTGACCTGAAGGGAAGGGACTAGGACCCAGCTTTATCAGATATCTGTGTCTTGTCCTAGTTAGTTGGTCAGACTGGCTAACCAACATTAGTTCACTCATTCACTTAGGACTACCCCAGATTAGTGAATGAAACGTAAGGTGAACTTTGATTGGGGTTTCTACTTCAGAAGTTTTCTTGGGGATTTTTGAAGGGGGGCAGCCAGTTGGCCTTAAAAATTGCTGTAAAAAAAAGCACAGAAAAGGAGCTTTAAAGGGTGGAAAAGATTAAGTCAAATGCCTAAAACAAGTCTCCAGGTAATGGGTAATATAAAGAGCTGGGTATTATTCTCACTGATCTTTTGATTAGACTTTCACGAGGAGATAAGGAGGAAAAACTACTAGATACTTACTTTTTCTCTGCTTTCACTATCCTAGTCAGGTTGGAGATTGTATAGATAAAAGACGGAGAGAAAAGAAAGTAAATCTTTTTTCCTGGTTTATGGAAATTTACAACATTATAAACTAGAGACTAAAGTTGTAACTGAAATGTAATATATTTACTATAAATGTTCAAAATATGGTTAAAGGCTTTGTAACTGCTGAAATACCTTAGTGGATTTTTTTGGAGATTTGTAGCTTCCTTGGATAAGAATATGGAGAGATGGCACAGGCCTCTATTTCTCCCTCCCATCCCTGGAGGGTGATAGACTGATTGCTTTATAAGAAGGTGATTTCCTTGACTAGAGAATAAACAGAACTAAGCTAGTTTGAAATGATTCAATACAATGTAATCACTTAATCACCTTTATTAAAATAGACTATGCAACTTGAGAAGTAGAAGTTTAGCAATTAATTGGTAATGTATAAGGGAATATGTACAGGAGAAATTCAGTGGAGTGTTAGATGAATCTGATTTAAAAAAAAAAAAGATGAACTAAGAAAAGTAGTGACAATAAAATAAAATGCCAAATCACAATGTAACAAGAAAGATGCAGTTTTGAAGTTTGTTGGGATTTAATCAAAGTCCACTGGAAGGGGAAAAAAAAGTGCAAAATAGAAGTTATAGGTAAGTAGAGATAAGAGCAGAATGGATAGAAACTTCAAGGTGGAAGTCTGTTTGCACTGACAGTGTGAATGGAGAGTAATGTAAAATAAGGGTTTGGAGTGGGAAAGAGAGGTTTGAGGTTTTTTATCTCATTGAGATAAGAAGACTATGAGAAGCTTTTTGGAGAAATGCCTGGTAGCAGTTTCAGATAGATGACATTCTATCAAGTTATAATGTTTACCAAATAGAAACCATAGAAATAAATTTGCAGCATGGAATTATTTGAGTATAGCGTACTAAAATTCTGTCCTTGAAAGACCATTAGAAGGGTATCCTAATCTTTATTACAAAAGAGGCAGATGGGAATGTGAGACTGCCACTATGTATCTTTGAAAGTGAACTAACAGAAACAGTAAGCTCTATAATTTGAAGTGTTAGCTGCTAATGAGCCTTTGGAAAATTGAGAGTTTGAATTTTACCATTTGTGATTATAAATCCAGTTTTGTACTGATTGAAGTTTGTCCTGAAACTAAATTATAATGTGGTCTCATTTAAAATGAGATGTGTTTTCCTATTAAGATAATTGTGTTAGATCAGAACTTAATGCAAAATGTACTTGATATTTAGCATTAAGGTTATATTCTAGGAAACTGCATTGATCAGGAAAACCTGACTTTAAATCCAGTCTGACACTTAATAATTGTATGATCCTGAACAAGTTACCTCAGTTTGTCTCAGTTTCTTCATCTGTAAAATGGGGCTAATAATAACACCTATCTCCCAGGGTTGTTGTGAGTATCAAATGAGATCATACTTGTAAAGGGCACCAAGCTTGGAATATAGTAAACTCTATCTATCTATTGATTGATTGATTGATCTGCAATTATTATTATTATTACTTATGTTATTGCTAGGCTTCTAATTTTTCTTTTATTGTAATTTTTGAGACATCTAACAATGTTAGAAACACTGTTAATTTGAAAAATGATACCCAGAGGGTGATACCATTGTATCACTAGAAAATTAAGTTCTCTCTTAATACCATTAGATTATTAATTGAGCTGTTAAAGAATATGGTCACAATATTTGAAAACTGTTAAATATTTAATGGTACCGAGTATTTAATTAATGCCATTAGAATACGAATTGAGCTGATAAAGAATGTAGTCACCATTCTTGAAAATGGTTAACCATTTAATTTGTTATATTTTGTTTTAAAATGGGTAATAATAACTTACTGTTGGGGGGTGAGAGTAGAAAGTACCACAGACCTGTAAGTTGTCTTTATCTGAGAGGTTCCTTGGGACATTATATTTGGGCAGGGTCCTAAGATCTTATCAACCTTACTGGCAGCATGTTATGAGATTCTAAATTAATGAAGTGGTTTGATGAGAAGCTAGAATGTCTCATAGCTTACAGGTCAAAAGGACTTATAAATTTCTTTTTTTTTAAGTGATTTTTATCTGATTATTTGGTTATTGCTTATGAAAATAATGAAATTGTACCTGGAGTATTATGTATTGAAGTTTCATCTTTGAGATAATTTCATATCAATGGACCCTAGTTTTGAAGATTTTGTATTTGCCTGAGAGATTAATAGGCAAAATGGCTTAGTAGTCTGGAGGTTTACAGGAAGTAGTCAGCATTTTTCTCAGTTTTTGGGTAAACTATCATGTTCATGGTATGTGTTCAACTCCAGAAAGTGGCTATTACTAATTTCTAATGATTGATTTCTGCTCTAGGATGGATTTAAATTGAAAAGGATGAATGAGATAAGGCCTTATATTGCTTATTTTTACCTGTTATGGCAACAACATGAGAAAAATAATAATAATCTAGCCCTAAGCTATGATTAGTAGAACTTGCTATTTTAGATGAAATCTCTTGGGATTGTAATTTGATATTTTTCTGAGTTTTGATTTCAGGTATGATTTTCTGAGTTGCCACTAAGCTAATAATCCACCATTCAAGGGAAATGTCATGTGCTGCCTGAAGGGAGTGCAGTCTGAGAACTGCTACAGGTCAATATCTGTGCCTAGGAAAGTTGAGGAGACAATCTTGCATAGGCTAAGATAGGAGCCTCTTAACTCACTTTCTCCACTGTGTTCTTTCCTTTCTGAACAGGTTATTTTCCCACCTGGTCTGAGCCTGACTGCAATACCATAGAACTTTGCTGCATGATTAGATTTTCCAAAATAAAGATTAACTACTACTGTTACCTGAAATCAAATAGGAAATCCTTTGAGTATGTTTTTGGAATAAGTTCTCAAAATTGGATTAATGTTTTACCTATGAAATTACATTAGTAGTTGTGTAAGGAAAATTTTAAATCATGGGTTTTTCCCTGTTTCATAATATTGAGAGACAGAAGGACTTACAGACCTTCATGGATCTTTTTTTTTTAAGATTCTTCCTTCAACTTGTAGATGGCATTGTTCATATTACATGCAGAGTTCAGGTAAAGATAGAAAAGCAAGTGGTAATATGAAAACTGAAATTTTCTGAACTTCTAAGTGAATTATGTGTTCCTAATTTGATGATCTCATAGTTCTGTGTTTAATAAGATTAGTTCTATAAAGTTTGAGCTGGGTTTTAGATTTTAGCAACATAATCTAAGGAACCCCTACAATTGACTTGAGACCAGAGGAGCCAATCAGGCAGCTACGTGTGTATATATCTGGGACTCAAACAGCTGGCACTCAGGATGAGAGATAATAATTAAATGGATATTTGAAGTGGGTTACCAGGAACAAGAAGACTTTGTGCTATTTAATATTGATGATCATTGTTGTCCTGCTGTCTCTTTAGTGTTTTTTGTTTTATGTTTGCCTTCTAGAGGGTATGCTCAAGTCCATTTTATTTATTTTTCTCATATCCAGGACCATACCTCCTGCAGCTTTCATTAACTAAAACCCTGTCTTCTGTTAATATTAATGTTACCTGACCAAAAGCTGACTTATGCAAAAATAATGTTAACTAATAATGTTAACTATTTGATATTCCTCAGATAGAAGCAGGAAGTTTGAGCTTCCCAAAATAATTTAGTTATTTGTTAGCTCAGCCTAGTTTTCTTTATTATCTTGGTGATAATTGTGTCCATTGTGAACCCTCTAAATGTAATTTAATCTGTTACAAGACTTAGTTTTCCTAGAGAGTCTGCTTAACAAGGTTTTCCCCCTTTGGGCATATATGATTATTTGCTTAACTAAGTTTATTCAATTTTTATTACATTGAAGGAAGCATTTTGATTTTTTGTGATACTCATGGACACATGTCTTCTTTGCTGCTGTTGCTTTCAATGCCTGGTAAATCTCCCTATATTGTATAGTATGCTTGTTTCCTAGTATAAGTTTTAGCCCAAGAGGCTTACTCAAATCGATTCCTCTGACCAGAATAAGTTGGGAAAATTTTATCACCAATCCAGCCCCTACTCTTCCTTAAAGGAATTCTTTCAAACTCTAGGCGAGATAGGGAGCGAAGAGAATGTCACCAATAAATTGGATTATTTTAATGAATGTTCTCTGAGACTTTAACCCAGTTCTCTATTTCTGTAATTATGCTTCCATTAGTATGAGAATGTTGGACTTTTAAAAGTTCCACTAGAGAGGAACTTGGAGAAAATGCTTCATTATTTTTTATTTATTTATTTATTTATTCATTTATTTTAGGCAATTGGGGTTAAGTGACTTGCCCAGGGTCACACAGCTAGTAAGTGTCAAGTGTTTGGTCTGAATCCAAATTTGAACTCAGGTCCTCTTGACTTCAAGGCCGTTGCTCTATCCACTGCGCCACCTAGCTGTCCCTATTATTTATTAATATTATTTGAACCTAGTTTAATGTTGCTAGAAAAAATGTGTAACCCCAAGTTTTCAGCAGAGGTCAGGCTGACCTCAGAGACAATTTAGGAAAGCCAGGGCTTGAGGGAATGCTTAAATACTACCCAGGTCTTGTTTTGAGTCCACCCAAACCTTGTGTTTGGGATTTCCCCAATTAGATTGAATATTTTTACTTACCTGCTGATAGACAACTCAAGCAACCTTGCCTGGGGAACTGCCCATCTCTGGAAACTGTTTATGTGCGTTTAGTGTGCTGATATTCTTGTCTGAACTCTAAATAACATAAATCTCACAGAGA
Organism: Vombatus ursinus; assembly: GCF_900497805.2. Classification (NCBI taxonomy): domain Eukaryota; kingdom Metazoa; phylum Chordata; class Mammalia; order Diprotodontia; family Vombatidae; genus Vombatus; species Vombatus ursinus. The sequence continues at coordinate 9,563,185 of NW_020954570.1, read as the reverse complement.
CTTGAAGAGGGAACCACATCTATTTCTAGCTCTCTCCTCTGCCAAATGACTGAATAAAATCATTCTAAAAACTTTTTCAGGTTTTGGGGTTTGTTCTCAACCAATAGAATGCCAAGGGAAGAGTGAAGTTCCACAGTGTGAAAGGGTTAACAGTGGAACCCTCAATTGTTTGTTCACTTTTGCTGTATTGAGACATTTGTATTTTTTTATGGAGTAGATTGTCTACTTTTCATTGAATCAACATTGATAAAATGAATGACTTAAAAAGATTCCAGCAAGGAAGATAAAGATTAAAGATAAAATGAAAGCATAAGTGAACAAAAAGAAGATGATACTTCTGACACTGCTTCTCCTAGTACAAACCACACAATAATCAGTCACACAACAATAATAATAATAATAACTAACACTTGTATAGTACCTGCTTTTCACCAGGTACTGTGCTAAAAGCTTTACAACTATTATCTCACTTGTTCCTGACAAAGGGGAGGTAGGTATTATTATTATTTCCATTTTTCAGATAAGGAAACTAAGGCAAACAGAGATTAAGTGACTTGCCTAGGTATACACAGCTAGTAAGTGTCTGAGGCCAAATTTGAGTTCAGAACCTCCTGACTGCAGGCCCAGAGCTCTATCCACTGAGACACCTAGCTGCTCATGTGTGACATAAGAACAATAATGATCTATCTAATCAGATCTGACAATAAGTCCACTTGTTTAAACTTGGAATTTTCAAGATCATTTGAACTACATTCATTACCATTAATGATGAACCCCACCTAACACATATATTGTGCCTTTGGATATGTTACCTGTTGATAGGAGGAAGCAGGGTTGTGCTGGAGCAAGCTTGAACTTGCTTGGCTGATTATTAAATTTTAAGTATGAGCATTTACAGAATCAGTAAATGCCATAATTTAGGGCTTGATTCATTGTTTTGTGGATTGTATAGACTTAAGAAAGTGATGGAGAAGATATTGTACGTACAGTTGTGAAACATCTACTAGCAAACTCCTATAATGAAGTAATCACAATTTGGCAAAGTATTTAGAAACTAATTCCTCCCCCCCTTTTTTTGGAAGCTATTTAAGTATCATTTATAAAAGTTTTCATAAATGCACACCTTAAAAACTTGGAATTTTCTAACCTATTTAAAATTTTCTAAGTGAATACTTTCAGTGAGTTTTGGACTTATTTATTAAAATTATAAAACATTCAGCACCTTCTGAATACTTTCCAAGAAAACCTTATTGACATCAGGGAATCATGGAAAATTACTTGTCAAATTTCAACAAAATCTTTTGCCTGATTGTGGATAGGATTTAAAAAAAAAAAAAGAGTATCATGTTTTTGTAAATGTAGCCGGTGATGAACATTTCCCTTTTGGATAGTATATATCTTTGGGGGTTATATTTTTCATCTCTGATAGCACTTTATAAGCAACCCAGGATAGAAACATTTTCAGGATATTGGGCAGCACATGGCAGTTGGGCTTTAAAGTTAAGAAGCTGACTCAGAAGATATAGGTTTAAATCCCTCCTCTAATACTTATTGACTGTATTCTGCTGGGGAAACCACTTAAACTCTCTAGGTTACTCTTTAAGATTATAGGGTCTAGAGAAGTTGCTGACCTACATTGTTCCAGGAGTTTCCTTATAGGAGTGTTCTCCATTACAGTGATTGAAATCAGAGGTCTAGTCTTTACCCTGTATCACAAAGTATTAAACAAAGATTTTCAAAACTAATTAAGTATATATGCAAACACATTTCTCCCACTGTTATTAATAATGTGCACTCCCTGGCTGTCGCTGCTGGAGCGACGAGGGCTATGCCTTTTCTTATGAGAAAGAATAAAACCTTTTCTGATCTCTGACTCAGCCTCCGAACTTTTCATTCTAGTGTGGCCGTTGTCCCACACAATCTACTTTTCCATTTTTTGCCTAGTATAAGGTAGTATTGATAATTAATATATAATTTATTCTTTATCCCGTTATATCCACTGATATTTTTGTTTTTTTTTCTATTTCTAAGAGAATTTTCTTACTATTTTCTCTATTTTGAAACTCACATTAGTCCTTGAAGGTAATCTACACTTTTGCATTCATTTTTAAATAAGGGGATTGAGGTCCAGATAGATTACCTAATTTACTCATGGTCATAAAGACAGCAAGAACTAAGATTTGAACCAGGGGTCTCTGATTCTATATTTAGCATTTTTCCTCTACAATGTATTATAAAGAAAGGCAGGATGGCTTAATGGTTAGAAGCCTTGGAGTCAGAAAGACCTGGATTCAAGTGTTATTTCTGAAATTTATAGCTGTTAGCAATCATGATTTCAGACAAAGCAAAAATAAAAATAGACCTAATTAAAAGAGATAATTAGGCAAACTAGATTTTAATAAAAGGTACCATAGTCAGTGAAGTAATATAAAAAATTACTGTAAATTTCTCTGATAAATGCCTCTTTTCTCAAATAGGGAACTGAGTCCAATTTATAAATGTAAGAGCCATTATAAAATTGATAAATGGTCAAAGGATAAGAGCAGGCATATTTCAGCAAAAGACATCAAAGCTATTTATAGTCATATGAAGAAAATACTCTAAATCACTATTGATTAGAGAAAGGTAAATTAAAATAACTGATACCACCTCACACCTATCAGAAATGACAAATACTAGAAAGGATGAGGTAAAATAGGTACACTAATCAACTGCTGGTGTTGTGAAGTGGTTCAATCATTCTGGAGAACAATTTGGAACTATGCCCAAAGGCTATAAAACTATGCATATTTTGCAATGTTGCTACTAGGTCTACAATCTAAAGAATTCAAAGAAAAAGAGAGAAGATCTATATATACAAAAGTATTTATAGCAACTTATTTCCAACTATTTTGGAAAAGATAATTTTACATCCCAATCCTAAAGAAAGGCAATGCCAAAGAATGTTCAAATTACTGAACAATTGTGCTTATTTCACACACCAACAAGGTTATGATTAAGATTCTGTAAACTAGGCTTCTGCAATATGTGAACTGAGAATTACCAGAAGAGCAGACTGGCTTTCAAAGAGGCAACAGAACTATAGACCCAATTGCTAACATTCACTGGATTATGGTGAAAGCAAGGAAGGTCCAGAAAAACATCTACTTTTGCTTTATTGACTAAAGCTTTTGACTGTATGAATCACAACAAAATAAGATGAAAGTACTAAATCATCTTATTTGACTTTGTTATGCTATTTTTCTCTCAATTTTTATTTGCTTTATTTTATGTCAGCTTTTACTTTTTAAATGCTTACTATATTCTACATTATCTATATATTATACTGTACATTATTTTGTTGACTTAATTAGATAACCATTTTAGTAATATGAATAATAACATTTTCCAAGAGCAGATCTTAAAATCACCGAGGTTATCATTGACATTCATAAAGAAAGAATGATTTCCTATTTTAATCAATAAATGTTTATTAAGCACTTCTTTTGTATCAGACACTGTGCTAAGTACTGGGTATATAAAAGAAGCAAAAGTCTGTTCCTGCCCTCAGGGAGCTTACAGTCTAATAGTGGAGACAATGTACAAACAAATATTTACAAAGCAACACACATACAGGATAAATAGGAAATAGCTCAAGGAAAGTGATGAAATTAAGAGGGATTAGTGACAACTTCCAGTAGAAGGTAGGAATGTAAGTGGGACATAAATACGGCTAGGAAGTCAGTAGTTGGAGCAGAAGAGGCAAAGTGTTCCAGGCAGGCATCAGGGACAGCTGTAGAGAATACCCAGAGACAAGAGATAGAATGTTTTGTTTGTGGAACAGCCAGGAGACCAGTGTCACTGGATTGAAGAGTCCATGTTGGGAAATAAAGGGTAAGAAAACTGGAAAGGTTGCAGAGGGCTAGGTTATGAAGGACTTTGAATGCCAAATGTAGCATTTTGTATTTGTTCCTGGAATCAATAGGAAACCACTGGAATTTATTGAGGGAGGGAGGATAACATGATTGGACCTGAGCTCTAGATAAATCACTTTAGTCACTGAATTGAGGACGAATTGGAGTGTAGAGAGACTTGAAGCAGGCAGACCCACCAGCAGGCTATTATAATAATCCAGGCATGAAGTGATGAGGACCTTCATTGGAGTGATGGCAGTGTCAGAAAGGAGAAATGAGCATATGTGAGAGATGTCGCAAGGGTGAAATCTATAGACCTTGGCAAGAAGATTGGACATGGGGGGAGGGAGGAGAAGAGATAGTGAGGAGTCAAGGATGACTCCTAAATTGTGACTCTGAGAGACTATGAGAGTGATGTTGTTCTATACAGTAATAGGGAAGGTGAGAAGGGGAGGGTTCAGGGGGAAAGAGAATTAGTTCTGTTTTGGACATGTTAAGTTTCAGATGTCTGCTGAACATCTCATTAGAGATGTTTGAAAGGCAGTCTGAGCTGTGACGATTGCAGGTCAGCGGAGGCAGCACAGAGATGGTAATGTCCATGGGAACTGAAGAGATCACCAAGTGAAGTAAAGTAAAAATAAAAAAAGTAAAGTAAAGAGCAAAGAGGGCCCAGGACAGAATCCTAAGGGCAAATAGTTAAAGGGTCTGATTTAGAAGAGGATTCAGTAAAGGAGACTGAGAAGGAGCAGTGAGATAGGTAAGAGGAAAACCAAGAGAAAAAGGTATCCTGAAAACCTAAGGAGAAGAGAATTTTGAGGAAAAGTCACCAACAGTGTCAGAGGCTACAGAGAGATCAAGGAGAATTAGGATTGAGAAAAGGATTTTGGATTTGGCAACGAAGACATCATTAATAACTTTAGACAAAGGGGATTTGGAGGAATAAAAAAAGGTGGGAGCTAGATTGTTAGAGGATTAAAAAGAAGGAAAAGGAAGAGGAAAGAAAGTAGAAGCACCTATTGTTGATGGCCAGGAGATTTGCTATAAAGGAGAAAAGAGATATAGGATAATAGTTAGCAGGGATGGATGATGGGTATTGATGACAATATAAAATGAAGCCTGACAGAATGGGAAAAGGCTGAATATAGATTTAAGTCTATAAATGCTCAGTCTTTGACGTTTTGAATTTGAGGTGGCAGAATGAAGCATGCAATTCATTTATAAGTAGATTATTTTATAACCATAAAAACATACATTAGATGACATTTTAAAAATAACTATTCAGGTTATGATGATTGTGTCATACACAATAAAATATGCGTTGTAATTTAAAAATAAGTTATGGACATCTGCCAAAGAAAGAAAGAAAGAAGACTCTCATCAAGTGAACAAGATCTTCATCTTCTTCCTCTTCCTCTTTCTCTCCTCCTCCTCTCCTTCTCTTCCACTCCCCCTTCCCCTCCCACTTCCTCTGTCTCCTCCTCCTCTTCCTCCTTCTTCCTTCTTTGGGAATGGCTTAGATTGGGCTTAAGCAGAAGTCATCCATTTCTGTGTCATTCTTTGTTTCTTTTTTGATTGTAAATTCTGATTTATTCAAATCTTCTGAGTCAAAGAACTAAGAATTAAGTACATGGCAATGTGTTAATTTATCATAATAGTTCTGCTGTCATAAGAGTATAATTACAAATTTAGAGCTTGAAGGCACCTTGGTGGCCCTCACATTTTAAAAAGTTTATAGCATTCATATTTGTTAAGACAAAGTCAAGATTTTTGTCTGTTCAAATTATATATCATGCCAAAGTGTGTGTGTGTGTGTGTGTGTGTGTGTGTGTAATTTGTTATGAAGGGCAGCTAGGTGGTGCACTGGATAGAGTGCTGGGCCTAGAGTCAGGTGGACCTGAGTTCAAATCTAACCTCAGACACATACTAGCTATATGACCCTGGGCAAGTCACTTAACCTCTGTTTGCCTCAGATTCTTCAACTGTAAACTGTAAAATGGGAAGCCTGGTGAAGGAAATGGTAAATCAGTATTTTTGCCAAGAAAATCCCATTGGGGTCACAAAGAGTTGGACACAGCTAAAAAAAAAAAAAAGATGTAACAACAGCAACACATTTGATATGTGGTATTATTTTTTATTTTTATATACATATATTAGGATTCAAAACACAAAAAATACAAAAAATGGCTAATTGCTAGCATATTATAGTGTATATTACACAATGTCTAACTTATTGTATAAGAACAGAAAGGCATTAGAATGGAGTAGTAAGGAGCTGAACTTGAAGTCAGAAAGCCATGAATGTGAGTATATATTTTGACACATTAGCTTAGTGACCCTGAATAAGTCATTTAACCTCTAAATGTCCGCAGACAACTCTCTAAGGTTATAAAGTGAAGAACAGCTGCTAATTTGCATTAGTAAAGAGAGTTCCTTCTGATACCAATGCAGTCACAGATCTAGACATGTGTATGTGAGTGTGTGTGTGTATTGTGTGTGTAGCCAATGTAGAAACATAGAGTGTCATTAGAAAACATGAAAACATAAATGCAATGCATATATACATACATTTGTGTATATAGTATGGGTGTGTATATTATGCATATAAATCTTTAAGGTCTCTTGAAGCTTTTAATCAAAAATTGTGTGATCCTGGCCACCTGTATGTTCCATATCTATATCTATATGATGTATAATATGTGTATATGTGACAGGTGGCCAGAATCACGATTGAAGATTAAAAGATATATATGTATTATACATAATATGTAAGTGTATATCTATTTATATAAATAAATATGTGGAATGAAAGCACTGGCTTACTTGAGCTCTCCGCTAAACTCCTCCAAATACCTGTAAAAAATTGACTAAACAAATTCTAGAGCAGCAGAACCCACAAAAAGACAGAGTGAAACATATTTCTAGCCCAAGACAACCTGGATGGGTGATCAGAAAGGTCTATCATGTCCAGCTGGGAGAGGAACGCAGCTTGGCGTGGGCATGCAGGCAAAACAGGCCTCAGTGAATCTGGAGCAGGCCTCAGAGGAATGAATCGCGGGTAGCTTTGACGGTTTCCAGACTTCTCAACCCACAAATGCCAAGGAAAAACTTAGAAAGTCAGTAGGAAAAGTCTGTGACTGTGGTGAGAGAGAACCTAGGTCCCAGCCTCAGTTCCTGCACTTGGCTGTGGGGCAGCAGCTGTTTCCAGAGCTTCCGGCCCACAGACTGAGAGGGAATTGAGTGACTGATAAGAGGGGGATTGCAGGGATCTTTTGCTGGTGCTGAGGCAGGATTCTCTTGCTTTGCCTGTGCTTAGATCTGGGTCACAGTTCTGGGTGGTGATCCTGGGGCGATGAGGAGTGCTGATGTGGTGGAGCTTGTAGGGGCAGTGGAGAGGGGATCCTTCTCACAGTTCCAAGGTAGAAAAGAGTGCTTGTGGTCACTCATAGACTACAGCACAGGCCAGGAAAAGAGTAAACACCTCACCCTTGATCATACCGCCTTGGGAGAACTGAAAACTTACAGGTCCCTAGAAGTATCTCTGAAAACAGCTGCACAAAACCCCCAAAGCTTGGGACAGTACATTGGAAGCAGACCCCTACCTTACAAAGTGTTTAAAACTCAAGTAATTGACTGGGATTATGAGTAAACAAAGGTGAAAAAAAAGTCAGACCATAGAATCTTTCTTTGGTAACAAAGAAAATCAAAACATACAACCAGAAGAAGACAACAAAGTCAAAGCTGCTACACCCAAAGCCTCCAAGAAAAATATGAATTGGTCCCAGGCCATGGAAGAGCTCAAAAAGGATTTTAAGAAGCAAGTAAGAGAAATAGAGGAAAAACTGGGAAAAGAAATGGGAGTGATGCAAGAAAATCATGAAAAACAAGTCAACAGCTTGCTAAAGGAGACCCAAAAAAAATACTGAAGAAAATAACACCTTAAAAAATAGCTTAACCCAAATGGCAAAAGAGGTCCAAAAAGCCAGTGAGGAGAAGAATGCCTTAAAAAGCAGAATTGACCAAATGGAAAAGGAAGTCCAAAAGCTCACTGAAGAAAATACTTCCTTAAAAATTAGAATGGAGCAACTGGAAGCTAGAGACTTTATGAGAAATCAAGACATTATAAAAATAAAACCAAAAGAATGAAAAAATAGAAGACAATGTGAAATATCTCATTGGAAAAGCAACTGACCTGGAAAATAGATCCAGGAGAGATAACTTTAAAATTATTGGACTATCTGAAAGCCATGATCAAAAAAAGAACTTAGACATCATCTTTAAGAAATTATCAGTGAAAACTGCCCTGATATTCTAGAACCAGAGGATAAAATAGAAATGGAAAGAATCCAGTGATTACCTCCTGAAAGAGATCTCCAAAGGAAAATTCCTAGGAATATTGTAGCCAAATTCCAGAGTTCCCAGGTCAAGGAGAAAATATTGCAAGTGACCAGAAAGAAACAATTCAAGTATTATGGAAACACAATCAGGATAACACAAGATTTAGCAGCTTCTACATTAAGGGACCACAGGGCTTGGAATATAATATTCCTGGAAGTCAAAGGAGATAGGATTACAACCAAGAATCACCTACCCAGCAAAACTGAGCATAATCCTTCAGGGGAAAAAATGGACATTCAGTGAAATAGAGGACTTTCAACTCTTGATGAAAAAACCAGAGCTGAAAAGAAAATATGACTTTCAAATACAAGACTCAAATGAAACATGAAGAAGTAAACAGGAAAGAGAGCTCATAAGGGACTTATTAAGGTTGAGCTGTTTACATTCCTGCATGGAAAGTTGATATTTGTAACTCATGAGACCTTTGTCAGTCTTAGGGTAGTTAGAGGGGAAAATATTATATGTATGTATTATATATATATATATATATCTATATATACATATAGATATATATATATATGGATAGATAGATAAATAGAGGGCACAGGGTGAGTTGAAGATGAATGGGTGATATCTGGAGAATAAAATTAAGGGATGAGAGAGGATTATACTGGGAGAAGGAAAAAGGGAAAGGTAGAATGGGGTAAGTTATCTCACAAAAAAAAACAAACAGAAAAGGCTTTTACAATGGAGGGGAAGTGGAGGTGAAGGTGAGGGAATGAGTGAATCTTATTCTCATAGGATTTGGCTTAAGGAAGGAATAACATACACATTCAATTGGGTATGGAAATCTATATTACCTTACAGGAAAATAGGGGGGAAGGGGATAAGAGAGCGGGGGGATGATAGAGGGGAGGGCAGATTGGGGGAGGGGGTAATCAGAAGCAAACACTTCTGAGCAGGGACAGGGTCAAAAGAGAGAATAGAATAAATAGGGGGCGGGATAGGATGAAGGGAAATATAGTTAGCTTTCCACAGTATGACTACTAAAGTGTTTTGCATGACTACACATGTATAACCTGTATCAAATTGCTTGCCTTCTCAATGAGGGTAGGTGGAAAGGGAGAAAGGGAGAAAATTTGGAACCCAAAGTTTTAAAAAATAAATGTTAAAAAAAATTTTTTTAACATGCAACTGGGAAATAAGATATATAGGCAGTGGGGTATAGAAATCTATCCTGCCCTACAGGAAAATTGAAGTGGAAGGGATAAGAGAAGGAGGGGCAGAGATAGAAGAGAGGGCAGATTAGGGGAAGGGGTATTCAGAATGCATGCCATTTTGGGGTGGGGGGAGGGATGAGATGGGGACAAAATTTGGAACTCAAAATATTATGGAAGTGAATGTGAAAACTAAAAATAAATAAATTTAAAAAACCCTAAAAAGCATAGGAATAAATAAAGCTTTTCTTAAAATGAATAAAAATTTTTAAAAAAGTAAAAATTTTAAAATGTGCATATTTTTATAAATATGTGTATGTATATCATATATATATATAACTTATAAGTAGCAAAGATCACATGATTTTCAGTTAAAGTTGAAAGGGACCTTAAAGATCTAATTCAAACTCCTCATTTCATAGTTGAAGAAGCTGAGGTCCAAGAGATTAAGTGATTTGCTCAAGGTCATAATTAATAAAAGGCAGAGACAAGTTCTCTGACTCCAAATCCAGCTCTCTGTCCACTCCATTGTGCTGCTTCCATTAACACATATCCCATATTTTAAAACTCTGTCTCTCTTCTTTTCTCTCTGGATTATAGTTCTTGATAATTTATGTGATTGTTATATTGGTTCAAATAATTCCACTGATGTCTATCTCATTTTTCCTCTTTTTTTTTCAATAGGCTGAGCTAAAAGACACCATCAATCCTTTCATTTGTTCAAATATAAAAGCTGAAAGGAACCAAACTTTCTTCCAATATGTAGGATCTAGACTTGCCCAGGCACTTTCTAAACTGTTTTTACCACCTATTGGCCCATGTAGTCTTCTTCTAAAGAGACATGGAAAGGAGCAAAAGCAGATGAAGTATCAAACACCAGAACAAAACCAGATAGAGAAGAAAGTTATACACATATTCTTCAGGTATAATAAAGCCTCATTTATCTTGAATAGTTCTGGTCATTTTATGTGCTATATTTTGAAGGTGTTTGAACAAAACATAACCATTCTCTAGTAGATGCATAGTTTCTGTTTGTTTGTTTTTTTTATAAATCATAGTTCTGTTTTTCACATAGTTTTGTTATTAGTTTCATATAGTTTCCTTTTGTTATTGTCAAATTCGTTGTTTTCAAAGATATAGGAAAAGTTATCCTATAGCAAATTGTTTTTAATTTTTTACAATCATCTTTAATTTAAATACAGAAGTCATTTCTTTTTTTCTAGCATTCACCTGTTGCCTTTTGTGTGTAATAGAATATCTTGCCAAATCTAGACTTTATGTCAAATAGAAAGATGGAAAAATACTCTACTAAGTTGACGTATAGCAACATTGGCATTGTTAGAAATGTGATCATTGGTATGAGTTGTAAATGAATAAATAACCTCTTTAGATTTAGTATTGTAAAGTCTCCTAAGAGAACTTTATAGACAATATTACTACTGATGGTAGAAATTATAGAGAAATATCTCACAAGTGACAATGTCCTCTGTCATTTTTCATAGTTTCATAGTTTTTATTCATAATAGGTGCCAATCTGGCCGATAAATATTTTAAACTATTTAAATTTTCAATTTTATTGATTAATTCAATTATTTAGATATTATTTACTATTATTTATATTACATTATAATTATTGCATCACATAATTTTAATTTAAAAACATAACAATAGCCACAGAATCACTCAAACGAGGCCCTGGCTATTTACAATGTCATCATGGAGTATTATGGAAGAACATGATAATTACCTTAGAGTATGTTAGTCTCAAAAGGCTAGAGACAAATTCAAAATAATCTTATCTTCCATTACCCATTCTATGTAAATTATCCATGAATTTATAAAAATCTTATTCCATTGTCAGCATGAATAACTTTTTGGCAAATGAATTCTATGTGTTTACTATCAAGGAGGAGGAATTTGAGGTCTCATTTTTGTAAGGTTTTGAGGGGAACAGATTAATTTTTATCTCTGCCACCATGGGGTTAGTTCATTAACATATCCAAATCATCTCAAACTTTAAACTTCAAAGTTAACATATCCACGTTATCTCAAGGTTATCAGCACCTTTTTGATGTTCTACTGGTCTGGAACTGTGAGGGTCTGGAATTTGTCTGGAATTTACATATCATAGGACCAGAATCCTTCCGCACTGATTTGGCATACATTAACAGGATGTGAATTTTGGTTAATAAATGATATATTTGTAAATTATGCTCCTTTGATATCTGGGATAGTTTGTGTATGACTTCCAGGTTTCCCCTTTGCAATCTTATTTCCTGATATTGCTCCTTTATACTGGCTACTTATAAACTTACTATACCGATTAAGAAAGGGGTAGCAGTGGTAAGGAGGACCAGAACAAGATACAATTTGAACACACAAAGTTATCTGTTTTATCTTTTGCAATTACCTCTATTCCTTGATTGGTTGAGAGTACATCTTCTACTCAGAGCTATGAGAGGTAAATGATTTGCTACTCTTCTCATTCATTTTATAGTATGAACTATAAAAATAAGGTCACATGTCCATTTAAAATGTATAATGGAATATGGTGAAAAGTATGAGTCTCAACCTAATTTCTGTCAGACTGCTTTTTAGTTTACCTAGCAGTTTTTATCATAAAGGGAGTTCTTTCCTAAGTAAGATGTTTTCTGCTTTATCAAACACGGGATTATTGAGTTCCTTTGTTTCTGAGTCTCCATGTAGTCTGTTCCATTGAGCTATGTCTCTATTCTTTAACTGTTACCAGATGGTTTTGATGCCTGCTGCTATAATATAGATAGAGGTCAGGAACTGCTATTACCCTTTCATCCCTAGGTGTTTTGTGTTGTTTTTTTGTCATTTCCCTTGTTAGTCTGGATCTTTTGTTTATTCCAAATTTTTTTTTATTATTTCATCAAGCTTTGTAAAATATCCCCTTGATGATTTGATTGGCATTAAAAGTGTAACTTAACTTTAGTAATAGTGTTATTTTTAATATATCGGCACAGGCTAGCCATAAGTACTGAATATTCCAATCTAATACTCCAATTGACTGATAGTGGGAAACAACAAAGCAGTATTGGGACTGTCAGTGATTGCTCTGCTGCCTTGGGGTTTCGGTGGGGTTTACATAGGGATATTTCCTTTCTACAGCCTTACCCTTTCTAAAGTATTCCTCTGTCTGGATAGGGGTGGTCCATTCTTTCTCATTTTATGGTGAAGAGGAGGGCACTTCTTCTTGATGTCGATGAGGAATTTCCCTCTGAACATCTGAGCCCTAAGCCTTATCTCCAGATGCAGAGTGTGAAGGACCACCCAATATCTAGCTTAGGGGCCACCTTGATAGTGTTGGCTCTTTGCCAGTATTGGAGTAGATAGTAAGAGCATGCCAAGGCATAGGGTGTTTTAACAAGTCAGCTATTAACTTTTTACAGCAAATTAAAGCTATGTCACAAGCCAAAGTTAGGAGATAGATTGCAAATAGTAAGATAATATTTAGGAGACATCAGAAAACCATCTAGTTCAAGAAACATCAAAGGGTCATACAGAACAACATATTTTAACTACCGTCTGCCCCCTGAACCTTTGATCACCTTAAGTGAAAACCACACTACTGCTGTATATAAGAATTGCCAGTGGTTACCCCAGTTCCACAGGGCTTTCAACAGATAGAATCCAAGAACACATATAGGAACAAAGTTCAAGGCCTCTCTGTAGCCAAGCCTCTCATGAGGTAGGGCTTATTCAGGAAAAATGGTCCTCTAGTGGCGCAATTACCTGGATGGATTCAATTTTCAACCTCAGGATCGACCAGAAGAGGCATTTTAGATATTGAACCTGACTAGGATTTCATCCTTGCAAGGTTCTGGGGCTGCCACCATGCAGAGGGGTGGGGCTTAGGCATCTGACACATAGTGGGCACTTAGGAAATGCTTATTAACTATAATCCATATGGAGATATCCAAGAGATAGTTGAGAATGATGGTTTTGAACTCAGAAGAAAGACATGGTTGAATATGTAGACTGTAATTATCAACATAGAGGTATTAATTGAAGTAGTAGGATAAATAAATTCATCAATAGGGGAAAATGCAGATAGAAAATAGAAAATGAGTTGTAAAAAACATACATAGGCAGGGTGTTCCAGTAGTTTTAGTGTAATAAGTTTTAAGCTTTATTATTTTCAGAAGTATAAATGCTTCAAACATAATCATTTGAAATTTCATTTGTGTTTATTTTACATTTCTTAGTTTTGTGAATTTTGAATAATAAAATTTTAATTTATCAATATGGGGGTGCCCTCTATTATACATTGCATGTGGAATGGTTTTCTGGATGACACTTTCTCAGACTATTGAATCAATAGTGAAGGTCCTTTTGCTTGGCCAACTCAGTCACTTAATCTACCTTCATTATAATTTTTCTTGGGGTTGGGGTCATGTAAAAGCTGTCATGTGTGTACTAACACCTCATTCTTGGAAGGATCTTAAGGTTAATATTACAAATGCAATTTTTGCAAAGTTTGAAAATTAACTAGAGAGATATATAGACAAGATGATGATTATGTTGAACTTCAATAAGAAGTAAAATTTTAAATTATCAATAATTAACCTTTCAGTTTTTGTCATTGTAAGTTTTTAGCTTTTACACTGTAGAAGTTATTAAAACTTAAAACTGCACTAAGATTTTTGGGACAAACTGTATTATCTCAAATAACCTTCAAACAAGTATTATAGTTACCTTTTCCAGATTCAAAATTCTGCATAAAAATCAAATCAGGAAAAAGTAGTTGAAGACAGAATATTGGAAAATACTTATTTAAGGAGTCAGAAAGAAGAACAAGTGAAGGGACAGAAAAGAAGTATATAATGTTATAGAAGCCAGAAGAGGAAGTATTAATGAATTCAACAATATCAAATATTTTAGATAGGTGAAGGAAGATGAGGACTAAGAAAAAAGCCTTTGGATTAGGTTTTTTTAGGAAGTTCTTAGAATTTAGAGATAGAAGGTCCCTCAGAAGCATAGGAAAGGGCCTCAGAGTCCATCTAGTCAAACTCATACTAGACAGGAATGCCTACCATAATATACTTGACAAGGGATCACACATATTTTGTTTGAAGACCTCCTAGGAATGGGAAACTATCATCCTTCAAGGCTTCCCATTCCACTTTTGGCTAGCTACTAGACAGTTTTTCTTGACATCATGCTCAAGTCTCATTGTTACTTTTACCCATTACTCCAAGTTCTTGTGGGGTCAAACAAGCCAAACTCTTCTTAGTGTGGTAGTAGTCAAACTTAGAAGTCAAATAAACCCCATTACTCACTCTCTCTCTCTCTCTCTCTCTCTCTCTCTCTCTCTCTCTCTCTCTCCCCCTCCCTCTCTCTCTCTCTCCCTCTTTCTCTCTTTCTCTTTCTTGTGAGGCAGTTGGGGTTAAGTGACTTGCCCAGAGTCACCCATCTAGTATATGTTATGTGTCTGAGGTCGGATTTAAACTCAGGTCATCTTAACTCTAGGGCGGGTAATCTATCTACTGTGGCACCTATCTGTCCCAATTCTTCTCTTCTTCAAGCTAAACATGCACAGTCCTTCAAATCAATCCTTATTTGGCAATGGCTTCAGGCTCCTTCATATCCTGATTGCCCTCTTTTGGATACCCTTCACCTTATCAATGTTCTTATATTGACAGAATGGAGTGACAACCAGTTACAAAATGGAGTTGGTTTGGTGTGGGAATCAAGAGAATCAATTAGATTCTATCTCATGAACATTGACTCTATATTGTGCTGCCACATGTATTAGCATCCATCTTTTAATTTTTTAAATTTTTTGTAAATCATCCATGGGAGACTGGATGGTATAAGCCATCTATTGTTAAAAAAATGCAGGTGGATACAGTTAATCAGCATCTCTCAATTCTAGGAAACACAAGATGCTAAAACCCACCTTGCCCTCTCACAACTTACCTGAAACTCACTCTTTCCTGAACTTGGAAAACTCCTAATTTTTCCTCAAATTAGAAATCAGATTAACAAATTTTGTATCCTGGCTTGTATGCTGTTAATTGTTTTCTTTTGATTAATTGGTCTTATTTGATTATTTTTAATACATAAAAATCTGTCTCACTGTATTCAGATCTTTGGACTAACTGGGGAGTCTATTGACCCATTTATTATCCCTGTTTTGCTAATAAATTGTATAGCTTGGATAGTTTTCTCCATTATTATTAATTATCCACTACAATATTTTGGCACCCCAGAACAGTACATAATAATAGTCAATAAAATTTAGTAAGTGATTACTGTGTGACAGACACTACAATAAGTGCTGAGGATATAAAAAGAAGCAAAAGATGGTCCCTGCCCTCAAGGGACTAACATTCTATAATGTAGGAGAAAACAAATAAAAATGTACAAGCAAGGAGAAAGGAAATAATTAAGAGATGAAAGGCATCAGAATTAAAAGGGTTTAGAAAGGGCATCTTGTAGAAGACAGGATTTTAGTTGGGATTTAAAGAAAGCCAGTAGGCAGAGAAGAGGAGAGAGAACATTACAGGAACATCCAGGGAAGATGCCCAGAGTTGAGAGATGGAGTGTCTTGTTCATAGAACAGGCAAGAGGCTAGTGTTATCTAGTTCAAAGAGTATGTAGCAGGGAGTAAGGTTTAAGAAGACAAGAAAGGTAGGAAGGGACTGGCTTATGAAGGACTTTGAACACCAACTAGATAATTGTGTATTTGATCTTGGAGGCAAAAGGGAAACACTGAAGTTTATTGAGTGGGGCGGTAAGATGGTTGGACTTTTGCTTTCAGAAAATCACTTTGGTGGATGAATGGAGGATCGATTGAAGTAGGAAGATATTTGGGACAGACAGATCTACCAGATGGCTGTTGTAATAGTCCAGGTGGAAAGTGATGAAGGCCTTTACAGAGTGACGGTGTTGTCAGAAGAGAGAAGAGGAGTATTTGAGGTATATGGCAAAGGTGAAATCAACAGGTTTGGCAAAAGATATTGAGGAGTGAGAGATAGTGAAGGATTGAGGATGACACCTACATTACAAACCTGAGGGACTATAAGTATGGTGTTATCCTCTACAATAAGGAATATGGGAGATGGAGTTTGGGGACAGGGGGTAATAATGCATTCAGTTTTGTACGTGTTGAATTTATATCTGCTGGCCATTCATTGATTGGAGGTCAGCTGAGTGGTTGGGAAGAATAGGTAGATTTGAGAATTATCAGCATAGAGAGAATAATTTATCCACGGGAGGTGATGATACTACAGATGGCATTTGACAAGGACAGAATGGTAGCCATGTTTCTCTTAGTGAAAGCCAGATGTCATTAGCAATTTGGGCTGCTCCATCATACTGCTGACTCATATTGAACTTTCCATCCACTGAAACCACTATATCTTTTCCCAAACAAATTGCTTTCTATCCATGGTTCCCCAATTCCCTACTTGTAAATTTGATTTCTTTGAATCCAAGTGTTAATCTTTACACTTATTGAATCTGCCCTTATTTGAATCATCCCAGTATTCTAACCTGTCAAAATCTTTTCAGGTTCTGACTGTCATTCTGTATATTAGCTAGCCCTTCTAGCTTTATTCCATTTGCAAATTTGATGAAGATTTTTTATGTCATTGATAAATGTAAACACCTTGCATAGATCTCTGTGGTACTCCTCTGAAAACATCTTCTCCTCTGAGAAGCCAAGATGATACTGAAATATTAACAACTAGTATTTGATTCCAATCTTTCAACTAGTTACTGTCCCATCTAATTGCATTATCATCCAGTTCATTTCTCTTTCTCTTCTCCATAAGAAGAGCATAATATACTTTATCAAATCCTTTTCAAAATTCTATATAAGAAACTGCATACATCGTTTATAAGTTTTGTGAACTTGTCAAAAAAGAAATGAGGTTAGCCAGGTGTAACTTGTTTTTGATCAAGCAGGTTCTTGTAGGCCTTGCTGCTTACTGTATGTAATGATCTATTCTAGAATTGTCCTAGGAATCAGGTTAAGATCACTAGCACGTGCTTTGCAGACTCTGTATTCTTCCTTTTTTTTTTTTTAATTGGGCCTTCTCCAACCTTTTGTGATCTTTATTTTTTGTTCAATTTTCTAGTCTTTTAAACATTACTGACAGAAATTACATCTCCTAAACCTGAGAATGAAATTCATCTGAGCTAATGCAAGACCAGGAAGTAATCAATTAAGTTAGTCCAGGGCAAGCAGGCATTTTCTTACTCTTTACTAATGGAGAGTACCTCCCCTGTCAGCCATTTTTGTTTTGTTATTTCCAGAGCAAAAGCTGCACTCCCTGGAAGAGAAAGAAGAAACAGAAAAACAATTTGGGCAGCTTTGCCTCTTAGGAACACTATGAGTTTTCTTATTTAAATTAGGAGTAAAATTAGGATGTTTCCTCTCTTTTTATTTGGCATGGCTCTAGAAATGCTAGCAATAGAAATAAGACAAGAGAAATAGGCAGTGGGGTTAAGTGACTTGCCCAGGGTCACACAGCTAGTAAGTGTTATGTGTCTGAGGCCAGATTTGAACTCAGGTCCTCCTAAATCCAGGGCTGGTGCTCTTTCCACTGTGCCACCTAGCTGCCGCCAAAAAGTTTCATATAAACAAATTCAATAAAGTCAGTGTTAGAAGGTGAATTATCAATTGGGAAACATCTTTACATCAAATATCTCTGATAAAGTCTGATATCTAAAACATAAAGAGAATTACCACAAAGATAGAAGACCAAGAACTATTCTCCAATGTATAAGTGGTCAAGTATATGTACAAATGTTTCCTTAAAAAATACTTTTGACTTATGGATCACATGATCAGAAAGAGTATTCACTTTTTCCAAACTGCTTCAATTCTGGACAAGCAAAGGATCAAGACAAGGAGAAGCCAAGGGATAAGAACCTACGCAAAGACCTAGTAAAAATGTTCTGAACCATGAGTATGATAAATCATAGAATCAATGAATTGCCATGTGAAAAACTAAGATAATAATAAGACAACATGCAAGAATTTCTGGTTTATAGTCAAGTATGTGAACCTCATAAAGGAGTGGGATAAGTGTCTTCTCATATCTGTTGTTTTGGGCCATGCTTGTTTATACTTTTACAACATACACTTTTCTTTTGTGGCTGTTGTTGCTGCTACTGTTTTCCCATTTACATTGTTATAGTCATTGTGTATCTTATTTTTCCCGTCCTTGCATACTTCACCTTGCTTCAGTTTCTGTAAGTTTTTCACTGCGACTCTGTATTCATCATTCTTAATCATTTCTTATGGAACAGCTCATTCATGAAACACATTTTGTTTCCAGTTCTTTGCTACCACAAAAAAACCCAAAAAAACAAAACAAAGAAACAAACAAAAAGAACCCAACACCAACCAACCTACTCTAAGTATTTTGTCAGTAACCTACTTGGGCTGTATGCTTGATAGTGGATTCTCTGTGTCCAAGGGGATTGATGGGCCTTTGATCTTTTTTTACTTTTTAGAAGTTTCTATTGATAATGTCATAACCCTTGCTCTAAAGTCATTCCCACATTTTTTTTTAAAAACATCAGTTTAAAATAAAGCTAAGAGCTCACCATTTATCAGAAAATAAAGAAAGAAGTCATGCTTAAAAGTTAACTGGCTAAAACATATTGTTTTTGCTGTCTGCAAGTCCTAAGGCATATTTATTTAATTCTGGAATCTGAAGACTTATTAAAAAAAAAAGGAACTTCCCTGATAACAGTGAATCTTTGCCAGCTCCTATCCCTGCTCCCCACTTGATGGGTATTGTTTTCTTATATGTAATTTTATTATGTGTACAATATACTCTGAGATCAGAAAATATACCTTGCATATGGTGTGGATAGTATTTAACACAAAATACGTTGTTCTGGACTTTTTGATGCACATTTTCATCTTTCTAAATTGGGGTTCTTTCCCTCAGTATTTGAACTTATTTCTTCAGTGTTTTGATAACTGTATTGGACTTTAGGTGGTTTTCTTTGTAATTCTATGTATTTTATTTATTTAAAACATTATTCAGAGAAGGGGTCCATAAGCTTCATCAGACTTCCAAAGGGATCCATGACACAAAAAAGATTAAGAACTTCTGATCTAAATTACCTTTTAACAAAAGAATCAGTTTGAGAAAAAGAAACATCATGGTGATTTATTGGTCATGTAAAATATGACTTATAAAATTTGACATATGATGTGACTATGTTACTTAAATATAGTACAGAATTTGTCTGTCCTCCTTGTCAGTGATAAGTTTTCCTTCTAGGCCGAGAATTTTGGACCAATATGTTTTGAAGGTTTCATTTTAGAAAAGCGCTTTTGGTTCTGAGGTTTTCTGCAGACAAGTTTTCTAAGCTAGCTTCTTGCATGCACAAAACTTTAGACATAACAAATTGTCCAGATGTGAAAGCAGGAATGACTTATGTATGAAACTATATCTTTGAGTGTGTTTGTTGTGTTTAGAGGTTTTTCTTGGAGGATTTTATTGATCAAAATAATGCTTAGAATTTCATGCAGGTGGAACAAGTAGATAGAATGGATGTTGCATTCTTCAATCCTTCTCAGAGCTGTTTACTCAATAATCCAGCATCAAGTGATTGGATTTCAGTCAGTGTAGGGGATATATTTTGGGGATGGGGAGTTTTCCCTTAAATCGTATCATTAGCCTTCCCTTCTTTTCAAAGAACTCTGCCAAAGTCTGGGAACAGAGGAGAATTGACTAGGAGGTAAAAATGAAGAAGAGGAGCATTGGAAGAAGATGGAATTTTGAAGTTTATTGTTTTGCTTTTTTTCTAAACCTTCCTTTATTTGCTCATCTTCTATCTTATTTTGTCTTCTCTCAGGTTCTAGAACCCTAATGCCCGATTGTCTCTTTGCTACCAAAGATTTTCATCTGTGGCTCTACAACTAATCTTGTGGCAGTGGCTAGACTACTTAGTTCAGAATTAGCCTCAGATATTTACTAGCTGTGTGTCTTTTATTCAGCTTCCTCAACTGAAAAATAGGATAATAATAGCATCTACCTCCCTATGTTGTTTTGAGGATCAAATGAGATATTTGTATATTTGTACTGTAAATGAGATATTTGTATAGTGCCTGACACAGAGTAGGCACTATAAAATGCTAGCTATTATAATCACCATCATCATCATCATCATCATCTTGCCTTTCCTTAAGTGTCTCATACTTCAAAGTCTCAGTCCTTCTTTATATCCCACTTCCTCCTGTCCTCATCAAGACTTCAATTCTCTCAGTGCTTCTCTATCTTTATTATTTTGATCAGCTTGATTTTCAAAACTAATTAAACAGCTGGCTGAGAGTTAAAATAGGCTAAAAAATTATATGGAGAGACTGATGGAACTGATGAAACCAGGAGAGACTGATGGAAAACTCTAGTGATCATTAGAAGGTATGAGCTCCTGTCCTTTTCTTTGCTCATTAGTAATTTACAAGCACTGATTTCTCAGGAGCTTCACTGGCTCTAAAACTCATTTCAAGTCAATAGTGGTACAAATATCAAATATTTAGGTTTGGTTACAAAAATGAGCTAGAAACTCAAAGGTGACATTTCCTTAATCAATCAACCAACACACATTTTAGGTGGCTTCTATGTGCAAGAAATTGAACTATGTATCCGGGAATATAAAGACAAAACTGAAATGTTTCCTGGACTTAAGATGCTTACATGTTATTCAATACCCAGAGATATAACAACTTTATTTTCTTGTCATAATATATCTACAATGAGGATAAGCTTTTTAAGCCATGTGGATGATAGGCTTAATCT
This sequence comes from Vombatus ursinus, assembly GCF_900497805.2. Taxonomy (NCBI): domain Eukaryota; kingdom Metazoa; phylum Chordata; class Mammalia; order Diprotodontia; family Vombatidae; genus Vombatus; species Vombatus ursinus. The sequence goes on along the minus strand of NW_020954570.1, from coordinate 9,541,942 downwards.
CTGCAATTCTGACTCAGAGTTAAGATGGTTTCCTGCTGGTGTAACAGAACTCTGGCCTTAGAGTGGTATAAGGGAAGATGGATCCACAAGAGCCTCAACCTGAAATAATGGGGAGAGGAAGTGAATAAGAAAAACTTCAAGCCTGAGAAAAGCTTCCTTCCTTTCAGCTAATATTCCTTAGAAAGCTTGTGGGAATTTTTATCAAGAAGCTGATATCAGCATGAGTGGTGCAGGTGCTCCCATTTGGATTTCAGAATCATCCCTGTAAGATAGGAGTCTTGGAGGCTTGAGGCATTTACAATGGGTAGATACCTTGTTTAAAGTAGGTGGTTAAATAGATAGACAGGACATTTATTAGACATAGTAGGCTTAGTGCTGGTTGTGCAAATAATATTGCCTTCAAACTGTTTACCTTTTAGTTGGAGAATCTAGCACATAAAAGAGAGCTGAAAATGTGGGAGGTGCTATACCCAATCTATAAATAATTTTGTGTGTTTTTGAAAGACTTTAAAATTCAATTTTATTTCCTCCTACCTTCCTCTCCAATGTCTCTTGGCCTCATTTGAAAAAGAAAGACAAAACCATTATAAAAATATATAATCAAACAAAACAAATTCCTACATTGGTCATTTAAAAAAAAAAGATTCCTCACTCTGTCCTGAGTCTATCACCTCTGTTTCTAAAGGTGTGTAACATGTTTCTTCAGTCCTCTGGAATTGTAGTTGGTAATTATGTTGATCATAGTTCCTAAGTCTTTCATAGTTGTTTTTCTTTACAATATTGTTAATATTGTTTAAATTGTTCTCCTTGTTCTGCTCACTTCACTGCATCAGTTCATATGAGTTTCCCAGGTTTTTCTGAAACCATGCCCTCTTACATCATGATAGTATTCCATCACTTTTGTATACCATAATTTTTTCATCCATTCCTCAATTGAGGGGCCACTCTCTCAGTTTCCAATTCTTTCCCAACCTGAGAAGAGCTGTTGTATTTTTTTGTACACATGAATCTTTTTTCCTCTTTTTCTATTTTTGAGGGGTATGAAACCAGTAGTGGTATTGCTGGGTCAAAATGTATGCACAATTTAATAACTTTTTGGGGAATGGTTGCAAATCACCTTCCAGAATCAATAGTTCTACCAACTGTGCATTAATTTACTTTTACTACAGCCTTCCAATGTCTATAATTTTCCCTTTTTTCTCAACTTTGCCAATATGATAGGTGTGCATTGGTATCTCAGAGTTATTTTAACTTGTATTTTTATAATTATTAGTAATTTAGCACATTTTTTCATATGACTTGATAACTTCGATTTTTACCTCTGAAAGCTTCTTTTTCATATCTTTTTGTCATCAATTGGGGAATGACTCTTATTCTGAAAAATTTGTAACTTATCCCTATATATTTTAGAAATTAGACCTTTATCAAAGAAACTTGCTATAAAGATTTTCCTCAGTTTCCTGCTTCTCTTCTAATTTTAGTTGTATTGGTTTTCCTTGAGCATAAAGTTTTAAATTTTGTATAATCAAAATTGTCTATTTTACCTCCTATGAACCCCTATCTCTTATTTGGTCATGTGTTTTTTCTTAAGCCATAGATCTGATACATTATTTCTTTCATGGTCCTCTAATTTGTTTCTGTCTAAATCATGTACCCTTATGAAGCTTGTCTTCTTAAATGGTATGAAATGTTCCTCATTACAAAGGTTCTGCCAGACTGATTGCCCTTTTTTCCAATAATTTTTGTTGATTAATGAGTTCTTGCCCAAATAATTGGGATCTTTGAATTTATCAGATATTAAGCTATTGTGCTTTGCTTTTGTATTTTTTGTTGTTTTCTGTTCAGTCATTTTTTAGTCATGTCTGACTCTTTGTGACCTCATTTGGGATTTTCTTGGCAAAGATATTGGAGTGGTTTGCCATTTCCTTCTCCTGCTTATTTAACAGTTGAGGAATTGAGGCAAACATAGTTAAGTGATTTGCCTGGGGTCACACAGCTAGTCAGTGTCAGAGGCCAGATTTGAACTCACAAAGATGAGTCTTTTTGACTCTAGGCCTGACATTCTATACACTGTACCACCTAGTTGCCCATATTACTTCTGTATATTGTGTATATAATCTGTCCCACTAATCAACTTCTCTATATCCTACCCTATAGCAAAATGTTTAAAAGATTACAGTTTTGCACAATAGTTTGAAATCTAGTACTGATGAATTTTGTTATTTTTCTAGTAGTATAAAGTAATTCTTTGATGATTTGACTGACAAGGTTCTGAATAAGCAAATTAATTTAAATTACATTATCATTTTTACTATTTTGGATTTGTTTCTCTATGAGAAATTGTAATTTCTATAATTATTTAGATTAGTCTTTATTTATGTAAAAAGAGTATTGTAATTGTGTTCACATAGTTCTTCTGTGTCTTTAGTAGGTGGACTCCCAAGTGTTTAAAACTGTCTGTAGTTATTTTAAATGAAATTTCTCTATTATTTCCTGACAGATTTTGTTGGTAACATACAGAAATGCTGTTGATTTGTGTGGGTTTATTATATATCCTGCAACTTTGGAAATTTGCTAATTATTCCAGTTAGCTTTTTAGTTGACTTTCCAGGATTCTCTAAGCAAACCATTATATCACCTGCAAAAGTGGTAGCTGTGTTTCCTCTTTGCCTGTGCTTATTCCCTCAATTCCTTTTTCTTTTCGTATTCTTATTGTTAACATTTTCAGGACTATATTTAATATTAACAATGATAAGAGATGTCCTTGCTATATATCCCTGATCTTATTAGAATGTTTATTTCCATTACAGATAATACTGGTTATTAGCTTTAGATGTATACTTCCTATCACATTAAGGAAAAGTCTGTTTTTTCATATGCTTTGTAGTGTTTTTTTTTCTTTTAACAGGAATGTATATTTTATCTTAACAAAAGTTTTTTTTTTCTGCATCTCTTGACATAATTAAATTATTTTTGTTATTTCTGTTATTAACATGATCAACTATGTTTATAGTTTTCACAACATTGAATCAAATCTACCTTTCTGGTATAAATCCAGCATGATCATAGTTTATACTTTGTTATATGTTGCTTTAGTCTCTTTGATAGTATTTTACTTAAAAATTTTGTATTAATATTCATTAGAGATATTTGTCTATATTTTCTCCATTTTTACTTTCTTGTTTAAATTATCTGAACCATATTTGTATCATAGCAGGAATTTGGTTAGTCACCATGTTTTCCTTTTGTTTTTTTTAAACAAATAATTCTTGTGATATTGGAATTTTCCTTTAAAAGTTTGATAAAATGTACTTGCAAATCCAACTGATCTTGAGTAATTTTTTTTTTCTTTTGGAGTTCATTTATGGCTTGTTCAATTTTTTTGTAAGATAAGGTTATTTAAGCACTCTATTTCCCATAGTAAATTTGTGCATTTTATATTTTTGTAAATATTCATCCATTTCTTCCAGATTGTCAGATTTATTTGGTATATAGTTGGGCATAATAGTTCCTGTAATTTTTTTTTTATTTCTTGTTCATTGGTTATGAACTTGCCTTTTTCATTTTTGATGCTGGCAATTTGCTTTTCTTCTTTATAAAAAAATCAATTTAGCTAAATGCCTTACCTGTTTTATTATTTTTTTATTTTTAAAAAGTTATTAGTTGTGTTTATTAATTCAGGGTTTTTAAATTTAGTTTTCTTCATCTCCTCTTTAATTGTCAAGATTTCTGTTTTGATGCTTTAATTAAGGGTTTTTAATTTGTTGTTTTTTAATATTTTCTTTGCATGCTCAATTTGTTGATCAACTATTTCTCATTTATTGATAAAAGTGCTTAGAAATATGTTTTCCCCAAAAATACTGTTTTGGCTGAATCCTTAAATCCTTACATGTTGTGTCATTGTTGTCCTTATTTTTAATGAAATTACTCATAGTTTCTATGTTTTTTTGATCCACCCATTCTTTAGGATTAAGTTCAAAGACCTCTAATTGAATGTGATTTTTGTTTAATTATGATCAATAAAATATGCTTTTAATATTTCTGCTTTTCTACATTTGCTTCTGAAGTTTTTATGCCTTAACATATGGTCAATATCAGTAGAGATTGGTATCAGAAATCTATCATATTTAATTATTTTAAAATTCTATTCATGTCCTTAATGTTTTTTATTCATTTTTTTGGGTTTAGATTTATCTAAATCAGAGAGACAATAAATTGAGTTTCCTCCATTATTATAGTCTTAATTTCTATTTTTTCTTGTAACTCACTTAACTTTTATTTAGATGCTATGCTATTTAGTATACATATGTTTAGTATTTATTTTGATTAATTGTATATGTCACCTATCAGCAAAATATTGTTTTCCTGTTTATCTCTTTTAATTAGGTCTATTTTATTTTTTTTTTTTTGCTGCTGCTTTGTGTGGGATCATTATTTCTTATTATTCTCCAGTTCTGATGAGAGGTTCAAGTGTTGCCCACTCCCTTTTTTTGTTGTAATGACTTTTACTTCCCTACTCCAATAATGTGAAATAATTTTCTCTTTCTTCTCTCCCTTCCCTCTCGTAGTGTATTCCTCTTCCCCTCCTTTCCATTCTTCTTTAGAGACCATTGAAACATAACAGAATCATTCTCAGACCCTCTGTTTAATTAGATTCCCTCTATGACCCTTGATGATGATGACAGCACTCTGAGGAGATACATATATCATTTCTCTATTTAAGAATGTAAATAATTTATCCTTGTTTAGTCCCTTATCATTGCTTTCTCATGTCTATCCTTTTATACTTCTCTTGACTATGTATGCCAAATTTTCTACTCAGTTCTGGTTTTTTTTTTTAATTAGGAATTTTTGTAAGTCCTTTATTTCATTGGAGGTCCATTTTCCCTAGATTTTTTACTTTCTATAATATCATATTTCAGGCTTTCTGCTACTTTAGGGAAGGGATGGAAGGAATAAGCATTTACATAGTGCCTGCAATATGCCAGGCAATGTACTAAGTGCTTTACAGATATTATCTCATTTAATTCTCACAACAACCCTGTGGGGAGTCACTTATTATTTCCATTTTGTTGTTGAGGAAACTAAGGCAAGCAGAGATTAAATGAATTGCCCAAGATCATACATGTTGTGAGTGTCTGAGGTGAGATTTGAACTCAGGTCTTCCTGACTCCAGGCCCAGAATTTTATTATAGCGACTTCTAAATTTTGTATTATCCTAACTGTAGCCCCTTGGTACTTGAAGTTTTTCTGGACTTTTGCAATATTTTTTCTTTGATCTAGGAACTCTGGAAGTTATTTGTAATATTCACAGGAATTCTAGTTTTAGAGTTTCTTTCAGGAGGTGACTGGTCAGCTTTTTCAATTTATATTACCCTTTGGTTTTAAGAGATCTGGCCAGTTTTCTTTTTTGATTTCTTGAAATGTGTCTAGGCCTCTTTTTTTGTTGTTATTACTTTCAGGTGGTCAAGTGATTCTTAAATTATTTTCTCAAATTGTTTTCCAGATCATTTATTTTTGCTATGGGACCTTACATTTTCTTCTATTTTTTTTTCAATCCTTTGACTCTTTTAATATTTCTTGAGTTCTCCTGGAGCCTTTGCTTCTATTTGATCAATTCTAATTTTCACATCTTTCTTCCATAGCTCTCATTTCTCTTCCTATTTTTACCTCTACCACTCTCATTTGTTTTTTTTTTTAAATCATTAAAAAAACAACTCTTGTTTTAACTTTTCCAGTAATTCTGTTTGGATTTGTATCCAAATTGCACTTTTCTTCAACACTTTGTTTCTTTATATTTTAGCTATTTTCTTCTTCAAGGGGTGTTTTAAGATTCAGATTCAGCTTTTAATGACAGGATTTTTTTTTCTCATTCTTCTCACCTGCCTCTTGACTTTGGATTTCATGTTAGGGCAAACTCCTTCTGAGGTTGATGTTTGAACTAATCTTAACTCTTGGGTCCTTCTACTGCTTTCTTGGGTTATTAGATGTTGTGTTATTTCAGGATCTGTAGGACAGCTCAGGCAGGGGACCTGAAAACTTTAGTGCTCTCAAAGTGATACGATCTGTGGTTAATGTTCACTGTTCTCTGCCTTTCTACTCTGAGATCTGCAAGTTGTGGTTAATGTGTGAGCAAGATGCCTGTTGGCTTGTCCTCATGAGGATGTTCCCATAGACTGCTCATACTTAGCCATTATCAGCCCTCTAAGAGGCTCTGCAGCTTCAGAGCAATTTAACTTCAGGCTTCTCTTTGGTCTGGAATTGCTGCATGGTTATTTCACTGCAGTTTTAACCTGGCTGGAGTCTAGAACTGAGCCCCTGTTCTGTTCCTGGGGTCAAAACCATGAAACTATTTTTTGTATGTTTCTACTTCAGTGTACAGGTGGGGCCTGAGACCACAAATGTTCCTGTCTGCCATCCCTGGGTATATCCCCTTCTTAATCTGCCTTGGACTTGTTATGAGGTATTCAGCAGTGAGCAACACAGCTGTTAAATGGCACCTTTTCTCTCACCCTTCACTAGTTCAGGGATCCTCTGGGACCTCTTTATGTTCAGGTTCTTTTTTTTCCCCAAATACACAGCCTTCTTCCTCTTTTAGTTCCTGGGCATTGAAATTCTCTACACGACTCTCTCCTGACTGGACCTCGTCCCCAGTGTCCACAGATCTCTGCCTGTCTCTCTGTGCTGACCTGGGCTAGAAAAATTATTTACTGTGTTTCTTAGCTCCCTATTAGGATTTGGTCTGGTGTATTTTCTAGAGCTTTGTGGAGGAGGTATGTTAGGGGAGCTAGGCTATTTTCTTCCATCTGCTCTGCTATCATGATTCCACCTCCCTACAGGCACTTTCAGCAGCAGCTATGCAATAAACTGTTGAATACTCTCAAAGAGACAACTGCATTCATATGGGTGTTTACTGTGGCTGCCACAGAACCAAATGAAAAAATCGTTTTGGATGCATATGCTGCTATTGTTCTATGTCATTTCAGGAAATACCTTTGCTTTGAGTTAATTATATCAACCAGCTGATTATTGAAGGTAAATCAGTTGTAGTTTCTATGCTATAGTTTTAGAAGTGCAAAACAACAGAAAACCTTGAACCCCAGTAAATAAACTTTCCTGTGAGTTTAAATATACCTTAAATTATAAATTTAAGTTGAGGGAGGTAACCCTGAGGTTGGGTGTTATGCATAGATCAATCAAAACAAATAAAAAATAATAAGCCCATACAGTTAATAGTTCTTCTCTAGCAAATGGAAACTGCTTCTTATATTTTTTGGCCATTTGCTTTTTTCAAAGATAAAAGGAGGGATACCACTATTAAACTGAAAGTGAAAGAATTGGCAAAATGGAACAAATGCAGGTAATCCACCATGCAGAAATGACAGCAAATTCTTTTCTCTGTAGCATCAAGCCTCTGTGAATTTTCAGTACATGCTGTGTGTTTTTCAATACAAAACCAGTCTATAGCCATCAGTCATTTAACATGCTTTATGCTTCATTGGGGGCAGCTAGATGGCTCAGTGGATAGAGTACTGGGCTTGGAGTCAGAAAGATCTCAGTTCAAATGTGACCTCAGACACCAGCTGTGTGACCCTGGGCAAGTCACTCTGTCTTAATCCATTGGAGAAGGAAATGCAAACCACACCAGTATCTTTGCCAAGAAAATCCCATGGACAGTATGGTCCATGGGGTCTTGAAGAGTCAGACACAACTGAATAACAAATGCTTCATTTCCCCAAATTTCTTTTGATGGTATCTCTGTGCTAAGAGTTGCATTATCACTTTCAGATCAACCACAGCAAGTGCTTTCAAAATACTTATCTCCTTTCATCAAACAAGAAGGGCTCTCTTTTCATTTCAGTATTCTCCAGGAAGTCTCTTGATAAAGATTTAGGGAAAGAAACTATAGAATGCCAAAATTTAGTGAGAATTTAAAGATTACCTAGTCCAACTACCTCATTTTACAAATAAGGAAACAGGCCAAGATAAATGTAGTGACTTGTCCAAAGTCACATATAGTAATTGATAGAGATGAGATTCAAATTCAGATTCTCTAAGACTTGCATTTTTTCTACTAATCCATGCTTCCTCTCTATCTACACTGCACAGAAGCGGTATATGCCAGGATATCTGTGCTTAATCCAGGAATGCTTTCACTATGGCCTAACATGGGTAAGAAAGACCTGGTTGAATAGAAAGCCCCAGTGACCTAGTTGAGTGGTGGATGATATTGCTACTCTAAGCCTATTAATTCCAGGGCCTTCTGTCTGTTAATTATGCCCTATTATGCCTCCTGTATATAGCTCATTTTGTATCTATTTGCTTACATGTTGTCTCCCCCTGCTCTTCCCCCCCATTAGATTTTAAGCTCCTTGATGGCTGGGACTATCTTTGGCTTGTTTTTGAATTCCCAGTGCTTAGCATAGTGCCTGGCACAAAGTAGGCACTTAAAAAATGTTTATTGAATTTAAATGAAAAATAAATTTTGTTTTGACATACCAAAAAAAAAAAACAACCAAACCTTTTAATAAAGTTTATTTCTTAGCAACAGATAAGCAAAAACAGTCTAATACATTAAGACTAACAGCACATGCCACTTTCCCCCTTTTGTCAATAACTTTAGGAAAGTGGGGAGAAAATGATCTTATCTAGACAAAAGTTAAGTAAGCTTGGTCATCACCCTTGATAAACAATGGTTTTACTTATTTTCCTAAATGGAAAAGTCTGGAACATATTTTAAACTGGGGAAAATATTATTTCTTAATGTTTTCAGTTGAACTCAAAAGGAGGTTTTCACATGCTTTTGTAGGGGGGTGCAATGGAAATAGATAGGAGAGGGTGTCATATAGATAGAATTTACAAGAATTATATTAGTAGATTTGGTAATTGATTGCATAGGACAGTAAAAGAAAATAGTAAACTTTTGAACATGGAAAACCAGATGAATGTTGGTACTACTGAAATAGTGATATCAGAAAGAGGAGTAGATTTTGGGGAAGAGAAAATAAGCTCAATTTTTATATGAGATCACAGTGAGACTAATAAAGGTATCCAATAGGCAGTTGAATGTTTGTTTAGAAGAGGGGTGTGAGCTGGAGAAATAAATCTGGAAATTATTTACAGAAAAGTGATAGGGCCAAGGGAATGATTAGGATTACCAAAGGAAAATGAAGAGTGAGAAGAGGACCAAAGATAAATCCTTGGAGAACACTCACCAAGGGGAAGAGACAGAAAAAATATTTAAGAAAGAGAGTAAGAGAACCCAGAAGAACCTGGTGTTTCAGAAGCCAAGAGAGCAAAAGGTATCCGACGTATACATGGAGCTAATTGACAATGTCAAATGCTGCATTTAGTTCCAGTGAGATGATAACTGCAAAATAAAAATTTTTAGTGATTATAAAATCATTGGAGATTTCAGAGCAGTTTCAGTGAAGTGCCTGGAGTGTATGTCCAGATTTCAGGGGTTTTAGAGGGAAAAATTTGTGAGGAAATAGACTTATCCAGCACAGACAACTTTTTCATCACATTCAACTCTTTTCTTGAAACTTCAATTTCTTCAACTTAAAAAGAAAAACTGTCCTAACATTCCTTTAATTCAGTCATCTGCATTATAAGCATTTTTTCAATTATGACTTCCTTTTTGTTGTTAGTGTTACATGATTTCTACCTTTTAAAGGAAATTTTAAAATGTCTGTGTCACAGGAAGAAAATACACAAAATGTATAGTCACTAAAGTGACATTGTCTAGATGATTAAATCTAAAATTAGACTTGTAGCTATTTTGGTTTACAGTTACAAGCATAGATCAGGCAATCTGCTTCCAAATTACCTGATTGCTTCAGGCTTATAAACAGTCAAGATATTTCAATTAAACATTTCAGGTACATGTAGCATCTGGGGCTTGGCTTCTAAAAAAAAAAAAAATGAAAGAAAAATAGTCACATTCAAAAAGTCTGTCACTTTAACTCTTTATCCAGTTCCTTTGGCATTGGGAAGTCAAGGGAATTATTTTCTTCTAACACCCTTATTTTCTCCTCATTGATGTGCAGTCACTTGACAACCATTCATTTCAGTGTTCTGAAGCAGTAGCTGCAGTGAATTCATTACAGTTTTAAAAGTCTAATTTATGCTACAATACTATAATCAATTGGAAAATGGAGACATAATCCAGCCAAACTGAAAAAAGAAAAAAAAATCTGCAGATATTCCTAAAGCATCAAGATAAAAAAAACGAATAAGTCAAAGAATTATCCTAAATTTTGATCTATGAAATGACAAATGTTTGCATATTTAGAAATATTTCATGATGGAAACACATTTAGAATTTGTCTTTTTACATCTAATTATTTAGCATGGTTTAGAGAGTTATTGAGTCTGAAGGAAAACAGAAAAAATCATAAGCGGGGAATGGTGAAATCAAGTACTACAAATTAGGAAATAATAAAAAAGAGAAGAATGGATAAAATGAAAGAAAGTCAAAGTAAGAATTTAAGGAAAAACTTAAATGATACCTTATTGCTTTTTATAAGCAACCCCCCCCCCCAAAAAAAACAACAAGGATCTGTTCCTGGGAAATAGGATAGGTTTAAGTAGGAACATTTTGTATTGGCCTACCATATGTATAGTAGTAGTTTTACTCTTAGGTGATCTGACAATATACCACACACTCATTATAATAGAAGGGGAGAAAATAAGTACATCTCTGCATACAGACAGGCAATGCTAAACTTTGTGCCATATTATTCAGCCTTTTGTCTCAGGAAAATGGTAGGAAGCTAAATATATCTGATCAAATATCAAAAAAACTAAAAGTGTAAATGTATAATAAAGAAGCCTCTTAAAAGGGAGCTGAAGTGAAACCTTTGCTGTTTCATTTGACATTGAACTATGTTTATATGTAAAATTGAAACCAAAAAGTTTCATCCAATTTCTCCTTTACTTCCAAACTATTTTTCCTGTTTTTGTTTTTGTTTTTTTAACTCTCCCCATTTCAACCCTTTTCTGCTAGAATTTAGCCACCGGGCCCCAGAAGACCTAACTTCATCCTAAATAAAACTTTTTTTTATTGTAGGCTTTTTTTTTTTAACCATTCACTGACTAGGATTTCAGTTATATTATAGTTGAAGCATTTTGCCATTGCCCACAATAACACTAGAGATTTCCTGACAAAGTCAATTTTTGTCCTGATGAGAACAGAAGTGAGAACTGAAAGATATTACAGCTTTTATGTTGTAATTTACTACATTATTTTTCTTTTCTTTTTTTTAATGCCACCATTTAGTCAGACCAATTTTATTTAACAAATATGATAAAAGTGAGTCCAAAGTTGGTTAATTGGAGAGTGTTTCTTCTTCTTCTTTTTTAATTAATTAATTTATTTTTAGTTTTCAACATTCACTTCCACAAGATTTTGAGTTCTAAATTTTCTCTCCATCTCTCCCCTCCCACCCACCCCAAGACAGTGTGCATTCTGATTACCCCTTCCCCCAATCTGCCTCCCTTCTGTCACCTCCCCTCTCTTATCCCCTTCCTCTTCTATTTTCCTGTAGGGCAAGATAGATTTCTGTACTCCATTGCCTGCTCGGTTGCATGTAAAAACAATGTTTAATATTTGTTTTTAAAACTCTGAGTTTTAAATTATCTACCTTCCTCTCTCCCTATCCACCCTCATTGAGAAGGCAAGCAATTTGATATAGGTTATACATGTGTAGTCATGCAAAACACTTCCATAATAGGCATGTTGTGAAAGACTAACTCTATTTCCCTCCATCCTATCCTGTCCCCCATTTATTCTATTTTCTCCTTAGACCCTGTCCCTCCTCAAAAGTGTTTGTTTCTGATTACCCCCTCCTCCAATCAGCCCTCCCTTCTATCATCTTCCTTCCCCTTCTTATCCCCTTCCTCCCTACTTTCTTGTAGGGTAGGATAGATTTCCATACCCAATTGAGTGTGTATGTTATTCCCTCCTTTAGCCAAACCTGATGAGAATAAGATTCACTTATTTCCTCTCATGTGCCCCCCTTCTCCTCCACTGTAAAATCTTTTTTGCCTCTTTTTTTGTGAGATAATTTACTCCATTCTACCTCTCCCTTTCTCCTTCTCCCAGTACATTACTCTCTCACCCCTTCATTTTACTTTTTGGATATCATCCTTTCATATTCCACTCACCCTGTGTCCTTTGTATATATGTGTATATATATATACATATATATGTATATATATTCCCTCCAACTACCTAATACTAAGAAAGGTCTCATGAGTTACAAATATCAACTTTCCATGTAGGAATGTAAACATTTCAACTTTAATAAGTTCCTTATGATTTCTCTTTCCTGTTTACCTTTTCATGTTTCTCTTGAGTCTTGTATTTGAAAGTTAAAATTTTCTATTCAGCTCTGGTCTTTTCATCCAGAATGCTTGAAAGTTCTCTATCTCAGGGGTGGAGCCAAGATGGCGGAGTAAAAGCACTGAGTTGCTTGAGCTCTCCTCCAAACCTCTCCAAATACCTGTAAAAAATGGCTCTAAACAAATTCTAAAGCAGCGGAACACACATCACAGCTGGGAGGGGTCTTAGAACCTGGAATGTCAGAACTGTGAGGGCCCTTAGGACCTGGAATATCAGAGCTGTGAGGGCCCTTAGAACTTTGAATGTCAGAGCTGGAAGGGGCCTTAGAACCCAGAATGTCAGAGCTGGGAGGGGCCTTAGAACCCAGGATGTCAGAGCTGGAGGGGCCCCTTAGAACCTGGAATTTCAGAGCTGTGAGGGCCCTTAGAACCTGGAACATCAGAGCTGTGAGGGCCCTTAGGACCTGGAACATCAGAGCTGTGAGGGCCCTTAGAACTTTGAATGTCAGAGCTGGGAGGGGCCTTAGAACATGAAGAGGTAAACAGGAAAGAGAAATCATAAGAGACTTATTAAGGTTGAACTGTTTACATTCTGCTTGGAAAGATGATATTTGCAACTCCTTTGTTGGTATTAAAGTAGTTAGAGGGAAGAAAATTATATGTATGTATGTATGTAGATAGATAGATAGATAGATAGATAGATAGATAGATAGATAGGTAGATAGGGGGCACAGGGTGAGTTGAAGATGAAGGGGTGATATCTGGAGAATAAAATTAAAGGGTGAGAGAAGATTATACTGGGAGAAGGAGAAAGGGAGAGGTAGAATGGGACAAATTATCTCACATAAAACAGACAAGAAAAGGCTTTCACAGTGGAGGGGAAACAGGGGAAGGTGAGAGAGAATGAGTGAATCTTATTCTCACTGGATTTGGCTTAAGGAGAGAATAATATGCATACTCAATTAGGTATGGAAATCTATCTTACCCTATAGGAAAATGGGGGGGGGAAGGGGATAAGAGAGCAGGAGGATGATAAAGGGAAGGGCAGATTGGGGGAAGGGGTAATCAGAAGCAAACACTTCTAAGGAGGGACAGGGTCAAAAGAGAGAATAGAATAAATGGGGAGTGGGATAGGATGAAAGGAAATATACTTGGTTTTTCACACAAAAAAAGAAAAAAGGAGATCTGAAGGAAACTGCAGATTCTAAGAGGCAGTGATAAAGAGGAAGTTCATTTCTGATGCGGAGCACGGCCTTGTATAAACACACAAACAATATTTGTAATATTGTGTTTGGAAAAAAAGGAAATGAAGCAAATTTGGAGGTAAAAAAAAAAGTCCTCTATCTCATTGAATATCCATTTTTTCCCCTGAAGGATTATACTCAGTTTTGCTGGGTAGGTGATTCTTGGTTTTAATCCTAGCTCCTTTGACTTCTGGAATATCATATACCAAGCCTTCTGATCCATTAATGTAGAAGCTGCTAAATCTTGTGTTATCCTGATTTTGTTTCCACAATACTCAAATTGTTTCATTTTGACTGCTCGCGATATTTTCTCCTTGACCTGGGAATTCTGGAATTTGGCTATAATACTCCTAGGAGTTTTTGTTTTGGGGGCTCTTTCAGGAGGTGATTGGTGGATTCTTCTAATTTCTATTTTATCCTCTGCTTCTAGAATATCAGGGTAGTTTTCCTTGATAATTTTGTAAAAGACAATGTCTAGGCTCTTTTTTTGATCATGGCTTTCAAATAGTCAGTGATTTTTACATTATCTCTCCTGGATCTGTTTTCCAGGTCAGTTGTTTTTCCAGTGAGATATTTCACATTGTCTTCTTTTTTTTCATTCTTTTGGTTTTGTCTTATAATTTCTTGATTTCTCATAGAGTCATTAACTTCCATTTTCTCCATTCTAATTTTTAAGGAATTATTTTCTTCAAAGAACTTTTGGACCTCCTTTTCCATTTGGTCAATTGTGCTTTTTAAGGAATTCTTCTCCTCATTGACTTTTTGAACATATTTTGCCATTTGGGTTACTTTATTTTTTTAAGGTGTTATTTTCTTCAGCATTTTTGGGGGGTCTCCTTTAGCAAGCTGTTAACTCATTTTTCATTATTTTCTTGCATCACTCTCATTTCCCAATTTTTCCTCTATTTCTCTTACTTGTTTCTCACAATCTTTTTTGAGCTTTTCTATTGCCTGAGACCAATTCGTATTTTTCTTGGGGACTTTGGATGTAGGACCTTTGACATTGTTGTCTTCTTCTGGTTGTATGTTTTGTTCTTTGTCACCAAAGTGAGATTCTATAGTCTAAGGTTTTTCCCTCTGTTTGTTCATGTTACCAGCCAATTACTTCACTTTTAAACTCTTTGTTAAGGTAGGGCTCTGCTTCAAGTGTGGAGAAGGTATCGTCCCAAGCTTCAGGGGTTTTGTGCAGCTGTTTTCAGAGATACTTATAGGGACCTGTAAATTTTCAGTTTTTCCAAGGTAGTATCATCAAAGGAGAGGTGTTTACTCCTCTTCTGGCCAGTGCTCTGGTCTATGAAGGACCACAAGCACTCTTTTCTGCCTTGAAAATGTGAGGAGGATTCCCTCTCCACTGCTGCCAGAAGCTCCACCACGCCAGCACTCCTCCATCACCCCAGGACCGCCACCCAGGACTGTGACCCAGATCCAAGCATGGACAAAGCAAGAGAATCCTGCCTTAGCACCAGCAAAGTCATCCCTACAATCCCTCTCTGATCAGCCTCTCAATCCCCCCACTGTCTGTGGGCCGAGAGCTCTGGCAGCAGCCACTGCCACAGCTGCTACCACAGCCGCTGCCCTAGCTGCTACCACAGCCGCTGCCCTGCGGAGGAGGCCGGACCATGCTCCTCTCTCACCCAAGTCCGACAGACATTTCCTACTAACCTTCTAAATTTTTTTGCTGTTTGTAGGTTGAGAAGTCTGGAAACCACCACAGCTGCCTGTGATTCAGTCCCCTGAGGCCTGCTCCAGGTTTTCCAGGGCTAGTCTGTACTGGTGAGTTTTACACTAGATTTCACTCCACTCTCAGACTGGTGCCACAGACCTTTCCTGTCCACTTCCAGGTTGTCTTGGGCTGGAAATTTGTTTCACTCTGTCATTTTGTGGTTCTGGTGCTCTAGAATTTGTTTAGAGTATTTTTCCATGTTTTTGGAGGGGTTTGGGGGAGAGCTCAAGCAAGTAAGTCCCTGCTTTTATTCCGCCATCTTGGCTCTGCTCCCTGAGAGTATACTCTAGTACATTATTTTTCAGGATGAAATATGACAATTGAATTTTTATGAGGATTTCTTGGCAAATTAATCCTATATAGGGAGAATTCTAATGTGATCATTTATTTTCTTACTTTTTTATGGATGGAATTTATTTAGTTTGTGTGAAAAATCAGACACCATAAGGGAATATGTGAATACAACGGAAAACTATATGGTCCAAAATTAGCCATAGATAATAACTTTTAATTTTCTTTTGAGAGAAAAAGAAAAAAAAACTTTTTTTTTGTGAGGCAATTAGGGTTAAGTGACTTGCCCAGAGTCACACAGCTAGTAAGTATTATGTGTCTGAGGATGGATTTGAACTGAGATCCTCCTGACTCCAGGGCTGGTGCTTTATCCACTGAACCACCTAGCTGCTCCAAGAAAATAATTTCTTTTGAAATAGGATTTATATTTAGATGGAACCAACCCATTCTTTTTACAAATGAAAAAACTGCAGCCCAGAAAAGTTAATTTGCTGAAGGTCATGGAGATAAAGTGAATAGTTGAACCAGGATATGAACCCAAGTTCCCTGGTGTCAAGTCCAGTGCTCCATGTATACCATGCTGTATTTTTGACTATAATATGTGCTATTCAACAAAGTGTTTCCTGGAAATGTCTTGGTTTTTTATATGTTTTTTGATGCTGAATTTTAAAATGCAAATAGAACTTATCACTCATTGTTACTGAATGACACAAATTTTGATGTAAATTATGTAATTTCATTGTGGGAACAGCTTCTAAAATGGTGAAGGAGGTAATGAAAAGTTATTAACTCTCAGTTCTGTGCACACTGTGAAATTCCCGCTTATCTGTCATGGTAGGCCAAAGCATGTGTATGTGTCATCATTTAGTCTAAATATATGGCGGAACATTCTGTCAGTTGCATGCTTGGGATTATTTGGTAAACATCTTTATTTTGTATAATACTATTTTCCCAAGGGTCTTAATACTTTAATAAATGTGGGTGCACATTTCTTAAATTCTTAGTTTGTGTCTAAAATGTATCAATAACCTGAATAGTTTTTGTGTATGCAGTTAACTAAGTCACAGGGACCAATTTTTTTCCTCTTGTTAGAAATCCTATGCATTCTTTTTTGGGTGTAAAATAGATAAATAAGATAAGGGATATACCTCTCATTTGTTCTTCATCATTTGTGGTAGACACATTGACTGGATACACCCATGCTATTTGGAGTTCCTGTGATTTTAAGAGAAGAAAAAGAATGTTCAACTTTAAACAAAAAAATCATTCGACTTTTTCCCATTTTGCTTTATACATAAATTAGGAATTACCTCAAGGTACAATAATATAATAATATACAATATCCAGATCTACTAACAGCTGTCATGTATGTTTTATACATTTAAGAACAATGTTCCAAAACCACCAGAAACTTGGAATTTAAGTGAAGGTGAAAATGATGTTTCAGATATTAATAATGAAGTTCAGAGTGACAAGGAAGGAGGTCCCACACTTTTTGTGATCCCAATAGGAATGTACATAGATAAGATTCCCAATAGGTGGTTATTTATTTAAAGGAAACTATATATACTCAAATATTTGTATAAAAACTCAGGCCTAAAGGCCTTTTTCATGATCTTAACATCCAAAAATTATACTGAATTTTTAGCTTCTAAAGTGACATTATGTCCTCTAACAGGGCACCAAAATGTATTTAAAACATGAAATTTCTCTTAGAAGCATTAAATATGAAAGTATTCTTAGCAAATCTGTAAGGGGTTGCTCTTTTACATAAGATTACAATCTGGGAATACAAAACATTTTTTGTTGAATTGTGAATGTTTAATTGTGAATGGGGTAGTAGAGATACATAAAAAATCCCCTACTCATTAAAAACTGAAGCAAACTAAAGAGGCACAGAACAAAATTGTCCTCAAAGGAAAGAACTAATTCCAGGAAAGAAAAATTTTGTCAGCTAACCATGAGTTATCCTTGAAAAAGTTTTCATGGTTTCATTATATACTAAATTTAACTGAAGGAAAAAAAAATTAAAGTGATAAATCAAAAATGATACAGGTTCTCTGTATCTGAAAAAAAATTGTCTAAAATCAAATAAGGTTAAAATCATGGAAAAGACCATTATGAGTTTCCAAATGAATGAAATGATGAATGACAAGCATTTTCAAGAAAGTTATTTTGTAAAATATTTTAAATTTCAAAATTCAGATCTATGGGTAATTATAAGGCATAAAATTACCCAAAAAGTTATCCATTATCTTCTCAAAACTTATAAAGTTATAGAATATAACATATCACTTAAAATCTATGTTTAAGATTCACAATTAGACTTCTTCCTGGAAAACCTTGATGCCAGCATTAATGAGTTTGAGGAGTATTTCCATTAAAGAATTTCCCATAGTGACTAAGTGAGATATAGGCAAGTAGAGTATAAGCATGAGAAAATAGTCAAAAGGCACATGTTAGGTAAATTAAATGAGCATGACTTTATTTAATAAATCCATTAAAATATTAAATTTTGGCTTATCTGAAAATATTGATGATTTACAAATCCAAAGATATATTTGAAACAAGTATAAAAATACTATAGTCACCTTATAGTAGTAGCTCATGTGACCAATAGAATGGCAGACTGTACATTTTTCCCATATGCCATTAACTTTAAAAAAGGGGGGGGGCAGCTGGCAGCACAGTGAATAGAGCACCAGCCCTGAAGTCAGGAGGACCTGAGTTCAAATCTGGCCTCAGACCAAACACTTGACACTTACTAGCTGTGTGACCTTGGGTGAGTCACTTAACCCCAGTTGCCTAGAGAGACAGATAGAGAGAGAGAGAAGGAATTACATGCTGGATATAAAATAATCATAGTTGAATTCACTTGACCAAAAAAAGAGAAAGAATTAACATCTGAGGATATTAATCACTTATATTTATAGTATTTAGTCAATACTCCCCTCTCCATTACTATGTCCCATCTCTCCATCCAGAAGACAACATTTTACTTGTCGACCAAATTGGAATTTCTGCTATAGAACCCACCAACATAACTCACCACATGTCCATCTCTTGCTGACAACAAACAACAAAATATTAACTTTCCATTCATGTGATGAAATGAAGGAAGGCATGCTGCTTTCTTACTGGGTTCCATGAGGTTAGTAATCCTCAAAGCTGCAGAAACTTCATCTGGGACAAGTTCTCCTTCCCCACACCCAACCAAGTTTAAAAAAATGCAGCAGATACTGATTCAGCCTAGGCAGAGAAGGAAAGGACAAGTTCTAAAGGAGGAACTGGATCAGGGTGCCAACATGAGTGACTGCACCTAGCCTGATGGAAGGGGGAGTAAAATCCATCTGGGGCCAAACTTATCTCCCCAGATATTATGTAAAAGACAAATCTTTGAAAGAGCAATCCCCCAATGTGGGAAGGGACTGAGGTAACTTTATATTCTATCCCCTGGAAGATGCCCAACATAAAAGGGGGAAAGGGATCAGAATGTTTAGTGACAGGGAAGCATAAGGGGGAAAGACTGAAACACGAAATATTTCAAGGGGAAGAAAAATCAATATGAATCTAATTATGTGAATAAGTAAAAGAAAGACTGACTTGTGGGGTAAAAGAGAGGTTCCTAAAACTAGAAGTAAGAGCAGGTGAGTTTTAAACTCTCAAAAGGATTACAAATCTCACTTCTCTTTGCCTCTGTCTCTCTTTGTATCCGCCTCTCTCTATCTTTTTACGTCTCAGCTCTCTTTTTAGTGACTAAATCTCTCAGTCTTTTGCGAATCAGAAGTGTAGGGGCCGTTCACATGTCTAATCCTACTTCTGACTGTCACAGAAGCTTTAACTAATTCTGTTCCCAACTTGAGTCAAATTAGCTCTTCTTAAGCAGCTTGGTGTCCTTTCATTCTTAGGAGTTTGCCATATTAGTACCATACTTAGTGTGGACACTTAATCAGCCCTGTTGTGGCCCAGAACTACTGAGCTCAACTAATCCACCAGCCTCAGCTTCCCCTAGTAGCAGGATTGTATATCACCATGGCTGATTACAAAGTTCTCTTAATAAAAATTAGGAAACAAAGGAAAATACCAAATGAGTCACAGAACCCCATAGAATCCCAAGAGTATAGAACAAGATATTCCAGTATGTTTCAAAAAAAATGAAATGCATAAGAAGTTAAGAAGATACAAAGGTCAAAATTTATGGCCTATAGGATAAAAAATGAATGTAGGATAGCAAGTTTCTCCAAATAAATGAAAGAGAGAATAATAGATTTGGAATAAAACTAAAGCATAGGAAAATCTTGAAGCAGACAAGCAAAAGACAATAACGTTGAAAGAATGCATGATTTCAGTGAAAACCAAAGTTCTTCACCTTGAAGATAATATTGTTAGAGATAACTTAAGGATTATAGATCTTTCTGAACATGACAAATCAAAAATCTCAAGATTATACTGAAGGAAAATATGCAAGAAAACATTCCTGCATTTTTGCATATAGAAATCAAACCAACATTGAAAAAATCTGCAGGTCACTTTAAAAAAGGGTCCTACATTTCAAATTCCATGACATATGATCATTGAAAATTGAAAAAAATGACAAATAACAAATTCTTTAAAAGGCTAGAAGAAAGAAAGGCCTTCACATAAAAGAAATGATAAACAAATAAAACAAGCTTATTCCTTATTCACTAGTAACCAGAGAAAGGAAAGGAATGTTCTATTAAAAAAAAAAAAAGAGCTCAAGATGCAACCCAAAATGGCACACCCTGCAAACCTGAGCAAAAGCATTAAAAAAAAGACATTCAACAAAATAGAGTCATTGGATGCATCCCTACAAAAAAATAATAAAATCAGATTTTATCAAAATGGTTAACATTCAAATATCCCCAAGCAAGAGAAACACAATAAATATAATTACACTTACCAAGGAAAGAATAATTAAATAAATTGCTCTATGTTTAGAAGTCTGTTCTTTAGCCAAAAAAATAAAAGGAAGACTGATCTATGGGGTAAGAAAAGAGGGATTAATAACATACAAGGTGATAAAAAATGGAAGAAGTGAAAGTGAGTGAGGGAGTAGATCTGAAGCTTAATTGGCTAAACTCCCACAGTTTCTTAAGGTGAATCAATGTATTTTTGAGGAAAGAATTACAGAGTGACAGCCTAAAAACTGAGAAAAGGGGACATATGGGATAGAGTGGGATTTGTGATGTAATTCGATTATCAAGTCCATTGGTGCACAGTGAAGAAATAATTAATCTATGTTCTTAGCAAGAAAAATGGCTCTAGCAGAATGGAAGAGGTGGCCAAAGGGAAGGATTGAAACTAGGGAGAATGAAAAGAGAGGAACTCAGCCTCATAGGAGGGAGGTAGTCCCAATGAAGAGAGGTTCTATGAGGTAAGAGGTATGTGTCTATAAGGGGAGATTGACTCTTACAATTCTGAATTATTTCTGGAGGGAATTGCATTAGGAGAACAACTTATCTGAGTAAGTGTTTTTTATCCACAGATAACCTGTGAGTTCCTAGGAGTAGCTGGTACCCAAAATGGTGCCGTCCAGAGATGAGAAGCTATGGGAGTGGGAAGGAGAATAATAGCAGGCAGGACAGGGCATAGATTTGTGAAATTTAAGATATGATTTAATTTCTATGATGGTGAGAGTTCCTACCCATATTACTTTCCTAATGAACTGATAATTCTAAGAGTGAAATGTAACAGATGACAGTATACCAGTATCTATAAAGGCAATAATATAGAAATTGGCAAGAAAGAGCTAAAGAGAGTGCTTCAGAAGTATTAACCCCCAGTAATATGAAGAGTTTAAAGAAGAAAAATATAAGAATATGAACCACAAAATCTGAGGATAAAATTCCAGTATATAAGATAAGAGAATTATGAGACTAAAGAAATTCTTATTAGAAAAACATAAAGAAATCCTCCCTGCCTCAAAACACACACACACACACACACACACACGCATGCATGCATGCACATACACATGAAGGAAAAGAGTGAAATAGGGGGTGGATTTTAAACAAGTGAAAAGAGGAAAAGAAAAGAAAACAAATGAGAAGAGAGAGAGAGAAAATAATTTTAATAAAATCCTCAAACTAGGGGAAAGTTGACAAATTGAAGTGAGAATGAGGGTGAAAAAGAGAGCTAGTGGAAAACGGGGTAGTACCAAAATAGTTTATGTAAAACTAGTGGTAGAGACAAAGTACTGACTTAAAAGTAGAAAGTGAGTTATATGCACACACATACATATATACATATAAATATATATATATATAAATTTATTTTTAAAAGCAATAAGAGACCCATGTGAAAAAATAAATTTAACTGTATAATTTTACATATCTATGGGTAGAATAGGTAACAAAAGGAAACCTCATAATCTGTTGCTCATAAGAAACATATCTCAAAAAGAAAACATACATGTATATGGAGAGATGATATTTCTCCATGTGGAGAGGTGGTAACTGCTTCCAGTCATGCTTCCAGACTCTCCAATCATGAGGACTAGAACATGCACAGACCTTCTTTATCACATAACTGAGAGAACCTTTCTATCACTGATTGCATAGTGAGAATCACTGGTGTCTTCAAAATGGACTGAACCAGTACCAGCCCGGATTTTCTAAGCATTTGCATCTGAAGGAGCATGGTGACTACTTCATAGTCTCCAGTGAGAAAACCATGCTGTAAGGGAGAAAAGCCATAAAGACACAAGACCTCTGATAAATGTGCCCAGCTTTTGAGCCTTTTTTCTTTTCTTTTCCTCTATG
This sequence comes from Vombatus ursinus, assembly GCF_900497805.2. Lineage (NCBI taxonomy): Eukaryota > Metazoa > Chordata > Mammalia > Diprotodontia > Vombatidae > Vombatus > Vombatus ursinus. The sequence goes on along the minus strand of NW_020954570.1, from coordinate 9,519,557 downwards.
CCATCCAGCTGCTTTTCTAATTTTTTAGTTGCATGCCCAGTTTATTGGGTTGTGTTTTTTTTTTCCTCTCCATTGATAAAAATGTTTTAAAAGTTTTGAGAATGGCTGCATTCTCAAAATTTTAGTATATTGTCTTTTTTAAAAAATATAATTATGTGTTATTTCTATAATTTGTTCTTTTACCCGTCAGTCTTTAAGGGTATATTTAAATTTGAATACCTTCTTTAAAGTCCATTTATTGATTATATTTTATTTTATTATAGAAAATATGACATTTAATATTTCTGATTTCTGCATTTGTCTGTGATACTTTTACTTCCTACTATATTGTCAACTTCTGTGAATGTGACATGCACAACTGAGAGATATGTATTTCCTTTATTTTATCATTGAGTGGTTATCAGAGATATCTACTTTTCTAAAATTATTTTCGTGTCTTTTAACTTTTTTCTTATTTCTCTTTTTATTAAAATTTTCTATGAGTAAAATTCACAAGATGCCATTCAGTAACTATTAAAATTTTGATTTCTATTTTTGCCTATAGTTTTATTAACTGTTAGATGTTATGCCAATCTGTGCATATAATTAATGTATATAAAGTATTTATATTTTCATTATCTATGATGCCTTTAAACATAATGCACTTTCCCTGATTAAAGAGATACTTAAAGCACATTTTTAATTTTTTTTAAATCACTGTTTTTTAAAACGTTTGCCTCAATTATAAGAAGTTCTGCTCCAGTCCCCCATTTTAACATTTTTTGAATCTTTTTTAATGTGATTCTTATAAATAGCATCTTGCTACAGCATTTTGCTTTATGATACATTCTGCTACCTTCCCATTTTATGGGTGAGTTCATCCTATTCATACTCAGTGTTATGATTGCTAAACTTATGTTTCTTTATATAATAACCTTTTATCCATTTTCTTTTCCCCTCTTCCTCTTCAAAAAGAGAAGGCAGTCAAGAAAGAAAAGGAAACTGATTATTCCTAATAAAATATAATTGATTTAGACTGTTTCTATTCCTCTGATCTTCCTCTCTTCATGAAGTCCAGCCCCAAATCTCTATTTCAATATCTTTCTATGATCAAATTTTCAAAATTGAAATTTATTTTGTTTGTGTCTCTTTGATCTCTTATGTTGCCCTTCCTCTTTTGCCTCCATCTCCCATTACCACCTGTTTTCCTTTTAAATTTAATATTAATTTATATTAAATTGTGTGTGTGTTCAACTCTCTTTTATCTAGTTTAGACAAGAACAAAAATCATGGGATACTTATTCCCTACACCCGCTTTCCTCCATATCTATATTCACTTTTGTAAGTAAGTTCTTTGTTGTAAGCCTTTATATTTTGAATCTTAGGATGCCAAATTCCATGAATTCATCTTCTTTGCTAAGTCTTATTTGATCCTGATTGTATTTCCTTGATACAAGCTTGTATTCTGTTTCTGGATATTTGCGGTATTTTTTTTATGTGGAAATTCTGGATTTTGGATATGACATTCCTGGGTGTTTCCAGTTTGGGGTTTCTTTCAGGAACTCGTTGGTGGATTTCTTCTGTTTTCACATTGCTCTCAGATTCTAATACATTTGGATACTCTTTAAAATAATTTCTTGAAATACAGTGCCCAGGTCTTTTGTTTAGATATAATTTCAGGTAGCCTAATAATTCTTAAACTATTCTTGACCTGTTTTCCCTTAAAAAGATTTATTATTTATTTTTTAACATGCTTTTTAACATGCATTCCTCTTTCTTACCCCTCAATTTTTTGAGGTCATCCCAATGTAATTTACTCACACCTGTGCTCTCTGACTAGATAGACTGCTTATATCTTCCCCAATAATAATAAAGTTCTTAGGAGTTAGATGTATCATTTTCCTATATAGCAATGTAAACAGTTTGACTTTTTCAGTCCCTTATGACTACTCTTTCATATTTCATATTTACCTTTAGTTTTGTGTTTGAATGTCAAATTTCCTCTTCAGCTCTTCATCAAGAATGCTTGAAAGTCCTCAGTTTCATTAAATATCCATTTTTTCCCTGAAGAATTTTACTCAGTTTTGCTGGGTGGCTTATTCTTGTTTGTAATCCTAGCTCCTTTGCCTTCCAGGATATCATATTCCAAACCCCCCTCCCCTGCCCGAGGTCTGTACACAATGTTTGTAGATCTGACCAAAGCCTTTGATACTGTCAGTCATGAGGAATTATGGAAAATTATGTCAAAATTTGGTTGCCCAGAGAAGTTCATCAACATTGTATGTCAATTTCATGATGGCATGCTTGTCTGGATTCTGGTTAATGGACAATGCTGTCATGCTTTCCCTGTCACCAGTGGAGTGAAACAAGGCTGTGTCCTTGCTCCCATGCTTTTTAGCATGATGTTTTCAGCCATGTTGCCAAATGCCTTCAATGAGGACCACCATGGCATCAAGGTCAGCTACCACGGTGGTGGTAAATTCTTCAATTTGAAAAGGCTACAAGGCAAGACCAAAGTGGAGGGAATATTGGTGCATGATTTTTTGTTTGCAGATGATTGTGCACTCAATGCAGCCTCTGAAGCTGAGATGCAACAAAGTATGGATCAATTCTCTGCTGCTTGTGCTAATTTAGGCTTAACAATTAACACCAAGAAAACACAGGTGCTCCACCAGCCAGCACTACACCATCCATATGTGGAACTATCAGTTACAGCAAATGGAATTTTGAATGCTGTGGATAAGTTCAGTTACCTTGGTATTGTATTTTCCAGGGATGTGCACATTGACAATGAAGTTGACATACACATTGCCAGAGCTGGCTCAGTGTTTGGGAGGATCTGACAGGAAGTGTGGGAGAGGAAGTATTAGACTGACTACCAAACTGAAAGGCTACAGAGCTGTTGTGCTGACCTCATTGCTGTATGCCATGAAACCTTGACAGTGTACCAGCGCCATGCCAGGAAACTGAAGCACTTCCATTTGAATTGTCTTAGGAAAATTCTGAAGATCACCTGTCAGGATAAGGTACCAGATACTGAGGTCTTTTCTCAAATTAAATTGCCAAGCATTCAAACTCTACCACAGAGAGCACAACTCTGAAGGGCTGGTCATGTTATTTGAATGCAAAATGTATGCTTGCCAAAAAGACTATTTTATAGAGAACTCACACAGGGCAAGTGTTCACATCATGGTCAGAAGAAGTGATACAAGGACACTCTCAAGGTCTCTCTTAAAAACTTTGGAATTGATTGTGTGACGTGGGAGACACTGGCACAGGACCACTCAGCAGAACTGAAGTAGCTCAAAAGAAACAGAAGATGTGCAAATTTAGAGAATTCACCCCAAATGTTCACATGGACTATTTGTTCCCAACCTGTGGTGGAACATTCTGAGCTCATATTGGTCTCATCAGTCACAGTCAGACATGCTAAAACTTGACTCTAGCATAGTGATGTCATTTTAGTACTCTTTGAGAATGAGGGACAATGACCAAGCAATCCCAAGCCCTCAGCTCCTTAACATGGACATAACAAATAAATCTTGTGGGATATTGACTGTGGCTCCAAGGTATTTGAATTTTCTGGCTTTCTGAATCTTTCTGGCTACTTGCAGTATTTTCTCCTTGACCTTGAAGCCCTAGAACTTTGCTGTAATATTCCTAGGAGTTTCTATTTTGGGATCTCTTTCAGGCGGTAATCAGTGGATTCTTTCAGTTTCTATTTTACCCTCTGGATCTAAAATATCAGGTCAGTTTTCCTGTATAATTTCTTGAAATATGATGTTAAACTCTTTTTTTTTATCATGGCTTTTAGACAGTCCAATAATTCTTAAATTATTTCTCCTTCATCTATTTTTTCAAAGTCAGTGTTTTCCCAATGAGATACTATACATTTTATTCATTCTTTTTTTTTTCTTTTGCCTTTTTTTAAATTGTTTCTTGACATCTCATGGAGTCATTAGCTCCTGTTTGCCCAATCTAATTTTTAAGGAGTTCTTTTCTTTAGTGAATTTTTGTAATTCCTTTTTTATTTGACCTTCTGCTTTTTAAGGAGCTCTTTTCTTCAGTGACTTTTTGTCTCTTTTATCATTAGGCCAATTCTGTTTTTTAAGATGTTCTTTTCTTCAATATTTTTTGTGCTTCTTTTATCAGCTCTTAAATCTCTTTTCATAATTTATTTTGCATTACTTCCCCCAATTTTTGCTCTCTTTAACTCTTCCAGTAATTTTGTTGGCCTTGGGTCCAATTAGCATTTTTCTTTGAAGCTTTGATTGTAGAGGTTTTCACATTGTTGTCTTCTCTGTGTCTTGATCTTCCTTGACACCCTAGTACTTTTTATGGTCAAGTTCTTATTTTTGTTGTTTGTTCATTTTCCAGTCTATTTCTGATTTTGAATTTTATGTTAAAGTTAAGGTCTGCTCACCTAGTTGTGGGGATGCACTGTCCCAAGCATCATTTTTTTGTGCAGTTTTCAGAGCTAGTTCTAGCATTCTGCAAGTTTTCAGAGTTTCCAAGGTGGTATGATCTGGGGAGAGATGTGGTCACTACTTTTCTGGTCTCCATCCTCACGTTTACCCAGGAAAGGCCTCTGCCCCCTACAGCCACAAGCTCTGTTGCCCTCTTGGCACTGGAATTTTGACCAGGTCCCCTGCTTTCACACAGACACAAGGACTGGTGTTCTTCTCTGCCTTGGAACTGTGAATCCAGAATGTCTCTGGGCTGAGAGTTCCTGGAAGCTGCTGCTGCTGTCGTCACTATCACAGCTATCTCCAAGGCCCTCTGCTGGTGCTTCACCACATGCACTGTGGGCTGGCTCCACACCCTGGTATCACAGACCTCTCCTGCTGACTTCCTAAGTTTCCTTACACTGGAAAAATGTCTCACCCTGACCTTTTGTTGACTCTGCTGCTCTACAATTTGATTTGGGGAATTATTTTAAAGTTGTTTGGAGGGGAATATTGGGAGAGTTTGGCTGAGTTGCTGCCTCTAATCCACCATCTTGACTCCACATCCAGGCCAGTTGTTTTTCCGTTAGTCAATTGTAATCAGTCTTTTTTTCCATTCCAACAGAGACAAAAGTATTTTTTCTATTTTTTTTAAATTGTTTTTGGTATGGAGGCAGTTATTTGTTCCTTTATATTTTACAAGGAGTGAACTACTTAGGTAAGATTTTCTACCTCCTGTTATAAACCATTCATCCTTATTTTGTTTTTTTTTTAATTCCTGAATTTTAATTTCACATATAATTTCATTGTTTATCTCTTGCTTCATTTTTTTCTAGCCATTTTTGCAGTCCTTGTATACAAGTTTTTTTTTCTTCTTACTTTGCTTTCAGTTGTTGTGAGATTACTCTTTTTCTATATTTACCTCTTGGATGTCTCTTAATCCATTACATTTCTTCATCGTGTTCAATATTTTTTCCTCCTTTTTAATCATATTTTTAGCTTCTAGTTTTGTATTAGGATTTTGTGCTCAGCCCAGGCCCTTTCAGGACTCTTGGATGGGTTGAACAGGCTTTGTTCTTTTCTGTCCTCTCTGTAGTTTAGATGTCATTACTGTTCCCAATCAGAATGGAGTGGTTGGCATGAGGTTTCACCCTGTTCCTCAATCTCTTTCTTCTCTCTCAATCTCTTAGTGACTTCAGCAAATCTCTGTCTCCTTTTCCTTTCATGATCCCAAATTGGGAGCTGGTTCTTTCTCCAACAGTGCCCTTGATATGCCCCAGGGAGACAATGGAAATCATATTGATCTCAAGTTTCAGTATAACCTAGACCCTAGCACTGGTACTATCACTGTCACACCCAGGTGATGAGATGATCTTGTCTCCTGCTGTGACTCTAAGTTTTCCAAGGAGTTACAGGGTTAGGTTCTGCATTACCCACTTATATTCTGACAAGCCAGTGCCAGGATTGTGCTTTAAGTGATAGGTTACTAGGTTTTGCACTGGCTTGCAACCTTCCCTCCCCTCTTCAGAGCACAAGCAGACTTCATATTCCTTTGCTGGGTGGTCAAGATTACTTTCCTAGAGTAACTCTACTCCCCCCCCTTCACCACCTTTTAGCACATTTTCTGGAGTTTGTGTAGGCTTCCCTGATATGACTACTGTTCCTTCCTCTGCTGACTTCTGTGTTACCTGAGCTTGAGCTGGGGATTCTTAAGTGTGGTGCCTCTAACAGCCTATACTGCCTTTTAGTCCTTTTGGACAATTTTCTGTATTATTCATCTTTCTTGAGCCCTTTTTAGGTATTTCCAGGAGTTATGTGGTAGATCTTGGTTACCCTCATAGTTTACCTTACCTATTTGTTTTTAACACCTTCTGCCCTACCTCCGTTTTGAGACTCCATCTCTAAGTTCCGTGCTTTTGAGCACTATTCTGCATCATCAAGAAGCCTCATCTGTTTTTAGCTCATTTCACTATGGTATTTTGTTGTTTACAGTGAGGGATATCATTAGTAAATTATTAATTCATAAAAACAGCCCAAAGGATAGACTCTCTACAGTACAGATATTGAAAATATTAACAGTACAGAAGACTGGTTAGCAGACAACCATTTGGTTTGTAAGCAGGACAATTACAAATCATTACTGGTCCATAGAACAGACTTTGAGTAACTTCCCTTGGTATAGAGGGAAATGTGAAAAGTTTGGTAAATTGTGGAAATGATCAGTCCTTTCATGACTTTGCCCAAGAGGAAAGAACTATCCATCTAACATCTAACTGTAACAGTATTTCCCAGAATTATTTTACAAATATATAGGACTAAGTATCCACCTCCACAAGGTGGGTTCTGCCACTGTATTTTGTAGAATATGTAGGAACCAATATGCTAAGTGATTCTGCTCTCTTCAGTTGTATTCTGTACCACTATTTTAACATTTATCCTTTACTGTATGTATGTGTGTGTGAGTGTGTGTGTGTGTGTCTGTACACATATTGTTCTTGTTAAATCATTCAGTCATGTCGATCTCTATGACCTTGTGGACCAACTGTCTATGGGATTGTGAGAAGTAAGAAATGATTATATTTCCATATAAGGAAATTGAGAGCAAAGTAGCTCTGAGTCAGGAGCTTCTAGAACCAGCTAAAATTGAGTGAAGCTGGCTGTTTGGTTAAAGAGGTTGGAAGCAGGACAAAGGTTAAGCTTTACTTAGAGTGCACATGCTTAAGAGGCTCATGAATACTAGCTTCTTCACCTCTGCGTGGGGTTAAGATGCCATTTTCTAAACATGTGATATATGAAGAAGGGAGAAAAATATACTAAGGAGAACATGTGGTGGCTGTTTGGGGAAGTCTGTGACCTATGCTGACTTAGTCAGCTAGGAGGGATTTGCGTCCAGGAATAAGGATATAAGGTTTGCTCTCGCTTCTGTAGGGTGTGTGCTTGTCTCAAGTTCCACATCAGCTCTCTGCAGGAAGCATATTAAAGGTTTCAATTGCTTCACTCATCCTGAGTCTGTCTAACTTACTATGCCTATTTGGGCACCAGAGGTTATTTCCAACAGGGTTTTCTTGGCAAATATACTAGAGTGGTTTGCCATTTCTTTCTCCAGTTTTATTCAGGAACAAGATAATTGACTTGCTCAGGGTCACACAGCTAGTAAGTGTTTGTGCTCAGATTTGAATTCTGATTTTTCTGACTCTAGGCCCAGTGCTCTATCCACTGAACCACCTAGCTGCATGTATGAATGTGTGCATGTGTAAATATATACATATACATATATATCTAGATATACATACATATATATGTATATATTGATACATACCCTTCTATGCACATATACCAATATTCATCTCAACTAGAGAGAAGCTATTTATAAAATATATTACAGTCTTGCATATTATAAATGTTAGATAAATATTGATTGCCTAAAAAAGGAGGCAAGAGGAAAAAATGCTCCTTTCTCTTAAGGTTATCTTTTTAATGGCTTCATATATTTGAAGGCAAAAATTAAGCTGATCCAAAAATAGTAAGAGAAGAATGAGAATAAACATTCTCTGGATATTTAGGGCAAATTAATTCATACAGACCAAGGCTCCATTAAATTACTATAAGCTGAGTTTATTGAGACAAGCAGACAGGTTGGCTCTAAAGCCCTCCTCCACAGTGATGGAAGAATCTGCATAGTCAAGTTACTATATTTTTGGGAAATTTTGATTTGTGTGAAGTCAACATAAAATTTGCATGTTGAATTCAAGAAGCACCAACATATCTAAGATAAAAATAAAATAGATATTGTATAGCACTGTCTTGATATTGCCAAGGAGATCAAGGCCTGGAGATGGGTCTCCCTGAGGAATTTGCCTAACCTGGGGATGATTATTCCACCATAGGAAAGTCAAGGTGAGGGAAATGTTGAGAGGCGACCACCCTAACCAGTAGACATCCATCTCTGGCTTTTTAATCTCCGTGGAAAAGTTAAAGAAGTATAAATAAATATTATATTAAAACTTACTATTCAGGGCTCAAGACACCGTTGCCTTTGTAACTACCCACTCCTTTCATAACTCACAGCAATCTGGCATTCCTTCTGACAACTCTATTGAATTGATTCTTTCAAAGGTTACCAGTGAACTCCTTCTTATCAAATCAGATTTCCTTATCTAACTCTTGTTATCAGCCTCTTTGCTATATTTTATATTGCAATCAACTTTTCCTTGAAACTCTTTTCTTCCTTGATTTCTGTGATTCTGCATAGTCCTGGTTGTTCTGCATTTCTAAATGCTCCCTCTCTTTCCTTTATGGTCTCTTCCTCCTCTTCATTCCTACTTATGTACTATTCCTCATTTATTACACTTTTTCTTTCTTCTCTGGCCTATTCATTTGATAAGGGAGTGAGGTTCTCAGCAGGCAAATTTAAGATGCCTCTGGAAATTGGTGTGTTATTATCCTATTCTTTGAACCTTGTTCAGAGGTTTAGTACAGCCAAATTGAAGTGGTATTTAGATATTTTTGGAGTGTGAGCTCTGTTGGTATCTTTGATGATAAGTAGATATCTTTCAAAAAAGGATGATGCTTTGCTCTCATAAGATTCTAAAGACAGCTAACCTGTAGTAAGAGAAGACAGTAGTGCTGTAGGTCAAAAATATTCCACTGCAGTATGCTTTACCATTTTGAAAATATTGAATGTGCCACAAGATGGCATCCTAAATCAATCTATTAAAAAAAATTAAAAACACATTGTTCATGAGCTTTAATTCATAAAAATACTTTTTAGTTACTTAAGAGCCCAATTTGAAAACATATCAATCATTTTAATGAAATAATCAGAGCAGTGTTTTGTACATCATTATTATAACCATTAATATTTTGCAATGTCTTAAGGATCCAAAATTATAACTATTATTCAAAAATTAACATGCTTGTCTAATTTTTGGCATAGGAAAAATGGAAATTTTCCCTTAGACAAAGTATTGGCATCTAAAGCTAGATAACAAAAGGTCCTAATAGAACCTCTGAATTTTCAACAATAATTCTTATTAATTATTTTAGACTGAATTTTTGGATTTTAGCAGAAAGTGTAGTTTTAAATTGCATAAAGAGCATGTTGTTCTTGATCAGAAACAATACAAGATGACTATGCACCATTGGGATAAAACTTTTGTTCTAAGTCCCTGATGTTCTCTTGGTTTAATTTGCATGTTGAATAAAGCTACATTGTATATATATTTTTTTTAACAAACAGAGGGCTAGCTATCTTCAAAGGGAGAATCAACAATAGGGGTCTGCAGAGTTCTGGAAAGGGTTTAAACATCTGTTTGGTCTTGAATAAGTCAATTTGCCTTTGTATCCTTATAAAAGAATTAGACCAGGTGATTGTTAAATTCCATTCCAGCTACAAAGTTATATAATCAATAAGAATTTTTAGTGCCTATTATGTTCTTGACATTGTAATAATTTGAAATCAGATAGTTTTATACATTTGTGTATAATTTAAGAATTTTCATTTTATTATCTCATCCAAAATGTTTACAGATAGTACTGATAAATAGCATTGAGATGAGATCCTACAGTGCTCAAGATGATACTACCTGATACTACCCAGCTCAGGATGTTCTATCAAGACAAAGGTATTAGTGATATGTAAAACACAGATTGTGGGATTTTATAAAGCTATTGCTTCATGACAAATGTTTTTACAATTCTAGAACTTCAGGAAATTTTAAGAACACATTGTTCTCAAGATATTCCACTGTAAGCTCAGTATGATGAAAAGGGTATTCCTTGGTCCAGAGCTCCTGAACACGTGCTCCTCAGATTCAAGATGATGATTCTTAACTCAAGTACATTTGGATTCAGAACCATACATTATCACAGCATAAATACATATATACATATGCACACATATATAAACTTAGATATTTGTGTATTTGCACACACGTTTTTAAAACCTCTACACTTAAGCAAATTTCAAACTTAAAGATACTTTTTATTTTTTTATTTAATTTTTTATTTTTCCCCAATTACATGAAAAAACTTTTAACATTAATTTTCTAAAATTTCAAGTTTCTAGTTCTCTCCATCCCCTTCCCCTTCTTTGAGAAGGCAAGCAATTTGATATAGATTGTACATGTACAATCATGCAAAACATATTTCCATATTAGTCATGCGATAAAAGAAAACACAGACCAAAAAAAGAAAAATGACGAAAGAAAATAAAAAGTATGATTTCATCTGCATTCGGACTCCAACAATTCTTTCTGTGGAGATGGATAGCATTTTTCATCATGCATCTTTCAAAATTCCCTTGGACCATTGTATTGCTGAGAATAGCTAAATAATTCACAGTTAATCATTGTACAATATTACATTTACTGTGTACAATGTTCTCTTGGTTCTGCTCATTTCACTTTGGATTAGTGCATGTAAGTCTTTCCAGGTTTCTCTGAGAGCATCCTGCTCATCATTTCTCATAATACAATAGTTTTCTATCACAATCATATGCCACAACTTGTTCAGCCATTCCCAAATTGATGGACATACACTCGATTTCAATTCTTTGTCAACACCAAAAGGGCTGCTATAAATATTTTTGTACATATAAGTCCTTTTTCATTTTGTTTTTTATCTCTTTTGGGATATAGGCCTAATGATGGTGTTGCTGGATCAAAAGATATGCATGATTTTATAGCCTTTTGGGCATAGTTCCAAATTGCTCTCCAGAATGGTTGGATCCATTCACAACTCCACAAACAGAGCATTAGTGTCTCAATTTTCCCACATCTCTCCAACATTTATCATTTTCCTTTTCTGTCATATCAGCCGATCTTATAGGTATGAGATGGTACCTAAGAATTATTTTCATTTGCATTTCTCTAATCAATAGTCATGTTTTCATATGACTGTAGATAGCTTTGGTTTCTTCATCTGAAAACTGCTTGTTCGTAACTTTTGACCATTTATCAATTTTGGCATAGTTCTTTCACTCAATTCTTTATATATTTGAGAAATGAAGTCTTCATCAGAAAAACTTGCTGTAAAATTTTCCTCACAGTTATGATTACTGTGTATTACTGTCTATTCTATTTCCCCATTTTTTTATCATATGCTGTCTCTTTTCACCCTGTCCATCCTTAAAGTGTTTTGCTTCTGACTACTGCCTCTCCCAGTCCCTTCTGTCAGCCTCCCCCAATCTCTTATCCCCTTTGCCTTTTACTTTCCTGTATAATTATACGTTATTCCAACTTTGAGCCAATTCCAATAAGAATAAGGTTCAAGCATTGTCTGCCACCTCTCCATCTTTCCCTGCAATGTAAAAGCTCTTTCGTATCTCTTTAATGTGAGATAATTTACCCCATTCTACCTTTCCCTTTCCCCTTCTCCCAATGCATTCTTCTTTATCACCCCTTAATTTTATTTAAGATATCATCCTATGAGAGTCAACTAATACCTGTGTCCTCTGTCTGTGTATACTCCTTCTAACTACCCTAATAATGAGAAAATTCTTAGAAGTTATAATCATCTTCCCATATAAGAATGTTGAATCCATTAGGATTTCTCTTTCATGTTTACTTTATTATGTTTCTTTTGAGTTTTGTATTTGAAAGTCATATTTTCTATTAAGCTCTGATCTTTTCATCAGGAATTCTTCAAATTCTCATATTTCATTAAATATCCTTTTTTATTCCAACTGAAGAATTATATTCAGTTTTGCCATGGAGGTGATTCTTGGTCATAATCCTAGCTCCTTTGTCCTCTTCAATATTATATTTCAACCCCTCTGATCTTTTCATGTAAAAGGTACTAAATCTTGTATTATCCTGACTGAGGCTCTAGGATGTGTGAATTGTTTCTTTCTGGCTGCTTACAATATTTTCTTTTGACCTGGGAGCTCTGAAATTTGTCTGTAATATTTCTGGGAGTTTTCATTTTAGAATCTCGTTCAGGAGGTAATTGGTAGGTTCTTTCAATGTCTATTTTACCCTCTGGTTCTAGCATATCTGATCAGTTTTCCTTGATAATTTCTTGAAAGATGTTGCCTAGGGTCTTCTTTTGATCATGGTTTTCCGGTCTTCCTTCTCCATTTGGCCAATTCTAGTTTTTTAAGAAGTTCTTTTCTTCATTGGATTTTGTGTATCTTTTTCCATGTGACCAATTCTGATTTTTAAGTAGTTCTACTTTTCAGTGGATTTTTGTGCCTCTTACCACTTGGCCTATTCTGTTTTTTAAGGTATTATTATTATTTTTTTCCAGTATCTTTGTGACTCCTTTACCAGGCTATTGACACTTTCATGATTCCCTTGGATCATTATCATATTCCCCTCAATTTTTCCTCTACCTCTCTTACTTGATTTTTAAAATCCTTTTTTGAGCTCTTCCAGGAATTCCTTTTGGGCCTGAGACAAATTCACATTTTTATTTGAGGCTTTGGATCTAGCAGTTTTGATAGTATTATCTTCTTTTGAGTTTGTATTTCCATCTCCCCTGTCACCATAGTAACTTTCTATGGTCAGGTTATTTTTTGTTGTTGTTGTTTGCACATTTTCCCAGTCTATTTCTTATGTTTGGGTTTTGTTCCTGGGTTGGAGGGGGCACTATCCTAAGCTTCAGTTTCTCTGTGCAGCTGTTTTCAGAGCTAGTTCCGGGGAAAGGGGTACTGTAAGTTTTCAGTTCTTCCAAGGTGGTATGAACCAAGGACTGCTGTGTTTACTACTTTCCTGGCCTGTGCTCTGGTCTGTGAACGACCACTAGTATGCTTTGATGCTGTGGAACTGTGGCCAGGGTCCCAGTTCCCCTGTGGTGGCCGAAGCTCTAGCATGCTAATGGTCCTCCTCACCCTGAGACTGAGACCCAGGACTGCATCTGGGTCCAAGTATAGGCAATGTGACAGAGTCCTGCACCTAGTGCTGGCAAAGGGATTCCTATCGTCTCTTTCTTTCCAGTTGTCTGACCACCTTGTTGTCTGTGGCCTGAGAACATCAAAAGCCACCACTGCCAGGGCTAATTCATTTGCCCTAAAGGACTGCTGCTGATTTGCTGGGGCACAGCCTTCACTAGACTGCAATCAACTCTCATCCTGGTACAATAGACCTTTCCTGCCAACCTTCTAAGTTGTCTTAGCCTGGAAAATTGTTTAACTGTGTTCTTTTGTGGGTTCTGCCACTCTGGAATTTGTTTTAAGGTATTTTAAAAAGTTGGGAGGAGAAACTTAGGTTAGCCCCTGCCTTTTCTCCACTATCTTCAAGATGATACTTTTTGGAGTAAAGTTAACACTAATATAAAAACTTTAAGCTATAAATAGAAATCCTTTTAAAAGTCTAATTTTTTATAACATCTTAATCTTGTGCATAGAACTTGATTAGAATGTTCACCTCTATAATGTACTTTCTTTACTTTTAAACCTGTGAAAACATCTCCTAGAAGTTTATCCTCATCTACCTTTCAACCTCTTCTTGACTTTAGGCTTAATTAACTTCAAAGAGCCACGGATTTGCTACCTCCTTTTTCCTGGATTTAATAAAAAACAAAAACAAAAAACAAAACCAGATACTTGCTGTGCTCTCATCTTTCTTCAGCCAGGAGTTTCATTTCCCTCCAAATTTTCTCCAAGCTAAAAAGTATTTTTCTCAGCTATATTTAATACTGTTTAGTTAAACTTCATGTTCTCTAATGTGTAATGGTTAAGACGAAGATGAGAAAGAAAGAAAACAGAACATGATTCCCTTTACTTTCTGACACCCCAAACCTCACATTTCCTTATACAGCCTCCATATCTTATCAGTTTTTTGTTCTCATGCTTCCAGACATAACTCAAATTCTTCCTCCACTCCATTCCCCATCACTACCTCTCTCAGACATAAAGCCTTCTACATTTCATTTTAGGTATATTTTGAGTTAATTTCAGTATTGCTTAGGGTAAGGTGTGAAAATGGGCAACTCATTTAAGTTCGCCATTTCAATTTCTCATTTATAACATAAAAATAATAATAAGCACAATAACACTTGCAGCAGCTCCTACATTGATTGTTGTGAGGATCAAATCAGATTATCATTTGTAATGTCCTTTGCAAACCATAAAACATTAAATGAAATTCAATTTCTATTTCAACATCATGAACTTAATGAATCTATGATCACATCAGTATGAATACCATGTCCAGTGGTGTGGATCACAGCCCATCTCTTTCCACATGCACCCACAAGTCCTCTAAATGTGGTTGAGGCCTTCCTTCAAATCCTCCCCACCTCAACGCTACCTGGACATAAGAGGCAAGCTGTCCATCTGTTTTTTCCTTGCTTTAGCCACATGACCAACCAGTGTCGTTTTCTGGCCAAATGTTACATTGATGCTATCCTTCATGCCATTTCTTACAAGCAATTTCTCATATGCTGCTTCTGTTTATAGTCACTATTCATCTTGTGACCACTGTTCATTCTTTGTGACCCTTACAACTTTGATTCTTTGTAGATTATTATTGTTATAAGGGATTTTGTTTGTTTCTGTTTTGTTTTGTTTTGTTTTTTTGTTGTGGATTTTTTTGGCTATATAGTGTTGCTGGAAGAGCATAGGTGTTTAAAAGATCTATTTTTTATTGGAAGGTTTGGGTAGTTTTAAGTACTGTGCAATTTCTCAAATACCACCCAATCCACATCCATCCCATCTTTCAGACTGAGCAAGTAAGCATTAATATCTGATGAAGTGAGAGAATCTGACAAAGTAAACATTACTCTTCTTACTAGTCTTACTAGTCTTACTAGTATTTCCTAAGCTGTGCAGAGGAAGAAGGATATGTATTGTTTTGTTTTTTTTTTCATTTATTCAGCATTTGACTTCCTTCTAGTAATCTATGCATGTGCATTGTTGTAGTCATATACTATTCCCTTGGTTCTGTTTATTTCATTCTGCTTACAATCATATGGATTTTCTTGTGTTTCTCTGAATTTTTCACATTCATCATTTCTTACCAAATAATAATATCCTATTTTATTTATATACACTGTATTTTCAGCTTTCTCCCACTTTAATTTTCTGTACTGTTTATCCAGCATTTGTGATGTTCTATGCTTCCCAACACTTTTCATGAAAAAAAAACAATTATGTTTTACAGATGAGAAGTTTTTTCTGAAGACTACAAGCTTTTGGACTTTTTCTTTTCTTAATCATAACTTATAATTTGCAATACATTTTTTCTGCTCTCTTTTTCATCTCTCCCTTTGCATTGAGCATTAAAGTATTTGTGGAGAGGATCTTGTTGAGTTCTTTGTAGAATGTCCCAGGCTTCAATTACCTTCGTGGTGGACCTAGGGCTGCAGGGTGGCTGCTGAACTGGTACTGTGTGGTGTCCTGTGGGGCTGGGCAGGGTGTGTATGTGTGCTGGTGCTTCACTGGGCAGGGGGCCTAGCTGTTCACCTAATGCTGTTCTGCAGTGGACCGCCCTCCCCTTTTACCCAAGTGAGGCAATCTTCCAGGTTGTCTTGGGGTGGAAATTGTTTTCCCCTATTTTTTTTTGTTGGGTCTGCCTTTCCTGAATTCATTTTGAGGCCCTGATTTATAGTTGTTGTAGGTGAATTTGGGAGGGTTCAGGTGATTTCCTGCTTACTCCACCATCTGGGCTCTTGGAAGCCCTCTTCTCACTTTTCTAACCATTTTGCTATCTGTAAAATGGGAAGGAGCCATATGGAACTGAGGGCCATTTGTCTTTTTCTATGTCTAGAGAATGCATTACTTAGTGTCCATCATACTGGTGACACACTTCTCCATACTCAGACTAGTCCTCTTTGCCAGGACCATGTCAAAGCCTTTCTAGCGTGGTGGAAACTTCCACAGTTTGTGCTCCACTGATAGACTTTGAGTACCCAAAGTTACCTCTACTCCATGAAAAAGAATTAGTGTGGGAATTTTGGGAAAGAAATATCAGCAGTTACTATTTCTTCATCAAAATCCTTTTCTGATACCTCATAATGGCATGGAAAGTGACCTTAGCCATGCTAACAAAGTACATTTTCTCACACATCCTACTAAGATAAAAAATAGTTCAAGTATTGGAATATGTGTCTGCTGTTCAAGGACTAGTTTAGCTAAGCCCTCCTTGGGATTGATCACCAAATGTGCACTTGGACCCAGAAACTCTTCAAATTAATCCCCTAAATTGTGGAATTTTTGTTATCTATGTCAAAGAAGGTAATGCCTACACTGATGAAATCACGGGTCTTCAAAGTATTAAAGTCAGTACCATTATTATTATTATTATTATTATTGTCATAAAATTAATCATTACAAGCAGCTATAGAGACTAGTTTCTTTTAGAAACTACTAAATTGACAAGACTAAATTGATTCCTCATTATCTTTCAACTCCTCCCTCTCCCAATTCAATCTATTGCCAAGGCCCATCGATATGACCACTGCACAATATCTTGAATATGCCCCTTTCCCTTCTCTGATACTGCCACCACTCTGGTACAGACTCCCATCTCCTTACACCTGGAGTTGCAATAGCCTGCTTGTTGATCTGCTTCTCATAAGTCTCTCCCTACTCTAGTTCTTCCTTCATTCAGCTGCCAAAATGGTTTTCCGAAAGTGCAGGTATGACTGTGTCATCCGCCTCCTCAGTAAACAGCTCCATATCATCTCCAAGTCTTCTTGTACAAAATGACTAATATGTAATACACACCCTCTTAGAAGACCTTAAGGTATTCTCCATAGCTATAGCACTTTCTGCTGGTTACTTTGGAGAGTTATGAATTTGTATCCTTGGCTCTTGATGCGGACACTATTACCACTGGTACAAGGGATGCTGCTAGTAGCCAACGAGAAGATGAAAAGTGCTCTGGAAGTCTGAGGTTTGCAAGGTCCTTCCACTAACCAAGCAGAAGGAAAGGTCAGTCAGCCAATATGCATGTGTTAAAATCCAGTTTGGCTTTTAAAGCCCTTCAAAACCATTCCCTTCATCTCCACCACCTCCATCTCTGCTTATTTATTGACTCATTGTTCTTCTATAGGAAACTTTTCCCTATCCCTCTTAATTCATATGCCTTCTCTCTATTATTTCCTATTTATTCTGTAAAGAGCTTATTTATACATAACTGTTTGAATGTCATCTCCCCATTAGATTATGAATTTCTTGCAGGCAGGAACTGGGTTTTATCTTTTTTTTTTTTATTCCCCCGTGTATAACACAGTGCCTAGCACATAGTAGGTGCTTAACACATGCATATTGTCTGACTGACATTTTGAAGGAATAGAATATTAGAACAACAAAAGCAAAAAATAAACTTACCAGTTAATCAATTTCATTATAATGAAGAACAGCATTAACAAGAGTATGTGTCGAAGATTGAAATAGCTGTAGTACAGCAATGGCTGAAGGCTGCCATGAAAAAACTTCGAAAGCTTAGTACATGGCGTGTCCTATAAATGATTATAATCTGAATAAAGGTTCAACTAATCACAGGGCCATCAGAAATATGCCATAGGCAAAAAGAAAAAATGACTACCTCAGTGACCATGATAGGCATGGAAGTACTATAGCTACATCGATGACAGTATTATATATTTTCATAAAGTAACTCTCTGAATAAAATCTACATACTCTCCTAGTTTATATTGATGCAATATAACTTGTGACTGACAGAACCATAAACAAATAATAAAGTGAGGGTTTTAAATTATATATTTCCTATTTTCTTTATCTTTTTTCCTTACCTAGGCATTCAAATCTAGAAAGTCTGATTCATTTAATAGCAAATTCAGTATACCCATTGTACTTAATTGCCATATTCTAGTGCCTTCATTAGACAATTGAATAAATCCCATTTTAAGATTTTTTTAAATGAATAGGTTTGTAGTTGTCCAAAGATTCCCTACAGTGACTTAAAATAATATAATTTTAGAGTAGAAAAGGATCTAAGAAATCATTTGGCCAAATACCCTCATTTCTCAGTTGAGGGAACTGTAACTCAGAAAGGTCATAATTACCTGGCCCATAGTGGTAGTGGGAAGGCTGGAATGAGAAACTCAACCTCCTGATGATGCACTTTGTACCATTCCACACTGCCTCTCTGATGTGGTTAATTAATGGATGTTGAAACACTGCATTTCTAGGCCACATGCACTTAAAAAGTACCCCCAAAAGAATGCCAATAATGTTTTACTGGCAGCAAAATGTGTACAGCTTCCTAAAGTGACAATTTTGTTAAGTGTTTTGTGGCAGAACCAAGAATAGCACCCAGGTCTCTTTATTTCTGATCTAGTTCATTTCTTTGTACATTATTAAATTCAATAAATAAATATTTTTAAGCATCAAATGTGCAAAATACGGTATTAAGCCTTGAGATACAAAGATACAACACAGGCTCTGCTTAGTATCTCCATATGAAGTTTAAGGTAAAATAAGAAATTTTGTTATTTCCTTCAAGGCAATGACATGTGACAATCTAAAAACTTTGTTTTTGTTTTGTTTGCTAGAATTCATTACTGTTGTTCTAATATTCTATTCCTTCAAACCGTCAGTCAGCCAATGTGCATGTGTTAAGCACCTACTATGTGCTAGGCACTGTGTTATACATGGGGGAATTAAAAAAAGGCAAAATCTAGTTCCTGCCTGCAAGAAATTCACAATCTAATGGGAATGACATTCAAACAGTTATGTACAAATAAACTCCTTACAGAATAAATAGGAAATAACAGAAAGAAGGCATATGAATTAAGAGGGATAGGGAAAAGTTTCCTGTAGCAATAATAGAAAATTATTATGCCTCTAAAAAACTAGATTTCTAGAAAAACTATTAGTATAGCTCTGTTTTATAAGCTAGAGTTTGAAATCAAACAAGAAAGGACTATGCATCCCTATTCAGAAAGATGAGATTGGAGAGTCATTTCAGTTGATTCTGATGCCTAAAATTAGAAAAATTGTTTCATAAAATAATAATGAGCCATTCATTAGCAACAGGAGGATAACAGACAACAGAAGCGTAGTAATTAGCTACTTAAGGTACAACAGTATGTAGTAGTTCCTTACTTTAAAATATGGAACAAAGATATCTCAAATAAACATGTGATTCCTGTATTTGGAACAGCTGCTAGCTAACATTGTAATTCTGATCAGTCAAGGATTAGAGAAAAGATACTTCTGGTTGATTTAGTCTACTCTGAAATAGCTTTCTGTTTAATTAATTGTATGCATTTATATGTGTTGTACAAATAGATATTTGTCAAGACAGATTCTTTTAAAATAACAGAAATGATGAATTTCTAAGCAAAACTACTACAACAAAAAATTCAGGATTGTCAAAGTATGTTACTTTAAAAAGTCATTTTAACTTTATTAGAGGGGCAATCTCAGATTCAGGAAGACTTAGATTCAGGTCTCACTTTCTGACATATACTGACCATGTCACCCTGGGAACCTGTTTGAAACCTTCTTTTGCTCAGGTAACTCTCTAACACTACAAAGTACAGAGTAAGGGAATACCTCACTTGCATCTCCTAATACCAATGAAATCACAGTTCTGTCAGATAAAAATGAAAAATAACAGCAATTAAAAAAAAACCCCTGTTATCAGATCACATACATATTCTAAGTATGTGTTCCTAGTATATGCCTAGAATGAAAAACTTTTATCAAACACTATGTGTCAAGCTCTGTGTTATGGAGTGAAGATACAAATATACAAGTAAGACAGCCACTGCCCTTAAGGCACTTATATTGTAATCAAGGTAGTTGACACCTAAAGGGAATGGGTAGATAGGGAAATGTTTTTTGGTCTAGGAAGTCACAGGAAAGATAAGTGGAATCACAGGACCATCAATTGCCATACCCTTTCCCTGAGCAATTATAGGATTTATTTGATTACTGGAAGAAAGAAGTAAAAAATTGAGGAGAGGGGGAAATGTGCACCAGAGCAAATGGCAAGAAGATGGCTGAAGTGGAAATTAGAAGAGATGTGAAACCTGACCTGGGGCTTCCTAGATATAATGAACTCTGCTAGTTTGTATTCAACCACTTATTAGCCCCCTCATGGCTATAGTTCCAAAGCAAAGTAGTCTATGTACCCAAGGGACTTGGAGTTTATGTGATACCAAGGGTGCATCAGTAGGTTAGACGGAAATAAAATAGACAAGATGTGAAACATAATCAAAACATTAAACTCTGTATCTCAAACAGATTAAAAAAAAAAGGAAAAGGACCTATAAGTACAAAAATATTTATAGTAGCTCTTTTTGTGGTGGCTAAGAATTGGAAATTTAAGGGATACCCATCAATTAAGGAATGGCTAAACAAGTTGTGGTGTGAGATTGTGATGTAATATTATTGTGCTGTAAGAAATGACCAGCAGGATGCTTTCGGAAAAACCTGGAAAGACTTACATGAATTGATACAAAGTGAAATGAGCCGAACCAGAAGAACATTGTACACAGTAACAGCAGTATTGTACCATTATCAACTATGAATGACTAAGTTATTCTCAGCAATAGAAAGATCCAAGAAAATTCCAAAGGATTTAAAATGAAAAATGTTATCCACCTACAGAGAAAGAACTGATGGAGTCTGAATGTATTCACTTCTCTACCCAGGAACCAAAACCAAGCACTCTGTTCTACAAGTGCCCGCAGCCAGCTGGGTCTCCACCCCACTGTTACCACACTCACTAGGCATGAGCTAGCTTGTCCTCATCCAGAGCCACAATGTAGGACTACATCTGGTCAGCCCATCTGGGCCTGGTGTCCAGGTGACATCAGAGGGTGCTTCAATCGTCCTCTGCTCAGCTGTTTGACTCTCACACTGTCTATGAGATGAAAGTTCTGGAAGTTGAAGCAGCCCCAGATGCCTCCTTGTTCATTCAGCAAAGTCTGCCCTGGAAGGGTTGTCTCTTCAATCAGGCCAAACTTCTGCCCTAGGAGGTTGGGTCTTCCCCAGTGTTCTCTCAAGTAAGGCAGCTACCTCACCCCTACTTTTAATTTTTTCTGCCACTCAAATCTCACTTTGAGGCAATATTTTACTTTGTGGGATAATTTTGGAAAGCCCAGTATTTCCTGTCTTATTCTCCCATTTTCTTAGAATTTTCCTTCTTACTTTTTAAGTGATCCTAAACTGTGATTTTTCAGAGACTGTGGTGCTCCAAGACTCAGCCATACAATATGATATATATA
Organism: Vombatus ursinus; assembly: GCF_900497805.2. NCBI lineage: Eukaryota > Metazoa > Chordata > Mammalia > Diprotodontia > Vombatidae > Vombatus > Vombatus ursinus. The sequence goes on along the minus strand of NW_020954570.1, from coordinate 9,497,988 downwards.
TATATATATATATATATATTTATGTTATGTTATGTTATATTATATTATATATATATATGTCATATCATATTGTATGGCTGAGTCTTGGAACACCACAGTGTGTATGTGTGTATATATATTGTCATATGATATATAATATTTTATTATATTACATACATTATTATATGATCATATTATGTATAATAATATATATTATTATACTAATATAATTACCATAAGAATACTGACATTCAAAAGATGGGTCACTGTTTCAGGCTTGTGGTCATTAAAAGTCCCAGCTATTTAGGAAAAAAAAGCAATCCATTATAATAAATTCTAAGCCCATCTTATTTTTCATTTTCAGCTCTTGTAGTGTCTAAATCAAGATCTAGATAACACCAATGGATGAGTTATTTTTTTTTTTTTGGTGAGGCAATTGGGGTTAAATGACTTGCCCAGGGTTACACAGCTAGTAAGTGTCATGTGCCTGAGGCTGGATTTGAACTCAGGTCCTTCTGACTCCAAAGTCGGAGCTCTATCCACTGTGCCACCTAGCTGCCCCAAATGGATGAGTTTTTTAACTTATCCGTTTGCATATCAAAATACATGTCATAATCAGATAACAGTCATTTTCATCTGCTTGTTTTTTCCTGTGTGTACAATTAAGGCAATTTTTTTAGAGTTACTACAGATCTCATTTTGGAGACTCTACAATGTTCTGGGTTTGGTTATATTGAAATAATACTTTAAAATCTCCCTTTGGATTAAAAAATAAAAAAAGGTTAGAAATGACAAGATTCTATTTACCTGTATTTGAATACAAGGATAAGAAAATAAAAGAGCATTTTATTTCCTAATCTCTGGAGAACATTTCTCCTATCAAACAGATGTATAGAGGTTCTCTTTCCACTGCTAATTATATTGAGAGGACAGAAATAGACTACTCTTATGCAACTTTAAATTCATAACTCCTATAGTTCTGTATGTTGACACTTGTAATATATAAACACAGGGTGTAGCTGTCATTTAGAATTACACAGATAAGAATACAGAGTCTAGCACATGGTAAATACTTAATAAATGTTTGATTTATTGAATAAAGTGTGATGCCATTATGTGTGTGGCTTAAGAAAACCTATATAGAAGGCTCGTTTTCAGATATTTTTTCTTTCTTTCTTTCTTTTTAATTTTTAACATTCACTTCCACAAGATTTTCAGTTACAAATTTTCTCCCCATCTCTCACCTCCCCACACCCAAACACGTCATCCATTTTGAATATCAGTTCCCCCAATCTGCTTTCTCTTTTATCAACCCCTTGCCCCCGCCTTCTCTTATACTCTTCCCCTTCTATTTTCCTGTAGGGCAGGATAGATTTCTATACCTTATTGCCTGTATTTCTCATTTCCTAGTGGCATGTAAAAACAATTTTTAACATTCGTTTTTAAAACTTTGAGTTCCAAATTCTCTCCCTTCCTCCCTCCCCAACCATCCTCATTGAGAATTCAATATAGGTTATACACGTGCAGTCACACAAAACATTTCCATAATAGTCATGTCGTGAAACACCAACTATATTTCCCTCCCTCTTATCCTTCCCTCCCACCATTTATTCTGTTCTCTCCTTTGCCTCTGTCCCTCCTCAAAAGTATTTGCTTCTAACTACCCCATTCCCCAATCTTCCCTCCCTTTTATCACCCCCTCTCCTCTCTTATCCACTTCCCCCCTATTTTCCTGTAGGGTAAGAGATTTCCATACTCAATTGAGTGTGTATGTTATTCCCTTCTTAAGCTAAATCTGATGAGAGTGAGATTCACTCATTCCCTCTTACCTCCCCCCTCTTGCCCTCCATTATAAAAGCTTTATCTTGCTTCTTTTATGTTGAGATAATTTACTCCATTTTACTTCTCCCTTTCTCCTTCTCCAAGTACAAATCTCTCCCACCGCTTAATTTTATTTTTTAGATATCATCCCTTCATATTCCACTCACCCTGTGCCCTCTATATATTCCCTCCAACTAACCTAATAATGAGAAAGGTCTCATCAGTTACAAATAATCATCTTTCCATGGAGGAATGTAAACAATTCAACTTTAATAAGTCCCTTATGTTTTCTCTTTCCTGTTTACCTTTTCATGATTCTCTTGAGTCCTGTATTGGAAAATGAAATTTTCTCTTCTAGTCTTTTCATCAAGAATGCTTGAAAGTTCTCTATCTCATTTAATTTCCCATTTTTTCCCCTGAAGGATTATACTCAGTTTTGCTGAGTAGGTGATTCTTGGTTTTAATCCTAGCTCCTTTGACCTCTGGAATATCATATTCCAAGACCTCTGATGCCTTAATGTAGAAGCTGCTAAATCTTATGTTACCCTCATTGTGTTTCCACAATACTTGAATTGTTTCTTTCTGGTTGCTTGCAATATTTTCTCCTTCACCTGGGAACTCTGGAATTTGGCTATAATATTCCTAGGAGTTTTCTTCTGGGAATCTCTTTCAGGAGGTGATTGGTGGACTCTTTCAATTTCTATTTTTCTCTTTGGTTCTAGAATATCAGGGCAGTTTTCCTTGATAATTTCTTGAAAGATGATGTCTAGGCTCTTTTTTTGATCATGGCTTTTAGATAGTCCAATAATTTTTACATTATCTCTCCTGGATCTATGTTCCAGGTCATTTGTTTTTCCAATGAGATATTTCACATCGTCTTCTATTTTTTCATTCTTTTGGTTTTATTTTATAATTTCTTGATTTCTCAGAAAGTCATTACCTTCCAGTTGCTCCATTCTAATTTTTAAGGAAGTATTTTCTTCAGTGAGCTTTTGGACCTCCTTTTCCATTTGGGCAGTTCTACTTTTTAAGGCATTCTTTTCCTCATTTTGGACCCCTTTTGCTGTTTGGTTTAGTCTATTTTTTGAGGTGTTGTTTTCTTCAGTATTTTTGATTCTCCTTTAGCAAGCTGTTGACTTGTTTTTCATGATTTTCTTGCATCACTCTCATTTCTCTTCCCAGTTTTTCCTCTATTTCTCTTACTTGCTTCTCAAAATCCTTTTTGAGCTCTTCCATTGCCTGGGACCAATACATATTTTTCTTTGAGGCTTTGGATGTAGGAGCTTTGACTTTGTTTTCTTCTTCTGGTTGTATGTTTTGATCTTCTTTGTCACTGAAATAAGATTCTGTGGTCTGATTTTTTTTGCACCTTTGTTTGCTCATGATCCCAGCCAATTACTTGAGTTTTAAACTCTTTGTTAAGGTAGGGTTCTGTTTCCAGTTTGGAGGATGTACTATCTCAAGCTTTAGGGGTTTTGTGCAGCTGTTTTCATAGATACTTCTAAGGACTTATAAATTTTCAGTTCTTCCAAGGTTTTTGGATCAAAGGAGAGGTATCTACTCCTTTCCTGGCCTGTGCTCTGGTCTATGAGTGACCACAAGCACTCTTTTCTGCCTTGGAACTGTGAGGAGGATTCCCTCTCCACCACTGCCACAAGGTCTATCACTCCAGCTCTCCTTCTTGCCCCAAGACCACCATGCAGGACTGCAACCCAGATCTAAGCACAGGCAAAGCAAGAGATTTCTTCCTCAGCACCAGCAAAGAGATCCCTGCAATCCTCCTGTGATCAGTCATTTGATTGCCCCACTGTCTGTGGTCCAAGAACTCCACAACCAGCCACTGCCACCTCAGGGCTGTACTAGGGCCAGGATTGGACCACACTCCTCTCTCACTGAGGTCTGACAGACCTTTCCTACTGACTTTCTAAGTTGTTTTTGGTGTTTGTGGGTTGAGAAGTTTGGAAATCACCAAAACTGTCAGTGATTCAGTCCTCTGAGCCCTGCTCCAGGTTTGTCTTTGCTTATGTAGCCCACACTGAACTGTGCTCCTCTCCTAGCCCAGTGCAATAGAACTTTCCCATCAGCCATACAGATTGTCTTGGGCTGGAAATTTGTTTCATTCTGTCTTTTTGTGGGTTCTGCTGCTCTAGCATTTATTTAGAGTTATTTTTTACAGGTATTTGGAGGAGTTTGGGGGAGAGCTCAAGCAAGTCACTGCTTTTACTCCACCATCTGCCCCCCCCAGAATTTTTTTATGCAAAGTAGAGGAAAAATGTAGAATTCTTACTTTTTTATCTTCAGTTACTAACAAATCATATATATTTGAAATTACTGTATAATTTAATCTCTAAAAATTAGAAGGCCTGTTATGAACTAAATGATTTTGAAATATAGGTTCTGCATTTTTGTAACCATTTAACAATCTTAATTTCAGGATGGTCCATTTGATCAGTTACAAAGTATGAGATTTAGAGTCAATAAAAATTTTTCTAGATTCATGTTAACAAGTTTTGAGAATGTTTCATCACTTGTGCATTGTATTCAAATTAATTCAGCAAACATTTATTAAGCAGGACCTACTAGGTGATTGGGAATACAAATATGTATAGGATGTACTCCCTGTCATCTAGAAATGTATGATCTAGTAGAGGGACATGGCATATAGACAATTAATGTTAATAAAAACAATGAGCATAGGAGATATAGGGGAAGAGGAAGAGAGTTGAGGGGAGAGGCATCATTTCCTGCTAGATACCATCAGAGAAGCCTTTCTGACATGAATGTGGCACCTCAGGTAGACCTCAAACTAAAAGAAGGATATCAACAAGCAAAGATAAGGAAATATTCTGTTCCAGACATTGAAGACGGCTTCCAAAAATGGGCAAAGGTGTGAGAAGGCAAGATGGTTTGGGGAGAATAGGTAATAATCCCAGTTTGTTATAATATAGAATGTGTAAAGGGAAGTAGTATGGGGGGGAAATCCATCAATAATCTAAATGAGACCCTTTTTGTGTAATATTTCTTGGCACAAAAACAAGAGAGAAGAAAAGAATGTGAAGAAAATTAAAAGCCCAATTGTGAGGGCCTTGAATGCTAAGATAAGAAGTTTAAATTTTATCCTAAAAGTAATGGGAGATTTACTGACAATTTTTAAGCAAGATAATAATGTAAGCAGATCAGTGCATTAGCAGGATTACTTTGGAAGCAATATGAAGGATGGAATGAAAGAAACACAGACTAAAAGAGAGAAAGCTAGTCAAGATGTAGACTATTATGCATTATCTAGATGAGAGATAATCAGGGCTTGAATTATAGTGGGAGGAGTGACAGTGGGAAGGAACATACACATACAAGAGGTCAAAGTAAAGTCAGTAGGTCTTAGTATGGAGATGGAAGAGAGTGTCACAAGAAATTTTGAGTATGAGTTATATAAAGAAAAATAGATTTGGGGAAGAAGGTAATGAGTTCAGTTGTTTTTAGGGCAATTAAACAAATGATAGCTGGAGGGAAATATCTAGCACAAATAGGTGAAAATGGATTTCTTCCTCTGTGGTTGGTGGCATCTGATTGTACTAAGACAGAATCAGAGTGACCAAAAGATTTGACTATTCCAACTAACCACACCCAATGAGAAAAAAAAAGACAAACATTTTGGGTTGCCTCTATTTACATAATCATAAGTACTTGTGATGACGAATGGCACCTGCTAAATCCTTCAGTCATTTTGAATTCTATGGTGATCCATAGACTCTGCCAGAACCTCATGGATCTTCTCTTTCATCATCAGTTGAATCCATTCTTATCTATGGGCACCACAAATTTTTCATTTCACTGACTCTGGGATACAAAACCACAAATAAATGAAGATAAAAATCAATAATTCCACTATTGTTCTGTGATTAATCAAAACATTTTTACTATTGCATAGACAAAATCGCTCAAAACTTGATTTGACAAAAAAAATTAATTACATAAGTGTCATAATGCAAACAGTTCAATAATATACATTAAAGTAAACATTGTCACTTTGTTGTTGCTGTTGTTGCTATTGTTTGTCCTTCATTCTTGAAGAAGAGATGGCATCAGGGAGGTGATGCCAGGACATGCAAGTTAATTGTATTTAAGTGAGGGAAAGACCTCAATGGAAACAAAACATCTTGCTATGATATTAACATTGTAAAATTACCTCAATACTTTGTCTTTTACATAGACTTTCAGTTTTGGTGCCATAAAATAAATTAAATAGGTTTCCTTTCCTTTTTATACTTTTCTTTTAATATTCAGCATACACATTGTAACTATTTCTATGCAGGCTTAATGAAGCAGAGAGTTGAGGCCATTATCTAGATAATTCAAGCCAAAAGAAAATGAACTTTTGCCTCAGTAGTGTGAATATTTCAAATAAAAGTAGTTTTCATTTACCCATTTTGTGGATAACTGTGTCAGTTTTATACTTAGCCTGTATGTATTTAGACATATTTTGCATGTGCCTAGTATTGATAGGTTGAAGACAGTACTTCCTAAATTAATGAATGGAATCTATTTTCCAGTGCAGGAATAAGTTTGGATAGATGGTTGTTATTTCAGATGAAATCTTGAAAATTATTTCTACCTTCAAATATTTTACTAGGATTTCAGGAATCAGATTTGTAATAAACAAATGGAAGTAAGACATAGTACAGCAACAACAATAACAAACAAAAATTGATCTGAAGCTTATGATTCCAATAAGCTAAGCCCCAGGTATGGCGCAGAACCAGTTTTATTGTGAGTAAATAGGGAAAAAATAGGAAACACTTGTCAATATCTTCTTATGACTGAAGCATGCACATTGGAATGCCATTCAGAATTCAATAATAACTACTTTTCATGAGAATAATGCCTATTATAATCCTCCCATTTTACAGAAACATAAATATAAAGGATATTAAGAATATATTTGAGATGCCAATGAAATAGAATGTTGTCACAAGATAATAGTCTCCTGCTGCTTGACAAAATACCAAGCCAAAGACTTTTGTTTTCAGAGCAGAAGACGTTAATCCCATGACAATGTTTTATTACAGTGATTTTATTTCTATTAACTCAAATGAGCGTAGATCTAATAAATTCATTTAATGGGTGCTGGTATGGTAAACTGAAAGTGGTTTGTCATCATTATGAAATTTTTGGGGGGGGCAGGGAGTAATTTAGCAATGAGAATATAGATATTTTAGAAGACAGAACTTTTCATGATTTTTTTTTTAAGGATTTCTGACTGGCTGAGGTCTTTTTCTTAAGTGAATAATAATGTTTACTTTTATATTATTCATTTATTCAACAAAATGAAAATTTCCAAACAAAGAATGGGAGAGGATTATATTAAAAAACATGAATTTTATTATATTCACATTCCTAATTTTTTAAAAGTGGCAAGCAGTTTTTAAACAGTGGCTTTTTAAAATTTGGCAAGTACCATTGGATATATAATTATTATGTGACAACTATGTAATAATTATACAGAAATTTATTTATTATTATATATGCTTACATATTATGTATCTTATTTTAATATTATTCATTATATCATTTATTGTACCACAATAATATAGTCATTAGATGATATTATGATTGATAGACCCAGAAAGGTTTGATCAATATTCTGGCTAATATTATAATTTCTAATTCCAAACTTACTGTTAGTCAAATCACGATAATTAAAAATAATTATTTGGGCAGAATACTACAATCATAGAAAATAAATCTGAATAGTTTGGGAAGTTCAGGATGCCCTAATGAAAGAATTATTAAGAGAAAATCCCATTTGACTGAATAAATGTTGGTATATAATTATAATGGAATAACATTATATCATAAGAGATGATGCATATAATGGAAACATGGAAAGATTAGTATTAATTGATTTAGAGCAAGTTGAGTCAATGACCAAAATAATGTAAAAGAAAACAACATTGAGTGATTTCAAACTGAAAGAAAATAAGTTGTTAATGAAACATTTAAAATACTCATAAAACAACTTCAGAAAGCAACACAATCATAGAGATGTAGGAAGTACAATGTTAATTTTAAAATGCACTTTTAATAAAGGAATAATGTGAACATAATGGAATTCGTGTGTGTATATGTGTTTGTATTCCTTTACCATTCTTTGATTGGAAATGTTCATTTTGTTGATGTTAGTCAAATTCCTAATAACAGTAAAGAAAATTTTGGGAAAAAACTTCAGAACTCTAACCATGCTTCCCATTTCTTTTCAGAGAGGTGATGAACTAGAGATGCATAATAAAACATACATTTTTCAGACGGAGAATGTGTTGATTTGTTTTGCTTGATGATATTTACTTACTGGTTACATGAAAGGACTTCAATTTAAGGAAAGCATAGAAAGTTCATGGATAGTGATATTGAGGCAAAAAAGGAAACTGTTTAAAAATCACACAAGAGAGTAGAAGGTAATTCAGAAGGAGACACAGACAAGCCAGGCAATTTTATTATTAGTATGTTATTTTAAATGTTAACTTTAAAACTATATGCAACAGAAGTTGCTCTTTCAGATGAAAAGAGGAGCCAAACATTCCTCTAACTGCAAGTCTTGTGTATTTTATCTTCTGCTGGGTGTAGCATATCCCCTAAGAGAAAGTGACAAGGTGCCTGTACAGCACTTTCCATCTGTGCCAGCACAAGGCAACTTCTACCTCCTGTTGCCAATCCAATCTCCCAACAGGGATATAGAGAATCTCCAGTGCAAAGTGGGAAGCAGCTTCCCTTTGACTTCAAGCCTTTCATCTCCTGATGTGCCTGTCTTTTAAGGCAAGAGGAAAAAGAAAGTTGGTGGGAAATGGAACTTATTTTTCCTGCTGACTTCATCTCCTGCTGTACCCCTTCCTTCCTACCTTTTAGAATGAAGAGGAGTAGTGAAACAAGTCCTCCCATCTGACCATGTGCCTCCCATCTCACACTGAACTTGTAACCAGTCCCATATCTAGCCTCTTTTAGGAAGAAGAGTGATACCTTCCACTCAATGATGAATATTCTTAAACATGGTCATCCTCTTCATCTTTCAGTGATTCTGAACCCTTTTAGGTCATCATCCAGATCCCATTTCCCATCCTCTAATTTCTTTATTCCTACCCTCTTAACCCACCAACCCCCAAATTTCAAGCAAACACAGCCCAGCTCTTCCAGTGTGCCCTCTGGAATGCCTGTTCCATAGGCAACAAACTTCCCTTCATCCTAAATCTTTACCTCTTTTATTCCTTACATTTACTTACTAAATTGAAACTTGGATCCCCAGAGATGACACAGCCTCATTGGCCACCCTTTCTGGCACTGGCTATACTTTCATTCTCCTTGGCTCAATGATCAAGGCAATATTCCTTGCCCCCACTGCCACTTCCATGTTCTTCCCCTACCTCTGTCACTCAGTAACCTCTCCTTTTTTGAGGTTCATGCCATGCATATCTATAACCCAATCAAAATCCTGGTAGCTGTTGTCTATAGACCTCCCATGTCATTTTCCTTCCTTCTTCAATGAGTTAGATACATGTATCACAATTTTTTAGTCCTCTCCAACTCCTGCCCTCATACTAGGAGATTTCAATACATGTACTGACTTTCCCTCAAACACCCTAACTGCTTAGTTCCTCAAGCTACCCACTTTCCATGAATTACTTCTCCACCCCAACCTCAGTCACACAAAAAGATGGTCGTCTTGATCTTGTCATCACCCACAAATGTGCCACCTCCATGTCCAAGAATTCCAAATACTTGTCAATCTGTTGGCTTTTTTTTAACCTCTCCCTCTGTCTTCCCTTACAAAATCCTACATTTTGTTTATCTTGTGATCTTCGACCCCCTTAGTTATCTCCCAGGCTGTTTCCCCTGCACTAGCTTCTCTCTTCTTTTTTCTCCCATCCTGACCCCTTGGTGAACCAGTTCAACTCTATGCTATCTTCCTTTCTTAAATCCTTCTTCCTCTTATCATTTTGCTGAATATGCCCTGCCAAGCCTCAACTTTAGATCACTCTCACTATTTGCCACCCTTGCTCCTACTCACGTGACACTGAATGCTCTTGGAGAAAATCATTCAACCATTCTTAGTCCATGACAGATTTTTGCTACACAGCTTCCACTGGGCCCTTACTGCTAGACAATCCTCCTATAACTATGTTATCAACTTTCTATTTCATATTCCACAGTGGCTCTTCCAAATTTTTCATCTCTTCTGAGACCTTCCATGGCTCCCCTTCCCTTCCCTTCTCAGTTGAGAACCTTGCATCATATTTTACAGGAAAAAAATTGAAATCATTTGCTGTGAGCTCATTTTTCTCCTCTTTTTTTCATCTCTTATCACTCAGATGCCTTCTGCTACTATCTCCTTTTTCATCCCTGTCTCACATAATGAGATAGCCTTGCTACTTATGAAGGCTAACCCTCTACCTGTTTGAATGATCTCCTTCCATCCCATTTCATTTCCTCCATTCTCCTTTCAGCTACCAAAATGATTTTCCTAAAGTTCAGGTCTAATCAATAAACTCCACTGGCTCCCTATTACCTCCAAGATCAAATACAGAATTCTCTGGCATTCAAAGCCCTTCATCACATAGGCTCCTTCTAGTTTTCCAGTCTTTTTATAACTTACTTCCTGCCATGTACTTTTCAAACAGATTTCCTCCTCCATCATTTATACTTTATCACTTATTTTCAGTATCTCCCTGTCTACTGACTCATTCCCTACCACCTACAAATATCCTCATGTCTCCTGGTTCTTAAAAAAACCCTCTCTTGATCCTTCCACCCCCACTAAATATCATCCTATATCTCTTCTATACTTTGTAGCTAAACTCCTTAAAAAGGCCATCTACACAGAAAAGGAAAATGATAAATGTTGGAAAGGATGTGGGAAAACTAGGACACTAATGCATTGTTGGTGGAGTGGCAAACTGATTCAACCATTCTGGAGAGCATTTGGAACTATAGCCAAAGGACTATAAAACCATGCATGCCCTTGGACCCAGCAATACCACTAGTAGGTTCATATCCCAAAGAGATTTTTTAAGGGGCGGGGATGTATTTGTGCAAAAATATTTATGGCAGCCCTTTTTATGGTAGCTAAGAATTAGAAATTGAAGGGATGCCCATCAACTGGGGAATGGCTAAACAATTTGTGGTATATCATTGTAATGATTATTATTGTTCTATAAACAATGACAAGCAGGATAATTTCAGAAAAACCTGGAAGGACTTACATGAATTGATACATAATGAAGTAAGCAGAACCAGGAGAAGTTGTACACAGTAACAGCAATATTGTATGGTGAACAACTGTGAATGACTTAGCTAGTCTCCACAATATTGTGATCTAAGACAATCCCAAAGGACTGATGATGAAAAATACTATCTGCCTTCAGAGAAAGAACTGTTGGTGTTAGTGTCTGAATACACATCAAAGCATTTTCTTTCTTTATTTTTTCTTTTTTTTCATCCTTCCTTCCTTCCATCCTTCCTTTCTTCCTCTCTCTCTCTTTCTCTGTCTCCCTATCTCTCTGTCTCTCTCTCTTCCTTTCTTTCATTTGAGTTTTCTTCACAAAATGACTGATATTGAAATGTTTTACATGATTGCAGATGTATAACCTATATCAGATTGTTTATTGTCTCAGGGAGAGGGGAGAGAAGGGAAGGATAGAATTTGGAACTCAAAACTTAAAAAAAAAGTTAAACATTGTTTTTACATGTAATGACTTTTTTACATGTAATTGGGGGAAATAAAATATTATTTTTTAAAAGGCTGTCTAAAATAGGAGCCTCCATTTTCTCTCATTTTATTGTCTTCTCAAGTTGACCCTTAAAAGATGACTTCCAAGTATATCATTCCACCAAAACTACTCTCTCCAAAATTATTAATGATCTCTTAGTTGCCAAATCCAATGACTTTTTCTCAGTCCTCATTCTCCTTAGTCTTTGACATTATTGATCACCCTCTCCTCGACACTCTCTTTTCTCTAGGTTTTTGGGTCACCACTCTCTCTTGTGACACCACTCACCTCCAGTATGATCACTCTTTTTGTCTTTGCTGGATCTTCATCCAGACCATAGGTGTCCCTTGGGTTTCTGTTCTGGGCCTTCTTCTCCTCTAAACTACCTCTATACTCCTTCTTTACTACTATGTGAAGATGTCATCAGTTCCCATTGACTTATTAACAACTCTTTACTGGTGCTCCTCAGGTCTACCTGTCCTGCTCCAGCCTCTCTGATGAACTCTGATGATGCATATTCAATTAATTGCCTTTCAGACATCTGGAGCTAGATGTCCAGTAGAAATCTTAAACTCAACATATGCAAAACAGATCGCATTATCATTCTCCCCAAAACCTCCCACCTCCTACCTTCTTTATTACTTTCAAAGGTAACACTATTCTCACAGTCCCTTAGTCTCATAACCTAGGTGTTATCTTCAGCTCCTCATTGTCTCTTATCTCTAATTTCTAATCTATTGCCAAAGCCTATAAATTTCACCTTTGCAATACCTCTTAGATAAGACCCTTTCTTTCTTCTGACACTGCCACCACTCTAATGCAAGCTCTCATCACCTCATATGTGAACTATTACAATAGCCGGCTGGTATCTGCCTGCTTCAGGATTCTACTCACCCCAGTCCATCCTCCAGGCACCAAAATGTTTCCTAAAGTGCAGGTGCAACCAATAAACTTGAGTGGCTTCCTATAATCTCTAGGATCAAATACAAAATTCTCTGTTTGACATTCAAAGCCCTTCATAACCTAGCCCACTCCTATTTTTCCAATATTTTTACAACCTACTCCCCAAAATATACTTTTTCCACGACACTGGCCTAAATTTCCTGACAGTTATCCAATGATAGTGACACAGGTATTAAGTCTCCTCTGAGTGGTCTCCATACCAAATATAGCTAGTTCTTTTAACTGATCTTCAAATAACATGGGCTCAAGGCTCATTGCCATCTTGGTTGTCCTCCTCAGGTGAACTTTGGTCTTACCATCCTCTTAATGTGCTTGTGAAGATGAATTTTGAACCCAAGAGAAGGACTTTACCTTCATCCATACTGATGTTATATTATTAGATTTAGCTTGTTATTCTAGCCCGTCAAGATCTTATTGGATTCCTAATTCCATTTTTTGTTAATTTTATAATGGGTTGTATTTTTCATGACTGTGTTAATAATATTTCCTTTGAATTATAATCTTATGAAAGGAAAAAAACCCTGAAATACTGAATAGTTAAATGAATTGTCCAAAGCTACATAAAAGTCAGTGTCTGAGCATCATGTTTAAGAACCTCTTACAAAAATACCCTAGACAAGAAGGGCGGAGCCAAGATGGCAGAGTAAAAGCAGTGACTTGCTTAAGTTCTCCCCCAAACCCCTCCAAATACCTATAAAAAATGACTCTAAACAAATTCTAAAGCAGTAGAACCCACAAAAAGACAGAATGAAACAAATTTCCAGTCCAAGACAGCCTGAATGGTTGATCAGAAAGGAATATCGCACTGGGCTGGGAGAGGAGCACAATTTGGCATGGGCGCGCAGGCCGCAGCGACCCTGGAGCAGGCCTGAGAGGACTGAATCACCAGCAGCTGTGGTGGTTTCCAGACTTCTCAACCCAGGAATGCCAAAGACAACTTAGAAGGTCAGTGGGAAAAGTCTGTGACTGCGGTGAGAGAAGGAGCTAGGTCTCAGCCGCAAGTCCCAAGCGTGCCTTCAGGGCAGCGGCTGCCTCCTGAGCTCCTAGCCCACAGACTGAGGGGGAATCGAGTGGCTGATCAGAGGGGGATTGCAGGGATCTCTCTGCTGGTGCAGGATTCTCTTGCTTTGCCATGCTTGGATCTGGGTCATAGTTCTGGGTAGTGGACCTAGGATGAGGACGAGCGCTGGTGTGGTGGAGCTTGTAGTGGCTGTGGAGAGGAAACCCTCCTCACAGTTCCAAGACAGAAAAGAGTGCTCATAGACCAGAGCACAGGCCAGGAAAGGAGTAAACACCTCAACCTTAATTATACCACCTTGGAAGAGCTGATAATTTACAGGTCCCTAGAAGTATTTCTGAACACAGCTGCAGAAAACCTTGAAGCTTGAGACAGTACATTCTCCACACTGGAAACAGATTCCTACCTTAACAAAGAGTTTATAACTCAAGTAATTGGCCAGGATCATGAGCAAGCAGCACAAAAAGAGTCAGACTATATTATCTTACTTTGATGACAAAGAAGATCAAAACATACAACCAGAAGAAGACAACAAAGCCAAAGCTCCTACATCCAAAGCCTCCAAGAAAAATATGAATTGGTCCCAGGCCATAGAAGAGCTCAAAAAGGATTTTGAGAAGTAAGTAAGAGAAGTAGAGGAAAAACTGAGAGTGATGCTAAAGGAGATCCAAAAAAATACTGAAGAAAATAACACCTTAAAAAATAGCCTAACCCAAATGGCAAAAGAGGTCCAAAAAGTCAATGAGGAGAAGAATGCCCTTAAAAGCAAACTTAGCCAAATGGAAAAGGAAGTCCAAAAGCTTACTGAAGAAAATACTTCCTTAAAAATTAGAATGGAGCAATTGGAAGCTGGTGACAATTTGAGAAATCAAGGCACTGTAACACTAATCAAAAGGAATGAAAAAATAGAAGAGAATGCAAAATATCTCATTGGAAAAACAACTGACCTGGAAAATAGATCCAGGAGAGGGAACTTAAAAATTATTGGACTATCTGAAAGCCATGATCAAAAAAAGAGCCTAGACATCATCTTTCAAGAAATTATCAAGGAAAACTGCCCTGCTATTTTAGGACCAGAGGGCAAAATAAAAGTTGAAAGAATCCACTGATCTCCTCCTGAAAGAGATCCCCAAAGGAAAACTCCTAGGAATGTTGTAGCCAAATTCCAGAATTCCCAGGTCAAGGAGAAGATATTACAAGCAGCCAGAAAGAAACAATTCAAGTATTGTGGAAACACAATCAGGATAACACAAGATTTAGCAGCTTCTACATTAAGGGTCCAGAGGGCATGGAGTATGATATTCCAGAGGGCAAAGGAATTAGGACTACAACCTAGAATCACCTACCCAGCAAAATGAGTATAATCCTTCAGGGTAAAAAAATGGTCATTCAATGAAATAGAGGACTTTCAAGCATTCCTGTGGAAAAGACCAGAGTTGAATAGAAAATTTGACCTTCAAATTCAAGACTCAAGTGAAACATGGAAGAGGTAAACAGGAAAGAGAAATCATAAGAGACTTATTAAGGTTGAACTGTTTACATTCCTGCAGGGAAAGATGATATTTGTAACTCATGAGTCCTTTGTCAGTATTAGGGTAGTGGGAGGGAAAAAATTATATGTTTATATAAATAGATAGATAGATAGATAGATAAATAGAGGACACAGCGTGAGTTGAAGATGAAGGGATATTGGAAAATAAAATTAAGGGGTGGGAGAAGATTATACTGGGAGAAGGAGAAAGGGAGAAGTGGAATGAGGTAAAATATCTCACATGAAACTGGCAAGAAACGGCTTTTACAGTGGATGGGAAACAGGGGAATGAGTGAATCTTATTCTCATAGGATTTGGCTTAAGGAGGGAATAACATACACAATGGGGTATGGAAATCTATCTTACTCTACAGGAAAATAAGGGGGGAAGGGGACAAGAGAACAGGGGGTTGATAGAGGGGAGGGTAGATTGAGGGAGGGGATAATCAAAAGCAAACACTTCTGAGGAGGGACAGGGTCAAAAGAGAGAATAGAATAAATGGGGGGTAGGATAGGATGAAGGGAAATATACTTAGTTTTTCACAACAGGACTACTATGGAAGTGTTTTGCATGACTACACATCTATAACCTTTATCAAGATGTTTGCCTTTTCAATGAGGGTGGGTGGGGAAGGAGGAAGGGAGAAAATTTGTAACCCAAAGTTTTAAAAACACTTGTTAAAAAAAAATATTTTAAAAAAATATCCTGAGCAAGTCACTTAACCCAAATTGCCTTGCAAAAAATGAATGAATAAATAAATAAATAAATAAAAGAACCTCTTGCAAAAACAAAACAAACAAACAAACACCTTTTGGTTTTAATAATGCTAGACTTAGCATATAATGGAGGATTGTGGATTTGGAATAAAGACCTGGATTGGAATCCTGATCCTACTCTGTGAATTTAAGCCTCAATATTACTTCCATAGGCCTCAATTTCCTTATCCTTAGAAATGAAGTGCTTAGATTAGGTGATCGAAACAAGCTCTAAATCCCATAATTATATGCCTATTTGTGATATCGTCTAATTCTTCATAAGATTTTTGAAATAATTTTAAATACCCTCTATCATGAATCTTATCTCTTATTCGTTGAAGGAAGGCATTTCATTACTTATAATTCTGTACCATGCACAATATCCAAGACAGAGAATTGCAAAAAATTGTCTCAACTAAATATTTATTTAATGGATGAATGAAATAAGAATTTCAAAGTCTGTAACTATGATCCAAATTCTTCCTAATTGAACTTATTGGGGAAGATCTTTCAGACTATAAGTCTGAGGAACACAGAAACCAGCTCTTAAAATATTATCAGCTCTCTACATTAGGTATGACATATTTAATGTTCTTGCTACCAGCCAAAATCATTGAATATAAAATGGAAGGAAAAAATATTCATATGAGAGAAAAAATTTGATTTAGTTTTTCTATTTATGTTCTTTTTGAAAAAAGATCCTTCTAGTTGTTTATGTGGAGTTTAGTAGTATAGAATAAGGTATAGTCATTTGGAATGTATATATAGTTAGAGTTATATTTTAAATATCCAATAGCTTGGAGGGTAAGTCATAAAATATGCTCCATCTTGCCATTTTCAGCACTCCCTATCTCTGAAGACATCATTCATTTTTGTTCTTTTCAGGTGATTCCTCCTGTCTTTTAACATTACCTAGCCTTTTTTTTTTTTTTGCACTACTTTCCCTTTTTTTTTTCCTCATCCTGATAAGATGATAGTGTAGGTGAAAATATCCTTCTAGTGAGACACCAATCAAAGGGAGAAAAGCACTGGATTGGGAATGAGGAGATCTAGAACTCTGTCCTAGCTTTGCCATTAGCTCCTTATATTATCTTAAACCACTTTTAGCTTTTGTTCCCTCATCTATGAAATGAGAAAGTCAAATTAGAATCAAAGGTGGAGAACCTGTGGCCTTCTAGGTCCTTGGGTGCAACCTTTTGACTGAGTCCAGGTTTTACAGAACAAATCCTTTTGTTAAGGGGATTTGTTCTGTGAAGTTTGGATTCAGTTAAAGGGCCTCACTTGAGGACCTAGAGGGCCACATGTGGCCTTGAGGTCACAGGTTTCCCACCCCTGGTGGATGATCTACATGGTTTCTTCTAGCTCTAAGATTCTGTGACTTTATATCTGTGGTTGTTTTTTTTTTCTTTTTTTGGCACAAGAAACTCATTTGCTCACCATATGAATCTCTCTCAGATCTCATCAAAACTTAATGTTTCCTGGTTAAATTGGAATAGTTATCTTAGTCCTTCAGGCAGTAAAATCTTCTTAATCCACAAAATTCCTGGTTACTCCTACTCAATTACAATCACACAATTTTTTTTAAGGAGAGATAGATGATTTTTTTATGTAGTATTCCTCTCCATCAATCTCCCACCCCATCCCCCAAAAAAATTCTTCTTGTGGGTTGGGCCCCCAGGGGAGAACAGTTTATTTCAAGTGTCAAGGTACTCATTTGGTTTTGCTAAAACTGTAATTCATGAATCCCACTGACTGTTAGTCAGTATGTACTATTAGCTCAAAGAAAAGAGAGTGAGATGGCCTTGTAAGAACAAAAGTAGCAAAACATTTCCTCATCAATCTGGGCAGATTTTCTCACAAGTACATTCAGCATCAGTGAGAAAGTGAGCACTCATAATAGAGCATGCCATGTAGCTCACACTGTGCAGGGTCCTGCTATTTGCTTTCTTGTAATGTACTCATGCTTCTCCCCTTTTTCACATTGTGTCTCCTGGGGAGCTTGCTCAATTGGGTTTCATGGACCTGCAGCTCAGCTTCCCAAAGCAAGCACTAATTCTCAACTAACAGAGTTCTTCTGTCTTGTGCCTTCACCAGCTGGGCCTGTTTGGTGGTGTGAATAGCTTCACTGCAAAATGCTATGGTCAGTGTAAATAGGGAGAGAAAAAAAGAAATCTCTTCTCCTCCAAGAATCAAGAAACATTTTCCTCTCAAGGGCTGTGTTCTTCTTCCATAAATGGCTTTCTTAACGACTTACAAAGTTCACAGACCTCTTGCCTTAACTGAAAGTGTGTCCTGCTTTTTAAAAGGCCACCAGAGGTATGTCAGATCATTAGGTCCTCTAATAACATCGAATATGGTATAATGGGTAGAATGCTATACTTTAAGACGGGATGACCTGGGTTTGAATCCTGCCTCAGACATGAGTTATATGTCCTGGGAATGTCATTTAACCTCTATAGACCTCAATTTCTTCATTTTCAAAATGAGAAATTTAGATTTGATGAACTCTAAGTCCCTTTAAGTCCTAACTTATGATTCTAGAAAAATTTCACATCTCATAAGTTGGTAACAAAATATAGACATTTTGCATTTCAGTTAAGATCTTAACACATTGTTGTCCCTGTTACCTTCTGTAATTTCATCAGCTGGGCTGAAGGATAAGATAGGGGCAGAAATCAGTTGATCACAGGAGTCCTAATCAATTCATTACCTTTACATTAGAAAATGTGTAATTAATAACCTGGACATTGTTATCTATGAAATGTTAGGCTCATTTTTCTTCTTCACATATATGAAGCTCATGTTACCCAGCCTAATAGAGAGGCTAAGAGATTTTGCTTTCTCCCCTTGAAATTTTCCCTTTCTTGAGAGATAAGATTAATAAACCAAATAAGAAAAAGGAAAATTCTTGTTACTATTAAAGTAATGCTTTCATTTCATGAAGGAATACCTTCCATGTATACCTTCTTCCAAAACAGAAAACAAGATACTTTAGAAGCCTACTATTCAAAATTCAAACATGTCATGCAAGACAGAATCCGATCTTATAGCTTTTCACTGATCCCTCACTTGTGTGTGTGTGTTGTGAAAAGGAGGGGGAGGAATTGTCCTAGCAATCAGAGGTAGTGCTAGAGAATAGATTCTGCACAATTTGGTACATAACTTTTAAGAATTGTCTATGGTACCATTAAGTATAATGTATTTTCCCCATTTATCTCTTCTAATCAAGTCTATTTTTGTATTATCTTATCTGAGATCATGATTGCTACTCTTACATTTGAGAATTCACCTGAAACATAATAGATTTTACTATTATCTTATCTGAGATCATGATTGCTACTCTTGCATCTGAGAATTCACCTGAAACATAATAGATTTTACTGAAGTACTTTATTTTAACTCTATATTCATCTTTATATTTCAAATGTGTTTCTGGTAACACATTCGTATTATCGGATTCTGCTCTCTAATCCATTTTCCTTTGCTATTCACTACCTGTCATCATTTGGGTAAGTCACAACTTCTCTAGGCCTGCTAGAGTTAGAGCAAATGACACAGATTACTCCTTTAAGTTCTAAATCTTGATCCTAGACCATGTAATTCCTTCAGGAATTAGGAACATAGAGAATCCTAATTGGAAGTGACCATTAGATTATACGGTCCTTCAGAGCAAGGATAATTTCATTCTTTGAGTTTGTATCCTGAGGGACTAGCACAGTGTTTCACACATGCTAGGTGCTTAATAAATACTTGTTGATTCTTTGTAAATCATGCTGAACCACATGTGGAAAATGATGTTGAAATATACATATAAAAAGTCACAAGGTAAGATAGTATAGCTCTCTTCACAGGAAAGAAACACAGAAATGAACAATAGCTACTCTAGAGCTTTTGAAAATATGTAAGCTGGGGTTCAAAGCCAACTTGAATAAGACTGTTCAATACTAGGGACAGAAATGGAGGAAATTATAAAACTAACTCTCATAACTTTAAATGTGAACCAATTAAACAATCCAATAAACAAAAGTGAGCAACAGATTACCTAAGAACCCCATCCTCCAAAAGATACAATCTATTGCTTACAAGAAACACATCTAAAAACAAAGACAAGCACAGAATTAAAATAAGGAATTGATAAATATTTCATCAGATGAATCAAAAAAGTAGGAACTATAGTTATACTATAAGACAAAGCAAAAACAAAAATTAACAGCATAAATGGAAATAAAGAAATTAAATTATACTGAAAGGAACCATAGACAACAAACCAATATGAATATTAAATATATAGGCTTCAAATACTATAGCATCTAAGTTCATAATGGAAAAAATTAACTAAATTACAAAAAGACATAGATAGCAACACAATAACAGCAGGACACATTAATGTACTTTTCTTAGTTTTGGATAAATCTAACAAAAAAGGAAATGTAGACTTGAACAAATTACTGGAAAAACTAAACACATTATTTACAGACCATAGCACAATAAATAAATGGATCTAGATGCACAGAGAAAAAACATGAACCCAAATGGAAACTTAACAATGCAAACCTAAAGAACAATTAGGTCAAAGAACAGATTTTAGAAACAATAATTATATAAAAAAATGATAATGGCGAAATAATATGTCAAAATTTCTGGCATATAACTAAAGTAGACCTCAGGGTAAATATTATTTCCCTGAAATCATACATTAACAGAACGAGAAATGAGAGAGTTAAAGAACTGAATATTCATTTACAAAATTAAAAATCCAAATCCAAAATAAGCACGAGAGAAGGTATTTAAAAGTAGAGGAGAAATAGATAAATTGGAAATCCAAAAGATGAATGATAAAACTAGTAGCTAGTTCTTTGCAAAAACTAACAAAATTGAAAAACATTTAGCCAATCTGATTAAATAGAAGAGAAAGTTAAATCAACAAAATAGAAAATGACCCAGGTGAAATCACATCAAAATCACAAGAAAAAAAAGAATTATCAGAACCTACTATTCAGTCATGTGCTATCAAAACTGAGAACACAAAAGAAAGATACTTTGAAAAATATAAAATACTCAAATAACTGAATACCAAATAGAGATCTTTCAACTTTTCAATCTCAGAAAAAGAAATAGATCTATCTGTAATGGAGCTATGGAAGAGGCATAGTGGATAGAACAGGACTTGTAGTCAGTAAGAAGAGTTCTAATCTGGCCTTAGACATGTGATTCTGAGCAAGTCACTTAACTTTGGTCTCAGTTTCCTCATCTGCAAATGAGTACAATGACAGTTCCTATCTCCCAGGGTAGTTGTGAATATAAAATGACATATTTATAAAGCACTGAGCATGGTTCCTGGCATTCAGTGGGTACTTAATAAATGAAAGAGAGACAGAGACAGACAGACAGACACACACACACACACACATACACACAGAGAGGAGAAGGGAGGGAAAAAGGAAGATATATATCCTCATGGTCCTGATGGATTCAAAGTATAATTCTTTCAAAGCAAACTGATAATTATACATATATACATATACAATTATACAGCATGTACATATAACCAAAAACCATTCCACAATAGATAAGCAGTCAAAGTCAAGTCAAAAAGTATTTATTAAATATTTACTGTGTAACAGACATTGTGCTAGGTGCTGAGGATGCAAATAAAAAAACCAGAAAGATAGGTAATCTCTGTTTTCAAGGAACTTGTATTCTAATGGGAGAGGCTGGCATATATATACATTAAAAAAACACACACAGCACAGCTTAAAAGCAGGGAGGGGAGGAACTCATGAGGAAAAACATAGTCGCAATGCCTAGAAAATGAAGACTGGATACTCTGGGCTCTTTCTTAAAGTGGAGGTTCTGGGAGGAACTCAATAATGAAACCAGGGGATTTTGCAGAAGGAGAAGGAAGGTAAACCATGGTAATCAAAGGCCAGAGAATGAAGAAAGTCGGAGAATATAAGAAATTGCAAACTATTAACAACCATTTGAAAAAAGGCTCTGAATCACTAATAATAAGAGAAATGAAAATCAGAACATCAGTCTTTCACCACACACCCAGCAAATTAGCTAAGATGACAAAAGGTGGGAATAGTCAATCTTAGAGGAGTTTAAGGGGTATGTGCACACAAGTGTCTTTTCTGTGGAGCTGTGAATCATTAGCATAACCATTTTGGAAAACAATTTGGAGACGCACAAATAAATTGACTTCAGCAAAACAATAAATCATACCCTGATTTGTAGTGTTTTCTGATTTCCAAGGTGTAAGTGCTCACACTGAAACTTTAACAATTAACTCTCCTGGATTAGTTGAGCTGGCTCCAATACACTCCTGGGTAAAAGGGACCTCAGACCTCTGATCCTTTGTTTTTACAGATGATGAAAGAGAGGCCCAGAGAGGAAAAGGTCATATGTAAAGTAATAGAAACAGGTTACTGAACCTAGGCCACTGACTAGAAATCACATCCACTACTCTTTCCACTGTATCATGGTGGTAGTGATATTAGGCTTTTAAGGAATAGAAGAGAAGGGTAGAGAAAATAAAATCTGCTGATATTTTGCCATCTCTCTCTTCCCTTCGTAGGCAGGAATGACTCCCCTGTGAAAATTAGCCTGAGAACATCCTCATGATGCCAGACTAGTCAGTAACTGGTCTCTCATGATTCCTTTCTAAAATTTCCAAATGTAGCTTACTCCCATAGGCATAAGGAAAATCCCCATCCACTATAGGGTAGTTTAATCCTACATGAAGGGAAGAGGTGATTGTCCTTGTATGAATTTCAAAGCATATGCTTGTGGGCTTATCTGTCCTCAGTAGATCAATTACCCACAAGTGGCAGGCCAGGCAAACCTCTGTGATGCAAGGTCAGTGAACAGAGATTTGGAGCATCTCAGGACAAACTTAGAAAGTGGAGTTCTAGGGATTGGTTAAGTTTAATGATGGTATAGCCAGTTGTGCAAAATAGTCTGGAAAGATAACTATATATTTCTGTGGGAATGAAAGAGGAGCAGCGTGACTGAGTTCCCAGGGAATATTCATCATGTCTTTCTCTATACAAGTAGAACTTTTTCTTAGTAGACAAGTTTTGAAAACGAGTTTTTGCTAATTCAGATCTTATTTTTAAGGTAAGTTTTGAAGATGTACAATTGTACATTAAATAGGGATTATATAATTAATTAAGACAATATTCACTATCTTGAATATGAAGTACATCACAAAAGATGAAGAAACTGTTAGAAGTCCTTGAAACATGCAGCTTTTTGTTTTTCTAAATACCTCTCATATTATCTCTCTAGAAGAGAGGTAATGTGTATTATGATATGTATTACGTGTTATGATGTGCTTCTTTAAGACAAAATACATTGACTAAGTACAGCCACCTAATAACAAAGCAGTAGCCAGGGAACATGTGAATCTACAAATAGGGTCAATGAAAAATCAATAAAGTTAATGTTAGACGATAAGACCCAAGTTCCTCTTATGTGTGGTAGGATGTGTAGCACATAAACAAAAAGAAATTAAATATTATGCACATAAAAATTAGTGATGGTTCAGTGGTTTGCTACTTACTGTCTTTTTCTGCCTGGAATTTGTTGGCACAAATCCATGTCTTGCCCTACTCGTCTGTCCTACTACAAAAGAATGTAGGCATCTAGTGGCAGAGTGGGCTGAATTCTGAACCTGGGGTTGACTTCAAACACTTATTAGGTATGTGTCACTGGGTAAGTCACTTAAACTCAGTTTCTTCATTTGTAAAGTGACAACAATAATAACACATACTTTCCAGGATTGTTGTGAGGATAAAATGAGAGGATTTGGTAATGCAGCTTGCAAATCTTAACATGCTAGAAATTGTTATTAAAAGAATTCATCATTTCCTTGTATTTTTGCAGTATGTTACATTTCATTTTGCAGTATATTATTCAGCCCTGCAGTTCTTCAACACTTCGAAGCAGTGTGCATGTGTGTATTTCTTATAAAACAGCGCATTTGACAAGATGATAGAGTTGACAATTTCAATGTAAATAAAATCCTTTCAGTTATAAAGATACTCAAGAAACAACAGCAGTCCTTCTTAATAATTAAAAACAAATAGCAATCATGCCTATTTATGACTTAAAAGCTATTTTAGCCCACCAGGTTCAGTAAAGTCACAAAAAAAGGACTAAGGAGGAAAAAAAGCTATAGAAAGAGCACTAATAAACGATCTTAAATCTTAAATGAGGGAAACTGAAATGAGATAAATAAATCAAGAAGGAAGGAAAATGCCAATTCAATAAGAACAAGCAAAATATAACTAACTTTATCATAGAAACTAGATTTTTTAAAGGAGGAAACCAAAGAAATACCCTGGGAAAATAAAGTTTAAAAAATAAATAAAATTCAGGAAAAACTAATATAAAATCCAGTTAGAAAATCAGCAAAGAGAAATTTTGAAAAAGTGACTTAAATGGGTCCCTAGGAATTTAAAGAGTAAATTAAACATTTTTAATTTATAAAGTGAAAGAAAACTTAGAGTTGCTACCTATGAACAACACTACCACCCTTTTACTAAAGTATGTTTTATATTTGGAAAAATTCCCAAAACATCTTCTCTTTATACATGATTAACAATAGAACACTTTCCTAATTTATGTAACAATAACCTGCATCTGTGTTCAGGGGAAGTGGCCTGCTGTGCCCTCTCCCTCTCCACCCAGGGTATGGTTTTAGTCTTGGTCCATTCATAAAAGGACTGGGTTCAGTCTTAGGGGAGCTTGACTTCCAAAGAGAGGTGTTTAGTCTCTTACCATTGTCTCCGACTTTTTTCACTCCTACCTTGAAGACTCAGGGAAAATTCTTTAAAACTTAGATTAGGGCTCATATCAAAGGTCTCCCCAAAAAGGGGAGTAGAGAAGTATTCAATGTACACTACAATTCATACATTAGAATAGCTCTTTATTTCTTCCACGTAAAATAAACACTTAACATAAAGATGCACATGTGCACATTGATAAAAGATGTAAAATAGTGTGTAGTGATTTATCACTACTGTTACACTCTCTCCGTGGTTGAGACTTAAACTTCAGAACATGTAGAAATTTTCAGGACTGCTCAATAGACAGCTCATCTTTGCATTATCCAAATAATTTCACTCCACGTCCTTAGGCAGTGGGTAGAGTCTTGGACCTGAAGTCAGGAAGCCCTGAATTCAAATTTTGTTTCAGACACTTCTTATCTCTGCGACCCTAGTCAAGTCATGAACTCTGTCTGCTTCAGCTTCTTCAGCTGTAAATTGGGAATAATAATAGCACCCACCTCACAGGATTATTATGAGAATCAAATAAGATATTTGTAAAGTGCTGGCCAAGGTCTCCCGCTGCATCTGGGGCCATCTCCAGTTATCCTGATTTATTTATTGCTACAGGACCCAGATGGCTCTGGAGGAGAAAGTGAGATTGGTGACTTTGCCCTCCTTCACTTAAATCCAATTCACTTGCAAGTCATGGCATCACCCTTCCTGATGCTATGGTCCTCTTTGAGAATTAAGAACAAACAACAACAACAACAGCACAATGATTGGCATATAGTAGGTGCTTAACAAATACATATTCCCTTTTCATTCCCCTACCCATGTCTTTTGGTAAGCCTGGCCGTGGATTGAATTCGTTCTCTTTGTTTCTGGTCGTCCTCTCTGATGAAGAAACTTCCTCTGCTTCCATTCAGCTCCAACCAAATGAGTGTCTGGACATCTCAAACTTACAAGGTTGCCTCTAAAACTGGATATATTCTCTTTTGGTTTTGCAGTTCAGTCCCCTATACTGAAAAAGAAATAAAACAGAAGCAGTATCCAGGAGTCCAAGGTCTAGGCTCAGGCATGTTTAAGTCCACATATACTTTTAGTTACTATGCCTATGCCCTTTACTTCTGCCAGGGTCAGGAAAGGGCACCAACCCTGTCTTCATCCATGTAGGGAGGTGCTTGAAGATTACTTTTGTGCTTAGAAGAACTAAAGATGGGGTGACTCCATTTGAAAGGTTCTTTGAGTCAGCCACTCTTTCTGCTCAATAAGTGAATTGTTTCATCATCTCAAAGTACCAAGTCTTTTAGTGCTGAGACCCTGGTATTCCCAGAAGTTGTCAAAAAAAAAGTTCCAGTATGTGATCTGTAGGATGGTCCTTACAGCCCCTGCCAGAAGTATGCAATCCCAGCTACCTTTATCTCACTTAGACTCACTGAGTCTCAATTTATTCCTCTATAAAGTGAAGCAGTTAGACTAGATAATCTCTAAGGTCTTTTTTAACCCCAAAATTATTACACTTAATTGTATAATTTTATGTGCCAGATACTGTGCTAAGTGCTTTACAAATATCTCATTTGATTCTCAAAACATCATGAGAGGTAGGAGATATTATTATCCCCATTTTACAGGAACTGAGGCAGACAAAAGTTTAAGTGACTTGCCAGGGACACACTGCTAGTAAGTGTTGGAGGCCAAATTTCAAATCTGGTCTTTCTGACTCCAGGCCCAGACTTCTGTGCACTAAGGAGTCACCTTGCTGCCTATAAGGCAATAGAAATACAGAAAAGTTGGGTTATTTTTCCAAGGGAGTACATATTTATCACATTATACTAGAAAATAGTACTCTGTATGTTGCAATGAACTAATTTAAAGTCCAATGTATACAATTCAATCTCCTCTGCACAACGTTAGTATATAGTATATGCTCTAGATCATTTGTCTCCAAACTCTTTTGATTGTGCACCTGTATTATTAAAACTTTTCTGAGTACACATGCCAAATATACATACACACACAGACACCCACATAAAATACATAATATATATACATAAATTATGCAGTGTACTATTTAAAAATGTATTTTGTTCATTATAAACATACACAAGAATTTTTCAAAAGATGAGATAAAACCAAAATAAATAATGTTTTCAAAGAATTTATTAAAATTAATTTCTCTTATTGGTAGCATAAACATGTTTTGTTCTCACTAAACTATAATATTAATATTTTAGAATAAGTTTATTTTACTATTAAACCAAATTAATATGTTAATAATAGTTAATATTTTAGTGAGAGTAATGTGACTATGTGCCATTATTTTTGAAAAAGCTTATTTTAATAAATATTGTAATTTAAAGTGCTTACTATAAATGATATTATTAAAAAATTTGGTTTTAATGATGATATAGCTGAAAAAGATAGAACACAATAATATTGAAACATAAATAAAAAGCAAAAAGTAATAATTAAATGCTCCTACCAAATAACAATCCTTCTTTCAATCAATTTATGGAAAGGTTTTAGTTGAAATTGGGCTAATAGATTTTCATCTTCTCTGATGTCAATCAGTTGTTTTGTAAGCTATTGGAAGGTGCTGCAAGCTAAGACAAGTGATGATGAAAAGTGAATTCTTCAGTATAAAAGGAGACTGAGACAGCTTTGGGGTCCAGCTCTTAGGAGACCCGTAAGCAAGGAGGAAAGAGCTGAAATGTGAGCAATAGGATGATAAAAGGGGGAAAAGGCTAATTTTACCACAAATGTCAGAAATAAGAAAAATCATGCCTTGAAAGTTGGTAAAGATGGCCAAAATGGAAATAATCAATATTAAAGAGGAAGGAAAGCTAGACAAAAAAAAGTGATGTTGATGGAACTATTAATCACAGAACCATTTTGGAAAGCAATTAGCAATCATATAATTAAAGTGACAATAATATCCCATATTCTATGATCCAGAGATTTAACTATCAGACTTATATACCAAGGAGGAGATTGATAAGAAAACAAGTGCCAATATTCACCAAAATATTTATAGCAACACTTTTTATAGCAGCAAAAAGTTAGAAACAAAGTAGATTATCATTGTTTATGGATTGATTAAGTATCATTGTTTATGGATTGATAAGTACCATATTATGGATTGTGGTATATGAATGTCATGTAATATTACCATGCTAAAAGAAATTTACAGAGAAACAGGGAAATATTTCCATGATCTAATGCAAGATGATGTAAGCAGAGCCAAGAAAACATTACACACAGTGACTTTAATAATATAAATGGAAAGAATAACTACAAGACATTCAAAAGTGAATGTTGTGAAATTAAAGAGAGCAAGTATGGCTCCAAATAAGAGATATGAGAAGACATAACAATCCTACTCCTTTACACAGTTGAGAGGTTCATGTGTGTAGTACATTGCATATATTTTTAGGCTTTTTTGATATTTTGATCATTTTTGTTGGTTTTTTAGTCTCTTACTCTATTTTTTTTCTTTAAAAATATTTTTGTAGGATAGTTTCTGGAAGGAGATTAGGGGAGGGATACTGATGTAAAAGTTATTATAGGAAACATCATTTTCAATAATAAAAGATTAGTTTTGTAAAAGTTTTGCTAAAAATGATGGCTTCAAAAATTATTATCTAATATCTCTGGCAAAATTTATTCTTAGGGCAAGGTTTATCACTAGCAATATCATAAATAAATCCATATTTCAAATAATTGTTATAATTTAAAACTCTTTATCACCTTGTCAGAACTGATTAGAATATCATTTTTTTTATCCTGTAATGTGGTTAACAAAGATCTCATACTAGGAGAATTGTCAACAACCAATTTGTTTTTGTTTACTTGTAGTCACAATATTATTGCAATTATTTTTTTTCTCTGAATGTTCAATAGAACTCACTTATAAATCCACATGTTCTTTTTTTTTTTTCCTCTTTGGTAGTTCACTGATGTCTCATTCAACTTCCTGTCTTCTGAGACTGGGTTATTTAGTTTATTTTTCTGTAAATCTAGGTAATTTGTATATATTTTTCTAGATATTTAAGAGCTTTACTTTCGATTGTAATTTAATTCAAGTCAAATGCAATAACCACACATATTGGAATTAATAATGAAAGATAAAGAGAGAAAAAAATTTCAAGCTACTGCATTGTACAAGACACCTGTGGTCTAGCGGAGTACACTGTATTCACTAAGTATTTCATAACTGATTTTATATAATAAAAATGTGATGTGATGTTATAGTTTTGATGTGTTATAGTTCACAGAAATATGCTAGTAATAATGCATATGCTTATTCATGAGCTTTGTGTTTTGTGTCTAAAGGGAAAAATATCCAGAAAAAGAAATAGTCCGTCCCTATCCAGATATCGTTACCTGTGCAGATATGGCATTGAGAACTATTGTTGAAAAGCAGGTAATGTTCACTTTCTTAAACCAGTAATGGGTTTATATATTATGTATGTATGCATGTATGTATGTATGTATGTATGTATGTATATACTATAAAGGTGCCTTGAATGAGAAAGTATAGTTTTAAGACATGAAAGTTTATATGAAGAAAATATTGGGGATTACAAAATCTGACCATGGAGATGCCTTACTAAATTTAATTGTTTTTCTATACTGCTGATACATTTTAATATCTTTCCTAAATTATGGAAAAGTTTGCCTTTTTGTATTTGTAAAATACTAACATACCCTATTTCTTGAATTAGCACGATTTATGAGAAGAATCTAATTTTTTTTAACTCTTTTGATTTCCTCTGAACTAAATACCAATCCTTAACAGTTAACAAGCTGCCTGGTGACCGTCTTTTGTCCCTGGAAGATGTAATGGGCTAGGGAAGCAAAAGGCTTAACTGTTAGATCAGTGCATTTGTCTATTGTGCTATATATATATATATGAGTTTCCCCAAAACTTATTTCTGGAGGGGAGGGGGGTTTGGAGCAGGAGAAGAGGGAGGAAAATGTTCATTAGCTTTTTTTTAAGCACTTACAGGCACAATGGTAACTATAATGGGTAAGTTCTTACTACAGTACTTGGAAATTGAGGTTTCCAACAGAATAGTATCAGCTGTGGAGTCACAACCTTATGACCCTGGTTAATATTTTCCTTTATTTTATTTAACTGTATTCATCTTCCTAAAGAAAGTAAGAAATTATTGCATTTACTGATAAAAACCAAAGTGATGCTTATCCACATCATTTAGATTTAGCTATACTTTAATCTATAGAGCTACTGCCCTAGCAGCCTACTATAATAATGGGCATTAGATATAGAGTCCCAAGTGATCAATTTGAAAAAATTGTCATGAGACCTATAAGGATAGCACCCTCAATTAGTCAGGAAACATTTATTAAACATCTACTGTGTTCTGGGCATTTTAATAAACCCTGGTGATACAAAAAAAAAAGCAAAAACAAAACAAAACAAAACATAAAACAGTCCCAAGTGTCAGGCAGCTCACAGTCTGATAAGGAAGACAACTTGCAAAGCAACTTTATACAAACAAGATGTATATGGGAAAAGGTTGAGGTAGTCTTAGGGGCAAGGTACCAAAATTAAGGAGGCTCTTCATAGAAGGTGAGACTTTGGCTGAGACTTAAAGGAATATAAGGAAGCCAGAAGATTGAGATGAGAAGAGAGAGTTTCAGATTTGTGGGAAAGCCAGTGAAAGTGCTTAGAATCAGACAATGGAGTGTCTTGTTCAAAGAAGAGCAAGGAAGCCAGTGCCACTGAATGGCTGAATACACGGAGGGAAGTAAGATATAAGAAGATTGGGTAAATAGAGAGCAGCTAGGATATAAAAATCTATAAGAAACCAAACAATTGGTTTTATATTTGATCCTGGAAGCAATAGGGAGTCACTGGAATTTATTGAATAGGAGATTGGAATGGTCATATTTGTGTTTTAAACAGCAGAGGATGCACTGGAGTGAGGAGAGACGAGGTAGGGAGATTAACCAGCACACTTACAATAATCCAGGCTTGGGATGATGAGGGTCTGTACCAAGGTGATGCAATGTGAGAGGAAAGAAGAGAGTGTTTATAAGATTACTAAGGGTGAAAATCAGGATGTGACATCAGATTATGTATAAAGGGAGAGAATAAGCAGTGCAGGATAACACTTAGGTTGTGAGGCTGGGTACCTGGGAGGACTGTGGTACTCTCAACAGTAATAGGGAGTAAGGAAGAGGGTAGTGTTTGGGGGGGGAAAGATAATGTCCAATAACATTGGACATGTTGAGTTTAAGATATCTTTAAAACACAGGACATCCAGTTTGAGATGTCTAATAGGTAGTTAGAGATGCAAGAATGTAGATCCGGGGAGACGTTAGGGCTAAACAAAGCAGACCTGAAAGTCATCTGCAGAGAGATGAAAATTGAAATCACAATAGCTGATGGATCACTAAGGAAAATAATATAAAACAAGGAGAGAAGAGGGTTGAAGAAAGAACCTTAGGTGACCCCACAATTAGTAGGCGTGACCTAGGTGAAGAACCAGTAAAGGAGATAGTGAAAGAGTAGTCAATGAGTCATCTAGCTCAATCATGACACATCTGCTATGTGCCAGGCACTGTGCCAAGCACTGGGAACACAAAGAAAAATAAAGGCAGTCCCTGCCCTCAAGAGCTTAATGGTTTAATGAGGGAGACAACCTGCCAACAACTCTGTACAAATGAGTTCTATACGGGATAAATTGGAAATAATCGATAGAGACATGGAACTAGAATTAAGAGAGATAGGAAAAGGAAAGATTTCAGCTGGGCCTGGAAGGAAGCCAGGGAAGCCAGGAGGGCAGACATGAGGAGAGTGAGCATTCCAGGCATGGAGGGGAGAGGGTGAAAATGCCCAGAATATGGAGAGAGGTTGTCTTGTTCAAGGAACATCAAGAATGCTAATGTCACTGGATTAAAGACCCATGGCAGAGTATATAGTGTAAGAAGACTAGAAAGGTAGAAAGGTGTCAGATTATGAAGGGATTTGAATGTCATGCAGAGGATTTTATATTTCATTTTGGAGATCATAAGGAGCCACTGGAATTCATTGAATGGGGATGTGGGTAACATGGTCAGACCTATCTAATTTCAGGAAAATGAATTAATTTGATAACTGAGTGAAGTATGGACTGGAGTGGGAGAGATTTATGGTAGGAATATCAACTAACAGGCTACTACAATAGTATAGGCATGAGGTTGTGAAGGCCTGCACTAAGGTGGTAGTAGTGTCAGAGGAGAGAAGGTGGTGTATGCAAGAGATGTTATGAAGGTAAACTCCACAGGCCATGTCAGCAGATTGGATATGGGGTGGGGGGAGGTGAAGAGAGTGAAATGTCAAGGATGACACCTATGTTGAGAGCCTAGGTGACTGAGGAGATGGTGGTACTTTCCATAGTAATAGGAAAGTTGGGACAAGGAGAGGTTTGGGTGAGAAAGACAATGAGTTCAATTTTGGACACATTGAGTTTAAAATGTCTACTAGACATCCAGTTTTAAGATATCTGAAAGGCAGTTGGAGATATGAAACTCTAGATCAGCAGAAAGATTAGGACTGGATAAGTAGATTTGAGAATTATCAGCATAGAGATAATTGTTGAATCCTTTGGTGTTGCTGAGATCCCCAAGTGAAATAGTATAGAGGGAGAAAAGAAGTGGGCCCAGGACAGAGCCCTGTGGGACACTCAGCAGGTATGACCTGAATGATGATTCAGCAAATGAGACTGAAAAGGATCGGTCTAGAGATAGTGACAAAAGAAATCTGTGTGATATAGGAAGAGGAGGAGGGGAAAACAGGGAGCTGTTAGTAAATGACCTTAATTTTTTTTAGTAAAATACAAGACAAATGTTCTCAGCTGAAAGGGTGTTTAAGGGAATCTGTGGAAGTTTTGAAGGGGATGAAAAGGTTTGGAAAGGGTTCTGTAGTGAATGGGATAGTAAATTAGTTAGGAAGGTATAAAAGCAGTGCTTTGTGGAGCCAATCAGCATGTTGTTTTTAAAATTTTCTCCAGCTTTGTTTAACTTGATCACTATTTCCCCAATATTTACAATTGTCCAATAATGGAATTAGCTACCGTTTGAAATTGAGCAGAGGCTGGATGACCTTGTAACTAAAAAGAGATTCATGTATTGAACATGAGTGGTTAGACCCCTTCACTATGATTCCAATTAAAGTTCTTGAAAGACATTTTAGCTTCCATGAAATATAATATATAACACCCACTTCAGTTGACCTCTATGCTTTTGCAATGTCATAAACTTGTCAAAGATAAAAATGGCTAACCTCATTTTGCTGAAAATCAGTTACTGAGATAGCTTTAGTATGCAGAGGGTATAAGAGGCAGGGGAGAGCCAGTTGAAATCAGAGCCAATATCTTTGGGCCAATTAGAAACCAATGGCTTCCAATAACCACATATTTTCTCTTTCTTCTTGGGCACATACATCATCCACATATAATAGCAAGTGTTGTGGATCTATTTATTTTATAAATAATAAAGGCAGGATTTTTTTTGCCTTTAAAGTTTCCCACCCCAGGACCTATATCATTATTTTCATTTTTGGTCTCTTTGTATGACTAACAGTAATTTGAGGGGATTTATAGCAATTTATTCTGAAGAACATTTTATAAAATTTATTTACAATAACCTATATGCTGTTTACTTGTTCCAAAAGGTCCGGGATCTCTAATTAGGAAAGTAAGAGCTACTGATGGACCTTGATGCTTAACCAGGTAGCTCACCAAGCCAGTTTCTATCACTATTCATGTTCTTTGTGGTTTCCTAGGCATTTTTGTCAGGGAGAGAAATTCTTTGTTGGCAGTGTCCCTTTCCCCAAGCCAGGACTTTATGCACTTTCCCATATTTCTCTCCTCAACTTTCTATATAATAGAATCCTGAAATTGGAAGGGACCTCAAAGATCATCTTGTCCAACCCATAACTGAATAGAAATCCCCTTAACAACATTCCTGATAAGTATTTACAGCTTTCACTTGACCTCCAATGATAAGGAGCTCCCTAACTCCTCAGGCAGTTTTAGTCGTGTTTAATTGTTAGAAAATACTTCTGTCTAGTGTGTCTGAAATCTTACTCTCTGCAATTTCTATTATGGATCATAGCTCTATTCTTCCAGCAAAAAAAAAAAGAAGTCTAAATTGTCTTCCACTAGACATCCATTCAGATACTTGAAGGTATCTATGTTTCTTTATTTTTCTTTTTCTAGGCCAAGCATCTTTGCCTTCTTCCAGCAATCCCTGTATGGCACAGTTTTCAGTCCCATAATCATCTTGATTGACATACACCAACTTATGAATTTTTCCCTTAAATGTGACACCTCTGAACACAAAATTCTGGGGTAGAATATATCCTTCACTAGCATATCTATCATAAGTATCATTTCCCCATTCTGGACAAAATGGTGTATTATTGTAACCTAACATTGAATTGAGAGACATCTTGGTATAGTAGATTCTGGACTAGCCTTGGTATAAGGAAGATTTAAGTCCTGACTGACCTGTTGGCTCTGTGGCCATGGTCAAATCACTTAACCAAATCATTGCCCAGGTAATTCCCTAGCAGAGGTGGGGAACCTGCAGCCTTGAGGCCACATGTGGCCCTCTAGGTCCCCAAGTGAGGCTCTTTGACTGAATCCAAACTTCACAGAACAAATTCCCTTAATAGAAGAATTTGTTCTGTAAAACTTGGACTTAGTCAAAAGGCCACACCTAAGGACCTAGAAGGCCACATGTGGCCTCAAGGCCACAGGTTCTTTACCCCTGCCTAAAGCCATAAGTTACAGATGACCTGAATCAGCAGGGAGAAAACCACAATGAGAGTTGTCCACACTGATTCAGATTCAGACCAAAATAACAACAGTGGTATTAGTAGTAGTGTATTAGGTCATTAAAAAAAATCTCTCTTACACAATTTCTAGCTATGTCGTCTTCCCATTGTATACTTGTACAGGTGATTTTTTTTAATTCAAATAAATGGTATTCTATCTATTCCTATTTAATACTAGATTGAGTCAAACATTCTACTCTGTTAAGGTATTTTGGGGATCCTTATTTTGTTGTCTGAGGTATTAACTATTCCTCTAATACTCATATTTGTCCATGTTTGGTAAGCATTCCATCCTCATCCAAATCCTTGATAAACATTTTAAACAGCACATAGTCAAGGGCAAATTACTTATGCACTGCACCAGAAATCTCTTTCCAAGTTGACATTGAACCATTAATGACTTTGGGTCCCAGCCATTCGAGCAGATCTGAATCCAAATAACTGTACTATTTTTAAAGAATATTGTGAGAGATTTTGCTAAACATTTCCCAATTCCACAGTGGCAAGACTTGGTAAAAATTAAAAGCATCTCTTGTACATAAAATTTGGGATATATGCTCTATCCATCTTTAAGAAGGAATTTAGATGGAGAAAAAAATTAAAATGAAATATTCTGTTTTGAAATAAAACTTATAAACTAGAGACACATTCATCATGAAGGGAATTCATACAGGCTTGTGGGTCAGAACAAAAAGGCAAATCAAAATTCAAGAGACTGAGATTTCAGAGGTTGAGAAAGATCCTAAGGTGCAAAGAAGGGGGTGCTGAGGATTTGTGGGTTCAGAGTAACTGAACTGCTAACTGTCCTTTGGTCTGGAACTCCTGCCCTGATTATTCCACCACAGGCTTACATGTTGATTTAAAGGCTAGAGCTGAATCATGGATCTGCTCCTGGGATTAGAGTTCCAACAAGTTCCAACTGAGTTTTGGGCCCATGCGTGGAAACACTGCTCTTCACCCTGGATCTGGGACTAGGAACTGAGTAGTGAGAGAAAAGAGTTGCTGGGTGGTACTTTTCATGCACCCAGTGCTAGTTTAGAGATACTCTGGGATCTCTTTCTGCCCTGTACTTCCTGCCCTGGTTTCTAGTCTCAAACCTCTTTCGGTCCCCAAGAAACTACAATGCTCCAGACTGCATGTACTCTACATGTACTCCTGGCCAGATCTTGCCTCCAGTGTCTATAGACCTCTGCCTGTCTCTCTAAACTACCTTAGATTGGAAAAGTAACACACTATGACTTTTTCCTGACTTTCCCAGATGTTGTAGAGAAGGGACAATGGGGAGCTAGGCTATACTGCTTCTTCTCATGCTGCCATTTTGACTCTGAGTTACTATTTAACTATTTTGAAATCTTTCTATAATCTAGAGTTTGAATTTTCTCTATGGACAAGTTCTGTTATCACACATTATTGTTTTTGGTTATAAAAACAAAATATTATGAGTTCATTAGGTATTTAACATTACTAAATCCTTTCAATCAAAGAAATACTGTAAGGTCAATAATATATCTATATAGATTCTATATAGCCTATATACACACATATGTGTGAATGTGTGTATGTGATACAGATTGTGTATGTATATATGTGTGTGTATACATAATTTAAAGCATGTCACAAAATCTGTCAGCTTCTTCACAAAGCATAAATTTCAAATTGCATCTAAATTTTCTTGATTATTTTGGCCTCGATTTCTTTATATTTCAAACAAAGTTGTCCTTGTCTCTTATCAATAACCCCCTGGCACTCTATCTCTCTATCTTTCTCTGTTTCTCTATCATTCTCTCTCTCTCTCTCTCTCTCTCTCTCTCTCTCTCTCTCTCAGAGGATTAATTATTTTTGAGTGGCTAAATCTAGTATCTAGCACATAGTAGGTGGTTAATATATATTGATTGGTTGATTGATTAAGAGGGAAGGAGACTGTCTTTTTTTAGGAATTTCTACACACGCCAGAAAAAAGGTATATGAATAATATTTTTACATCATTGGGCTCAAAAGCAGGAGTTCCCAACCAATTACAACCAATTAATCACAAGTAAAATCAGTAAGATCAATGTAGAACTTGAGAAACCTTCTCTATTCTGAAACCCCACTATTTTTTCCATCAAGAAGTCTAGGTCTTGGCTTATGACTGTCTTCTTTTAGGTTCTTAAGCTGACATTCCTTATACTTGTTTAACAGGGTTCCTAAACTCCAGAAACCCTTCATTCTACAGGGCTTCCAGGGCTTCTTCCTTCCTCTGCTCCCCAGTAACATACCAATGTCCCAAATACTTTACTAGTATTTCCTATAAAGCATTCTAGAAGTAGATACTACAAAGGGATGGGGTGGTGAAGAATAAGGACAGTGGCAGGTGGAAAAGGTTAACATTCCATAATTTACAAAGTTGTTTAGAATATGATTCTGGTCCTTTACCAGTTATAGGAAATTTGTCCCTTTCTGTACCTCCCTCTTACCTCACATTCTTCTTTTTAGTTTGGACTTTTACAGCAATGCAATTCTAGTCCCATTGTTAGTGGAACTAGGTGGCATCAACTGCCTTTCTGAAATCTACTTCCTTAGGCCTTATGATATATAAAACCCTGGGCCAAAGCATGTCCCCCTAAGTTCCTTCAGCTCAGTCATACTGTGTTCCATCTTCAACCTATTGATCATATGGAAATGTTCTGTCCTATACTATCTGTCTGCAAATTCTTAGCAAGAAAGTAATGTTTCCAATTTTAGACCCAAAACTATCTCCATCAAGTTGCAAGCCTTAGGATTTCCCTCACCCTGTCTGTAGGTCTTAGAAGTTGTTTTCCCTATTATCTTTCCATTTCTAGCTGATCTGTTTAAGTAAATTCTCTGAGTAAAATCTTTTGACTGGTTCAGCTCTTGATGGACTAGCAATGTCTTCCATTTAGACTTAGGTATACTATAACCTAAATGTCCCATCACTCACACTCCAAGTATGAGCCTCTTGATTCTACCAATGTTTGTCCCAAACAAATTTGTTCTCTTATCCTTAAACTTTGCTTCCAGATGATCCTGTGTTTAACTAGTCATTTGATTAAGATGAGTTGATGGATACAAGCAGTAGCCAACTCAGACAATAAACATTTCCTAGCACTTAGCTAGACACCAAATTAGGGTTACAACTTCCTGCACCTACTTGGTTTCATTTGCCTTGGGATCTGACACCAGGGTAGCTGTGAGCTAGGGAAAATTTTTTACTCTACTATGCATCAGTGCTGCAATGTGATTGCATACTAAGAAAGGAATCTCCCAAATTGCAGATTGTTACCATAATTATAAAAAAGTATTCATGGATACAATGAAATAGCAATATATTAATATTACCTTAATTCAGGACCACGTTATTACACTCAATTTGATTGATATCATCTGTCACTACAAGGTAGCATGGACCCACTTTCATTAGATATTTTGGATGGCAATTCCCCAGGGCTTACCAGGAAAATCCATGCAGCCTCTCTTAACTCCTAACCCTCAGGGTTAGTCATTCCTCCTTTCAGCCTAGTATTCAGAGATAAAAGTAACTTTGATACAAGTTGAGAAAATACACTTCCCTCATTTGTGAAGGGGAAAGACCATTGTAGAATGGTGTGTTTGAGTGTCTACTGTGGTAGAATAGTACACATATTGTCAGACTTGGGTTTTGTGTGTGTTGGTTTTGTGAAACTTCATTTTTATCCTTTTCTTTTTGATTCTTTTTTACAAGGGTTGGTTGAGGGCAGGGGGAAGACATATTTAGAAATGAAAGTGATATAAAAACAGAAGATGCTAACAAATCCATTTTTAAACAAACATTTCCCAATGTTGGGGACCAAGTGCAGGTTCTGCACAATATAATTTGCTGCTGTCTAATACTTATTCCATATCTTGTCCCCAAAGGATTTTTCAGAAGCCAGGTTGCTACTGTCAATAAAAAGTATGTAACCAACTCAAGTGATCCCAAGTGGCTGCTTTAACAAAGTTGTTGAGAAATAAATATAGGTCTCCTCTGCTCTACAATTTTCTCTTCAACATTACATATTAATGTACTACTAGGTGCTACTTTGTCACTTGGGTTAGTGTTTTCAGCATTTTTTGTGAGTACTACCAGGTTTCCCTCTAGGCAAGTATTGCCATTGAGAAAAAATAGGAAAAATCACTATCTAAGGCTTGGGATGCAGAAATATAAAACTGCCACTCTCTACCAAATAGAGCTTCTTCTGTTGAATGATTTCATTCTTTACAAAAAGTAAAAATGAATTATCTTTCTCATCATTTAGATGCTTTCCTAACCAAATTTAAACTTGCTTTAATTTTTATAGTGCAGTGCTGTGTAAAATTCCTTAAGAAAATAATGAAAAGTTTTCAGAAGCTAAAATTAACTAGGATTTTTTTTAATCAAAATAATGCAGGGGCAGGTAGGTGGCACAGTGGATAGAGAGCAATGGCCCTGGAGTCAGGAGGACCTGAGTTTAAATCAGGCCTCAGACACTTATTAGTTGTGTAACCCTGGGCAAGTCACTTAATCGTGATTGCCTCCAAAAAGAAAAGAAAAGAAAAGAAAAAATGCACTCATTCTCACTTCAAACATCCCCATTTACTGTCAAAAAGTATCACCTTCTCAAAAGTGTCAATCTCTATTATTAGAACCTATGGTCTGGAAATAGGGAATTTTTCCCCCCAGTCTGTCACTGTTAATAGTCTCTGAGGAATCCTCAGAGAATAATTCATTTAATGTGAAAGTAGGTTTTTCTAACATAGTTCTTGCATATATATCAATCTCCTAAATAAAACAAATTTTCTATGTACAACAGTGGGAGAAGGACCAGCAGATTAGACTTCAGGAAGAAGAGATACTTCAGGCCCAAGAAAGAAAACAAAAAAGAAAAGAGGAGCTAGAGAGCTATCGAGCAATGATGAAAAGAAGGGAAGAAAAAATACACAAGACAACCAAACCCTATGAACTACCTTGGCAGACGCCATCTGAAGAATCTGAAGCAATGACTGGTAGTAGTTCATCAAATGATTCAAGAGAGGAAGAGGTATACAGTATAAGAAAACTTTACTGTAATTGACTTGGGAACACTTAAAAGTAGTTGTCACTGTTGCAACTCAAACTTCTTAAAAAGTAATATCTCAATCCTTGTTAATTAGTTCTTTAGCAATCACACCTGAGTGCAAATTTTCCAATTATAAATTTTTCAGGAGCTCAATTAGTATTTCTCTCAATTGACTGTGACTTATCTTCCTTTGGCAAATTTTGTTCACATATAAGCAGAAGTGCTTGTTATTCATGGCAGTATACAATTACATGTAGAACAATTGTAATTTTTAATAAGCCACTTTTGAATTATCTCTTGAAAACAAAAGGAAGAATATTAGCATTGCTCCTATGATATATAATAGAGAATAAAATGTCTGGATTTTGTGTATCAAAACAAACACCTTTCTGAACAACCTGAATTTTTTAAAAATGGGTACATGCAGCTAAGCAAGAATTGTCTTATTATTAGAAGCTGATTTTAGTCTTCACTATACACAGTGCGAGTCTGTTGATAAGTAATACCTTTAATTTGTCGGGAGGGGCTATAAAAATGGACTGGGATAATCAAAGCACTACCAGGAGCTTAAAACATCTTTTTAAATGTTCTTTCAACCCTATCCAATGGATGACTCTCATGGAACGAACTTTAGATTGAGATTTAAGATAGATCTCAATTTCTTCTCCATCTGTAAAATGGAAATGACAACAACTATCTCTTAAAATTTTCCAGGGGCACCATTAATCTCTACATAAATATACAATGTGAATTAGAGGCTTTATTTTATAAGGTATGGTTCATGGGCATGTGGTTGGAAAAAAGAAATGCATGTCCATTTGAAAGTAAAAAGGTCTTGAACCCACTATATTCAATCATAAAATTTCTAGACTTCTACATATTAAAAACATATTTATTAAAATACTTAAGATTTACAGTTAAAAATAAATCAACTAAATATGATTTAATACCATTATTAGTCTTTATTAATTTATTCTGAGCCTAATGTTAAGCCTAACATGTACCTTGATGAGATTTTTTTCTTTATAACCAATCTTTAATCCAAACTGTCCAAGATACCCAGTCTCACATTGAGTTACAAATTAGCTCCCTCATTGCATTAATGATCCAAAGGGTGTTATCAAGTTTCCTCAGCCAATCCAAACATCCTTCCTGTGCAAAGTCATGAAAGTTGATCAAAGAAGAGAAAGGATTCTGGAAAGATGGCACAGTATGTCAGAAAATTCTAAGCGTTCCAAGTTTCCTCCACAAACAAGACAAATAACCCCTCAGGGTGAACATAGAGTGGCGAAAATAAAGAAGAGTTGGGGCAGAGCAGTGGTCCTCCTGGGACAATGGAGAAGATCCCAAGATCCCAGGATGGAGGTTCAGCCTGAGTGAAGTGTAAACCCCTCCAGGCTAGCTCTGCTGAAATGGCAAGCAAGGAGCCCTAGAGGCAACTGAGTTGCAAGGCTGCCCCAACCTCAGCTGTAAGAATTTTCACTTTTGGAACAGTGTTGGAGAGTAGGGCATCTCAGTGGGGGAAGATTGAGGGAACCTCTGCTTACAACAGACAGCAGCTACCGGAAGGAACCAGCACATGTCTGCTGAGTGCAGAAACATTGAGACAGGGACCTTGCTGGTTGTGCACACTTATAGAAGATCTGAGTTCTTGGTCTCAGTTCCAGGCCAGAGGGGAGAACTGAAGGCCATAGCCACTGGACAGATCTCAGGGAGCAAGAGTATTTTCAGCATATTGTCCAGGGGGTAGGGGGAAGCACCTAGCTGTGGCTTGGAGGGGAAAAGGAGTGCAAAGGTTGGCCACAGGACGAAGCCCAAAAAATAAGAGCAAGAAGGACCAGAGGCACCATCCCCTGCACTCCCGCACCCAGATTAGAGGTGATTGTAATAACAAGTGATAAGAATTTTTTTTTTTAAAAAATGAGCAAGTAAAGGAGAAAGAACCCAACCATAGACAGTTACTGTGGGAAAATAGAAGATTGGGGTTCATCTTCAGAGGATACTGAAGCAAAAAAAAGAAAACCTCACCTTCCCCAAAGAGTAATGTCAAATGGTCACCTGCCCAAAAAGAATTCATAGAACTCAAAAAAAGACTTCAAAAATCAAATAAGAGAAATTGAGGGATTTAAAAAAAAATGAACAATCCAAGAAAACACAAGAAAATTATGAAAAATCAGTCAGCTGGAAAAGAAGATCCAGAATCTGAAGGAAGAAAATGACTCCTTGAAAATTAGAATTGGGCAAGGGGAAGCCAGCAAAGTTATAAGAGACCATAAAACAATAAAACAAAATAAAAAGAATGAAAAAATATAAAAGAATGTGAAACATCTCATAAGAAAAATAATTGATCCTGGAGAACAAATCAAGAAGAGAAAACAGAATAATATAACTACTTGAAAGCCATGATCAAAAAAAGATTCAAGAATACAAGAAATAATTAAAGAAAATTGTCCTAAAGTGTTAAAACAAGACAGGAAAGTAGAAATAGAAAAAATCCACTGATCACCACCTGAAAGAGATCCTCAAAGGAAAACCTATAGAAATATCGTAGCCAAATTCCAAAACCCCCAGGTTAAGGAGAAAATATTATGAGCAACAAGGGAAAAAAAACAATTCAAATATGGCAGAGCCACAGTTAGCATTACACAAGACTTAGCAGTGGCTACACTAAAAGACTGAAGGTTTTAGAACACTATGTATTGAAAAGCCAAAGAACTGGGGTTACAGCTGAAATATTATAACTAGCAAAGTCAAGTAAACTCCTGAATGGAAAAAAAGGAAATTCAATGAATTGCAACATTTTCAGGATTTTATCACAGAAAGACCAGAATTTAATAGAAAATTTGTCATACAAGATCCCAGAGAAATAAGGTAAGCATCAAAGATTAATTGTCAATAAGGACAAATTATTTACTTTTTATCCATAGAAATGTAAACTGTATATCTAAGATTGTCAGTAATTGGGTAGTTAGAAGGAGTGGGGTGGAGCTGAGTATGATGTGATTCTAAAAAGCAAAATGTTTCAGGCAAAGATGAAAAGAGTAATTATTCCATACAAATGAGGCACAAGAGGAAGAACTGATACAGAGGAATTAGATGGGGGAAGAGGGAGGGTAGTTCTGGAACCCTACTTTCATTAGGAACGGGTTAAGGAAAGAACAATACATATATATATGTATATATATATATATAAATATATATATATATATTTATATCTAGAAGAATAAAAAAGACTTCTAAATTCAGAAAGAAATAAGAGGGTAAGAGGATGGGGGGGAGAGGATAAAGGAGGGATAGGGAATAGGATAAGGGGGCAGATGTAGAAGGGTATGTAGATTAATGGGAATGGGATAAAGAGAGAATAATACATATATATTTAGAAGGGTATAAAAATCTTCTATATTCAAAAAGAAATAAGGTAAGGGGATAGGGTAGAGGGAATAGATAAGGGAGGGATTCTTGGAATGGGGGAAGGTTAAGAAATAGAAGGGCAAGGTAGGGGATAGAAGTAAAGCAGAGGAGTGAGGAGGAAGAGGAATAGGGTGAGAAGGATAGTGAGGAAAATAGGAAGGAGGAAAATACACAACAAATAATTATAGTTTAAAATGTGAATGGGATGAATTTACCTATAAAATGGAAACTAATAGCAGATTAAAAATTTGAATTCAACAATATGTTGCTTTCAGGAAATGCTATAAAAATAAGAAATACACACAAATATAAAATAAAGATAAGGAGTAGAATTTATTATGTAAAAATCAGGGATAGTAATCATGATCTTGGATGAAATTAAAGTTAAAATCAGATTTACCCAAAAGAGAAAAATAGGGGAATTACACTAAGTGTGAGCCATATTAATCAATAGTTTTAGACCATATAAAATAACTAGATGGTAAAAAAAAATGAGAATATACCTGACAAAACAGACACAGGAACTATATGAATATAAACACAAAACACCTTTTATACAAAGTTAGATCTAAATAATTGAACTAATATTTATTGTGCCTGGGTAGGTAAAGCTAATGTAATAAAACAATGACAATTCTACCTAACTATTCTATTTATGTAATGCCATCCCAATTAAATTACTAAAATTATCTTAATGGGTCAGAAAAAAATAATAACAGTTCATTTGGTTTGGGTTCATTTGGAGGAACAGAGGGTCAGGAACTTCAAGGAAACCCAGGAAAGAGATGCGAAGGAACTAGATTCAGTTGTATCAGACCTTAAATCATATTATAAGGTGAGAGCAATGTTGAAGTGTAAAATGGATAATGTTGATTATTTTAAATTAAAAATTTCCTGTATAAATAAAACCTATGTAGCCAAGAATAGAGGGAATGAAGAAGATTAGGGGAAAACTCTCATAGACAATCTCCCAGATAGAATGTGATTGGGTTGGAATATTGTTGTGGTGTAGGAAATGATGAGCTGGTGGATTTAGAAAACTATGGAAAAACTTGGACTTATGAAGGAAGATGCTATCCACCTTCAGAGAAATAGATGACAAGTGGAAATAAGCATAATGCGGTCTTACATATATGCTTTTGACTGTGTATGTGTATGCTTATGGATATCTACACACATGTATCTATATATTTGTGTATATTACATATCCACATATGTGTGTCT
The DNA here is from genome assembly GCF_900497805.2 of Vombatus ursinus. Taxonomy (NCBI): domain Eukaryota; kingdom Metazoa; phylum Chordata; class Mammalia; order Diprotodontia; family Vombatidae; genus Vombatus; species Vombatus ursinus. The sequence goes on along the minus strand of NW_020954570.1, from coordinate 9,453,856 downwards.
ATGTTCTACATAACATAGGTACACATATATTCACATGTATGTGTATATGTATATGTGTGTGTGTGTGTGTGTGTGTATACACACACACACACACACTTAATTGTAGCCTTCTTTGGGGAGGGGAAAAATAAAGATAGTTAATCAAGAACTTTTTCACACTTAGTCTAAAGCCTATGATTGATTTATTGATTAATTGGTATGTGTTTGCACTTGTTGGTGTAACATATTATTACTTTAGATGGGATGGAGTGACTTAATTGATTTACTCAATCTCAAGCCTTACAAAGGAGTACGTAGGAGATTATAGAGTTAGAATTGGAAGGGACCTTGCTTGAAAGTGTAGTTTGGGGGTTTCTTCTCATATCTCTTCATTTTAGTCCTGTTTGATTGTAATAATTTTGTTAAATTCATTTTTTATTTTTGTGTGTCATTGGTCTTTCCATTTATGTTGTTGTAGTAACTGTATGTATATTTTTTCTGGACTCTGTTTACTTCAGTCTGCAATAGTTAATATAGATCTTTCTATGCTTGTCTATGTTCATCACTTACACAATTTCTTATATCACAGTAATATTACATTACATTCATGTACCACAATTTGTTTAGCCATTCCCCAACCAAAGGGCATCTACTTTGTTTCCAGTTTTTAGCTATCACAAAAATTTCTGCTATAAATATTTTTTGTATATGAAGACTTCTTTCTTATCAATGGCTTCCTTGGAACAAATGTCTAGTAATGGAGCCTGTTGTTCAAAAGCTATAGATAGTTTAGTCACTTATTTGCATAATTCCAAATTGTTTTTGTACCATTTCAAAGCTTCTCCAACAATATATTAGTCTGCCTACTTTCCACAATCCCTCAAACATTGACTGAAGCTCATTTTTTTTTGTCATTGTTGCCAATTTTCAGGATATAAAGTAAACCTCAGGATCATTTTGATTTGCATTTCTCCTGTTATTAATGATTTGGAACATTTTTTCATGTGGTTGTGAGTACTGTCAGTTCTTTGAGAAACATTTATTTGGTTTTTTTTTGTTTTGTTAATACATGATTTTAATTTTATGATCCCCCCTCCCTAAAGACTGCATTGGCTGCATCCTAGAAGTTTTGGCATGTTGTTTCATCATCATTTTTTTTTTGCATCGTTGTTATTTGTTACTATGATTTGTTCTTTTACCCCCTCATTACTTGAGATTTCACTGTTAAGTCTTCATTTGGGTCTGTATCTTTAGTTTGGGGTCCCTGAACTAATTTCTATTTTTATTACATTAAGGTCTGTAAAGCATGTATTAATTATTTCTGCTTTTTTACATTTATTTGAAATATCTCTGTGCTCTAGTAAATGGTAAAAAGTTCCATATGGTTCAGATAAATATGCATTTTTTGCTGTCCCATTAGAAGGCATTTTTAATTCTAATTTCTCCAGAATTTTTTAAATGTTTCCCTTTTATCTTTCTATTAGACTTATACAAAATATTTAGGGATATTGAAGTCTTCTGTCACTACCTATGTCTTCTTGAAGCTAAGTTAATATCACTTTTATAAATTTAGATTGAGTCATTTGGAGCACATAAGTTTAGCACTGATATTGGTTTGTTCTTTACAAATTTGTTTCTTACGAGAAAGGTTCTCTTCCCTTCACCTTTTATTCCCTCTTCTTGTTTGTTACCATTTTACCCAATAAAAGGATTTATTAGTTCCTTTTTCGCTCCTGGTACAATCTGGTTATGTAGTTCTTTCTCCTCTTTTTTCATATAAGTTAGTCAAGTGGATTTCCCCTTCCTTTCTTCTCCTTTAGATAATCCTGTTTATTCTTTAAATTTCATTTTTTACTCCCCTTTCCAAAAGGGTTTTCTCTCACTCTCTCACCCACCTTCTCTTTCTGTTTACTCTAGACTCTCATTCTCTTGTTCCTTTTAGTATAATATAGTTTCCATGTTCATCCTTTTTTATTTTTTAAATATTTGTTTTTGCTTTGTGTGATACCATGATGGTAAATCCTGCTTTTTTGGATTCAGTTGGTGTATAGTTAATTTTTTTCCATCTTCTCAGTTTTATTTTGTGTATGCCTTTGTTTTAAAAATATTTCTTGTAAGGAACAGATTGTAGGGTTTTGTTTTCTTAATCAACCTTTCACTCTTTTTTATTTTATTGATTGCTCAATCCATTCACATCTAGTTAGGTTTATATTTTTTTCCAATTGTCTCTAATTTTTTTTCAAGTTATGATTTTCCTCTTCTAGTGTAAGCACAGTATTTCATTCTTTGTTACTTTACTTTAATCTTTTTTTTCAATGTGGCCCTGTTCCCACTGGTTCTCTTCCTCTTGCCCTTCATCCCCTCTTCTCATTTGTTACCACTTTCCCTAAAGAGTTTATTACTTCCTTTTTCTATTCTATTATTATATGGTTATATATTTTTTCCTCTCATTTTTCATTTAAGGTAATCAAGTAGGTTTCCTCTTCCTGTCCTTTCTTTTAGCTAATTCTGGTTATTTTTTAAATTTCATTTTTTGTGCTCCTTTTCCAAAAAGGAGTTCTCTCGTTCTCTTCATTATCTGCCTTCTCTTTCCACTTACTCTAGAGCCTCATTCTCTGATTCATGACCCCTATAATTATCTGGTCTCCCTTTTCTCTGTATTCTTCATTGTAATCAAAACCTGCAAGGTATGGATTCTAGGCTCTGCTTTTTAGGTACTTTCTGCCATTGCCTTGTAGAGCTTCCTTCATGGATTCCTCTTTTTCATTATGCCTTACTATCAAAACAATGCTAATTATTGCAGGTGTCAAAAAGCACACTGCCCTATGCTAGGATCCCTCCCTCACTACATCCCTGATTATACAGCCAATCGCTCTATACCCTCTGTAGTTGATTTTTCCCCCCAACATTTTACTGAAGATCTCCCCGTACACACTCCCTCACAATCCTCCAGGCGCCAGATGCTCCCTGGGGTTCCAATTCCACCCCACCACCACCACCAATGTGTAACTCTGGGCAAGTCACTGAATCCTGGTTGGAAAAAGAAGATGACAATGATTATGGCCAGAGTCAGGAAATGGAGTGATATGTTCGAAGAAAAACAAGGTCAGTATCACTAGATCACAGACTACTTGGGTTAAGGTATAAGGAGACTGGAAAAATAAAATGAGGCAGATTATAAAGGATTTTAAAAGTCACAAAGAAGATTTTATATTGTACTTCCTATTTATATTTGATCCTGGAGCTAATAGGGAGCTACTAGGATTTATTGAGTAGGATGAGTGCTCTGGTCAGACATATACTTTAAGGAGATTGATTTGACAACTGAGTGGAGGATCGACTGGAGTGGTGATAGACTTGTGGCAGGGGGATCAATCAGCAGGCTAGTTCAGGGATGAGGTGATGAGTGCCTACATCAGGGTCGTAGTAGTGTCAAAGGACAGAAGGAGGTATACAGAGGGATGTTACAAAGATAGACCTGACAAGACTTGGTAACAGATTAGATGTGGGGTGTGAGAGAAGTGAGGAATTGAGAGTGATGTTTAGGTTGTGAGCCTGGGTAACTGGGAGGATGGTGGTGTCCTTGACTAAGAAGGGGATGCTTAGGGTGGAGGGGGAAAAGTAATGAATTTATTTTTGGACAAGTTGAGTTTACATGTCTACAAGACATTCAGTTTGCAATGTCCAGTAGGGAGCTGAAGATATGAGTCCAAAAGTTGGGCAGGATATGTAGATCTGAGAATCATTAGCGTAGAGGCGATAATTGAATCCATGGGAGCTAATGAGATCACCAAGTGAAATAATATTGAAAGAAAAAAGAAGAGAACCCAAGTGACAGCTTTGGGGAGGAGGATGGGGAGAATCTTTGTTAGTGAATATGACCTGAATGAAGATCTAGTAAATGACACTGAGTTGAAATAGGCAGAAAGGAGAAGAATTAGACTGAGTAGTGTCATGAAAATTATAGAGAGAAGAGAGTATCAAGGAGAAGAGGGTGATCTTCTGTAGTCAAAGGCTACAGAGAGATGAAGAAAAAGAAATAAATAAAAATAAATAATGAGAAAGGGTGATAGAGGGGGCAATCAACTGGAGGAGATGGGGCAGAATGGGATAACTTGTGCATATGGAGGATATGAAAGAAAAAAGCCACTATTTTCTAAACTAATTCCTTGCCTCCTTGTTATATCACTGATTATGCTTTGCTAAAACCTAGTCTTGGATTACTCCCACTATCTACATTTTTTGTTTCTATTCATGTACTACTGAACAAAGCTAGAACAAAAAAATCTTAGAAACATGCACTACAAATTTGTTCCTCAACTCTTGATATATCGAGGCAGTCACTTTACATCTCCCTAATTAATTCGTTTTCCCATTCACCACAGTGACCATGTTCTCCAAGATGCTGCCCTGTATCCTCTTTTTTTCCCTTTATATTATCTCATCTCTATGCAGATAACTCACATCTAGCTCTAAGCTATCTCCTGAACTCTAGAGTTGATATCATCAGTTGTCTCTTAGACATCTTGAACTGGGTGTCTTCTGTGAATCTCAAATTCAACATTTCTAAAATATAATACATTATTTTTTTTTGCTAAAATTATCTGCAATCCCACCTTCTCTGTTACTATTGAAGGCACCACTATACTCATTTACCCAGTTTGCATCTTCCACTCTTCACTCTCACTCACCCTACATATGCAATCAGTTATCAAATCTTGTTATTTCTACATTTTTTTGTATCCCCTTCTCTCCACTCATTTAGCAATAGTTCTAGTTCAAGTCCTCATCATCTCTTACCTAGATGAGTACAATAGCCTTGTAACTGTTCTCTCTGCCTCAAGTCTTTACCTATTCCAGCCTATTCTCCACTCAGCTGCCAAGATGATTTTTTCTAAAATGTAAGTCTGACTGTGTCACTAACTGCTTACTAATCTCTAGTGGCTCTTTATCACCTTCAGAATGAGGTATAAACAAGTATATTGTCTGGCATTCAAAGCCCTTCATAACTAGCCCTTTTCTACCTTATAGTCTCTTTTGCTAGACTCTCCATTATAGCAGCACTGGTCTGCTTTCAGTTCTGGACATGACACTCCATCTCCCATCTCCATGACTTTGGAGCTGTTCCTCAAGTCTGCAATGCTCTCCTTCCTTACTTTTGCTTCGTGGTTTTCCTGATATCCTTCAAAATTCAGCCCAAATCCCATCTACTCTAGGAGGCCTTTCTAGGTTCCTAGGTGCTGATACCTTCACATCTAAGATTTCCAATCTCTCTCTCTGTCTCTGTCTCTGTCTCTCTCTCTCTATCTCTCTTTCTCTCTGTCTCTGTCTCTCTCTCTCACATACACACACACACACACACACACACACACACACACACATGAACACCCACCAACATGTGGTTTACATGTTGTCTTCTCCATCAGAACAGGATTTAAAATCTTTAAGATCACAAATGGTCTTTTTTCCCTTCCTTGGATCCCCAGTTCTTAGCATGGCTCTTGGCACAGGCTAAGTGCTTAATAAATGCTTGACTTCCTGAAGCACAGTTCTGGTCATGTTATTCCCTTAACCCCTCCAGGCATACATACTCAGTAAACTCCAGTGGCTCCTTTTACTTCCAGCATCAAATATAAATCCTGTATTTGGCTTTTAAAGTCCTTCATACCCTGGTCCCTTTCTCCCTTTTCAGTCTTCTTACACTTTATTATCACACACTCTACAATCCAAGTACATTGACCTACTTGCTGTTGCTAACACACAACATTCCATCTCCCAACTTTGTGCCTTTGAATTTCGCCTTTGATTACCCTCAATGCTTTGAATTCCCTTCTTCCTTACTTCAGACTTCTAGCTTCCCTAGTTTCCTTCAAGACTTACTCAAATCCCACCTTGGGCAGGAGGCATTCTCCTTTCCTCCCCATAGTGTCCCAGCTAATTCCATTCCCTCTACCTTCCATTAATGCTATATATATTTTGCATGTACTTGGTTATTCACATATTTTCTTCTCTATTAAAATGTGGGCTTTTGAAGAGAAGAAACTCTGTGTTTTTCTCTTTCTTTATATAGCCACTGTTAGTAAGTGCACAAAAATGTTTCCTGATTAACTGGCTGACTAAGTTTAGGGACATAAATAAACTGCAAGAGGTTAGGGTTAGGGAGAAAGAAATAGATTGGGATTTGAAATGGTTTGGAAAGAATGAAGAAAGAGCTTTTTTGGGGGGATTAGAGACACCTGAATAGGTTTGTAAGCTCAAGAGACACTGGAGAGAAAAAAAAAAAGAAAAAAAATGTGAAAAATGATCTTCCATATTTGATGTCAAAAGTTTAGGCAACCAACAAGAGGAACTAAAGGTCCTAGCACAAAATGGGTTTGACCTCAAAGATATCACTGAGACTTGGTGGGAGGAAACCCATGACAAGACTATGACTCTGAATGGATACACTTTGTTAAAAAGAAATAGGATAGGTAAGAGGCAAGAGGTGAAGTGCAGTAGCGTAGAATATTAAGAAGGCATACTCATGTAAGGAAATCCAGGAACTAGAAAAGGAAAGTGTGACAGATCTTTGAGTGAAGGTCAAAGCCTGTGCATCTATATTAGTTTCTTCTAACAAATCCATTTCCCCTCTTTTCATTAGAATTGTTTCCCTGTTTCAGAATTTCAATCTTGCACATCTTCCATCCCTCCTGGGCTGACATTTCCTGAGGCAGTTTAGTCTATGGGATCCTATCTATCTTTTCTCTGAACTCTCTGAAATTTGCTATTCCAAAATCTAGGAAGCATGTTAAAATATACCCAGATTTCCTCTCCTCTATCACAAAATTTACAGTGACGTGGTCACTTTTCCACAGGGTTCCCATCATTTCCACCCTAGCAACTACTTCCTTCTGTTATATAGAATCAGTTCCAGAATGGAATCTTGCCTTGTTGACTCCTCTGCCTTTTAAGAATGAAGTTATCACTCACACCTGTCAAGAAGTCATTAGATGTTCTTATTTTGGTAAAGTGTTTTGAGATGTCTGGATAATTAAAATCCCCCATCACTACTATATCATATCTCCTTGCCTCATTATGTTTCCTAAACTCCTCATTATTTTCTTTCGGTCCAGTTGATATGTAATATACTCCAATGACAGTATACTTTTTTTGTTTCTCCATTCTTTGAACTTTACCCAAATGCTTTCTTTAATGCTTCCCTTTTCTAGCTTTTGGATATACTCATATGCATGTACCTTCTTAATGTCATATGCTACCCCATTCTACACCTTTTTATCTATCCTATTTTTTAAATAAGGTATCATGAGATTCATTCCACCAAGTTTCAATGATACCTATGAGGTCACAATTGCCCCCTTGTGTTAAGAAGGACCTCTAGTTCTTCTTGTTTGTTGCGTAAACGATGGGAATTTGTGTGTAGACAAGACACCATGGATTTTACTTCTTTCTTGCATGTTGTCTGCTCTTAGTTTGTCAGTGTTCCAGGTAGTTTTCCTTCTTTATATAACTTGGAGAATAGAACTAGCAAGTCTCCTTCCCCCATCCTTTCTTACTTTGAAGCCTTCAGTTAAAGGAAAAGTGAGAGAAAGCATCTAGAAAAAGGAAACTAGGATGGTGAAGTGTCTTGAGTTTACACCATATGGCTGTTGGTTAAAAATTTTAAAAGCTAGAAATGTTTAGGTGGGAGAAGAGAAGATTTCACGTACATGATAACTGTCTACAAGAACTTGAAGGGCTGCTATGTAATTAAGCGCTTAGTATGCTCCAAGCACTGGGCTAAGCACTGGAGCTATAAATACTAACAAAAAGAAAGACAATTCCTGCTCTCAAGAGGCTTATATTCTAAAGGGAAAAAGATAAAGAGGAAGGATTGGATTTGTTCTCTTTACCCCCAGAGGGCAGAAACAGAAGGAATTGTTGGAAGTTGTACATCATGTAAGGAAAAGCTTCTTAACAATTAGAGCTGCTCCAAAGTAGGTTGCCTTGATAGGTTGAGTTCCCCCATTGGAAGTGTTCAAGTAGAGACAGGATAACCCTTGTTGGATACATTTTAGTAGATTTTTCCTTTAGGTAAGGTTGAACTTCAGGTATTCTGTTGAGGTCTCTTCTGCATCTAAAATTCTGCGATTCTGTGTGTAGTGATGAGGGATAGAAGAGGGAGAAGACTGTCTTCCAGTATTGTTTTTGGCACAGGAAAGAGTTTTTTTTTAATCTTTAGGTCTCTGCTCACAGCCAGATGATTTTTGTTTGGTTTTCATTGTTGGTTTTTCTATTTAGTAATGTCAGGCAGAGGCTTTATTTCATTGTTAGTAAACTGCTAAATGGCTTCTCGTTAGGTCCTTTCCCAGATAGACAGTACTATCATTTCAAGAAATGTGTCTCAAGATTTCTGAGAAAATTTGATAAGACCATGAGCAAAATATTTTTTCCAATAATGTGCTTTGTAAAACTTCAAACTTCAAACTTTTCTGAGTCCTTCTAATTATAGTTTCAATTCTATTAGGGAGTGTACACTTCCTCCACAGAGCAGAGTCAGGTAGATTTTTAATTAAGGGAGCTTTAATAAATTATTAAACTGCCATACCCCATTAATCAGAATTTCATCTTCCTTACTGCCCTGCTTCATCTCTGGAAGGTGATGGGAACACAATGGCCCTAGAGCTGGCATCTCAGCTTTGACGAAGGATTTGCCAGATACTGGTTTCCCATATACCTTGGGAAAGTATTTAAGTGGCAGTAGTGAAACCCAAAAGGGAGGGGGAGGAAATAGGGGAAGTCATTTTCATATTTCATATTCACCTTAATTAAAATGGATATCTATTTAAATTAGCTTTAAAAGATGACTTTTTGATCAGGAGTATTTATTTACAAAGAATGAAGTCATATATCTCAGCCCCTCTTGTCTTAATTAAAGGTGAAAGCCTGATTTAGCATCCACCTGCTTGCTATATTTGGTATATGGCTAGTTTTAAAAAAAAGTAGTTGCAATTTTCTTATTTCCTCTTCATCAGAGAGAGCCCAATGAGTCAAAATTCTCCTTTCCCAGAAAACAGGGTAATGACTCATGGAGGAGACTGGCAACATTCTGAGGGACAATAATGGTTATAATTTGAATAAAATGAAGGATTCTCATCAGAGTTCCTTCAAGAATTATTGAATTCTTTCTCAGTCTACTCTTTGCTTTAAAATCAACTACTTGACGTTTTATGTCACTCACTATTTTTAAAAGTTTGGTAACCAGAAATCCTTTAAATTAATTTCTTTTCTAATGAGGTAACAATTTATGAATTTTTAAATGTGTAAAAAAATAAAAGATAAAATATGACTTTTGCCTTTGTCATTACCTTTTCTGGATCACAAAGGAGAAGAGAAATGTCCCATCTCATGCTATAATCTCATCAGAGATAAGATCTGCTAGGATAACTCCTTATGAAAATACTGAACTAAATTGGGTTCAGGAGACAGCTATGTTGTAAAGGAATTGAGAACCAATCTGGCTTCAAAAGACATGAGTTTGAATTCCAATTTTGGTACATATGTGTTTATTTGTGTAATCTTAGGCAAGTCACCTCAACTTTCTGGCGGGGGGGGGGAAGTGAAGAAGGCATTGGACATTTTGAAAGGAATCTCTATGAAAAACCTATGAGAAGACAAGGACATGAGTCACATAGCATAGACCAGAATGGATAGGTTGCAAGCTGCATTTTGGAAGGAATTTAGATCACAGAACCATTTAAATATTTAAAAGCCTATATACATGTATATCACATGATTTGAGAATCTCTTGTTCTGAATCTGGAACCTATCATTACTAGAACCAGTATAAACTAATTATGTTTTCTTAAAACTCTCACTGAAGAGGGAAGGGATTTGGGGCTCTGTATATCTAGGAGGTGATTTTTTCAAAACTACTAAGTCACAAGAGAATGTAGGACATGAGATGTGAGAAATAGTGACATAATTGATAAGCTATTGGCACAGTCCTGCATGCAGAGGGAAATACATCAGTGGTTTACATTTACTGAAGAAAGGGTAAGATAATAAAATAGAGAGAAGATGATCTCATCTCTGCAGTCATTTTTTATCTGGGTGAGGCATTGTATTTTGTGGTCTGGAAAAGCTTACTAAACCCTGTTATGTGTGGAGAGTGCATTCATACTCCCAGGCTGTATTTATTATTCACTATGATTGAACTACCAGTGTGTCCTTACTCCCTGACTCTAAATCAAATCCTTTGTGAGGCTTGTTAACTCTTGCTAGTCATTAAGAATGTCATTTAGTATATCCAAAAGCAAGATATTTCTAAATGGTAACTTGCTTTCCTAAATGTTTCACCAACATCCAGAATCTAAATTGCACCCCAGGAAAATCTACCTGAGGCCTTATAATTCTCATTCACACTCACATATATCTGACTGGTTCTCAGAAGGGTTATTCAAGAACCAGTTTGAAGAAATTTGGATAACAGATTGTCCATAAAAGCTGAATGCTTTCAACCAGCAGTCAGCTGAGTTTCCTGGGCAGAACCCTAACCTCTCTAATGAGTTATTCATTGGTGATCATTGAAAAGAATCCATTACCGCAAACACCAGACACAACTCAGTATTCCTCCATGATGCAGGCAACTTACAGAGTCCTCAGAGAATTACTGAACACTGCTGAAGTATGTGCTATGTTCTCACATTGCAGATGATACAGAAAGGGCCCCCACATTACAAAGGACATCTTCTGAATTTCTCCTACTATCCAGTTTGTAGTACTGTTCCATCTAAATAACTAAAAATTAATAATAAAAAAAAACTTCTTCCATCAATACTTACTCTGAAGTATTAAATTTATTTGACAAAAATAAGGGCTAGTAAATAACAATTAAATTATTATTTAGCCTAACTTTCAATTCATTATAAGAAATCTTGCCACCCATTTTCTTTTTTCTTTTTTCTCTTTACATTTTGGATTGCATCTACTTTATTTTTTAAATAATTTGATTTTTCCAATGACACATAAAAACAATTTTTAACATTCATTTTTTAAAATTTTGAGTTCCAAATTCCCTCCTTTCCTTCCTCCCTACCCTGTTCATTGAAAAGGTAACCAATTTGATATACATTATACATGTGTAGTCATGCAAAACATATTTCCACATTAGTCATGTTGTGAAGGAAAACAGACTGAAAAAGAAAGAAAGGAAGGAAGTTTAAAAATGTATGCTTCAATCTGCATTCAGACTCCTTCAGTTCTTTGGAGGTGGATATCATTTTTCATCTTAAGGCCTTCAGAATTTTCATGGATCATATAAGAGCTCATTTATAGCTTCACTTCTTTTTTGTAAACTAGATTTTAAGCCCTCTATTTCTGTTTTTCTTGATCCAGGTTCTTAAATTTTTGTAAATATCCATCTACTTCATTTAGATTATGTTTGATTGGCACACAATTGGATGAAATAGTCATTTGTAATTTCTTTTATTTGTTCATTGTTTATGAATTCATCTTTTTTTATATTTCATACTGACAAGTTTTCTTTCTTTTTTAAATTCAAATTAGCTAACACTTTATCAATTTTATTTACTTATTCAGTTTTTTTGCTTTGAAATTTCTTAAACACTTCTTTAATTTTCAGAATTTTAAATTGTATTTAATTGTGGATATTTAATCTGTTGGTTTTCTAAGTTTCTTCTTTTTTAAAAAAAAATTTGGTTGTATTCCCAATTCAGTGAAGTAATGTCTCTCTTTTTTAAAAAAAATTGGTGAATGTATTTACAGATATGAATTTCACCCAAAGTATTGTTTTGGCTAAATAACAAAAATTTTGGTATGTTTTCTAATTATTGTTATTAATATTAATGAAATTGGTATTGATTGTTCCTATGTTTTTCTTTGATTCACATGAAATTATTTATTTCCCAATTAATTTACATTGTTATTATTTCCATGTCTCACTTGTTGAATATTTTTTTATTGTTTTGTGGCCCAGAAAATATGTGCTTAATATCTCTGCTTTTCTGGTTTTTTTCTGTGACTATTTTATACCCTAATGCATAGCAATTTTTATAAATGTTCTATGCACAACTGACAAATTTATTATACTCCTTTCTATCCACCTTCAATAATCTCTAGAAGTCTATCATATTTAAGTTTTTAAAAATTATATTCAGGTCCTTAACTTTTTTCTTGTTTTAATTTAGATTTATCTTGGTCTGAAAGTAAAACATTGACATCCCACATTATCCTAGTTTTGCTACTTTTTTCTCCATTGTTTAATCTTTTCCTTAAAGAATTTAGATGTTAGGTGAATATATATTTACTCCTGATAGTAAGTAATTATTTATGTTACATTTCAGCAAAATGTAGTTTTCTCATCTTTTAATTAGGCCTATTTTTGCTGTTACCTTTTCTCAGATCATCGATGCCATCCCTTCCTTTTTTCAACAAAATTGTAAAAGATAGCGGTTCAGGACTTTATTTTATCCCTCTGTATCCTTATGATGTATCTGTCCTTCTTCTAAACAGCATACTATTGAATTATGGTTTCTAATTCATTCTGTTACTCTCTTCTGTTTTATGGTTAAGTTAATTCCATTGAACAGCTAGATGGAACAATGGATAGAGTATCATGTCTGGAGTCAGAAAGACTCATCTTCCTGAATTCAAATCTGGCCTCAGACACTTACTAACTACGTGACCTTCAGCAAGTCACTTAACCATGTTTGCCTTAGTTTATTTTTTCTTCTGTAATGTGAACTAGAGAAGGAAATGGCAAACCACTCCAGTATCTCTGCCAAGAAAACCCCAAATGGGGTCACAAAGAGTTAAACACAACTAAAGCAACTCAACAACAAATAATCCCATTCACATTTATGGTTAAGATTATTCATTGCATATTTCTTTCCAACCTATTTTCTTACATTTTCCCTGCTTACCAATTCCTACCCTGTCTTTAAAAAGAAGAGGATGGTAAGAAAGAATGTATTTGTTTAACACTAGTACTCTAAGTTTGTTTCAATATGCCTTGGGTTTCCTTCTCTTTTCTCTTTTTGACCCAGAGCCAATCAAACCTTCTTTTCTTTTCTTTTTTGTTAAACCCTCTTTAAGATCCACCCTACTTAGAGTCCCCCCCCCCCCCGCTTAGGACTATCACTTCCCTTATTATGCTTTCCCTTTTATTCTTTTCCCTCAGGTTTGTTGTTGTTGTTGTTGAGTGAAATGTATTTCTATACCCAAATGTATGTGTATGCATTCTTTCATCTGTTGACTAGTTCAAGAGAAAGAGAGGTTCAGGTAATGAATGCTCCCAATACCCTATTCTCTTCATTTGTCTTCTACTCATCTATAAGACTTCTATTTATGCACCCCAATTAGATAAGATAATTTCCCCAACTCTTCCTCTTCCTTTTTGTCACTTTCCATTAATCTTTTAAGATCATTAAAATATAATAAAGACACTCCCAGATATTCTGTCTTATTAGACTTCCTCTATATCCCCTAATGATGTTAGGGTTCTGAGAGAACGTGTTCCCTCAAATAAGTGTGTCGCCCCTTCATATTAGAATGTAACAGTTTATCCATGTTTAATCTTTTTAGGATTGCTCATTCATGTTAACCTTTTTATATTTCACTTAACTCCTGTGTTTATATTTCAAAGTGTCTTTGTAAACTTGGTTTCTTCATTAGGAATGTTTAGAAGTCCCCTATTTCATTAAAAATGCATTTTTTCCCTTGTAGTATTGTACTGTTTTGCTGAATAATTTATTCTTTGAGTGTTCTTTTTCCTTTTCCTGTCTAGAATATCATATTCCAGGACCTTCATTCATTTTTGTAATTACTAAATTGTGTGATTCTGATTCTGGCTCCTTACTATTTGAATTCATTATTTTTATCTGCCTGCAGTATTTTTTTTTACCTACAAGCCCTGGATTTTGGCTGTAGTGTTTGGCTATATAGGAGGTTTTATGATAGAGTTACTCCCAAGAGGTAACTACCTCTTAATGGATTCTGTTTACTATTTGCCATCAGGTTCTAAGAACTCTAGACAATTTTCTTCTATGATTTTTTTTTGATATATAATGTCTAGGCTCTTTTTTGGTCATAATTTTCAATGATAATTTTTCATTTTTTAATGAGCAAAAATACATCTCTTTTCCTTCTCATCTTCACCCCCTCCCCCACTGAAAATGAAAGAAAAACAAAATCCCCATTACATAGATGTATAGTCAAGCAAAACATTTGTTTTATCTATCAGAAGGCTAGCATGTTTCATCATTAGTTCTCTGAAATCATGATTGATCACTACACTCATCAAAGTCCCTAATTCTTTCAAAGATATTTGTCTTTATAACATTGCTATTGTATAAATTTTCTCCTAGTTATATTAATTCTACCTTACATCAGTTCATGTAAGTCTTCATATAAGAAACCATCTCAAGGTCAGAGCCAAGATGGTAGAGTACAGGCTGGGACCCAGATGAACTCAACCAATATTCCCCTCCAAACAACTATAAAATAATACCTCAAATCAAATTTTGGAGCATCAGAAGAAACAGTCAGAGGGAGACATTTTTCCAGTCTAAGACAAGTTAGTAGGTTTATAGGAGAGGTCTGTAACATTAGAGTGGGCTTAGGCACAGAACTCAGCAAGAGCACCAGCAGTGGGCTTTGGAGAGGATCTCAATAATATCACCAGCAACTTCAGGAGCTTTCAGCCTAGAGATTGTAAGAGGGTCAGACAACCGGTCAGAGATAGATTACAGGGGACCCTTTGCTGGCACTGGGTGCAGCTGGCACTGATTGGCAACTCTATTGCCCATAAACAATTCTGGGTAGCAGTTCCAGGATGGAAAGGAATGCTTTTGATTAGTCACAAGGAAGCAAAGGCTATGGTCACAGTTCCAGATCCAAGAGGACTTGTGGCATCAGTGGATCAGAGGCACTTCATGGGTAAAGACCAGAATGCAGAGCAGTGACCCTAGCTTTCCCGGGATTACACTGCCTTGGAAGCACCAAAACCTTGCAGATCCTCAGAACTAGCTCTGAAAATAGCACCATGAAAAAACATGAATCTTGGTATAGTGCCTCCCCACTACCAGGTGAGCAAAGCCCAATTTTAACATAAAGTTCAAAGTAAAGAAATAGGCTATGAAAATGAGCAAACCACTGTGTGACAGGGAAGACCAGGACATAAACTTAGAAACAGACAGCAATATGAAAATAGTTACAAGCAAAGTCTCAAATAAAAATGATAATTAGAACCAAGGCCAGTAAGAATTCCTGGAATAGTTAAAGAGATAATAATGGTAGAGAAAATTGGTAAAAAAAAATGAGATTGACACAAGAAAATTATAAAAAGAAAATTAACAACTTGGTAAAAGAGGAACAAAAAAAATACTGAAGAAACTATCATCTTAAAAGACATAATTGGCCTAATGGTAAAGAAGGCACAAAAATTTACTGAAGAAAAGAACTCCTCTAAAAGTAGAATTAGCCAAATGGAAAAGGAGGTACAAAAGGTCACTGAAGAAAATAATTCCTTAGAAATTAGAATTGAGCAAGTAGAAGCTAATCATTTCATGAGACTTTAAGAAACAATAAAACAAAGTCAAAAGAATGAAAATGTGGAAGAAAATGTGAAATATTTCATTGGAAAAACAACTGATCTGGAAAATGCATTAAGGAGAAATAATTTAAGAATCATTGGACTGTCTGAAAGCCATAATAATAAAAATATCCTAGACATAATATTTCAAGAAATTGTTTCACAGGAAGACTGCCTAATATTTTAGATTGAGAGGGTAAAATAGAAATTGAAAGGATCCACCAATTACCTCCTGAAAGAGATCCCAAAATGAAAACTCCCATGAATATTATAGTTAAATTCCAGAGCTCTTGGGTCAAGGAGGAAATATTGCAAGCAGCCAGAAAAGAACAATTAAAATATCATGGAGTCAGTCAGGATCACATAAGATTTAGCAGCTTCCATGTTAAAGGAATAAAGGACTTAGAATATGATATTCTCGAGGGCAAAGGAACTAGGATTATAACCAAGAATAATCTACCAAGTGAATCTAAGTATAATCCTTTTGGGGGGAAATGGATATTTAGTGAAATAGAGGACTTCTAAGCATTCTTGATGAAAATACCAGAGCCGAATAGAAAATTTGACATTCAAGCACAAGATTAAAAAAAAAGCACAAAAAATAAACATGAAAGAGAAATCATAAGAGACTCAATGGAGTTAAACTATTTACATTCCTATATGAGAAGGGGATATGTGTAACTCCTAAGAACTTTATCTTTATCAGGGCAGTTAGAAGGGCTCTGCATAGACAGAAGACATGGGTCTGAATCAATTATATTGGAATGATCTAAAAAAAAAATTAGAGAGGAGAGAGAGGGAAGCAAGGTGAGAAGGGGGAAGGGAGAAATAGAATGGGGCAAATTTTCTCATATAATGGAGGACCACAACAAAGATCTTGTATAGTGGATGGGGACAATATATGTATATGTGTGTATATGTATATGTATATGTATATATGTGTGTGTGTATGTATACACATATACACACTCAGTTGGGTAGAGAGATCTATTTTTTCTAATAGGGAGATAGGAGGGGAAGGATATAAAAGTTATAGGGGTGAGGATGATAAGATGGAGAGCAGATTGGAGGAGGCAGTGGTCAGAAGCAGTATGCACAGTTTTATAGCCCTTTGGGCATAGTTTGAGATTGTTCTCCAGAATGGTTGGATTAGTTCACTACTTCAACCAAGAGTTCATAAATTTTCCCTAATTTTTTCCTATTCTCCCTAATCCTCTCAAGCATTTGTCATTTCTTATAGTTGTGAAGTGGTAGTTCAAAGTTGTTTTAATTTGTCTTTCTCTAATCCATATTGATTTAGAACATTTTTAATATGACAACAGACAGCTCTGATTTCTTCTTCTGAAAACTGCCTGTTTGTATCATTTGATTTTATATTAATTTTTTGTATTAATTTTTTTTAGGCAGTTGGGGTTAAGTAACTTGCCCAGGGTCACACAGCTAGTAAGTGTCAAGTGTTTGGTCAGAGGCCACATTTGAACTCAGATCTTTCTGACTTTAGGGCCGGTGCTCTATCCACTGTGCCACCTAGCTGCCCCCTGAAGCAAGACATTTTTGAGGAATGACAGAATAAATAAAAGAGAGAAAGATAAACAGAAAAATGGAATGGTGAGAAATATGCAGTAAGTAATCATAACTGCAAATTTGAATGGGAAGAGCTAACCCATAGAACAGAAGCAAATAATGGAGTGGATTGGGAATCGGGATCCAGCCATATGTTGTGTATAAGAGACACACTCGGGACAAAAAGACACACACAGAGTTGAAATGTAGGGCTGGAGCAAAGTCTATTATCCTTCAACTGAAGTGAAGAGGGCAGGGGTGACAACTGTGATCTCAGACAAAGCAAAAAGAAAAATAGACTTAAGTGAAAGAGATAATCAAACTACATTTTGATAAAAGTCCCATAGACAATGAAGTAATATTAAAAAAAATTCACAGCCAGTTTCTCTGATAAAGGTCTCACTTCTCAAATATATAGGTAACTGTGTCAAATTTACAAAAATAAGAATTATTCCCCAATTGATAAATGGTCAAATGATACAAGCAGGCAGTTTTCAGAAGAAGAAATCAGAGCTGTCTGTTGTCATATTAAAAAATGTTCTAAATCAATATGGATTAGAGAAAGGCAAATTAAAACAACTTTGAACTACCACTTCACAACTATAAGAAATGACAAATGCTTGAGAGGATTAGGGAAAATAGGAAAAAATTAGGGAAAATTTATGAACTCTTGGTTGAAGTAGTGAACTAGTCCAACCATCCTGGAGAACAATCTCAAACTATGCCCAAAGGGCTATAAAACTGTGCATACTCTTCAATCCAGCAATACCACTACTAGGTGTATATCCTAAAGAGATCAAAGAAAAACATTTATAGCAGCTCTTTTTGTGGGGGCAAAGAATTGGACATTGACGGGATGACCATCAATTGGGAAATGGCTAAGTTGTGACATATGATTATAATAGAGTACTGTAGTGCTACAAGAAATGATGAGGGGGTGGTTCAAAAAAAAACATAGAAAGACCTATATGAACTGATGCAAAGTGAAGTGAGAACTAGATCATTGTGCATAGTGACAGTAATGTTGTTATGACAATCAACTATGAAAAACTTGGCTACTCTGATCAATACAGTAATCTAAGATAATTCCAAAGGACTCATGATGAAAAAATGCTATTCACCTCCTGAAAGGGAGAGAGACAACTGATAAAATCTGAGTGCGAATTGAAGTATTTTCTCACTTTAGTTTTTTTTCAGTATGGCTAATATGGGAATATGTTTTGCATGATTTCATATTTATAATTGATATCATTTTGATGGCCTTCTCAGTAAGTGGAAGAGGAATGGGAAGGAGGGAGAGAATCAGAAATTCAAATTTTAAAAAGGAAAGAATGTTAAAAATAAATAATAATAAAGATTAAAAAAAGAAACCATCCCTTTCAGTATTTCTTATACCATAATATTTCTTCATGTTTATATACAATAACTTGTTTAGCCATTCCCCAATTTAAGAGCACCCTCTGACATTCCTATTCTTTGTCACCTCAAGAATAACTTTAAATACTTGTATATATCTTTAGTGGGTTTGCTTTGCTTAGACTTAAGTCTTCCCTTATATCATCCTCCCTCTACTTCCCTCTTCCCCCTTTCCTCTCTTATTTCCCTGTTGAATGAAACATATTTTGATGCCCAAATATATTAAAGGGAGTGTGTGTGTGTGTGTGTGTGTGTGTTTCCATCCTTTGAATGCTTCAGATGAGAGTGAGGTTCAAGTGTCATCTCATCCCCTTGTCTTTTTTTTTTTTTTGTATAGCTGTCTACTTTCACACTCGGATTATATGAGGTAATTTCCCCCTAACCTTCTGCCTCTCCTGCACCCACCACTACCATCTTGTTTTTCACCTTCCTTCTCCTTCCATTCCTTTCTTAAGATCATCAAGACATAACAGAACTATTCAGATTATGTCTAATTAGGCTCCCTCTATGACCTCTAATGGTGATAGGATTCAGAGGGGGCATATATATCATCTTATATTAGAATATAAGTAGATTGTCCTTGTTTATAGTCCTTTATCAGTGGTCATTTAAGTTTATCTTTTAAGGTTTCTGTTAACTCATAACAGGAATACTTAGAAGTTCTATATTTCCTTAAAGGTCCATCTCTCCATACCCCCTCCTACCCACATGAAATTATACTTAGTTTTTCTGGATAAGTTGTCTTAGCCGCAAACCTATATCATCTGTGTTCCAGAATACGGTATTCCAAACACTTTGCACCTTTATTGTTGTGGTTGCTAAATCATGTGTGATCCTGAGTACAATTCCTTGGCATTTGAATTCTTTCTTTCTAGCTGCTTGTGATATGTGTATTTCACTCTAACATTTCTGGGAGTTTTCATTTTGGATTTTCTTTCAGAAGATGACCGATGGATTCCTTTTATGCCCAATTTGCTTTCTTGTTCAAAGAGATATGGGTGGTTTTCCTTCAAGATTCTTGAAATATAATGTCTAGACTTTTTTTTGTCAAGATATTCAGGTTGTCAAATCATTCTTAAAATATCTCTCCTTGATCTTTTTCCCCCAGTCACTTGTTTTTGTTGTGTAATGCCTTACATTTTCTTCTATCTTTTTTCACTCTTTTGATTTTTAACTAATGTTGTTGGTTGTGTCATAGGCTTCTATTTGGTCCATTCTAATTGTCATAGCATTTGTAGCTTATGAACGTTTTTGTACCTCTTGTGCTAAGGTTTTAATTCCCTTTTCAATTCTTTCTTCCATAATTCATTTCTTTTTCTGTTTTTGTCATGTAGTGCTTTTATTTTATTGATAAAGAAATTCTCAAACTCTTTTTTTCTTTTAGTTCTTGCTTCATCTCTTCCAGAAATTCTGATTGAATTTTTAGGTGTGTATTCTGGATGTTCAAGGTGTGTATTTCTTTGAGTCTTTGCTTTCAGATGTTTTGGAGTTATTCTTTTTTTTTCCCAGGATTTCTGTCTTGAGCTTCTCATTATCATAATTGCATTTTATAGTGGGATTATGTTTGGTTTGCTCTCTCATCCAACCAACTTCCTGACTTCAGACATGATGTTTGGGCTAAACTCTGTGTACTTTTAGAGAGAAGGTTTAGGATAGTTCTCTTGCAGTTTTCTTGGGGGTGTTAAGTGTTGTGTCATTTCAGTATCTCAGGAACCTCTCAGGTTGGGGACCTTCAAGATGTCATGCTCCCAAAGTAGTCTGATCCAGTACAACATCTAATCAGTTTCCCTTCTTCTTACACCATAGGCTGAGGTCTGCAAATTCCTGACCTGTATTTGTGTCTGAGTAATTGTAGCCTGTTGGGGACTCAGCCACTGTCAGCTACCTGGAAAGCTCTGTTGGCTCAGAGTTACAGAACTGTAGGCTTCCCTTTCATCTGGGATTCTTGCCTTGACTATTTTTCTGTAGGCTTCAGCCATACTGCTTGTGATTGATTTTTAAACTACTCCTCTTTAGGTACACTGCTTAGATCTGCAACTACTGAACCTACATCACCAGTACCCTCCTCAGTCTACCCTGGATTTGCAACTCAGGACTGGATAGTGGACGACAATGTTGCTAATTGATACCTTTTCCAGTATCAGGAAGTATAAGAAGTCTATGAGATTTTTATTTTAATTACAATAATATATTGACTCAAAGAAATCTCACTGATGAACATAGTTCCTAAAAATATAGACCCTTCTTTGTCAGACTAGTGTAGGAGAATATCTATGTTTCATGATAGCATGTTTGTGTTAATTTTGCAGATCAAATTTCAAATAGGACTTAAATAAGCAGTCATAATAGTAATTTTTATTTTATATTGTTAGCAGCATATATGAAAGCTGCTGGTGCAACAGAACTGTAAATACGTATTAGCAAAACTATCTGAAGCCTTCGAATCCAGCCTCAGACACTTGATACTAACTATGTGACCCTGGGCAAGTCACTTAACCCCCATTGCCTCACCAAAAAAAAACAAAACACAAAAAAAAAAATCTGAAGCCTTGTAGTTCTAATGTGGTATTTGAATATAAGGATAATTTCATATAATCATTCTGCTTGATGAAGTTAGATGCACACTTTCTAGATATTTCCTAAGCTAGCATCAAATGTTTTTTTTTCATGCATTCATCCAAAAAATGTAAGCCATGCAAAGAGATAAACTATCAAATCAAAAAATATTAAAATGAGGAGCCCTTCATTACACTGTATCCTGCCTTGTTGTCTGGGTTGCAAACTGGAAGACATATCTGTTTCTATTCAGATTGTTGGGAGTATTTCGGCCTCTTCCATTTGTATATTTAAAGTGACCTTTCTCATGATTCAATTTAAAGGAAATTATGGAAATGGTTCCATATATCAAACTTCATTTCATTCAATTTTCTCCTGCTTGAAATTGATGCTAAAAATGTTTTCTTCCAGTGCCCGTTCCTTGAGGGCCAAAGTCCCAATGAAGCATAAGACACTCTGAAGTTTTTTTTTTTAATAGTAGGGAATTTACAAAGCACATGTTTCCCACCCTTCCCTCATCTCATACAGCTGGGCAACAGAAAGACTGAGACATTTAATTGTAGTCTGAGTTTGACATACCCAAAGAGTCAAATATTCTTTCTATGTGGAGGTAAATGTGAGAAATGCACTAGAATTACAGAACTACTTGTCAAGAACATGACACCAAGGAAACCAATACACAATTTGTCTGGGACAGCGATGCTTAAACCTCTGTGTTGGCTCCATTCATAAATATACATGTATGAAGCTTATGATTTATACGTGTAATATACCACATGTGGAGCAGCAGAGAGGTGGTAGATTGTTCTAGAAAAGGACAAATTGCAGCCTAACAAACTCATTTGTACCCTTCAGAAACTCCATCTTTAATGGTGGTACATCAAATTCCTAAATGGAGCCCTCAGTTTGAAAAGGCACAGCTGCAATTTAATATTCTTCCTTCACTTTCTAAGGGAGTAAAAGGCAGTCAAGTATGAGTGCCCTGAGATACCACATTTCGTATAATTTGAACTCCTCTTTTGTAAACCTTTCTCCTTCTTAGTAGTAATAATTCCTGTGACAATCTCTAACCTCCTTTGCAGCAGTAACTAAACCAAGAAAGGTAGTTAATAGAACTGTTTTCTCTTTTTAAAGTATTTCTCTCTTAGTTTTTCCTTACTAAGAGCAACAGGGGTTCCAGGAGGCATTCAGTTTTTGGAGTCTCCTGTCTGGTCTTCAGCCTCCTGCTGGAAGAGGAACAGTACCATTTTTTCTAGTACCCAACACCTTCCTTCAAGGGAAGAGGAGAAAGACTAAACTAATTAAGGCACCAGCCTCTGCCTTAAGGAAAGGACAAAATACCATTTCTTCAGCTCCAAATACTTGTTCTCTTGATTTAACTAGCTAAGGCCCTGAGAAGACTTCATCCCAAGGCCAAATTACTATGGACAATGGTCTACTTATAATTTACACTCTCCCACATACTCAACAATCAAGTACATTGACCTTTTTGACATTCCTTAAATCAGACATTCAGTCTCACTAACTATCGCATTTTTACTGACTGTCCTCCAAGCATGGAATATTCTACCTCCTCATCTTTGCCCTCCTGGGTTCCCTGACTTATTCAAATTCTAGCTAAAATCTCACTTTCTGCAAGAAGCGTTTTCCTATTCCTCTTAATTCCAAGGCCTTTCCTCTGTTGAGTATTTTTAATTTATCCTATATATAGTTTATATGTAGTTCCTTTCATGTTCTCTTTACCATTAGATTGTGAGCTTGTTGAGAAGAGTGACTGTCTTTTGCTTTTCTTTGCATGGCACATAGTAGATGTTTAAGTAATGTCTATTAATTGACTAAACTTGATTTTCCTCAGTTTTTCTCTGAAAGAAAAAATGGAAGCGCTCTATAAGGGATGGGTTTACAATGGAGTTTTTGATTTATACCCACCTAGTTTAAGACATAGTTTTTAAAAATAAGTTTTCTTTATTTTGACTAAAGATTAAGGAATGTTTCCTCTCCCCAGACACCTTACCCTGTGGCTTCATTGTGAAAACCTCCATGGAATAAACCAAATGGTGGCATACGTGATAGGACAAGATAAGCCACAGATAGCGAGGTGAGATGAGCTAAAACCAGGGTGTACCTGGAGGGATCGAAGAAGCCAGGCCTTGATTTGCCTCTTGTCTTGAGTCACCATTACCAAATCCTGACACTGCTGATCCTGAAGAAACTGCAATTAAAGCCAAATTTCAACCACCTTTCTGACTTGAGAACTTAGTGCTATTTCTTCATCTATTAAAAGAGAGGTTGGACGGTATTCTGTCAAGTTCTTTCTAGCTCTAGGAATCTATGAGACTTTGAAGGAAAATCAGTAGTTTAATATAAGAGGTACAACATCTTACCCAGATAACAGACTCCTTGAACATTAGAGTGGATCAAATAGAAGCCAATGACTCCATCAGACAACATAAAATATTAAAATGAAGTCAAAAGATTGAAAAAATAAAAGAAAATGTAAGATTTTTCATATTAAAAACAAAAGTGGCCTGGAAAAGATATCAAAGAGAAATAATTTAAGAATTAAAAGAATACCTGAAAATAATGATTATAAAATAGGTATTGGATATCGTATATCAAGAAATCAGACCAAAAAAAAAATCAGAAAAAAGACTACTCAGATTTATTTCAACCTTCAGGCAAATTAAAAAGAAAAATAATTAATTCATCATCTTCTTTAAAAAATCCCCCAAATGAAAACTTCCAGGAATATTATAGCCAATCCAGAGCTTCCAGGTCAAAGAGAAAATATTGCAGTAGCCAGGGGAAAAAAAAAATCAGGTTCCAAAAAACAGTTAGGATTACAAAAGATTTAGCAACTACCACTATAAAGGCATGAGATTAAAATATGCTATTTGAAGAGGCAAAAGATATAGAGGTGTAACCAAGAACAGTTCACCCAGCAAAAATGAATACAATCTTACAGAGGGAAAAAGAACCATGAGTAAAGGAGCAGATTTCCAAGCAACCCTGATAAAGAGACTAGATCTGAGTAGAAACTTTGAAATACAAACAGCAGTAAGAGGACACTTAGATCTGAGAACACAGTAACTCAGGGCCTAAGCCAACATAGTGGGGGCATGTGGGAAGGTATCTCCTAGGAGGGCCAGCAGTGCACACTCATGGATCAGAGCTTTGAGTCTGGGGATACTCAGAACTAATCTTACACTCAGTCTCTGGTTCAGAAGTATCTTGGGACTGCCAGGAGGGGTCTGGAATGTGGACTCAATGCCCAGAGCTCAGAGGATGTGGTGTCCCAGGGCAGATAGTAGACTTAGTCCTCCCACCCAGAATAGCAGTTCTGAGGGTTGGGGGAGCAGGAAGTCTCTCAAAGAGTCCAGAATTACAGAATCAGCTCCTAGCACTCCCAGCTAGGCCAGCAAGGGAAGTTGGCAGTGCAAATGGCTAGACAAATGAATAAACAAAAAGGATAAAGAACAATTATTATGAAGCCTGTGATGCCCATAAACCCCTAAGAGTAGAATAGCTCCCAAAACATCTATAATCAAAACCTAAAAGAAAAACATAACTTGCCCACAAAATCTATTAGAATTCCTAGCAAAAATTATTTCCTAAATACTGTATTAAAATTGGAATAAATTGGAATAAATGGAATTAGAGTGATAGAAAAAATGGAAAAAAATAAAAGCAACTGAGGAGAGACTTGGAAAGAGAATTAAGAGCACAGTACAAGAATTATAAAACCTTACTGAAGTCACAGACTCCCTGTTAAAATGTATCAAACAGAATTTAATGACTCCAGGAGACAATAAGAACTGTTTTTAAGAGTTAAAAGATTGAAAATATAAGGGGAAAGTACATACATCAGATTAAAAAAACTGACCTGGAAGACAGATAATGGAGAGAAATAATTTATGACTCATTGAAATATTTGGAAGCCATGAGCAAAAAAAAAAAACAAAACAAAAGAGCCTATGTAAGCATATTTCAAGAAAATTGTCAAAACATTGAAACAATAGGCCAAAGTAAAAATAGAATTCGCCAGTTACCTCCTGAGTGGAACCCCAAAATAAAAATCTTCCAGGACTGTTGCAGCCAACATGCAGGACTTCTGAAAAAAAAAAATACAAAAAGCCAGAAAGGAAGAATTCATTATCAAGGAACCACAGTGAGAAATACAAAAGATTTAGAAGCTACTGCAATGAAGAAATAGAGAGTATGGAATACAATATTCTAAGAATAAACCAGCAAACCTGAGAATAACCTTACTGGAGGGAAATGGACCTTTAAAGAAATAGTAAACTTCTAAGCATTTGTGATGAAAGGATCAGATCTATATAGAGACTTTGAAATTCAAACATGAGAGTAAAAAGAAACAAAATATTTTGTGATTATGAAGCGTTTGCTTTCTAATGGGGGAGGTGGAGATGATACAAGTATCCCTTGAAAACCATAATTTTAGCAAAGGTCACAGAGGGAGGCCAATACGATGGAAGACCTGAGAATGACTATTGTTATGCTTTCATGATTTAACAGAAGAAAGGAAAGGAATCGGGATGACACAAGGGGGAAGGAAAGAGGAGAGATGAGCGAGCTTACTTTCTAAGATAATTAGGGGCACAAGCAAAAGTTTTTTTTTCAGTGCAGTGTAAGGCTAAGTCCTTAGCTGAGAGAGTGAGGGGAGAAAGGTGCTGTGGGAGATTTGAGGAAGGACGAAAATAATGAGAATAACCACTATGGTGAGCGGGGAATAGTGAATCAGTTAAGGAGGCTTAAAAGAATTGCCATCCTTGAGCAAGATCCCAATTAAGATTATGTAATGTAAATCTAGAGTGCCCCTAGTCAGCACATTTCATGATTTTCTTCAGCTCTGTTCTGAAGCACATGATTAGAACCTAAGGCAATAGATGGTAGGAGTGATTCAAGGTGGGGTCTTGGCAAGACATGATTGGTGATAAGATGAGGAGGCAAGGGGCTTGTGTATAGAGTTTAATTGCTTCATCCAAGGCAACCAGATAGAGATGAAGAGAGGATATGATGGTGAGAAGCTGGGAAAGAACTGAGGAATGGAGAGATTGGAGGTCATGGTGAGGTTGAAGAATAGGGTTAAGGGTGAGAGAGAGAGAGAGAGAGAGAGAGAGAATGATAAAAAAATTATGGTCCACTCAGGAGGTAACTGATAAAAAAAATAAAGGAATTTCAGAGTTCATGAACATGGAAAGGGAACTCTTGTGGTTGATGGCAAGATCAAGAATATGTCCATCTCTTGTGTAGATGAGGTAGAGTAGAGGAGTAGGTCATGGGAAGGTCATGGGAAGTTATTGAGGTCACCCAGTCACCCAGGTTTGCAATCCAGATGTCATCCTTGACTCCTCACTTACCCTACATATATACATATATTTACATACCTACATATCTGTCTGTTGTCTAGTCTTGTTTCTATCTTCATAACACCTCTCTTGTAAATAAACCTTTCATCCACTGACACAGCCATAACCCTGGTTCAGGCCATCATCAACTGGACTATGGCAGTAGCTTTATGGCTGCGCTTCCTGCCTCAAGTCTTATCTCACTCCTTTCCATCCTCTCCTTAGCTGCCAAAGTGATCTTCCTCAAACTCAGGTCTGACTCTGTCACCCCACTACTCAATAAACTGCTGAGACTCCCTGTTACCTCTACCTCTACCTTCCATTCTGGCTTTTTTGCAAACTTGTTCCATTAGTTTTCCTTTTTGTCGTGTATGAATGCTAATATCTCCCTTAACCTTAAAGAAACTTCCCTCTATCATTTTATCCCTTGGAAAACACAGAGATATAACTTTCTTCCTGTAGCTGATTAATGAAGGAAGAAACTGCAGCATAGTGCCACAATGAACTGAAAGAAAGAATGGTGAAAAGAACATTAGACTTTTGGTTGGAGGACTTGTGTTTGAATCCTACCTCTGACTTTCAGATAGGTAGGTCTCTTAGTGTAGCTTTGCCTTGGTTTCCTCTCAAAGTTATCTTAAGCTTCAACATTTAAATAAAACAAAGTAATTGAGGGAATACTGATAAGCAAAGAGGAAACAAAATTAACACTTTTGCAGATGATGACAGTTGACTTAAAGAACTCAAATAAAAGTGTAGTGAAGCAATACATCAGGAACATTATAGAACATAATATAAATCCATGCAAGTCATAAGCATTTCTCTAGAATACCAACAAAAGAGATATAAAAAGAAATGCCATTCAAAACTACTACAGAATATGAAAAACATTTGGAATTCTACCTATAGAAACACACATCAGAATTATATTAATATAATTATAAAACACTCTTTACAGAAATACGGACTTAAATAAATGGAGAAAGATGAATTGTTCATGGTTGAGCCCAAGGATAATTTTTTGCCTTTCTTTGTAATTCTAATGCTCAACATAGTGTTTTACATATAGTAGACAATCAATAAATGCTTGTTGACTTGATAACGTGCTCTGTAGAAATATACTTCTCTGTCAAATGATACTTCTCCTTGCCATAGTATCAATGTATGAAATCAAAGCTCTTGTAGATTTATAATCTAAATTGTAATCAAGTGAGTTTGCTTGACATAAAATTTGTGATGTGGAATAGGTAGGAGACATTCTGTTTTGTTCTAGAGGGAATAATTAAAAAAAGTTACGAAGTTACGGAGACAGACTTTTGCTCACTGTGAAGAAAAACTTTCTAATTCTTAGAGTTGCCCCAAAGTGGAAGGTGCTGCCTTGGAAGATAATAATCCCCTCCTTGGATACTCTCAAATAGATGCTGGATGCTTGTTTGGAGATGTTGTAGAAACTATTCTTTTTTTGTTTGTTTTGTTTTTTGTTTTGTTTTTTTTTTTGTTTTTTTGTTTTTTAGGTTAAGTGATTTGCCCAGGGTCACACAGCTAGTAAGTGTCAAGTGTTTGGTCTGAGGCCAGATTTGAACTCAGGTTCTCCTGACTTCAGGGCCGGTGCTCTATCCACTGTACCACTTAGCTGCCCTAGAAACGATTCTTGTTCAAAATGTTACACGTTATAGATGGGATAGAGGAATTCCACACTTCAGATATCGGTTTGACTACATGACCTCTGAGGTCCCTTCCAACTCTGAAATTCCGTTAAATTCAAGTTAACTAGTAGAATTCTCTGCCCTGAAACACTTTGTAAACAGAGTTGGCATACTAATATTCCACAGAGCCAGGCTGGAAGAACTGCCCTACTTAACGTTATGATTATTTAATGCATGAACGAAGGAAGGGAAACAATGTTTGCCTTCTGTTTCCTTTGGTGCTGCCTCTTTCTGAGAGAACCAAGCCAAAAACAGAGGTCTTAGAGAAAGCTCGGGGCAAATAACTTTTCTCACCTAGTAGGAATTTATTTTTTAATTGCAAGCAGATGGGAGATAAAATTGGGAGGTGGAAATTAATGTAGCTGAGTGAAATAAGGAGAACTTGAAGTTTTATCCAGGGGCCATACTCACCTCAGAGCAGGACAGGAGAGCAAGGCAGCCTGGCACAACAGCAGAGCAAGGCCACTGGAGCATTGCCTCTTCAATATCACTCTTTATCACCTGAGCAAGAAAGCCTTAATGCAGGGAGATCAACAAACTGAATTGCTATATGGGTAGTACCACTGTTCCAGGAAATGTGATATGTAGGACTCTATGTAAAGAATATTTTACTTTTTTTCTGCCTAAACTAGATAATCATCACAACTGAAAGGGCGAGAGAGGGACGATTACTTGCAGAAGGACAGGCTTCTTGGAAATAAGAAAAGAAAAGCATTGAACAATTTCTTCTAGCTAAGATTCAGACAGCAAAAGTTTAGACTGTGGAAAGGAGTCAGGAGGGACCTTATTAGGTGGCAATTCAAACATTTTTATTAAAGGATAATAGATGAAAGGACAGAAAGTAAGTGAGCTCATCAATCCCAGGTTAGAAGGAATTTCAAAGGACGTTCAGTCCAACCAATAACTGAAGTATGAAAGTTCCCTACAATGTCCCAGATAAATGGCCATCTAGCCTTTGCCTGAAGACCTCCAGTGAAACGCCACTTTCTAAAGAAACCCATTCCACTTTTGATTATCTTTAATTATTAGGAAGTTCAAGGAGACAACATTGTGCAGTGAAAAGAGTATTGAATCTGGAGTCATGGGATCACTGTCACCACCAAATACAAAGTTATGCAAATTTAACAAATGACAATTTGTAAAGTTAATAACCTTCAATATTAAAGTTCACACAACATAAAAAAATTAGAAAAGAAGCAGATGTGGGTAGCTGATATATTCTTAACCAAACGAGAGATACAGGCAATTACACAAAATAGATCACTTTGATTATATGAAACTGAAAAGCTTCTGCAAAGACAAAATCAATGTATTAAGGATAAGAAGAGAAGGTGATGAATGGGGAAAAATAGTCTTATGTAACATTTCTCTGATAAGGATTTGGTAGTCAAAATATATGTATGTATGTGTATGTATGATTAATAGCTATTCCTCATAGATAAGTTGTCAAAGAATTAGACAACCAGTTCTCAAAAGAATTGCAAAATATTCAGAACCACGTGGAAGAATGCTCCAAGTGATTAATAATAAGAGAAATGCACAACAAACAACCTTGAGTTTCACTGAATTGGTAAAGATGATAAAAAATGGCAATAATCAATGTTGGAATGGTTGTAGAATGACAGGTACATGAATATATTGTCAATGGAGCTATGAAATGGTTTAACCACTTTGGAATGTAATTTGGAAATAGGAAATAGGTAACTAAATGGTCTATACCATTTGATACAGAGACTATTTCTGGGCTTATAAGCTAAGGAAGCCAGTGATACAAACAAAGTCTCCATATACACCAAAATATTTATAGTAGCACTTTTTGTGATAGCAAAGAATTGGAAATAAAGTAGATCCCATTGATTAGGCAATGACTAAACGAATTGTGGTACATTATATAATAGCATATTCCTGTGCTGTAAGAAATGATGTATGGGATGAACATGAAGAAGCACTAAAACATCTACATGAACTGATGGAGAGTAAAGTAAGCAGACCCCCCCCCCACCCATATACATAGTAACTACAACAATGTAAATGGAAAGAATGACACACCTAAAAATCAAAAGTAAACACAACACAATTACAAAGATCAAGCATGACCCTCAACCCAACCCTTCATGGAGACAAGAGTTCCACAAGTCTTGGATATTACACGTTTGTTTTTTTTTTTTTTTGGACTTTTTCAATATATTGATCAATTGTGCTTTTTTCTCCTTTCTTTTTGGTCTTTAAAAATGCCTTTCTTTCATGTGGGATAGCTCTCTAGGAACAGAAGGGGGAGGAATACTAGGGATAACTATGATGATATAAAAAACTTGGGCAAAAAGAGGTTAAATGACTCTCCCAGAGTAATGCAGCTGGTAATTGTCTCAGGTCAAATTTGAACTCAGACCTTTTTGACTTCAAGCCCAATGTTCTATCCATTAGGCCACCTAGATACTTGAGTTCAAGTCCTATCCATGCCAGATATATAGGACCATAATTATGGGCAAATCACTTATCCTGTCAGTGCTTTAGCAGCTTTCTAAGACTACTTTTTTTCAGAGATGGTTCTGACTTGCATTGATAGAGGGAGTTTCCCAACCTACAGGTTTCCTATACCAATGAAATCACAGGTCTAGACCCTATCCCCTGTCTCCAGTGACATTCAGAGTACATAGGGTGTAGTAGAGCACTTGTGCACCTTCAGTGTTGGTACTATATTTGCCCTCACACTTGAGTTAGAGCAAAGCCCTGGGTTCGAGATGTACAAGAAATTGGTACTGAGGAAGCTACAATGTAGCAAGTGAGGAAAAATTAATTAATAACCCAAGACACACACGTACACATGCACACACACAAATACACTATATGGAAATATAAGCAGAGAGGTATGGCTACACATAGCTACAGTCAATCAACTGGGGAAAGAGGAAAATGTGTATGGTAGCAGAGATCTCAATGGGAGTATTTTTGGAGTGGGGTATGAGCAGGAAAGTTTTACATCTTAAAGATGGAGCTTGGTAGAGAATAGATAATCAATGCCAGATGTGAGAGGAGGCATTCTTAATCAAACCCAGCTGTGGTGGGGAAATTCCCTGGGTCACTTATCAATAGCAGATTCAGTTGGGGGGAGTTTCTTAATTGGGACTAGAAATTGGATAGGGGTTTGAGTTGATAATTGGGAGACTCCAGGAATGGGTGTTGGCTCCCAGTTGCTCTAGTTAACTGTGAGTCTTTTTCAGAGAGGAACCATAATCATTTACATGATTGGCACAGGTCAGAATGAATCAAGACAGTGAAAAAATTCAGTCTATCACTGCTTCAATGTTTATGATTGTTAGGACCATTAAGCCTAAATGACTCCAAGTTAAGAGTTCTATCATATATAACTACATGATCAAGGAATATATTATAAAAATCAGAATTACCACAGTTGATTTCAGTTGTCATTTACGCATTGCCTCTTAACATCTGCAGCCTTTTCTGTCTCATGTGGGATGGGGACCTTATTGTCAATTGTGGCAAAAGAAATATTTTGGAGGAAAATAAAAGTAAACAGTGGGCCCTTTCTGGGCTGAGAGGAGACAGAGAACACAAAATCCAGATGAGTCTCAGATGGGAAATTACTAGGTTCAAACTTGATCCATCAAGCTTGCTAATGATTCCCATAATGGATCTGAGGGATGCCCCAGTAGGCTGGGGGCCTAAGGATAGTCAAAATAGGCCAGAGGAGGACCCAAATCTCAAGATCTGGATGACTTCAGCTCTTTTACAGCTTATCCCTACAAGCTGGATTGCTCAGGTCAAGTCCAGGCTGGACCTGAAGTGGCAGTCTATCACAATCAAGTGTCATATATCTAGCCAGAAGCCCAGAAGAGTATTTCAGACTGGGGAGTGTCGCTCAGGTGGTATGATTTACTCACTCTTGTCCAAAGCCATGGTGTTATGGAAGGCTTGGAACAGGTCCTCCACCTTCCACATCCCTCTGGAGACAGACTCTACTCCTTCCTCCTCCAATTCTATTAGAGAGCAAATGAAAAATAAGAGAGAAGTACTGAAGGCTCCTGAGGGCTTCCTATAGCCTGATTGACTGTGGAGGGGGAGAGGTGTCTTTCCTAATCTAGTTGGAATGCCTTCTCAGCCCAAAGGCCTGAGAGGAAGAGTGGCAGACTGCAGCAACACAATCTTTGCCCTGCTGGGCATGTCCCTGGGTTTGGCATGGAAATCAAGAACAGCTGGACATGGACTCCTCTTCTAGGAAGAGCTTGTGTCATTATTCCTACCAGAGGCCTTGCATGTGAAGCCCCTGAGGCTACTGCTACTTCCCTAGCAGTACTTCTAGATTCTTCGAGCCATGGCCCCAAGGCCATGTTGGCTGAGTAGCTGACTATAAGCAGACCACGTTGCTGTTCTTGATCTGAGCCATCCAGTGATTCTATGGTGAAGCCAATATTAAAGTTGATGTCTATAGCTCTCGGGAACAGTCATTTCTGTAAATGATTAGACAATTTGTGTATGAGGCTGGCCACTGGTCTACTTGGGCAGAAGTCAGGCCTTGAGCTCTGGTTTTCCTCTGCTGGCACATACTGGCTTATCCCATGCTTTGATCACATCTAGGCCTTGCCAAATGGAAACCATTCCTGCCTAACAAACCTTATATAGTACCCACTGCCACTTCTATCCTTTGACCATTTACCAATTGGGGAATTCTTACAGATTTTACAAAGTTCTTTATATATTTGAGCTATGAGACTTTCATCTGAGAGACTGTCTATAAAACTTTCCCCCAGTTTTTTTTTGCTTTCCATCTGATCTTGGCTACATTTGTTTTATTGATACAAAGCCTTTTTAATTTAATGTAACTGCAATTATCCATTTTATATCTCACACTGCTCTCTATCTCTTGTTTATTCATAAATTGTTTGCCTATCCATAAGTTTAATAGATAATATGTTCCATGTTCTTCAAATTTTCTTGTAATATTTCTCTTTATGTCTAGGTCATGTATCCATTTTGACCTTACCTTGGTGTAAGATATTGGTCTATGTCCAATTTCTGCCAAACTGCTTTCCAGTTTTCTCAACAACTTTTCTTTTTACCAAAAAATGAATCATTATCCTAAAAACAAGTGTAAATACTTATGTTTTGGAGATAGGAACTCAGCAGGTATCACGTATAAATAGCAGCCCTGACTGAAACAAGGCTGGCAAATGAAAGCTAGCTTTCCAGAGTCAGAGCTGGATACACATTTTTCTGGAGTGACTGTAGTGAAAGAGAGTAGCATGAAGCTGCCATAGGTTTTGCAATCAAAACTAATCTGGTCCATAAACTTGTATGTCCAGCAAAGGAGTGAATGACAGCCTGACAATGCAATTGTCACTTGCAAGAAAGTGTCACGTCACCATCATCAGTGCATGTGCTCTCACCATGAAGAACTCTGATGAGCTCAAGAAAAAATTTTATGAAGACCTGGAGACCTCATCATCAATGTGATGAAAGAAGACAAGCTTATAATTCTGGGTGATTTTAAGCACAGACTACCAGACATAGCAAGAAGTCCTTGGGAGAAATGGAGTTGGAAACAGCAACGGCAGTGGTCACTAACTTTTGAGAACTGGTGCACCTCATGACCTTCTCGTTACCAATACTGTCTCCTATTTACCTGAACACAATAAAACGTAGTGGATACACCCTCACAGCAAAAATTGGCATTTAATAGACTATGGCATTGTAAGTAGAGGAATCAGGCTATGAGGGTGACAAAGGTAATGTGTGGGGCAGAGTGCTGGACTAATCATAGACTTATCCTCTCCAAGTTAAACATTCTCACTCAACAAAAGTGGTGGTCCCAAGGCAAGATGACTAGCAGAAGACTTAATGTCAACAGATTAGAGCATTTGTCTGAGCTGGAACAACTCATTGCTAACTTGGAGAGAAAGCTGAGCCAACACACAGCTGGCAACAGTTGAGCAGAAAAGGAGTGGGCAGCTTTCAGAGATTTGGTGTACAGCACCATATTTACACATCTGGGCCAGAACACTCACAAATATCAAGATTGGTTTGACAAAAATGATGGAGAAATTGAGAAGATGCTAAATGAAAAACAAACCAAAAAAACCTCCATAGGGTTTACCAGCAGGTTAGTTCATCCATCTCTAAGAAAGCAGCATTAAACTCCATCAAAAGTAAAGAGCAAGTGAAGCCTAGAGAGATGCAGGATTCTTGCCTCAGTAAGAAGGCAGATGAAATTCAGTTTTACACTAATAGTAACAATCCAAAATGCTTTTATGGTGCCCTGAAGGTTATTTGTGGGACAAAAACCTATGGTGCATCTCAATTACTCAGGGCTGATGGAGCCACATTGATTAGTGATAAGGACATGATCCTAATAAGAGGTGCTGAACACTTCCATAGTGTTCTCAATAGACAATCATCAACCAATGCTGAAACTATTGACTGTATACAACAGGTTGTGGTCAATTCTTGTGTGACAAAGTGCCTGTTGCTCATTCTATGCCAGCTGAGATTTACAAGGCAGAGGGTCCACTACTTGTACAAAAGCTGACTGAAATTTTCCAGATTATATGGCAAGAGGAGTTTCTCACAGGAATTCAAGGATGTCTCCATTGTATATCTCTATAAAAGTAAAGGAAATAGTTTGTCCTGTGAGAATCATAAGGAGTTCTCTCTCTTAGTCATTGCTGGCAAGATTCTTGCCAGAATCCTCCTTAATCCTCCTGATCCTTTTACCTGGAAGATCATAATCTACCCAAGAGCCAACGTGGCTTCAGAAAGTGCTAAGGAATGGTTGATATGATGTTTGTTGTCTGATAGCTCCAGAAGTAATGCCCAGAACAGAAGAGAGGTCTGTACAAAATGTTCATCAATCTGACCAATGCCTTTGATACCGTCAATCATGAGGGCTTATGGAAAATTTTAACAAAATTTGGTTGCCTGGAGAAATTCATAAGTATTGTACACCAGTTTCATAACAGCATTCTTGCACTTGTTCTAGATAACGGACAATGCTCTTGTACTTTCGCAGTCATCATTGGAGTGAAGCAGGGCTGTGTGCTTGCTCCCATGCTTGTCATATGCCTTAAATGAGGAGCAAAATAGCATTCAGGTCACCTACCACACTAATGGTAAATTATTTAACTTGAAAAGGCTACAAGCCAAGACTAAAGTGGAGGGAGAGTTGGTGCATGAATTTTTATTCACAGATGTTGTGCACTCAGTACAGTTTCTAAGGCTGAGAGGCAACAAAGTATGCATTGATTCTCTGATGCATCTGTTAATTCTGGTCTAACAGTTGACACCAAGAAAACACAGGTTTTGCACCAGCCAGCAGCACACCATCTATACATGGAAACACTGGTTACAGCAAATGGAGAAATATTTAATACTGTGGATAAGTTCACTTACCTTGGCAGCATAGTTTCCAGGTATGTATACATAGATGATGAGATTGATGCACATATTGGCATAGCTAGCTCAGTGTTTGGGAGGCTCTGAAAGAAAGTGTGGGAACGAAGAGGTGTTAGACTGTCTACCAAACTGAAGGTCTACTAAGCTGTGTGTTGACTTCATTGTTGTATGTCTATGAAAACGGGACTGTATAAGAGTGCCATGACAGGAAACTAAATTACTTCCATTTGAATTGTCTTGGGAAGATTCTGAAGATCACCTGGCAGAATAAGGTACCAGACACTAAGGTCCTTTTTTTTTTTTTTGGCAAGGCAGTTGGGGTTAAGTGACTTGCCAGGGTAACACAGTGGGTAAGTGTCAAATGTCTGAGGCCAGATTTGAACTCAAGTCCTTCTGACTCCAAGGCTAGAGCTCTATTCACTGTGCCACCTAGCTGCCCCTCTGAGGTCTTTCTTGAGCTAAACTGCCAAGCACTCTAATACAGAGAATGCAACTCCTATGGGCTGGACATGTTGTTCAAATGTCAAATGTGCATTTACCTAAAAGACTGTTTTATAGGGAATTCACATAAAGCAAGAGCTCACATAGAATTCAGAAGAAGCGATAAAAGGATGCTATCAAGATCTCTCTAAAAAAACTTTGGAATCAATTGCATGACAAGGGAGACATTAGCAAAGAACTGCCCAGAATGGAGTGCCTGCATCAAAGAAGGTGCTGTGCTTTATGAGCAAAACAGAAATGCAATAGCTCAAAAGAAATATGAGATGCACAAATGCAGAGACATCTCCACTCCAAATATTCACGTGGACTATTTGTGCTGCACTTGTGGTAGAGCCTTCTGAGCTCATATTGGTCTGATTAGTCAGACACACTATACCTCAACTCCAACATAGTGATGTCATTTCAGTCCTTTTCAAGAATGCAGGACAACAACAAATGTAATCTATTTCACTAGCCCAACAAATTATTTGTTAGCCTATAGTAGATTGTTTTGATTACTGCTTTGTAATACAGTTTGAAATCTGGTACTGCTAGGCTACCTCCCTTCATATTTTTTTCATTGTTCCCTTACTATTCTTGATCTTTTGTTCTTCCAGTTGAATTTTTAAAATTTTTCTAGCTCTACAAAATAGTTTTTTGGAGGTTTGATTGTTATGGCACTGAATAAGTAAATTAACTTAAGTAGAATTGTCATTTTTATTATATTAGCTCAATTGTTTAGATCTGTCTTGGTGTGAAAAGGGCTTTGTTATTTTGTTTACTATAGTCCCTGCATATAGCTTGGCAGGTAGATTTCCGAGTATTTTATGCTCTCTTCAATTATTTTGAATGGAATTTATCATTCTATCTCTTCCTGCTGGGTCTTGGTAATATATAAAAATGCTGATGATGTGTGTAAGTTTATTTATACCTTGCAACTTTGCAAAAATTGTTAGTAGTTTCAACTAATTTTTAATTGATTTTCTAAGATTCTGTAACTATGCCATCATATCATCTCCAGAGAGAGATAATTTTATTTCCTCATTGTTCATTGTTATTCTTTTAATTTATTTTTCTTGTCATTTCTATAGCTAGCATTGTTAATACAATATTGAATAGTAGTAGTAATAATGGACATCCTTGCTGATTCACCCTTAATCTTATTAGAAGACTTTTTGTTTATTCCCTTCACAGATAATACTTGCTCTTGGTTTTAGATAGATAGTACTTATCATTTTTTTAAAAGACTAAATTTATGCATTCTAGTGTTTTTAATAGGAATGGGCATTGTATTTGGTCAAAAGCTTTTTCTGCATCTAATGATAAAATCATATTACTTTGTTATTTTAGCTACTGATATGGTCAATTATGCTTATGATTTTCCTAATATTGAACCAGCCCTGCATTCCTGGTATAAACCCCACTGTGATACATTACTGTAATATTTTTGTTAGTATTTTATTTAAATTTTTGCATCAATATTATTTTTAATTATATTTACTTGTTTGTTTTTAGTTTTCAGTGTTCAATTCTATAAGATTTTGAGTTCTAAATTTTCTCTCCCTCTAACTGCTTCCTCCTCCCAAGATGTTGTGCAATCTGATACAGGCTATGTATGTATAATTATATTAAAC
Source organism: Vombatus ursinus (assembly GCF_900497805.2). Lineage (NCBI taxonomy): Eukaryota > Metazoa > Chordata > Mammalia > Diprotodontia > Vombatidae > Vombatus > Vombatus ursinus. Next base: position 9,416,160 of record NW_020954570.1, on the reverse strand, counting down.
ATATTTCCACATTAGTCACGTTGTAAAGAAGAATTAGAACCAAAGGGAAAAACCATGAGAAAGAAGAAACAAAAAATTAGTATACCTCCATCTGCTTTCTGTCTCCATAGTTCTTGCTCTGGATATGGATAGCATTTTCCATCATGAGTCTTTTGAATTGTCTTAGATCCTTGTGTTGCCGAGAAGAGTTAAGTCTATCATAGTTGGCCATTACACAATGTTGGTGTTACTGTGTACAATGTTCTCCTGGTTCTGCTTGCTTCACTCAGCATCAGTTCATGTAAGTCTTTCCAGGTTTTTCTGAAGTCCACGTGCTCATCATTTCACATATCATGGCTTGTTCAGCCATTACCCGATTGATGGGCATCCCCTCAATTTCCAATTCTTGGTCATCACAAAAAAAAAATAAATATTTTTGTACATGTGGGTCCTTTTCACTTTTTTACGATCTCTTTGGGATACAGAACTAGAAGTGGTATTACTGGGTCAAAAGGTGTGCATAGTTTTATAGCCTTTTGGGTATAGTTCCAAATTGCTCTCCAGAATGGTTGGATCAGTTCAAAACTCCACCAACAATGCGTTAGTGTTCCAATTCTCCAACATCTTCTCCAACATTTATCATTTTCCTGTTTTGTCATATTAGCCAGTCTTATAGGTGTGATGTGGTACCTCAGAGTTATTTTGATTTGCATTTCTCTAATCAATAGTGATTTAGAGCATGTTTTTTCATATGACTAAGATGGCTTTAATTTCTTTATCTGAAAACTGCCTGTTCAAATCCTTTGACCATTTATCAGTTGGAGAATGACTTGTATTCTTAAACATTTTACTTGATTCTCTATGTATTTTATAAATGAGGCCTTTGTCAGAGACCCTGACTATAAAAATTGTTTCCCAGCTTTCTGCTTTCCTTCTAATCTTAGTTGCATTGGCTTTGTTCATGCAAAAACTTTTCAATTTAATGTAATAAAAATTATCCATTTTGCATTTTGTAATATTTTCCATCTCTTGTTTGGTCATAAATTCTTCCATTCTCTGACAAGTAAACTATTCCTTGCTTTCCTAATTTGCTTATAGTCTCAGCCTTTATGTCTAAATCATGTACTCATTTTAACCTTATTTTGGTATGTAGTGTAAGATGTTGTTGGTCTATGCCTAGTCTCTGCCATACTATTTTCCAGTTTTCCCGACAGTTTTTGTTAAATAATGAGTTCTTATCCCAGAAGGTAGAGTCTTTGGGTTTATCAAAAAGTAGATTACTATATTCATTGAGTGCTGTGTCTTGTGTACCTAACCTGTTCCACTGATCCACCACTCCTTTTCTTAGTTAGTACTCTGTAGTTTTGATGACTGCTGCTTTATAATACAGTTTTAGATCTGATATGGCTAGGTCACCTTCCCTTGCATTTCTTTTCAATGTTTTCCTTGATACTCTGGATCTTTTGTTCTTCCAGGTGAATTTTGTTATTTTTTTCTAGCTCTATAAAATAATTTTTTGTAGTTTGATTGGTATGGCAATAAATATGTAAATTAGTTTAGGTAGAATTGTCATGTTTATTATATTAGCTTGGCCTACCCATGAGCAATTGATATTTTTCCAGTTATTTAGATCTGACTTTATTTGTGTGAAAGGTGCTTTGTAATTGTGTTCATATAATTCCTGGTTTGTCTTAGCAAGTAGACTCTCAAATATTTTATGTTGTCTACAGTTACTTTAAATGAAATTTCTCTTTCTATCTCTTGCTGCTGTGCTCTGTTAGTAATCTGTAGAAATGCTAATGATTTATGTGGGTTTATTTTATATCTTGCAACTTTGCTAAAGTTGTTAATTATTTCAAGTAGTTTTTCACTTGATTCTTTAGGATTATCTATGTATACCATCATATCATCTACAAAGAGTAATAGCTTTGTTTCTTCCTTGCCTATTCTAATTCCTTCAATTTCTTTTTCTTCTCTTATTGCTAAAGTTGTCATTTCTAGTACAATATTGAATAACAGTGGTGATAATGGGCATCCTTGTTTCACCCCTGATCTTACTGGAAATGCTTCCAGCTTATCCCCATTACGTATAATGCTTGCTGTTGGTTTTAAAGAGATACTACTTGTCATTTTTAAAAAGGCGGAATTTATGCTTTCTAGTGTTTTTAATAGGAATGGGCATTGTATTTTGCCAAAATCTTCTGCATCTATTGACATAATCATATGATTTTGTTGTTTTTGCTATTAATATGGTCAATCTTGCTTATAGTTTTCCTAATAGTGAACCAGTTCTGCATTACTGGTATCAATCCCACTGTCATATATTACTGTAATCTCTTTGCTTGTATTTTATTTATATTTTTTGCATCAATATTCTTTATACTGATTAGTCTATAGTTTTCTTTCTCTTTTTTTGCTCTCCCTGGTTTAGGTATCAGTGCCTTATTTGTTTCATAAAACATTTTTATGACTCCTTTACCTATTTTTTCAAATAGTTTCTATAGTATTGGGATTAATTGTTCCTTAAATATTTGGAGCTGTACAAGGAAAAAGTGTGATCAAACAAGAGATAGAATCACAGGGAGTAAAATGGATAATTTTGATTACATGAAATAAAAAAAAAATTTGCACAAGCAAAACCAATGTAGCCAAAATTAGGAGAGCAAGAAACTGTATGCTTGTTGGGAGATTGTGGGGCAGGGGGAATCACAGCAAATTTCTCTTATAAAAGCCTTCATTTGTCAATTATATAAGGAACTGAGTCAAATTTATAAAAAATAAGAGTCATTCCCCAATTGATAAATGGTCAAAGAATATGAATGGGCAGTTTTCAGAAGAAGAAATCAAAGCTATGAAGTCACATGGAAAAATGTTCAAAATCACTAATAATTACAGAAATACACACTAAAATAACTCTGAGGTGCTACCTCACACCTCTGAGATTTGCTAACGTGATACGGAAAATGATAATGTGTGAAGGGATTGGAAAAATAGGGACACTAATGCACTGTTGGTGGAGTTGTGAACTGGTCCAATTATTTGGGAGAACAATTTAGAACTATGCACAAAGGGCTATAAAACTGTGTGTAGCCTTTGACCCAGAAATACCACTACTAGGTTTGTATCCCAGTCAGATTAAATAAAAAAGAAAATATCTATGTGTACAAAAATATTTATAGCAACTTTTTGTGATGGCAAAATTTGGAAATTGAGAAGATGCCCATCAATTGGGAAATGGCTGAACAAGTTGTGGAATATAATTGTGATGAAATATTATTATGCTGTAAGAAATAATGAGCAGAATGGTTTCAGAAAATAACTGAAAAGTCTTATATGAATGATGCAAAGTGAAGAGGAGAAACAGAAGAATATTGTACATAGTACAGCAATATTGTAATGATGATCAACTGTGAAAGACTTAGCTATTTTGATCAAGACAATGTTCCAAGACAATTCCAAAGGACTTGATGAAAAATACTATCCACTTCCTGAGAGAGAACTGATGAATCTATGTTCAGATTGAAACATATTGTTTTTCACTTTCTTGATTTTTCTTGGAATATATGTGTGTGTTTTCCTTTGCAACATGGCCAAAATGGAAATATGTTTTACATATCTTCATATGTATAATCAATATTATATTGCTTGCTTTCTCCAAGAGTGGGGGAAGGGCAAGAGAGAGAGAATTTGGAACTCCCAATTTTAAAAAATAAGTTATTTTTTAATTTAATCGGGAAATGGTTAACAAAATACAATATATTTAAAAGAAATAAAGGTCACTAAAATATTAAATACAGATATTATCTACTTCCTGAGAAAAAACTGATGAATCTGAATTCAGATTGAAGTATATTGTTTTTCACTTTATTTTTCTTCTTTAAATAAAACATGGATAATATGGAAATATGTTTTGTATGACTTCACATGTATAATGGGTATCATACTACTTTCCTTCTCAGTGGGTATGGGAGGAGCTGGAAGAAGGGAGAGAATTTGAAACTCAAAATATAAAAAAAAAATGAATGTTAAAAAAAAAGAAAAAATAACATGTGTGATGAATACAGAGAAGCATGGAAATATTTAAATGAACTGTTGCAGAGTAAAATAAACAGAGCCAAGAAATCAATATATGCAGTAAAAAAACTATACACAAAAAAATTAAAAGTTAAGTATATAGCAAATTTTAAAACTCAAGCAGGACTCAAATGAGGAGATATGAGAAGCCTCCCCCAATCTACCATTTCATGGAGGTGAGAGGTCCACAGGTATTATACATTGCACATATTTTCAGACTTCTTCAATGTATCAAACAGTTTCAATGACTTTTTTCCTCTCTAAAAAAAATTATATTTGTGGTATGGAATGACTTTCTAGTAGATGTAGAAGGAGGTATACTTGGGATGACTGTGGTGATGTAAGAAACAGAGAAAGGAGGGGAAGGGAGGAGACTTTGCTTTGGTGGTGGAAGGAGAGTACACTAATGAATGCTCCTATGGGTAAAGAGCTATGATCTGTGAAGAAAGATAAGGACCTTTAACTGGGTGTAGTCTGAGGAATCTGATGCTTGAAAAAACCACTTTTCATACTACGGGGAGCAATTGATGCCTGGAAGAGCAAAAAGGCAGGGACTCTGGGAAATTTTGAGGCAAGTGGGGTGGGGGAAATGTAACTGGGGGAAAGTAGAGATTAATGGTAGGCTGCATAACCAAATATATGGTGGGGGGGGGGTACGCCCTACCATGGAGTAATATCTGCTCTGATGTTACACTTTGGGGCATTGTTCAGGCACAATGGAAAAGGAGGACCATGGAGCAAGCTCCATGAGGCAGTGGCAGAAACCAGATAGAGGGGAAAGCCTACAATGGATACCTTAGAAGTTTTAATTGCATGAAGAATAGAGACAATAGAGAGAGGCCAGATAATTATAAGGGTCATGAATCAGAGAATAAAGGTGTAGAATAAACAGAAAGAAAAAATGGATAATGAAGACAGTAAGAGAAATCTTTTTTTGGAAAGGGGCACAGAAAATGAAATTCAAAAACTGATGAACAAGACTTAGTTGTTTAGTCGTGTCTGACTTTCTATGATTGCATTTAGGGTTTTCTTGGCAAAAATACTGGAGTGGCTTGCCATTTTCTTCTCCAGATCATTTTACAGATCAGGGAACCAAGGCAATCGGGATTAAGTGACTTACCCAGGGTCACACTACTAGTAAGTGTCTGAGGCTGGATTTGAACTCAGATCTTCCTGATTCTAGGCCCAACACTCTATCCATTGGGCCACCTAGCTGCCCATGAACAAAACTAGTTGACTCTAAAAGCGACCTCTTAAAAAGTCCTCTCTTTGGCTGTTAAATCACTTGACAACTCAGTCACGGCCTCATACATTACTGCCATTCCCCAAAACTGGCCTTTTCTCTCTTTCTTACACAGTCCATCTCCCATCGCTATGCTATGGTATGACATACCCCATGCCTGGAATAATGTCCCTCAGAGAATCTCTCAATTCCTTCAAGACAGAAATAAAGCACCACTAACATTAAGACTTTTCTGATCATCCTAACTGCAGGTGCCTTCCATTCCTAACTATCTTGTATTTGTTTTGTATTTATTGTCTATATACTTATCTTATGTCTATAGATCATCCTACCTGATAGAATTTAAGCTCTTAGAGATCAGTGATCATTTTATTGTGTGTGTGTGTGTGTCTTTGTATACCCTGAAGGAATCATTCAGGTTTTGCTTGAAGACTTCTCAAACTCCTCTCATTCTTAAGCACACACCAAATTTGAGAAGCCCAGACTCCATGAAGCTTGACCTTTTTATGCCCCTGGATGACCAGGATGCTGAGTCAGGGAAGCTTAGGACAATTAGGTTCCAGGAGCAGCTTTGTCCTATTACACTAGCTATCACTTCCAGGATCAAAAATAAAACTTTCTGTTTGGCATTCAAAGCCCTTCATAACTTACCCCCTAAATCTTTTCAGTCTTCTTTCACCTTACACTGCTCTCCCCTAAATACTCTTTAATTCAGTGACATTGGCTTCCTTGTTATTCCTTGAACAAGACACTCTGCTTCCCAACTTTGGCATTTTCATTAACTTTCTCTCATGTATGGAATTCTCTCCTACTTCATTTCTGTCTCTTGACTTTCCTGGTTCAAGTCCCAGCTGAAATCTCATCTTCTATAGGAAGTCTTTCCCAATCCCACTCATTCTAGCATCTTTCTTCTATGATTATTTCCAATTTATCCCGTGTATAGTTTGTCTATACATAATTGTTTGCTTGTCTTGCCCATTTGTTTGAGAAATATTCAAGAGCAGGGGCTGTCTTTTTCTTTTTTCTTAATCCTCAGAACTTAGCACAGTGCCCAGCATATATTAATCATTTATAAATATTTATTGATCAAAATTATTTGAGTATGGGGGAAACCATTATCATCATGGCAGTCCATTAAATCTTTAGATAGTTTTAACATTTAATAAGTCTTTCCTTACATCAAAACTTTTACAACATTCATTTATTGCTCCTAGATCTGCCTTCAGGGATCAAACAGAACAAAGTAAGTTCTTTTTCCATATGGCAGCTTTTCAAGGACACTTTTACTGACACCTACTACTTTTTGATCCCTGCTCACCTCACTGGGCCATATTTAATGGTTTTAAGATATCACAAGACCATATCTGAAAACTGGAGACCATTTTTATCTTTCCTTTTTGGGAACATTGTCACCTTATTCTTATTAATAATTTGTGATCTAACATAACTTCACTTGCGTTATTTTTCCTCATTTTTTCATATATTTGGGATGAAGTTACTTGTAGTCAAAGTCAACTAACTCCACAGAAATTTTTCTTTTCAATTTATCTAGTGTTCTCCCTCCAGTGGCTTGTAATGAAAATTTAAATTAAGCATTTATCTTGTTAGTGTCCTGAACTTTGAGCTGTTGCTCTGTTCTCCGCAACAATGATTGTTTCTTCTTATCTTACAGAGTTATTAGCTTCCACCTGGTCAATTCTGACTTCTAAGGAGTTGTCATTTTTGAGCCTCTTGTACCAAGCTTTAAATTGTCTTTTTCATAATTTTCTTGCGTAACTCAAATTTCTATTTCCCAATTTATCCTCTACCATTCTTATTTAATTTTTAAAATCTTTGCTATTTATTTATCTCTTTCTTAACTCTCCAAGGAATTCTTTTTGGTCATATATTGACTCTACATTTTTTTTTGGAACTTTGCTTATAGATGTTTTTAAGTAGTCTTCCTGTTTGTGTCTTGAGCCACAGCAGCTTTTTATTGTCATCTTTCTTTCTTTGCTCATTTTTCTAGTGTACTTCTTGACTTTAAGCTTTATGTCAAAGTTGGGCTCTGCTTATTCCTGGTTGGGGGATGACTAACCTGAGATTCTTTCTTTTGGGTCCTGCTGCTGCTTTCACAGGTCAGTCTGAAGGGTCTTGTAAGTTTTTGGTGCTCCCAATGTGGTGTGATCTGAAGAGAGGTCTATCCACTGCCTTTCAGGTCTGTACTCTGGTCCTCACAGAGATATGGTCCCTACTCCCATGTGACCTTGAAAGCTGGGACTATGAGTGCCAGGTGGTGCCTATTACTGCTCCCAGTGCAAGTGCAGGAGTTCCCTGGGATCTCTTTTTGCCCAGCTGTTCCATTTCCTAACCATCCTTTGGCACTGTTCTGTTCTCTGCCACTGCTGCTCCACAGCTCATTACTGCTTCTGCCTGTTGTGGTTCCGCAGCTGCTGTTACTGTTGCTGTACTATTCTCCATGTCCTGGAGTTTTTCCTTTGGTTATCTATTTGCAACTATTTCAATTTTTTTTTCTTCTGAGATTGGATTGTTGACAACTCTATTTCGTTTCTTGTGTTTTGAGTATTTTATATTTTTGAAGATATTCCTCTTTTTCTTTTAAGCTCTCAGGTTGTTAGTATGCAAGTATGCATAGTACCTTCTGATAATTTTTTTTGTATTCCTTCTGGATTTGTTGTGATTCACCTTGTTTGCTATTTTCTTGCTTTCTTTTTCTGTCCTCATCTTTTTAATCACATAGGCTAAGGATATATCAATTTTATTAGTCTTTTAAAAGAATCAGCATGTAATTTTATTTATTATTTGCATAGTTTTTGGTGTCCAGGTTATCAATTTTCCCACTAATTTTTAATATCTCTTCTTTTTTATTTTAGGTTTATTTATTTGTTGGATTTCTAATTTTGTTAAATGTGTATTCATTTCTTTAATTGTTTCCTTTTCTATTTTGTAAATGTGTATTAGTAGAAATATAATATTTCTTCCTTAGGATTGTAGAAATTTTGTTGTGTTGTTTCAAAATTACAATTTTGCCACAGAATTGTTGTTTCTCCTTTAATATATTATTTGACCCATTCATTAGTTAGGATTTTATTGTTGTCTCCATATGTGCCTTTTTTTTATGCTCCTTGAACTGATTACTATTCTTATTGCATTATACTCTTTAAATAATATTTACTGTTTCTGCCTTTTTATATGTATTTGCAATATCTTTTCCCCATAATACATTTTCATGGCCACTTTTTGTAAAGCCTCATATGATGCTGACAAATATATATATATATATATACACATATATATGCTTATATACAAACACAAAAAATATGTCTGTATACATACACATATACACACATGTATATATGTTCTTTAGCAATCCCACTAGGAAGATAACATTTTTTTTTTGCCTAAACAAAACAAAGCATTCAAAATTACAATAAAAGCAAAAAACTGGCAAAAATTATTTGCAGGAGGGTCTCAGATAAAGGTCTTAGTTCTCAAATATATAGGCACTTGAACCAAATATATAATAACAGTCATTCCCTGATTGTTAACTGATCAAGAGAGTTGAACTGGCAGTTTGCAAAGGAATAAAGCAAAACTATCAATTGTTGTTGTTTAATTGATTAATCATGTCCAACTCTTCATGACCTCATTTTGGGTTTTCCTGGCAAAAATACTGGAGTAGTTTGCCATTTCCTTCTCCAGCTCATTTTACAGATGAGGAAACTGAGGTAAACAGAATTAAATAACTTGTTCAGGGTCACACAGCAAGTAAGTGTCTGAATAGATGTGAACTTAGGTCTTTCTGACTCTAGAGTTGGTGCATTAACCACTGCAGCCCTAAACTATCAACAGTCATGTGGGAAAATGCTCTAAATTATCATCAGTCATATAAAAAGGCTCTAAATCACCAATAATTAGAGAAATACAAATTAAAACAACTCTGATATTGGATTGTTTACATCTCTATTTTGTCTATTTACGTCCATCAAGATAACAAAAAAGGAAAATGTCAAATGCTGGAAGGGCTGTGGAAAAAATAGGTACACAAATGCAGGTTGTTCCCTGGAATTGAAGCCAAGCGTAATAGCTGATGGAAAATGGAATTACTAGAAAGGTTGTGAGCCCTCTGTAAAGCAAAGCTTTGGGAACGCATTAGTGATTGCCCTCAAATTAATTTCTTTGGCTGAGTATGATCAAAGGACACAACATGGCAAAGCTGTTGTTTCAGGCAGAGCAAACTTCTGGTTTTTGATTTTCCACAAGATGAGTTGGGGGGGTGGTGATAGAATTAAATTCTATTGTAAGCATATGGATCAGCTTGTGCAGCATGGTTGCTTGTGGACAGGGAATGTTAAATGAATGCTTTTGGGATTAGACTTCTCTTCAGGTTATCTCAGTATGGTTCTTACTGTCTTAGACCATGAAAACATCTGAAATTGCTTTAATTCTTGCACATAATTCTTACTTTGGAGAGGTCATGAGGATTGGAGAAAGTGTCTAGTCTTCCATCCTGTTAGTCATTACTACATGCATATTTCCCTTTGCAATGTCAGGTGCTTGTAGTATAATTTTTTTTCATTTTAGTATTTGTATGCTCAGTGCCTACCCAGTGTTTGACAGATTATAGGTGCTTAATGTAGTCTTGTTCGTTGATTGATGTCTTCTGGAATAGATGGACTGATGTGAGTTAGATGTTAATACAGCTTCATGGATTCAGAATGGATGAACCCAAGTAGAAGCCAGTAATAGTTTAATGTCAACCTGGATCTTTGGAATACTGGAGTATCTGCTCTTTATGATTTGGATAAAGGTATAGATTTCATTCTTATTAAATTTGCAGATGATGCACATTGGGAGAGATAATAAATGTAGGGATGGCAAGGGATGAATTCAAAATTATCTTGACAGATGAGACCATTGGGTAGAATATTATTTTAACTGAATCTGTGATTTCATTGATGTGAGCAGGTCCCAGTGAGGAACTTCCTGTCTCTCTGTCTTCTATCTATATGTCTGTCTATCATTTTATTTATCATTCATTCTATCATTCTATCTTTCTATCATTCTATCTATCTATCTATCTATCTATCTATCCATCTATCTATCCACCCATCCATCCTTTAACTAGTAAGGCAAAGAAGATCAGAGAGTTAAAAGAATCAGGAGGAGGAAAAGAGTATAAGTTGAATTAATATGTCTTATACTAAAACAACCATTAGTAAATAAGTATTTTGAAGGTGGCAAAGTATAGAAGATTGTTTAGGAGAGAAGAGTAGAAGTGTAATGCAGTGAATTTAAAATCTACAGTGGCTTATGAATAACTTAGAACAAGCAATAATTTTGATATGGTTATATTTTATAAAAACAATTGTCATGTGTGTCCTTTTTTCCTGATACTATGCTGACTCAGAATATCTTACCTTGACCAGATAAAACAATTTAGCTGGTTTCCTCACTTTTAGTTATTTTTCTGTCAGTTGAGTGCTAGATTATCTGCCACACACATTTGATTCATGCTGTCTTTTGTTGTGTTTTGCTGACCAGTGCTTAGCACAGTGCCTGGCACATAGTAAGCACTTAAATAAATTTATTGATTGATTAATATTGATTGATAGTGTTCCTAGTTCTATGGTTTCAAGGAACAAATATTACTACAAGTAAATATATAAAAGTTGTAGCTCTTATAGTTCAAATTTCAATGATTGTTAGACCTATTGAAGCAGATGTTGGTGTGAGGAAATCAAGCATTTCAAAGATCATTTTAGCCCACGATGAAACAAAATTAGTTTCACTGAAGCACAAAGGAAATTATGATCTACAATAAAAATAATTCCCAAACTGACAATCTGTTATAGCAAAACACCTAATTAATACTCAGAACATGAACTGAAACTATTGAAAACCTTTAGAGGTATGGCAACTAGAGAGGTTCCTTTTGATTCCTTTTTCCCTAATTGCCTTGGGAAACAGACCTAATAGTGGTATTGCTGGATCAAAGTATATACATGTATCCTTTGGGGCATAATTCCAGATTGCTCTCCAAAATGGTTGCATCAGTTCACAATTCCACCACCTGTGTACTAATGTTCCAATTTTTCCATATCCCCTTCAATATTTGTCATTTTCACCCTATATCATTTTAGCCAATCTGATAGGTATGAAATGATATCTCAAAGTTGTTTTAACTTGCATTTCTCTAATCAATAACGATTTAGAACATTTTATATGACTATAAATTATTTGGATTTCTTCATCAAAAAACTGCCTGTTCATATCCTGTGACCATTTATCAACTGGAGAATGACTCATATTCTTATAGCTTTTAGAAAGTTCTTTATGTATTTGAGATATGAGGCCTTTATCTGTCTTTAAATATTTTTCGCAATTTTCTGCTTTCCTTCTGATCTTGGTTACATTTGTCTTATTTGTATAAAAACTTTTAAATTTAATGTAATCAAAATTATCCATTTTATATCTCATGCTGCTCTCTATTTCTTGTTTATTCACAAATCATTTGCCTATCCATGAGTCTGATAGGTAATATATTCCATGTTCTTCAAATTTTCTTGTAATATTTCTCTTTATAGCTCAATCATGTATCCATTGTGACTTTATCTTGGTAAATAGTATAAGATATTGGCCTGTGTCCAATTTCTGCCACAGTGGTTTCTAATTTTTCCATCAACTTTTCCCCAAATATTGTATTTTTATCCTAAAAGCTTAAATCTTTACATTTGTCAAAAAACATGATTACTGTAGCCATTTACTACTGTGTATCATATGTCTACTCTGTTCCACTGACCCACTTTCTATTTCTTAGCCAGTACTAGATAGTTTTGGTAATTACTGATGTATAATATAGTTTAAGATCTAGTACTGCTAAAATGCCTTCTTTTACATTTTTTCATTAATTCCTTTGTTATTCTAGGGCTTTTGTTCTTCCAAATGAATTTTGTCATCGTTTTTTCTAGCTCAGTAGAATGGTTGTTGAATTGGGATGGCATTGAACGAGTAGATTAGGAGGAACTATCATTTTTATTATATTGGCTCTGCCTACCCATGAACAACATTTCTCCAATTATTAAATCTGACTTTATTTGTATAAAAAGTGTTTTATAATTGTATTCATGTAGTTCCTGGGTTTGCCTTGGAAGATGTACTCCCAGATATTTTATGCTATCTACGGTTATTTTAAATGGGGTAATTCTCAACTATCTCCTCTTGCATGGTTTTGTTGGTGATATATAGAAATGCTGATGATTTAAGTGGGCTTATTTTATATCCTGTTACTTTGCTAAAATTAATTGTTTCAGCCAACTTTTTAGTTGAATCCCTAGGATTTTCCAAGTATATCATCATATTATCTACAAAGAGAGATAGTTTTATTACATCATTGCCCATTCTGATTGCTTCAATTATTTTTTTCTTCTATTATTGTCATTTCCAATACAATATTGAATGATACTGGTGATAAGATCCCACTTGTATCCTTGTTTCACCACTGACCTTATTGGGAAGGCTTCTAGTTTATCACTATTACAAATAATTATTGCTGATGATTTTAGCTAGATGCTTCTTATCATTTTAAAGGAAAATCCATTTTTGCCTAAGCTTTTGAGTGTTTTTAATAGGAATGAATGTTGTATTTTGCCAAAAAGCTTTTCTTTATCAATTGATAAAATCATATATTCTATTGTGTTTATTATTGATATAACCAATTATGTTAATAGTTTTCTGTATGTTAAACCATCCCTGAATTCCTGGTGTAAATCCCATATGGTCACCATGTCTAATCTTTGTGATAGATTGTTATAGTCTCCTAGCTAGTATTTTATTTAGAATTCTTGCATCCATGTTCATTAATGAAGTTGGTCTATAGTTTTCTTTCTGTTTTTCTTTTTGTATTTGTTTCATAAAAGTTTTGTAGGACTCTTTTGCCTATTATTCAAAATAATTTATTTAATATTGGAATTAGTTCTTTTTAAATGTTTGGTAGAATTCACTTGCAAATCATCTGCTCCTGATGTTTTTTCCTTAAGAAGCTTATTTACTGCCTGTTCATTTTTTTTTTCTAAAATAAGTTTACATAGATATTATATTTCCTCTTCAGCTAATCTAGGCAGTTTGTGTTTGTGTAAATATTTTAACATTTTACTTAAGTTGTTAAATTTATTGGCATATAATTGGGCAAAATAACTCCTAATAATTGCTTTGATTTCATCTTCATTAGTGATTCATCCTTTTTTTTGATACTAGTAATTTGGTTTTCTTCTGTCTTCTTTGGGTCATATCAACCAATGGTTTATCTGTTTCATTAGTTTTTTTCATAAAATCAACTTCTAGTTTTGTTTATTAATTCAATGGTTTTCTTACGTTAAATTTTATTAATCATGCCTTTAATTTTTAGGATTTTCAATTTGGTGTTTAATTGGGCATTTTAAATTTGTTTCTTTTTGAGTTTTTTTAATTGCAAACCAAATTCAACTGTCTGCTCCTTCTCTGTTTTATTGATGATTGTAAGCATTTAGAGATATAAATTGTCTTCTGATTACTGCTTTTGCTGCATTCCCATAGGATTTGATATATTATTTTATTATAATTCTCCTTAATAAAATTATTTGTTGTTTCTATGGCATTCTTTAACCTACTAATTCTTTAAAATTAGGTTATTTAGTTTCCAATTAATTTTTAATCTGTGTTTCCAAGGTCCCTTATTAAATATAATTTTATTGCATTATGATCTAAAAAGGATGTATTTAATATTTCTGCCTTTCTGCATTTAGCTATAAAATTTTTATACCCTAATATGTGGTCAGTTTTTGTAAAGGTATGATGTACTGATGAGAAAAAGTGTATTCCTTTCTATTATTATTCAGTTCTCTCCAGATATCTATCATACCCAGCTTATCTAAGAATCTATTCATCTCCTTGACTTCTTTCTTCTTTATTCTTTGATTAGATTTATCTAGCTCTGAGAGGGGAAGATTGTCTCGTTATTGTAGTTTTGCTAACTATTTCCATCTGTAACTCATTTAGGTTTTTCTTTGAAAGTTTGGAAGCTGTAGCATTTGGTGCATATAGGTTTAGTATTGATATTACTTCATTATCTATGGAATCTGTTAGCTTAATGTAGTTTTCCTGTTCATCTCTTACTCAAGACTATTTGAGTTTTAAATTCATCTGAGATCATGATTACTACCCCTGATTTTTTACATCAGCTGAAGCATAATAAATTCTACTCCAGCCCTTTATTTTTATGCTATGTGTATCTCTCATATTTAAATGTTTCTTGTAGACAAAATATTGTCAGATTCTGTTTTTAATCCATTCTGCTATCCATTTCCATTTTTATGAATGAGTTCATCCCATTCACATTCAGTTATAATTACTAGTTGTGCATTTCCCTCTATTAAATTTTTCATCACTGTTTATCCTCTTTCCCTATCTTTTTACCATATCCCCTCTCAAACATCTAATTGACTTCTAACCAATGCCTCCTTAATTTGTACCCCTTCTAAGAATACCTCCTTTATCCTCTCCCCTTATCCTCCTATTCCTTTTTTAAAAGTTTTTTAAATTTTTTTCAAATTAAAGACAAATGTTAACATTCAATTAAAAATTTTGAGCTCCAGATTTTCTCTTTTCCCTAATATGGTAAGCATTTTGATGTAAGTTATATATGTGCTACCATCTAAAACACAGTTCCATGTTAGTCATGTTATGAAAGAAGAAACAGATTAAAGGAAAAAAAATGAAAAAAGTAAAGAAAGTGAAAATAGTATGTTTTGATCTGTATTTAGACTCTATCAATTCATTTTCTGGATGTGAATAGCAATTTTTCTCATGAGACATTTGGAATTGTCTTGGATCATTGTATTGCTGGGAATAGCTAAATCATTCATAGTGGATCATCATTCCCATGGTTCTGGTTTGGAACTATACTGAAAGGGCAATCAAACTGTGCATACTCTAATACAGCAATACCACTACTAGGATTGTATTCCAACGAGATCAAAGAAAGGAAAAAAACTTGTACAAAAATATTTTAGCAACTCTTTTTGTGGTGATAAAGAATTGGAAATTGAGAGGGTGCTCATCAATAGAGGAATGGCTTAACAAGTTATGATATAGGAATGTGATGGAACTCTATTGTTCTACAAGAAATGGTGAACAGGAGGATTTCAGAAAAACTTGGAAAGACTTTCATGAACTCATGCAAAGTAAAGTGAGCAGAGCCAGAACAGTGTACAAAGTAGCATCAATATTGTATGATGATCAGCTATCAATGACTTAGCAATAGAATGACCCAAACAATGCTGAAGGACTTATAATGAAAAATGTTATCCACCTTGAGAGAAAAAACTGATAGTCTGAATTCAGATCAAAGTATTCTTTTTCACTTTCTTTATTTTTTTTAGTCTGTGTTTTCTTTTAAAACATGACTAATATGGAATTATGTTTTGCATGACTGCACATGTATAACTGATATCAAATTGCTTGCCTTCTCAGTGAAGGGGGAGGAGAAGCAAGGGAGAAAGAGAATTTGAAACACAAAACTTTAAAAGTTGAATGTTAAAAATTGTTTTTACATGTAATTGGAAAAAATAAAATATTTTAGTGAAAAAATCTGTGGGTTACAATTAAGACTACAGTTGTAAAAATGTATTAAAGGGATGTTAAAAGTGTGGTTTCATGCTGGAGAATTAAAGAGTATATTTCATAAGCTTGTGAACTCAATGCCAAACTTTGGAGGCTAAGGAAAAATCATCAGTGGATAGGACCAATAGAGGTAAAATGGAGTTGTGGCTGATCCAGGAAAAGAGAGTTCTTAGGGAGTGGGCGGGGGGTTGTATTCAACATGTTCCCATGGAGATGGTGTGTGTGTGTTTGTCTATATGTCTGTCTTTCTGTATGTGATAGGGCTTTTATTCAGTGGGAATAGGTTCAAGAGATCTCCTCCAAACAAGGGCTATTTTTTTTCTTAGAAATCTCTCCTATCACATGGGGTAGACTTATTTGTATGCCTAGGGGCATCTAGCATGCAGGGTAGTTGTCCAAGTGGATTTTGATCCAGAGGAAGGATATACTGTCATTAGTATAGACAGAGAATGAATGAAAGATCTTGTTAAAGAACTAGGTCCCTGGGATAGCTAGGTGGTGCAGTGTATAGAGCACAGGCCCTGAAGTCAGGAGGATCAAAGTTCAAATCCAGCCTCAGACCAAACACTTGACACTTACTAGCTGTGTGACCCTAGGCAAGTCACTTAACCCCAATTGCCTAAAAAAAGAGAACTAGGTCCCTTAATGCAAGATATAAAACACTTGCCACCATACCATGTTACCTTTGAGCTTCCTTGAAGGAAAGAAATGAGAAGAGAAGAGAAAAAGAGAAAAGGAGGGAAAGGAAGCAGAGGGAAAAGGAAGGAAAGGAAGGCGGGAAAAGAAGGAAGACAGGAAGGAAGATGGGATGAGAAATTGAACAAATATGTGGACTGGATAGAAGAGGTTTTTGTCTTCCAGAATATCACTTGGTGTGAGTATTTTACAAAGAATGAAAAAAAAATTAATCTTTAAATACAAAGTCCATGAATGGGTGATTTGATTCCATGGCAGCCTGGAAGGGGAAAGGAGTTTTTTAAAAAAAGGTGAGATAAATTAACACTTCTTAGAAAAAAGTCAGTGTGTGTGTGTGTGTGTGTGTGTAAAGAATGGGATGGGGGTGGAGCCAAGATGGCGGAGGGAACACAGTGACTTGTTTTAGCTCTCCCCCCAAACCCCTCCAAGTACCTATAAAAAATGGCTCTGAACAAATTCTGAAGCAGCAGAACCCACAAAAAGACAGAGTGAAACAAATTTCCAGCCAAACACAACTTGGATGGTTGATCTGAAAGGTATATCATGCCAGGCAGGGAGAGGAGTGCAGTTTGGCGTGGACACGCAGGCTGCAGCGAACCTGGAGCAGGCCTCAGAGGACTGAATCACAGGCAGCTGTGGCGGTTTCCAGACTTCTTAACCCATGAACACCAAAGACAACTTAGAAGGTCAGTGGGAAAAGTCTGTGACTGCAGTGAGAGAAGGAGCTAGGTCTCAGCCACCCCTGGGGCCACGGCTGTTTCCTGAGCTTTCAGCCCACAGACTGAGGGGGGATCCAGTAGTTGATCAGAGGGTGATTGCAAGGATCTCTTTGCCAGTGCTGAGGCAGGAATCTCTTGCATTACCTCTGCTTGGATCTGGGTCATAGTTCTGAGGTGTGGTCCTGGGGCAAGGAGAATCGCTAGTGTGGTGGAGCTTGTTGTGACGGTGGAGAGGAAACACCTCACCCCTTATCATAGCACCTTGGAAGAACTGAAAATTTTCAGGTCCTAGAAGTATCTCTGAAAACAGCCATACAAACCCCTGAAGCTTGGGACAGTACATTCTCCACATTGGAAACAGACTTTTACCTTAACAAAGAGTTTAAAACTCAAGTAATTGGCTGGGATCATGAGTAAGCAGTGCAAAAAGAGTCAGACTATATTATCTTACTTTGGTGACAAAGAAGATCAAAACATACAACCAGAAGAAGACAATGAAGCCAAAGCTCCTAAATCCAAAGCCTCCAAGAAGAATATGAATCAGTCCCAGGCCTTGGAAGAGCTCAAAAGAGATTTTGAGAAGTAAGTAAGAGAAGTAGAGGAAAAATTGAGAGTTTTGCAAGAAAATCATGAAAAACAAGTCAACAGCTTGCTAAAGGAGACCCAAAAAAATACTGAAGAAAATAACACCTTAAAAAATAGCCTAACCCAAATGGCAAAAGAGGTCCAAAAAGTCAATGAGGAGAAGAATACCCTAACAAGCAAAATTGGACAAATGGAAAAGGAAGTCCAAAAGATTACTGAAGAAAATACTTCCTTAAAAATTAGAATACAGCAATTGGAAGCTAGTGACTTTATGAGAAATCGAGACACCGTAAAACAAATCTGAAAGAATAAAAAATTAGAAAACAATGTGAAATATCTCATTGGAAAAACAACTGACCTGGAAAATAGATCCAGAAGAGAGAATTTAAAAATTATTGGACTGTCTGAAAACCATGATCAAAAAAAGAGCCTAGACATCATCTTTCAAGAAATGATCAAGGAAAACTGCCCTGCTATTTTAGAACCAGAGGGCAAAATAGAAGTTGAAAGAATCCACTGATCACCACCTGAAAGAGATACACAAAGGAAAACTCCTAGGAATATTGTAGCCAAATTCCAGAGTTCCCAGGTCAAGGAGAAAATATTACAAGCAGCCAGAAAGAAACAATTCAAGTATTGTGGAAACACAATCAGGATAACACAAGATTTAGTTGCTTCTACATTAAGGGACCACAGAGCATGGAATATAATATTCCGGAGGGCAAAGGAGATAGGATTACAACCAAGAATCACCTACCCAGCAAAACTGAGTATAATCCTGCAGGGAAAAAATGGTCATTCAGTGAAATAGAGGGCTTTCAAGCATTCTTGATGAAAAGACCAGAGCTGAATAGAAAATTTGATTTTCAAATATAAGACTCAAGTGGAACATGAAGAGGTAAACAGGAAAGAGAAAATCATAAGAGACTTATTATGGTTGAACTGTTTACATTCCTGCATGGAAAGATGATATTTGTAACTCATGAGATCTTTGTCAGTATTAGGGTAGTTGGAGGAGAAAAAATTATATGTACATATATATAGATATAGATAGATAGATAAACAGATAGAAGGCACAGGGTAAGCTGAAAATGAAGAGGTTATATCTGAAGAATAAAATTAAAGGGTGAGAGAGGATTATACTAGGAGAAGGAGAAAGGGAGAGGTAGAAGGGGGTAAATTATCTCACCAAAAAAAAAATAGAAAAGAAAAGGCTCTTACAGTGGAGGGGAAATGGGGGAAGGTGAGAGGGAAAGAGTGAATCTTATTCTCATAGAATTTGACTTAAGGAGGGAATAACATACACACACAAATTGGGTATGGAAATCTGTCTTACCCTACAGGAAAATGGAGGGTTGGGAAGGGGACAAGGGAGTAGGGGGATGACAGAGAGAAAGGCAGATTGGGAAAGGAGGTAATCAGAAGCAAGTACTTCTGAGGAGGGTCAGGGTCAAAAGAAAGAATAGAATAAATGGGGGGGTGGGATAGGATTAAGGGAAATAGAGTTAGTTTTTTATGGCATGTCTACTATGTAAGCGTTTTGCATAACTGCACATATATAACCCATATTTAGTTGCTTGCCTTATCAATGAGGGTGGGTGGGGAGGGAGGAAGGGAGAAAATTTGGAACCCAAAGTTTTAAAAACACGTTTAAAAAAAATGTTTTCACACGCAACTGGGAAATAAGAAATACAGGAAATGGGATACAGAAATCCATCCTGCCCTACAGGAAAATTGAAGGGGAAAGGGACAAGATAAGGTGGGGGAGAGATAGAAGGGAAGGCAGACTAGGGGAAGGGGTATTCAGAATGCATGCCATCTTGGGGTGGGGAGAGGGGCGAGATGGGGTGAAAATTTGGAACTCAAAATCTTGTGGAAGTAAATGTTGAAAACAAAAAAATAAATAAAAATTACCATAATATATAAAAAAAAAGACAGAAAGAAAGAAAAAAGTCCCACTTATGTATATTACTCAAACTAAATAGTAAATGGATGGGTGTGGAATATTGTTGGAACTGAATAGGTAGGAGGAAGGTGGATCCTATAAACACACTCTTATTCAGGCTAGGCGGTAGAGACAGAATAAGAGAAATTGACAGAGAAACATAGACTTAGACAAGCTGGTGTGTAATAATTGGAAGAGATCAGGGAAAGTCTGTGGGAGTCTGGGAGGAAATAGCAATCAAATTACTATAAGCCAAACAAACCACAGGGACCAAGTACTGAAAAAAGAAAAGGAGGAAAGGGATTGAATAATCAGTACAAAATAACTTAATGGAGGAAAAAGTAAATTCAACCAAAAAGGTCATAGAGATCCTTTTCACTAAAAGACATCTATATTGTTTAAGGTTCTGGAAGAAACATGATAATTTAAAAATGAATTCTAATGAGTTTACATTGTGGGGCTAAATAGTTAAGATATCAGATAAAAAAAAATTAAATTCCTCCATGAAGATCCAGATGTTCCTGCTTTGGTAATGTTTATTGGCCCTAGTCTCAAATGATACCTGTCCCTCCTTTAGCATTTCTTGAATTTGTTCCCACTGCTTTTGTTTTCCTCCTCTGTTGTCTTCTTGTATCTGTGGGAGAATAGCAGTCCACTTATTTTATTTTCAGTAAAAATGCAGTGGAATGCAAATAATGTATATATTTAGAAAAACTTGGTAAATAATTTATAGCCTTATAGTAAATTATTTATTTACTTCAGGCATACTTATTTAGAATATGAATATAAATATTTTATAGACTGTGCCACTAAGTATAAAATTAAATTGTCTGCCTTGAGTCTTGGAAGCTACAATATACACACTGAACACAGTGAAATACTAATAATCATATCTTGAATTATTTTATCCTTAAAATTCTTCCAGAAGTTTTATGAAACTTCCTCCAAATATATAAAAGTCCCCTCTGCTTTCTCGGACTAGTGAATGCTTGAATCCTTAGTCCATATACATTTATTGTTTCCTACCATATACTTGACATTATGATAGCCATGATGTGGGTGCACAGAAGAAGCTTAAGACATTATCCCTATCCCTATTTGGTTAGGTAGACAAGAAGACATACTACCAAAAAATGAGAAAACAATAAAGATGGTATATAATAAATTGGTAGATTTTATTTGAAGAATCATCACAATAATATCTAATATTTATATCATTCTCTTTGCAAACATAATCTCATTTATTCCTTACAATAATTATGTCAGTAGGTACTTTAAGTACTATGTTCTCTATTTGCTGGATGAAGAAACAGACTCAAAAAGTTCAAGGGGCTTGCCTATGCTCATATAACTAGTAGTGGTTGGAGTCAAGAATCCAATTAGAAGTGGAAGGGAGGTTATTGTCTTGCGTAAGGCCCCATGCTTATTATATAGTTGAAGAAACTAGAGCCTAGAAATGTGAAATGTTTACACAAAGTCACACAAATTAGTTAATTAGAAGAGTCAAAACTAGAACCTAGTTATTTTGAAACTTTCCATCCTTTCCTTCCTCTTTATCCTCCTGAATCTATTGAAACCACTGCTCCCCCATGCCACTATTGTGTGAATCCATGAAAGTTGAGCTTCTTAGAATTTGTGCATAAAATTATGAATCAGTTCAAGTTAGCTTAACTCTTTGATACTGGTCTCCTACTCTTGTATATATCCTATATATAACTATACAAGGGTGTAACGGTGTATGGGTATTCAACCCTCTGGTATGAGGGCTGCCATCCACCTTTGATGTCCACCTGATTCACCCAGCTCTCACCTGTGGCTCCAAGAAGCTGTAGCATGCACAGCAGCCATGCTGTACTAAAACATTTCAGCAGATGGGCTAAACCAGGCTGAGGGCAACCTTTGGCAAGTTAGGGGGATATCTACCCTAAGCATGTGAAGATATCCCCTGTGGGATACACAGAAGTGAACAGTTTATTCCAATGGGCCATGAAGGCACTAGAAACAGATGCTGTGGAGTGTTTAGAGGTTAGTTAGACCTCGAAGACACCAAGGTCATCCACTGCATCCTGAGCTATCACCAGTCATCTTGACTTTTGTCTTGTCACTGGACTCTCATGACTCTGGAAGAAAGAGTGAGACTGACAACTTCAACTCACTTAAATCCAATTTATCCTTGAATCAAAAGATATCACCCACACCATTTTGCCATTTTTACCTATCTTGAAGTCCTGCAGCAATGGGCAAGTGATAAAGGTACTGATATACTTGGAGCTGTAGTCGCAACCCTACATGCAGGCAACCCAGGCCATAGGGTAATCTCACTAGAATGAAATAGCAGTGTGATTCAGCAGCCCCCCTGGGAGCAGCCTTTTTTAGGGACCATATTGCTCACCTCCTGGAGTGAGGAAGGGGCTAGAAAACATGCCTTAAAATTGTTTGCTTCACCTAATTTAATCCTGGTCTGCTTACTGTAGCAGGCAGGGATCCTACCCTGTGGTTGAAACACAAAAAAAAGTACAAAAATTTTTGCTAAGATGATTCTACTTACTATTTGTATATGGAATGTGCACATACTTATGAACAACATGAAATCCATTAGACCTCAGAGATGAACAGCTCTTGTTGAAAGAGGACCCAGTAAGTATCACATCCAAATAGCAGCCCTGTATGAAATGAGGCTGGCGAATGAAAGCCAGTTTACAGAAATTGAGTTGGATACACATGTTTCTAGAAGGGCCACAGTGATGGGGACTGCCATGAAGATGGCTTAGGTTTCACAATCAAAACCCATCTACTCAATAAGCTTTTGTGCCTCTCAGAAGCAGAGAACAGGCTCATGACAATGCAATTGCCACTTGCAGGAAAGCACCATACCACCATCATTAGTGTGTATACTCTCACCATGATGAACTTTGGTGAGCTCAAAGAAAAATTTTATGAAGATCTGGAGACCCTCATCATCAATGTGCCAAAAGAGGATAAACTTATAATTCTGTGTGACTTCTAATGCCAGAGTAGACACAGACTATCAGACATAACAGAGAGTCCTTGAGAGGAATGGAATCAGATACAGCAATAGCAGCAGTCACTTACTACTGAAGACTTGCGTGTCTCATGACCTTCTCATTATCAACATTGTCTCCCATTTACCTAAACGCAATACACTGAGTGGATACATCCTCACAGCAAAAATTGGAATTTAATAGACTATGTCATTGTAAGGGGAGAAAGAGACAAGAGCTGAGAGTGATGAAGGTGATGTGTGGTGCAGAGTGCTGGACCAATCATAGACTTATCCTCTCCAAGCTAAACATTCTCATTCAACAAAAGTGGTGACCCTAAGGCAAAAAAAACTACCAGCAGACTTAACGTCAACAGATTAGAGCACTTCTTTTGGCTGGAAAAGCTCATTGCTAACTTGGAGGGAAATCTGAGCCAACACACAGTTAGCAACAGTGGAGCAGAAAACAACTGGGCAGCTTTCAGTGATTTGGTGGATAGCACCACATTTACTTATTTGGGCCAGAACACTCACAAACATCAAGACTGGTTTGACAAAAATGATGGAGAAATTGAGAAGATGCTAAATAAAAAACAAGAACTCCATGGAGTTTACCAGCAGAATAGTTCATCCATCCCTAAAAAGGCAGTGTTTAACTCCATCAAAAGTAAAGTGTAAGTGAAGCTTAGAGAAATGCAGGGTTCTTGCCTCAGTAAGCAGAAAGATGAAATATAGTTTTACACTGATAATAACAATCTAAAATGCTTTTAGGATGCCATGAAGGCTATTTATGGGCCAAAGACCTATGGTGCATCTCAACTGTGCAGTGCTGATGGGGCCACCTTGATTAATGATAAGGACATGATCCTGGTGAGATGGGCTGAACAATCCTAAGGTGCTGTCAACAGACCACCATCAACCAATGATGAAGCCATTCATATTGAAGTCAATCTTCTGGAAGATAAATGACTAAAATTTTCCACTTAATAGGGCAAATGAGGTTATCAATGAGTGAAGCAGGGCTGTGTACTTGCTCCCATGCTTTTTACCATGATGTTTTCAACAATGTCATTAGATACCTTCTACAAGGATGAAAATGGTATAAAGATCAGCTACCTGAACTGATGTTAAATTATTTAATTTGAAAAGCCTGTAAGCCAAAACTAAAATAGAAGGAGAATTTTTGCATGAATTTTTTTCTTCAAAGGTGATTATGCTTTCAGTGCCATCTCTGAGGCTAAGATGCTACAAGATGTGAATTGATTCTCTGCTGCTTGTGCTAATTTTGGCCTAACAACACCAAGAAAACACAGGTTCTCCACTAGCAAGCACCATACTATCCATACACTGAACCATCAGTTATAGCTAATGGAGAAATTTCAAATGTTGTAGATAAATTCACTTACCTTGGCAGGATACTTTCCAGTAATGTACACACAGATGATGAGGTAGCTCAATGTTTAGGAGCTTCTGAAAGAAAGTATGGGAGAGAAAAGGTTATAGGCTGCCTAACAACTTAAAGACCACAGTCCCATTGTACTGACTTCATTGTTGTACACCTGTAAAACCTGGACAGTCTACCAGCACTGTTCCAGGAAACTGAATCACTTCCACTTGAATTGTCTTAAGAAGATTCTGAAGATCACCTGGCAAAATAAGTTAGCAGACACTGAGGTCCTTTCTTGAACTAAACTGCCAAGCATTCAAACTCTACTGCAGAGAGTGCAACTCCGATGGGCTGGCCAGTTGGTTCAAATGTTGCCAAAGAGACTATTTTGTGGAGAACTTACACAAGGCAAATGCTAACTTGAAGTTCAGAAGAAGCAATATAAGGACACTCTCAAGGTTTCTCTGAAGAACTTTGAGATTGATTGTGAGGCAGGGGAGACACTGGTACAGGACCACCCAGCATGGTATGCCCATGTCAGAGAAGGTGCTGAACTCTATGAGCAAAGCAGAATTGAAGTAACTCAAAATAAATGTGCAATGCACAAATTTAAAGACATCTTCACTCCAAATGTTCATATGGACCATACGTGATCCTGTGGTAGAGCTATCTATCACTCGTATTAGTCTGATCAGCCATAGTTAGATACTGTATACCTTGACCCCAACCTAGTGAGGCCATTTTGGTCCCCTTCAAACACAAAAGACAACAACCAACCAGGTGTATATAACTAGTTATTTCCTATTAGTATGTGATCTTTTTGAGTGCAGAGACTGTTTTTGCCTTTCTTTGTATACCCATAAGTTAGCAGAGTCCCTGCTATATACTGAGAACCTAATAAATGCTTTTTACCGACTAACTGACTAACTCTACTTAATCATATCACATTTATAACAATCATAATTGTTCTGGGCCAGGCCTGCCTCAGACCAGTCTGATAGTTCAAGCTCAGGCTGAGGTTCAGGTTTGGAATGAAATGAGACTATCCAACACGTAATAAGAAAGAAGTTTATTTAATAATAGCACAGAAAACATACTTAACAAGAATACAGAAACTAATCCAGAAGATGTAATCTTTCTTGTCTCCATATGGAAATGCTTTTAGTCAGAAGGATATGTTGGATCAGAAGGGCATATTAAATCATGCAGTAGTGGGGCATTAATAAAAAATGAGAAACATTAACTAGAGGATAGACTTTTTATGCCCTAGGTCACTAGGAAGTCCATCATCAATAACTAGAGCCTTAGTCTATCAGACCCAAGTTTTATGGACAACTTCCATACTTTTTAGGGGAAAACTAGCTTAATCTATATGGAAGGGACCCTAGGAGATCTTTCTCTTATCCCAGTATACAACAGACAATAAACACAATGGAATCGCATATACTCTCACATATATATAAATTTCAGTCAATTGGGGGCATGGTAGTAAAAATATGGCCTGTTTCAGAATATTTCTTATAAAAGCCTTCTTCTTCCTTACTAATACCCTCATCATGTGCTTAATAATTTTCTAATGATTCTTTTAAGTTGGTTTGTTAGTTTTATTTTCTTGTAGAAATAGAAAAGTAGGTATATGTGTTAATTGTTGTTATTGCAATTAGATCCAAGATTTTTTTCATGCCTTTGACATCTCCCACTCCTTCAGATAACTTGTGAATCAGTTCTTCAGTACCCTTATAATTGCATCAACTCCAGTACAGATTTGTTTATTAACTTTTCCCATCTTTGTTCTCTTTAGTACTATTTTTACCTCCTCTATAATCACACTGTGATTTTAGAGTCCAAATGTACTGGGAGCACTGCTTTAATGGTGAAAAAAGAATTTGTCATAAATCTTTGTAAATCTTTTTTCATTTTTCTTCTGTTTGCTTTCTTCTTTCCATTTTCATTCTTAAAAGCCTCAAGATGGTTTTCAATAAGACTATTGGATCATAAATTTAGAGCTGGAAGGGGGCCTTGAGGCCATCTAGTCCAACAGCTTTTTTTTTTTTTTACGAACAAGGAAAGTGAAGCCTAGAAAGTATAAGTTACTTGCCAAAATCACTTAGTTATAAATAAATGGCAGAGGAGGAATTTTTGTCCTCTGTTCCTAGATTCGTTGCTTCTCTACGTACCATGCTGCCCCTACTCTCTCTAGCCAAGCTCTCCTTAAACTTTAAACTTTTATCTTCTGCTATTTTCCTTTTATGAGACACTATTCATAATCTTCTATAATCCTGCTTTGTAAAATTTTGTATACGTGTTCTTATTTTAAACTACTATTGCCTTTGTCAAGTATTTGCTTACTAAGATACTTTTTAGGCTCTTTTTGGTCTCTGTGTTTAGGCAATTGATTTACAAGAGTTAAATTTCTGTATGAAACTATTGTATTCTATGATTAAATCATTTCTTTCATCCACATTTCAATTTTACCAACACTTGTCTGGATAGGTCTTGATTGAATTATTTTGATTACATGCTATATCTTTCTCTCATTTTTATTTTCTTCTGGATTTGAATTTTTTTTATCTTTGCTCTACCAATTCAGTGATTTGACTATAGATAGATAGTATCCAAGAATGATTTCCACAGAATACTAAATTGTTTTCTATTAAATACAATCAGTTAATTTTTGTTATGTTATTTGGTATGCAACATGTCTAGCACCCATCAATATTTTTCTTGAAGAAAATATTCACAAAGTATTTGTGTGAAGCTTCTATGTAGTCTACAAATCTTTGATTTTTCTCCTTAATTATTCATGACCAATTTTCTATTCTATTCCCACTTCGCATTATCAAAGTATATGTTGATTTAATTTGCGGTATTCTATACAGCACTTGGTAGAATTTCATTACCTCTTCAGCTTCTGAAAGAGATGTTGCTGCATTAGTTGTAACTATTTTCAAGTTTGTTGTTTTGCACATGCTCATCATGAGCATTGTAATAGAGATCATAGAATCATAGAGTAATAAATTTACAATTGAAAGAGAAGCCAATGTAGTCCAACCCCCTCATTTTTTGGCTTTGACTAAGGCCACTCACAAAGTAGAAATGTGATGTGATAAGACTAATATAATACAAATAGCAATTCCCTGACTCAATTTCTTTCACCAACTCCCCCACCTTCGCATCCACAACATAGGGAAGCCCAAACTCATCTTTCTTCAATACTCTTCAGGGATTAGCTATACAAAGCTTCCCCCAGTGCCTAATTGGCCCCTGTGAAAGCAGCTTCCTGATTATTTAAAAACCAAAAAGTCCCCAGCCACAGGCAGTCAAAGCCCCTTGTATTTAGTGAATTTCTGGAGATAATGTAGATCACCCTATCATGCACAAATAATGACATGATAACTAGACAAGTTTGCACATGGAGACAAGAAGGACTGCATCTAGAGAAGCTAAGCGCCACCAAATTCTTGTTGCATGTGTAAAGGCAAAGTTTTGCTGGAACAGCAAACTTTCTTTAATTGTTGAATGACTTGTAAGTAGCTCATTGTATCCCAACATCAAACCTGAACCAAGAGAGAGGTGGTCTAAGAGTCACATTTTATGCAGTTATGGCAGGTTGCAATAAGGTAAAAAAAAAAAAAAAAGCTTGTGGCTCACATTGTGGTTGAATTGGGAGAAGAGCCCTACAAATATGGAGGAGACCACTCTATGGAAAAAGTCTCCTACTCACATTAGCTTAATTGGGGTTGGAGGAGACATGAAAGTAAACTGGACCAACATATTCAGAACAAGAGACAGAGATCTCGGCTTTCATGGACCATGCAAGGAAACCTGAGGAAGCTTCATGGAGATGGTGGTTGATCAAGTGATGAAACCTCTTCTGATAGGGGTGCAAACTACTAAGATACTTTGTGCTTCACTGTGAGTCATAAGACAGGACAATGAGAGCAGATATGAGATAAAGATTGGGTAATTTGAAGTGGAGTAAAGATGGTAGAGAAAAGTCAGGAAGTGGCCTGAGCTCTTCCTAGTTTCACTCAGAAATAACATTAAATCAAGACTCTAAACAGATTCTAGAGCAACAGAACCTACAAAAAGATAAAGTGAA
This sequence comes from Vombatus ursinus, assembly GCF_900497805.2. Taxonomy (NCBI): domain Eukaryota; kingdom Metazoa; phylum Chordata; class Mammalia; order Diprotodontia; family Vombatidae; genus Vombatus; species Vombatus ursinus. Next base: position 9,387,770 of record NW_020954570.1, on the reverse strand, counting down.
ACAATTTTCCAGCTTAATATAGCTTCAGGAAAGTTCTGTCTCACTTTGGTAAAAGAGGAGCACAGCCTAGTGCAGACAGTGTCTGAGTAAGCCAGTGGGAGGCTCTTAGCCACAGCACAGATCAGCAACCAAGACCCTTTGGTCCTGGCTCAGCAGGCCAGTGGCACAGCAGGTCAAGTGTGAGGCCTTAAGCCCAGCACAGAAGGCAAACTGCCAGTGCTCAAACCCCTAGCACAATAGGTGCCAGGCCACCCCAGCACAGTGGGCAAGGTGCCAGCACCTGAGGCCCCAGTGCAGAATGCCTGTAACCAGGCCACTGATCCCCAGCACAAGAAACTTGAGACAGTGCCCCCTGTGCCCCAAGAGCAGAGTTCAACTTTAGAAGTCATGAAATAGGCTTAAAAGGAGTAAAAACAACAACAAAAACAGAAGGAAAAAAAACAGAAGAGTCCTGACCATAGAAAGCTATTATAGAGATAGAGAAGATCAAAACACAATCTCATAAGAGGACAATAATGTCAAAATGCCTAAATGCAAAGCCTCATAGGAAAAGATGAATTGGTGTCAAACCCAAAAAGCTTTCTGGACAAGCTCAAACAGGATTTTAAAAATCAAATTAGAGAGGTAGGAGAAAAATTGGGAAAAGAAATAAGAGTTATGCAAGAGAGAGTCAACAGCTTGCAAAAGGAAGGACAAAAAAAATGACTGAAGAAAACAATTCCTTAAAAAATGCACTTGGTCAAATGGGGGGAAAAGTCCATTGAAGAAAACAATTCTTTAAAAACTAGAATTAACCAAGTGGAAAAGGAGGTACAAAAGCTAACTGAAGAAAATAATTCCTTAAAAATTAGAATTGGGCAAGCAAGTGGGAGCTAATGACTCTTTGAGACATCAAGAATCAGTCAAACAAAATCAAAAGAATGAAAAAAAATGAAGAAAATGTAAAATACCTCATTGGAAAAACAGCTAACTTGGAAGAGATAATTTAAGAGATACAGGAGAGATAATTTAAGAATTATTGGACTACCTGAAAGCCAGGATCAAAAAAAGAGTTTGGACAGCACCTCAAGAAATTATACAGGATAACTGCCCTGATATCCTAGAACCAGAGAGTAAAATTGTCATTGAGAAAATCCACCAATCACCCCCTGAAAGATATCCCAAAATGAAAACTCTTTTAGCCAAATTCCAGAATTATTAGATCACAGAGAAAATACTGCAAGCAGTCAGAAAGAAACAATTCAAATATCAAGGAGCCACAGTCAGGATAACATAGGACTTAGCAACTTATACATTAAAGGATCAGGGCTTGGAATAAGATATCCCAGAAGGCAAAGGAACTTGGATTACAACCAAAAAGCAACTACAAAGTAAAACTAAGCATAATCTTTCAGGGGAAGGAGTGGACATTTAATGAAATAGGGAATTTTCAAACTTTGCTGATGAAAAGACCAGAGTTGAACAAAAAATTTGATCTTCAAATACAATACTCAAGAGAAGCATAAAAAGGTAAGTGGGAAAGAAAAAAACATGTTATCAATAAGTTAAACTGTTTACCTCCCTACACAGGAAGATGATAATTGTAACTCTCGAGAACTAACAGTTAAAAGGAGTATACATAGACAAAGGGTGTGGATACAAGTTGACTTTGATGTGATAATATAAAACTGCAATGGTTCTGTAGTCTTTCAATTTGGTAGTCATTCCCCAATTGATAAATGGTAAAAGGATATGAACAGACAGTTTTCAGAGGAAGAAATTAAAGCTATTTATAGTCACATGAAGAAATGCTCTAAATCACTGATGATTAGAGAAATAGAAATTTAAACAACTCTATAGTATTCACCCTTCACGTATCAGATAAGCTAATATGACAGAAAAGGAAAACATTAAATATTGGGGAAGATGTAGGAAAATTGGAACACTAATGCATTATTGGTAGAGTTGTGAACTGATCCAACTATTCTGAAGAGCAATTTGGAACTATGCCCAAAAGGCTATAAAACTTGGCATACCCTTTGATCCAATAATACCACTACTAGGTCTGTATCCCAAAGAAGTAATAAAAAAGAGAAATGGACCCACATATACAACAATATTTATAGCAGCTCTTTTTGTGGTGGCAAAGAATTGGAAATTGAGGGGATGCCCATCAATTGGGGAATAGCTGAATAAATTGTGGTATAGGAATGTAATGGAATACTATTGTGCTATAAGAAATGATGAACAGGCAGATTTCAGAAAAACCTGGAAAGACTTACATAAACTGATGCTGAGTGAAGTGAGCAGAACCAGGAGAACATTGTACACAGTAACAACAACATTGTGTGATGATTGACTATGATAGACTTAGCTTTTCTCAGCAATATAATCATCCAAGACACTTCCAAAAGACTCATGATGGAAAATGCTATCCACATCCAGAGAGAGAACTATATAGATTCTGAATGCAGATCAAAGCATATTATTTTCACTTTTTTTAACAAAAAACAATGAATAGCAATGAAATGAGGAGCTTCCTTTCTTACTAAAGTATAAGAACCAGATGTATTACCAAGAAACAAGTGCCATTTTTGCATAGAGCATGAAATTTTTCTTTCCAATCAAATGTCTTTTTTGCTTTTGTTTTACCAAAAACAAAAAAAATTACCATTTCTAAAATGTACATAGGCTTTGTCATTTCTAAAAGATCACAAAATAAGAAATCTTCTTTAATGGTGTCAGCATATACATTAAAAATTACAAACTGACTATATTAGTCCTAAATATGAAAGGAACTGATTATATTAAGAGATGTCTGTAGTTTTGTCCAGTTGCATACTGCAGTATGGCAAGATTGGTGTTTTCTTGGTGACTTATTTCAAAAATTTTAAAGAAATATCAACTATTTTAAAACATGTCATATCCTTTGAACCACTTTCAGCATTTTATTCTGTGTCTCCAATGCGAAAATACATCACTTTGCCATGTGTTGGCTGAATGATTTTTAGGGACAGAATTGTCTGATAGTTGACCAGTTATGCAGCATATCTATTGACAGGAAGGCTGTAATCATGTACAATCTACTGGCTCATTTAGTAGCTACAGTAATTCCAAAGCAGTGATGAATATAAGCAATATTTTGAGATATCTGCAAAATCTGTATAGTGAACAAAAAATCTGTCATTTTTATTGGTACCAAAGTCACAGGTACTGCTAATACTGCTGGAGTTCATTCCCTCAATTCAGAATTTAGGTATCTAAGTAGTTCAGTGAATAGAATGCTGGACTTTGTGTCTAGGAGATCTAAGTTCAAAACCTGCCCCAGATGAATACTACCTGTGTGGCCCTGGATAAGTCACTAAACTTCTCTCAGCTTCAGTTTCCTCATCTGTAAAATGAGTAGCACCTGTCTCCCAGGCTTATTGTGAATCTCAAATGAGATAACATGCATAGTACTTTCCAAAACTTAAGACACTCTGTATATACTAACCTTAATTCCAAGATTAGTGAAAATAAAAATATATATGTATGTGTAATTTTTTTTCTTGTCCAAGTTTATGGACCCCTGGTTAAAAATATTTGCTCTCGTTAGAAAGGACCTTTGAGGATAAAGCCTCCTCCTTTCCAAAAACTTATGACAATGACATGTATTGGATAAGATATGTAATAGTCTCTGGTAGTACTTACAAATGATGAAAAATAATTTTCCCCAATGGCAAGCTGGCCAGACTGTTGTCTATTTGTTAAATAAAATACTTTTGCTTTTACTTTAGACTCTGTGCATTAAGAATTAGAGACAAACTAGAGCCATTGCTCTCTAAAGAAGACTGGCCATCCCAGTAATCAGAAACCTCTGCCATGTTGCAAAATAAAGGCACCCATACATCATCACAAAAGAAGAAGACTGTGGTATTAATGTCACGGATATATCATAAGAGGAAACAAAGACAAATAATTCCTTTGCATTCTTAGATTTGGTTCTCTATAGTTGCTTGCTGTCCCCTTTCTGCTTTCTCTGATTTTCATGCTTCTAACTTTCTTAATATTCCCCTTAAATTTTTTTTATTTTCCCCCAACTATAAATACAAATTCCAAGAAAAATGGAGGAAAAAAACCTCTGTATTACATACATGTCTGCAAAATTAATAGCTATCTACTTCCATAAATGCATTCCCCCCAGCACCTAGATGCCATAAGCCCTGAGGGAGATGAGCCATTCACCTTATGATAGCAGGAGAAAATGGCTTCATATCTAGATCATCCAGACATGACAGGAAACTTTTAGGGACTAAAACAACAACAAAAATGCCCAGTGCTTTGGCTTTGGTTTTTTGCCCAAAAGAAAATTAAAGTAACAAAGCTACAAGACATCTTTTCAAGTAATATTACAAAAAGACTAGTGCTCAGTTTTCTTGATAAGAACCAATTGCTTGGTGATAAGCAACCTTTCCTAGCTTCCTTCTCAATTAAAAGAGTAATGCTCTTTGTAATAAAGTTTTCTCTCTCCTACTAGCCCTCTATGCTGTCCAAAGAAAACAGTAAATTAAAGGTTGCACCAATGAATTACTGCTTATTTCCAACCTCAACAAGGCAAGAAGATTTGTTCTATGAATCCAAAAGCTCTCTACTGTTATCTTTATGGGGTGTATTGTCTGCACAAAAAGATATGCTTCCCTTCCATCTTCTCTCTGTTAAATAGCTTATAGAAATCACAAAAGCTCAATTCAAACACAATGACATCTATAAATGTCTCTTTTACAATCAACTGGCCATAAGACAATCAATTTTTAATAAAAAAAATTGTCACAATCTGGAGCCAAATGAATCATTTGCAATGGCAGAAAAATAAATAACATTAAAATTAGATTCTATTTTCAATAAGACATAAACTGTCTACAATGGAAAATAATGGTGGTGGTGGTGGTGATCAAAACCTGGCTTTGTCTTTAGTCAGAGTTTTTGGTGTTTTGATAGATTAAAAAATGAAACAAAATGAGATTCATATTAATCTTGAGAATAAAATCCTTTAATGACATTAAAATAATCAATTTTCATAGGAACTGAATCTTGTCATACCATACAATCAGGCTTCAAACTGAATTCCCAATCAAGTTGCTGATCTAGTCCCTCATTAATCTGTAGGAATTTGGACATTCTTAGAAATCAGATATAACTTGACCATACAGCAGAGAGTTGAGGTCTGATTCCACAGTGCTGCTGAGACATTAGAACAAGGAAGGGTCATGCTGAGCTCACCACTACTACAAAAGAATGTGGTCTCAAGCCAGAAATGTTGCAAAACATAAACGATCATTTTTCCAATACCTTTTATAGTGTTTTTCTTGACTAACTCTTTGTTTCTCTCTCCACAGTTGTTAATGATAACCATGATCTCCTTCATATCTCCTTTCTTCTTTTGGATTTGCTTTTCCTGTGTACCCTGGTTTGTCCTAGCATGGCATTCTGCTTACTCTCTTAGATGGACCATGATTTTTTTCTCTAGAAGGGTTCTCTCCCTCAGGGTTATTAGTGATCTCTGAAACTTTAGGAAAATGAGAAATATACTACAGAATTTATTAAATGCCACTACTCATCAGAACTCACCAGCACCATCCCCACAGGGAGAAGGTATCATATATGAGAATTTTCTGAGGATAAATTCCAAAACATGGAAAAATTGATTTTTCAAGACTCTTTAGGTTCATTTTCTCCCCTGAGGTCTCTTCAGAGAGAATAAAAGCTGGGAGCTGAATTGACATGAAAAATTTAAATTAAGTGTAAAAAATATTGTACAGTATATTGTTTGAAACCAGAAATCCCTATTCCATAAGAGTCTGAGGCAAGAGAAACCTCTTCCCTTTTCTCTTTCCTGTAAGTTCTTAAGCCTCAATAAAATTAGAAACCATCCATTTTCCTTTCCAATGGAAACCCTTTAGTAATAAAATGAAAAGCCTTCAGCCTTCCTCTGTGGCAACAGCTCCCATGGTTACCTAATTTAATGATGTTGTAAAGCTCTAGTGGTTGCACACTACACAGATAACACATTAAAGTGTGGTTCAGGCTGAGAAATAACCTGACATCAAAGCCTCTTAAGGAAAGCACATTCATTAGCCATGAAATCAAGAAATGAGAAATGCTTGATTTTATCCTTTAAAAAAAATGAAAAGTCAAAATGTTAAAGTCAATGGAAGCCCTATAGAAAGTCCAGGGAAGACTGTTATCTTTCATCTTTCTGATTTAGTGTGAAAAGGATGAACATACATCACATTATTTCAAATTAACCCACATTATGCTGTATGTGTTCCTTTTAATGCACATTCATGAGTTCTAAGCTGTCAAGGCCCCTGAGGACAAATAAGAATGCCAAGACCTGCTAATGATGCAACTTTAAATCCTTCCAGGGATGAAATAGCTAATGCTCCAAATATTCCTCTAAGAAGGAAGTTTGCTGTTTAAATAATTGAGAGTATTTGAAGGAAAAGTAAAAAAAAAATTTTAAAAATAAACCATAGAGCAAAATCAATGTATTTATTATTCCTTTTACAAGTTTAGAAAATTCTAAGTACTCTTCAGAGTATATAACTTTACATTTAATTCCTATTTGTGCCCCTGGCTCATTAGAATATTCAGGAGCTACTCAAATATTATGAAGGGTCTTGGTTTCCCACTAACCTAATAGTATAATGCATAACTCTATCCCAGTTCTCAGCTCACTTTTACTTGGCAATCTGTTTGGTTTAGCATATCACCAGTGCTCTCAATCACAGGGAGAAATGTTATGACAAAGTCGTGTTTTGGCCCAATTAAGAGGTGTAGATGGTGGGACAACTCTGCCATTCCTTCCCTCCTCTTCACATTGCCTTCTCTCCTCATTGGTCTGTATTTATTAATATATAATATAGTTTCCACTAAAGTCCTACTCCACTGTGGCATGGAGATGACTCTGGATTCTCAGAGTCTATACTAATAAAGGTCCTACCAAGATGGAAAGGCATATAGGCCTGGCAATATGTCACATACATAGTTCAGCTGCCCAGCTTAATTTGGAGAGGCTCATGGCCACTTTGGATACAAGATAATTTATTTTCCATTGCAAGTAACCCTCAAAGATCAAGTCTAGAGGGGTTGAGATCTGTGTCAGTGGAAATAGCATCCACACCAGCAAAACAAGTATATTTATTGGTACTTGTTTGCATATTGCTTTGTAAGCATTCTTTAATCCTTTCATGGATCTTTCCATCCCCAAAGTAAATCCTGAGCTCTTTGGGAGAAACTATGTTTTGTCATTTCCCAGCTCTCCTCTTCATTATAGTGCTAGTAGATTGCTTGACATATAGTGAATGCTAAACAAATATTGCTAATTGACAAGGAAAGTCAGTGGCAGCTTCTAACACCATTGACCTTAGCCAGTACCAATTTTCTTATTTGTTCTTTCACCCTTGTGAAATGAAGTGAAAAATAAATTTTAAAAAACCATTTAGTTAGTACCTATCTTGTTCAAAGCTCTGCTGAAGATATGATTAAGTATAAAGCATAGTCCTGACACTTAGGGAGCTTGCTATTTTGTTGGAAAGATAAAACGTACACTTGGAGATATAACCTACAACACAAGGTAATGTGATGTAATAAATACAAAAAGAAAAAAAGAAAATTACAAATAGGTTGTGATACTTCTGGGGTGCCTTCTATAGGCAGTTAGGTGGGTGGTCTAGTGAAGAGTGTAAATGGTTGGAGTCAGGAAGACTAGAGTTCAAATCCTGCCTCAGATACTACCCTGGGCAAATAATTTTTGTCTTCTTCAGTTTCCTCCTCTGAAAAAGGAGGATGAACTTGATGGCCTCTAAGGTCCCTTCCAGCTTTATTGTATGATCTGTTAATAGTATGCTGGCATACTATCACATTCACGGAGATATTTATAGTTGGCATTTACAATTTACAAAGCACGTTGTATATATTATCACATTTGTAATGCAAAACAACCTGATGAGATTATTTAGATATGATTATCCTAATTTTATAGATGAGAAAACCCAAGATTAAAGAAATGAAGTTGGGATTTCAACCCTGATCTTTTAGGTCTAAATTAGTTCTCATTCCACTGTATCACCACTGATGCTCTACACCAATTCCCTGTCTGGTGCTATCTCTTCTTTTCTTGCTGTCTTCTTGGAAATCATTACTATCATCCATTCTTCTCTCCTCAGCTCCTCACACAAAGTCTCCAGTAAAAGGAGAGACAGATTTCCAACTTCTTCCAGACTGCTATTTCTGAAATAAGTATATGTCTTTAAGTTCTATAAAGGATTTTATTGTTCTAAACTAGAAGGGAACTTTAGTCTAAAATTAGCATAGAAGAAGAAAGTTACAAATTTGGCATTAACACTTAAAACTTAGAACAGTAAGTAGCTGTAGTCCTAAATGAAAAAATATAAATGGAACTAGGACTTGATCTTTCTTCCTCAGCTTCTCCCACTCCCTAACTATGTTCCTTTCTCTTTATCCTTGGAATCACTGCAACTCAAATCCTTTCTGGATGTGATGCTAGCCAAACTTCTCAGGCTTCTAATGATTAAGGTAATATTTGGAAAAGAGTTTTTGATTTATAGTCAGAAGCTAAATGGCTGAATTGTGGGGCATTGAGTAAATCATTTAAACTCTCTAGACCTCAGTTTCTTTATTTGTAAAATGAGGGGGTTAGAGTCAATAATTCATATAAAGTCTCTTCCAACTCTTAAGTGTTATGTAGTTTCATTTTTTAAAAGGCTGTTAGTAATATCAGCCCTTTCTAGAATCAATTATGGGAAAACTACTTAAGGAATGCCCTTCTCCTGTCTGCTGGCTCCAAAGCCATGGTCTTAATACCATTTTGCACTGACTTGTTTATTTTCCCTTGTGCCTCTTTAGAAGATTGACCCTCACCTTGATCTATCTTGGTTTGTTGTACTTAAGCAATTTCATTAGCTGCTTGCTAAAATTGGTTGTACCCATTAGGTAAAATATGTTGCTTCTCTAGTTTTTCTTCTAGATTATAACTTGGTCCCTTGTCCTACTGGTCATCTATTTTTCTATGTTTTTATTGTGTGGAAGATGCCATTATTCCCTCAGTCAATTAATCTACCCATAAACATTTAATAAATGCTGATTGTGTGGCAGGCATAGTGCCAGGTGATGGAGACACAGACTAAATTGAGAAATTCCTTGACCTCAGAGAGCTTATATTCTACTAAGAAAGTCAATTTGTACACAAATAAGTACATACAACATGTATACAAGGCAATTTTTTTTGAGGGGACACTAACAACTAGAAAAATCAAGAAAGGTCTCTTGCAGGAGGGATATAAATGTTGTAAAAGGCAGAAGTGAAGAGGGAGAGCATCTGAGACTTAGGGGATGATCTACAAAAGAATAGAGATGGGAGGTGGAATATCATGCATAGGGAACTTTAAATGGATCAGCTGCTGAACTGTAAAGTTCATCCATATGAAAAGAGTAATATATAATCAGCATGAAGAGGTAGGCTTTTCCTTTTTCCTTGAGATCCAAAGATGTACACAAAATAAAACTGAGAGAATGGGAAAAAAATTATTATGCAGCAAGTCAATACAAAAATCAGGAGTTGCAATCATTCTATCTGATAAAGCAAACACAAATTTTCAAAATATAAAAGGATTAAATAAGGAAATTACATTATACTGAAAGGAATCCTGAAAAACAAATCAATGTCAATGATAAACCTTTACACTTCGTATGCCTTAGCATCCAAATTCGTAAAGGCAACATTATCTAAGTGACAAGAAGATATAGAGAGCAATATAATTATAGCAGGAGATTTCAATATCCAATAGTCTTGGATTCTAACAGAAAAATAAAGAAAAAGAAAAATATGGAACTGAAGAAATTGCTGGAAAAACTAGACTGAAAAGACATTTCACATGATGAAGTGGCCATACTCCTTACCAAAGCTAACCACACTACTTGTTCAAGTGATCCCATTCCATCCTGTCTCCTCCAACAGATTGCTCCCTCTGTAATCCTCATTCTTTCATTTATTTTCAATTTCTCCCTGTTTACTGGCTCATTTCCTACTGCCTGCAAACATGTCCATGACACTGTTGACCACTCTCCCCTGTTTGATACTTTCATCTCTAGGTTTTCAGGACACCACTCTCTCCTGTTTCTCTTCCCACCTATTTGACTACTCCTTTTCTGACTCCTTTGCTGAATTCTCCTTTAGATCTTACCTTTTTAACCATAAGTATCTCCCAGGGTTCTGTCCTGGGCCTTCTCTCTTCTTCTATACCATTTCACTCACTAATCTCATTCGTTTCCATGGTTTTAATAACCATCTTTCTGCTGCTGATTCTCAAATATACCCATCCTGCTCCAATCTCTCTGCTGACTTCCAATCTCATATTTCCAACTGCCTTTCGGACATCTCAAACTTGATGTTCAGTAGACATATTAAACTTAATATACATTGTTTTTCCTCCTAAATGCTCCTTCCATCCTACCTTCCCTATTACGGTAACACCATCCTCCTAGGCTTCAGGCTCACAGCTTAAAAGTCATTCCAGATTCCTTACTATCTTTCACACCCCATATCCAAGCCATTGCCAGAGCCAATCATTTTCACCTTTGCAACATCTCTAAAATATGCCCCACCCCTCTCTGCTCTGAAATTTCAATCACTCTAGTGAAGGCCTTCTTCACCTCATGCTTGGATTATTGCTAAAGTCCATGAATGTAGCTGTCTTCCTCAAGTCCCTCCCCACTCCAATTCATCCTCCATTTAGCAACTAAAGTGATTTTCCTTAAACCAGTCTGATCCTGTCACCCCCTACTCAATAAACTCTAGTAGCTTCCTGTTGCCTCCAGGAGCAAATACAAAGTGTTCTTTTTGACATTCAAAGGTAGGCCCCTCCTCCTTTTCCAGTCCTCTTACAATGTATTCCCTAACACATACTCTTTTATCCAGTAACTCTGGCTCTTCCAACAATGAAACACTTCATCCTTTGGCTCTGGTCATTCTTTCCAGCTACCCCCAATACCTGGAATGTTCTCCCTTCATCTGCTCCAAATACTGACCTCCCCAGCTTCCTTTAAGTCCCAACTTCTACAGGAACCTTTCCATAGCCCTAATAATTTCAGTGCTTTCCCTCTATTAATTATTTCCTATTTATCCTGTGTATAGCTTGCTTTGTACATATTTGTTTGTATATTATCTCCCCCATTATATTTCAAGTTCTTTTATGGTCAAGACTTTCTTTTGCCTCTTTTTTGAATCTCCAGTATTAAGCACAGTGCCTTGCATATAGTATGTGCTTTATAAATAACAAAACTGATAACACACTGATGGATTGACTATATCATCTTCTAAATTAAACTACAAAGGAATATACATATTTTTAGTGCCACATGGAACTTTTGCAAAAATTGACAATATATTAGGGCACAGAAATACTGCAAAGAAATGTAAATAGGCAGAAATAGTTTATATCTTTTACAGACCAAAATACAATGAAAGTAGTCATTAGTTCTGGTATCTATTTGATATAGACTCAAATGGAGATTTAATAACGAAATTCCAAATAACAAATGGGTCAAAGAACAAATCATAGAAACAATTAATAGCTGTGTAAAAGAAAATGATAATAATGTAACAACATATCAAAATTTCTAAGATGCAACTTAAGTCATCTTCAGGGGTAAAACTATTTACAAATATAAATTAACAAAATAGAATAAGAGTGGATAAATGAACTGAATATGCCTTTAAAAATTAGAAATCCAAAAAAGAAACATAGTTAAAATAACCATAAAAGAATAGATATTGAAAAGTATAGGGGAAATAAATTGGAAACAAAAACAATAGAAATGAGCAATAAAACTAAAATTTGGTTCTTTGAAAAGACCAATAAAATTGATAAACTCTTAACTAATCTGATTTTTCAATAGAGAGCAGAAAATCTAATCAACAAAATAAAAACAGGGTAAAGGTTACACACCAAAAAACCAGAAGAAATGAGAAAAATAACAAGAGCGTATTATTAGATACTAAAAATTAGATACTAAAAAATTGAGAATGACACAAAAGAAAAAAAAGGAATATCTTCAAAAATACAAAGTACTCAAACTATCAGAAGATGAGATAGAGATCTTAATCCAATCTTCTGCAAGGAAATAGATCTAGCTATAAAGGAACTACCAAGGACAAGGGTGGAGGGGGAATCCTGGTCCTGATGGATTCACAGGAGAATACTATCAAACTTCTAATTAATATTTAGTGCTCAAACTGCAAAAATCATTCACATTAAGAAAGAAAGCACCCTTCCATAATCCTTTTTTGAGACAAGTATAATCTTACTACATAAAACAGAGAAAGATAAAACGCAGAAAGAAATCTATATGCCAACATCATTCATGAATATTGATTGGAAACTTTTAAGCAAAATCCTATCAAAAAGACTACATCAATTTCCCCAAGAAATCATTCATTATGACCAAATGGAATTTATACCAGGGAGGCAAGGATGGTCCAACACTAGGAAGCAATCAATATAATTAACCATATTAAAACCCAAAACCAAAACTACATGATCATCTCAATAGATTCAGAAAAGGTCTTTGAGAAACCTACTTTACGCTAAAAAAAAAAAGTAGGCATAGAAATATCTTTTTTAATATCACAAAAAGCATCTATCTAAAGCCAAAAGCAAGCATTATATGCAATGAGGATACATTGGAACATTTTTCAGTAAATACAAGATTGAAACAAGAATGCCCAGTTTCCATACTATTATTTGATATACCTTTGGAAATATTAGCAACAGCAGTAAGACAAGAGAAAGAAATTTAACATAAAGATAGGTAAAGAGGAGATAAAGCTATCCCAATTTGATGATGATATGTTATACTTGAAAAATTCTGTGGAGCCAACAAAGGTACTTATTGAGACAATTGATAGCTTCAGCAAATTTAAAGTCTATAATATAAACTCTCAAAAATTAACAGAATTGCTATATAATAAAAATAAAATAATAGAGCGAAATTCCAATCCAAATAACTACAAAATGCATAAAATATCTGAGAATCTACTCACAAAAGCACACAAAAGACTTGTATAGATTTCATTGGCCATAGTACTTAATAGATGTTACTTGACTAAGTCATTAACTGAAAAAGAGCCATTCTCCGATATACTAATAGTTAAAGGATATGAAGTTTTTGCATGAACAAATGCAAGCTATCAAAGACCTAGGGAAATGGCCCCCAAATTAAAACTACTCTGAAGTTCCTCATTCATACCTTTCATGTTGACAAAGATGACAAAAGATAGAAAGGGCAAATGTTGGAGAGGCTTTAGGAGGACAGGAACACTAAGGTACTGTAGACAGAGCTATAAGTTTCTCCAACCACTGTGGAAAACAATTTGGAACTATATTCCAAAATTCTTAAAAATGTACATCCCATTTTACCCAGAAATAATCCTACTATGTGTGTAATACTGGTTAAAGTGAGACAAAGGACTCAGATCACTAAAATATATTATGTCACTTTTTTGTTATAAAAATTTTGGGGGGGGGGAAATAAGTGCCCATAAATAGAAAATTGCCATAACAACCTTGTGATGTAGATATTATAAATATCATTATCTCTATTTTACTAGATTGAAGAACTAGGACCCCAATGAGGTTAAGTGATATCCCATGTAAGTAGTAAAGGCAAGACTTAGACCCAAATTCCTAGTCCAGTTTATTTCCCCCTATAATGCACTACCCTCAGAACTGGTAAGAAGTTGAATTTCTTATTACGCACATACACACACAAACACACACACACACATAATTAAAAAAAACTTTATTATATCCTGAGTTTTAATAGTAGACTATACTTTATCTGACCCACACAATTTGTGAAATATTTCTCATGGTTTGTTTGTTTTTTTGTTGTTTTCTCCTAATACCAGGAATAGGCCTAATTTCCTAATTGACTCTGAGTCAAGCTCCTTCCCTAGGATTATAGTCTTGGCTGACTGTTACCTAGAAGTAGTACAGTAGAAGGCACATAGGATTGAGAATCATGGTACTTTTATTCTAGTTCTAACTCTACCTCCTCTTAGTTGTATGAATGATCTTGTGCAAATTAACAATAACTCACACATCTATACTACTTCAAAGTTTAAAAAGCACTTTCATCTTATTGTACCTGGGAAAACTCCACTTCCACTCTTACAGTGGTGAGCACCCTAGTCAAGGCCACTCCAGGTTCAAGAAACTCTATAGGTCCCTAGCCACTAAAAACAAGATTCAGAAGTCCCCACTAGTATGCCTTCTTTTTCTAATCAACCAAAAGATATAATTCATTCAAAACAAAGACATGAAATGGACTAATAAGTAGCAAGGAGAGATTTCCTCTGTAAATTTGGGGCACAACTTCCAAAAAAACCACATACTGTTTATTGGAGGATTGAACACAAATGGGGAACCATTCTGGAGGGGCACACATGTAGAGAACATGTGTGACCAATGCACACATGTGGGATGGTACATATCTAGGGAAACCATGACCAGAGCACAGTTATGGAAAGGCACAAACATAAGGAACATATATGGTCAGGTAAACAAATGGAAAATCAGCTCATGCTTTCAGCACTGTAACGCCACTGATATAGTCAAAAGTAAGCTGAAAGAACCGTCATCTCTTCACCAATGCAGCTCAGTACCTGGACACAGCCTTTCTATTTCATTTTGGTAAATATGTCTGTTGATTCTATATGACTGTTTGCCTTCTTATATAATGGGGAAATCCAATAAGGGTAGAAACAAAGCACATTCTTTATTCTGCTCCATAGCATGAGTCCTGAGAGAATATGGCAAAGGAGTGACTGCCATACTCACATATGCCAAACAGACTGCCTCCCCACCCCCACCTCCACCCTCCACTTTATGCTTACCCTCATTTGCTCCACAGATCTACTTTTCTTCATCATTGGATGTCTGTTGATGTCGTCATACTATTCTTAGGAGACCTACTTCTTGATGGTCTCATGTGGCTGCTGTTCAACAATGCTTCTGTGGGGTTGAGGTCACTGCTGGTTGATGCCAGGGATGGTTCCGCTGGGCTTAGAAGTCTTGACGTCTGTTTCTCTTCTAGTTTATGGCTTTAGCAAGAGTGTTCAGTTGGAAAGGGAAGAGCATTCTATGCTCATGTTCTTTTAACTGAAATCCCTTAAGTCTTTTCCAACAACTTTAAATAGAAAAGTAAAGTCCCCACACATACCAGACTAAAAACAAAGTCCCTACTAGTTTTAACATTGACTTCCTGATCACCAAGGGCAAAAATTCTGTCATAGTAGATTCAATATGACATGGAGTTAGAAATTCATTGTGACTCCTTGTTTAATTGCTAGCATCATTGTAAAGGCTACCATTCCACCATATTTCAATTTTCTCCCTTCTTCCCTCCCCACCCACCCTCATTGAGAAGGCAAGCAACTTGATACAGTTTATAGATGTGTAGTCATGCAAAACACTTCAGTCATGTTGTGAAAAACTAAGTATATTTCCCTTCATCCTGTCCCACTCCCCATTTACTCTATTCTTTCTTTTGACCCTGTCTCTCCTTAGAAGTGTTTGCTTCTCACTACCCCTTCCCCCAATCTGCGCTCCCCTTTATCATCCTACTGCTCTCTTGTCCCCTTCCCCCCATTTTCCTGTAGGGTAAGATAGATTTCCATACCCAATTGAGTGTGTATGTTATTCTCTCCTTAAGCCAAATCCAATGAGAATAAGATTCACTCATTCCCTCTTACCTTCCCCCGTTTCTCCTCCACTGTAAAAGTCTTTTCTTGTCTGTTTCATGTAAGATAATTTACCCCATTCTACCTCTCCCTTTCTCCTTCTCTCCATATAATCCTTTCTAACCCCTTAATTTTATTCTCTAGATATCATCCCTTCATCTTCAACTCACCCAGTGCCCTCTATCTATCTATCTATCTATCTATCTATCTATCTATCTATCTATCT